>NC_091796.1:6312500-6937500 GCF_041296235.1 Equus asinus
GGATGATTTAATAACCTTAATAGAAGTTGTTCTAGAATTATTTTCCTGTATGCGTACTGATACATTTTTAATCTTCTTGAAAAAAAAAGATTCCAATTAAAACTTAGTTTGGTATAAAATATATTTTCTCAAATATCTGTGTTATTTTAATTTTGGATGTTACCATACTTATAGGCATGGTCAGCCAACATAAATCACTGATAACATGGAATTGATTATGCCAAGTAAAGAACTGTATTCTTCTTGTTATAAGTGTAGAATATTTAAAACCAATTAATATTCCAAAATTAATTAGAATGCATTTCATAGCTCAGAAATCTCATAAATAAGGTCCTCATTAAAAGAAAGACATAATGAGGCATTCTGATGACAAGATAATCAGTGCATGCTGTATTTGCTTTGTATTTTGTAGCAGGATAATATTTTAATAGCCCAGGGAAATGTATGTCTTGGATAGGCTTCATGTATTGAAACCCAAAGGAGAGGCATTGTTTTGTCAGGTGTGAGAGGGATGAACCATGTTGCCATGAGTCAGAGTCCTTTGGAAGAAAGTTTATTGTAGATTTTGAAGGAAATTATAAGATAAATTAGACTGTAAAGTATGCCTGAGGGGTAAAACCTATACTTTCTCAGAAGAGATGACATGGAAAACTATTTCTCAGGCAATCTGTAGTAGATAGTCTCCAAATATGGCTGTCACCATTTGCTTCCTCCAGCACACACACACACACACACACACACACACACACACACACACACACAGTGTTCCCTCTTCAAAAGATGGAGATTTTTCCTCCTCTTGTATATCTACTGGCCCTGTAACTGCTTTGACAAATAATGCTGCAGAAGCGGCTTTCAAAGATTTCTGAGCCTGTGGCTTCTGATGATGGCAGAATGCACTTCTTGCTCTTGGACAGCTCTTTCTTAGAACCCAACTTCCTTGCTGTGCGCAAGTCCAAGCAGCCAAATGGAGACATCCCAGCAGAACTCCCAGCCGGCAGCCAGCAGCCAGCACCAACTTCCTGCCATCTGAGAAGGTAACTGTGGTCCTTCTAGCCATCCCAGTGCTGTAGCCAACACCACAGAAAGCAGAAGCGCCCGGTCAATTTTCAAAAATGAGAGACACGATACATTGTTGTTCTTCAAAGCCGCTAAATTTTGGAGACGTTTGTTACACAGCTACTGACAACGAAGCACCTTGTATTACAAATAATGCTCAGTGTAGGGATAATTATTGCAACTTTTAGTTTGCTTTGTTTGGTAGAGCATTGTGTCTTTTGTTTTGATCATTTATATTCTTTTTGATAGTTTACTACCAACTGTCTTAGGGAATTACAAAACTCATACTAGATCACGTTCTGAGGCAGAAAAATAATCCAGTTAAGTAATGATGTCTTAGACTGAAGAATCAAATGCTTCCTAAGACAGGCAATTTTTTTTTGTTTTTTCTTTTTTTGTGTGTGTGTTTTTGAGAAAGATTAGCCCTGAGCTAACTACTGCCAGTCCTCCTCTTTTTTGCTGAGGAAGCTTGGCCTTGAGCTAACATCGTGCCAGTCTTCCTCTATTTTATATGTGGGATGCCTATCACAGCATGGAATGCCAAGTGGTGCCATGTCCGCACCTGGGATCCGAACCGGCTAACCCTGGGCCACCGAGAAGCAGAACGTGCGAACTTAACCGCTGCACCACCTGTCCGGCCCCTAAGACAGGGAATTTTGAGGGAGGGTGTGCTCTGAGAAATCCTGGAAAAATACCGTTAGAGAACAGAAGCAAGGCCAAGAGCAATTTTTAACTTAGAGTCTGGATAATCACTAGAATGAGGTATACTTACGTTCTGGGATGCTCTTTGATAACTAAATTTTGGGGAGCGAGGAATGCAGAATTGTGAGGGCAATTCCAAAGGGGACGAAAAAGAGGAAAGTGGCTCATGAAGAAGGACATCTCCTTTGGATTGGTGAAGATGTCCTAGCCGAGGCTCGATGGATGTGTAGAGCCTGTAATCAAACCTGAATGACAGTCCGTGTCTCAGAGGGGGATCTGCCACAGAGGCTCTGAAGGAGGAAGAGAGTGCCTGTGCCATAGCCATGTGGTAGACTGCACTGCACCAAGGGAGGTTCCACATTGTGATGGAAGACAAACTACCCTGTTTGACACCACTTTTCTTTCCTATAATATATACTTACTTTTTGCATTGGCTTCTGAAAATAAATACACATAAATATACATATTAAGTTACATTTCTAGGTTTCTCATTTACATTAAACATAGGAAATATGCCATTATTTGTTGCCTCTTTTGTTCATAAATTGTACTGAAAAACTTTGAAGAAATTCATTATTTCTCTCCTAAAATTGATGATTCACTCTACAAGTACAAAATAAGTGTAAATTTTAAAATATTTTAAATTGGCTAAAAAGGTCTCTCAGTGGCTCAGCCTTTTCACAATTTACTTTATGTCCTTATAGAATATGAAGGTATTTTCTCTGGATGACATTCATTTACGGGCAAAATAAAATAAAATAAACACGTCATGTCAGTGCTTTTAATTGTATAGTTTATTTGCTGAGGCACATAAAATGTTCTATTTCAATGAAATTTCATAAACATTGCTACAGTTCTTTAGTGGAACTGAAAATAAATTGCCAAGAGTGAAATAGATGTAGCCTGACCACATAATATTTTTGAAGAAATAATTGTCTGAGGTTTGACATTTTTTCAGAGAGATATGGCATATTTTCTTCAAAATGCCTTGTACATAGTAGGTATTCAATGACTGCTTTGAAAAGTATAATCATTTCTCTCCTTCCCTTTGGCCCATGATAGCCGGTAACACCTACATACAGGTGGAATGTTTCCAGCAGTTATTTCCACCAGCCCCATCTAGCCACTGGGTGGAAAAGGTACTTGACAAGGGAATTACTAGCTGAATTTATCGCAGTCTTAGGTGTTCATGATCCAGCTTATATTTACTCAAAGGTTGTAGAGTGAAAGGGAAGAAATGACTGTAAAATGGGTGATATAAACATGCTACTCAGGAAACAAGATTACAGTCACCGCAAAACACTCATCATTTACTCATGGGCCATCATTCTTGTGACAAACTCACTGTAGATTGGTCAGAGTATTGTCATTTTTGAAGCAGTTTATTTTAGATAAATAAGTTGGATATTATGAAAATATTTAACTCTAAATATCTGTGCACCTTTCCATTGTATGCTTTCTTTAATACAATATAAGTTAGGGGAAATTTTCAAGACATTTTTTTTGACGTTACATCTGAAGAGAAATAGTTTGCCAGAAACAAAAATATTTGTTGAATAAATGAGTTAATAAAACCTATTTCTTTCCAAATCAAGTGATAAGCCTACTTTCATCCCCAGGTTTGAAATAATAAGGTGACCTGATGCTAGAAAATAGAAGGGAATCAATGGATAATAAATGCCTTGACCTATTAGGAAACACAATTGTTACCATCTAGGGAGTGAATAAATTACCCTGAATTTTTAAGGTGTGAAATAACAATAAAAGAGAGAGAAAGCAGGTAGAGCCGCTAGCCCCTTAGAAAGGATAACAGTTCTCTGGTGGTTTCTGGCTCAAAGAACTTTCCACAGATTTGAAACTGTAGCAACACTAACCAGGTGACTGTGAAATAATCAACTGCTCACTATGGAATTTATGTGTCTATAGATGGTAGAATACGGCGGCCTCAGATCTGCTGTAAACATAGCGTCAGAATATAAGGCAAGTCTTCTGTGCTACTGTTATTAAAAATCATAGCACACCCAGTACTAAGGTGTGTTAAAATAACATTCTCTAGGTAGTTCCCTCGGTTTACTCACTTTGTGAAGTAGAATCTTGACTACAAAAGGCACTTCCTATTCATTCCAGATTCTGTTCAAATCCCACAAAGAGCTGTTTAGAGTGGTACTTTATAAAAATGACCAAAGGATGTGTAGAGAATGATTGAGTCCACAGGTACGAAGAATTTGATATAGAATCTCAAGATAGGAAGACGTAAATTAATCTGATAACTATATTTGATTAATGTTGCCTTAGAAGCAGCAATGAAGAGAAGATCAACATTGGAATCCATGGTAAGATAGTAATGAACAGAGCTTTGTACTTTTCTTCTCAGAATTTTGGAAACCTTCCAGCGTGGAAGCTTTCCACTTTCCATCTCAGTGACCACATCTACCTATATTTGTTGAACAACATGATATGCACAAAGATGTGGAGGACATATTATAGTCATAACACCAGCTCCGGACAGATTTTTCTGCAGCCCTAATAGAGGAAAGGAAACAAAGTAAAGTAGCTGAGCACATACTCCTTCTGTTGCCTGGCCTGAGCGGGGTGGCCTACCGCTATTTAATGCTCTAAAATTATTCTGTCTCCACTCACAACATCTACATTTCCTTGGTATATACTCCATTTTCTGAGTTCCTGTTCTTAGCTGTGCTTAGGGCTTATACTCTGACAAAACGGTGTTAATAGTTGATAGCTCAATGTGTTAGCCTTCTAGCAGGTTTATATTTGAATCAAGATTATTGTAGCCGTGTTTTTAAAAACTGGAATAAATCCTTATCAAATGAATATGGGTTTCATCTCCATAGGGACAATGTGTAGATATATGACTTTTAGAAAGGGAGAACTTTCCAGCGAAGATGTCATAAATCACGTCAAAAGGTTGACCTTGTATAACACATAGCCACCGAACAACACTTTTATACAATTACTGGGTACTCCATGCCCCGTAGTGTAAGTGCGGAAGTAAATGTTCTTCTACACTATAATTTATAACGAATTCTGCTCAGCCTTTCCTCCCTGCATCTCCATTCCCCATCAGTAGAAGAGGAGCTTTCAGAATAGACAATTTTTAAGGCTTTTCAAAAGTCTCATACTCCAAAGTTTTCAATGGAGCCTATAATTTCATTCTCCAAAGGTTGCTTTCTCAAGATTTCCTTTCCAAATCTTGAGTCGATCTGCCATCTATTGCATTAGCCTTTCATCCCAACTTCGTACCATGTAAAATTTTCATAATTCGATCTTCTAAATAATGCTGATATTCTAAGTTCTAAAATACTGATAATGCTATATCTTTATCTAAGACACCAAAGAAAATATAAAACAAGACTTGAACAAAGACACATCCTCTGGCATTCCAACTGGACATTCACTCCAACAATTGGTTTTCCATGTGCTAGGCATATTACAAATGGTTACATTTTAACTACATAGCAACTCCAGTATTAAGTACAATTTACAAATGGAAAAATTTAAGTTCATGGAATTTAAGGTTTTTCTAGGAAATCTCAGCAAGAGACAAATTTGAATCTCTTCTACTTTACTGCAAAACTTAAAATCTTTCTATGACACCAATATTTATAATTTGTTCCACTGAACCTCGTCTGAGATAGGAATGAAGAAGTTGTGAGGGGAAGACGTAGAAGGGTTCCCTCTATTTATTAAATCTTCAGTAATCAATTAGTTCTATTTTTATCAGACATATATATGTATTTGCCATATATACATATAGAATTTATTTATTCATTTAATTTTCTAAGGTATCCAAAAGGACTAGTTTGTTAAATTAAGACACACATTAATCAGGCATCTTACCTAACATCAAACTTTGTTCAAAATTTCAAAGACATAAGTAATCCCAAAAAGCAAGTCAAGAGGGCAAGGGAGAGGTGTGGGACTGCCAGTACACCTCCGCAGGTCTATCCTTGACACATAGGACATCCTCTGGCCCAGGTTGTTTGTAAAGACTGAGTAATATGTGCACTCACATCACCGCCACAGAACGGGCGTGATGGGATAGTGAGACCTCGCCGTTGTATGCTCAAAGAGTAAAATAACACCTCTGACATTTTCCAGGCTGCCATGCCTCAACAATTCATGGATTTCAGGTTCTGGGACAGAGTTGGCATATTTGATTAAAAGCACTCTATAGCGAAAGACCCTCCTGCTAGCAAATATATTCAGTGCATTTGTCAGTTTGGTCATTAGCATGTTTATAAAAAAGTTTAATTGGTTCACCTCCCTTTTTTCTTTTCAGCGACATTTCTCCTGCTGAAAAGGGACACAGTGAATTGCTGGGGTGCTGCTTATCTCATGCTTTCTAGTTTCTTTTCTTTTAACGATTGGCGCCTGTGCTAACAACTGTTGCCAATCGTTTTTTTCTCTTCTTCTTCTTCTTCCAAAAGCCCCCCAGTGCATGGTTGTATGTATTCTAGGTGTGAGTGCCTCTGGTTGTGCAAGGTTCTAAAGCCAAAATAGAAATGTGAGAACCACTCATATCTACAGATTATGTAAAGCCATTAATCAACCTTCACTTGGCCAATTAAACATTAAAATTTTAGGTTACTATTACAATTATTTAATCCTTTTTGGAATGAGATTTGCTTTATTCTTTAAACAGAAAGGAATACATAACAACTTATGCAATTAACTTCAAAATCCAGAGCAAGAAACACAGATTCTATATATTTTTTAAGACAATTTATTAAAAGCGGTTTTAGGTTCACAGCAAAACTGAAAGGAAGGCACAGAGATTTCCAATATTCTCCCCACCCTCACACATGCACAGCCTTCCCCACCATCAACATCCCCCATCAGAGTGGAACATATTTAACAATTGATGAACCTACATTGACACATCATTATCATCTAAAATCCATAATTTACATTAGGATTCCTTCTTGGTGTTGTGCATGCTATGGATTGGGACAAATGTGTAATGACATGTGTCCATCATTATAGTGTCATACAGAGTACTTTTACTACCCCAAAATCCTGTGTCCTCTGCTTATTCATCCCGCTTCCCCCAGCCCAGCCCCCCACAGCCACTGACCTTTTTACTGTCTCCATAGTTTTGCATTTTTCATTCTCTTGTCACTCTTTTCTACCTAACATAAGCATTTTGGCCAAATGAAATGCAATGTTTTTCTAATATTTTTATGATCTACTATGTGTTTCATTATTTTCTGTGAATGGCAAAGGAATATGGCTTAAAGTATTAATACAATACAATAGTTATTAACTAGTACAACTTGGCAAAATATTCTCACATTATCTGCTTGATAAGTTCTGGAAATTTTCCATAATTTGGCATCAGGCTATATTTTAGGAATATTCTTTTTTTTCTCCAGCTGTAATACTTGGGAGATTGGTTTGCTTCTAGGCTATATTGACCATCTTCAGAAATTTGCAAATGTGCAGGTGGCTCTGATTAAATCTTCAATTTCGCTTGACACCATGACATATAATTAGTCTGAATCTCAGGCATTGTACCCATTTACTGAAGTTGAATGTATTTTTGCTATCTCCTTAACTACCTTAGACTGAATGTGCATATTTTATTTTCACTTTAGTTTGATTGCTTCTTTGATTTTACATGAAAAAAAATTATTCCAGGTAAAGAATAAGGCAAGCTCAGAGATTTTCTCATTTGATTACTTTTTGAGCTTAAGAACCATTGATTCTTCCTCCTAGTTTTTAAATGGCAATCTGTGGTCCAAACTCCTCAGCGGATCACCTATGTAGATACACTGTTGTGTTTTGCGATTATTCTTGTCGTGTTTTTCTTGTTAAGTATCTTCCACTTTTCACCCTCTTGTAAGTTTTGCTATTATATATATTTATATATAAATTCTTGTAGAATTTTGACCTTTTGGTATCACTTATTTAGCTTACGGGCTTACTCATTTTAATTGAGTTTATCGTATCTTCCAGTTTGCTAAAAAGGAGCATAAAAGTTGTTTGAAGAACAGTGTTTGTTCAGATACCCAAGCTCACCCTCTCACAAAATCTCGTTTTGTTTTTCAGGGAGATTAGACCTCTGAGCTAACATCCGTGCCCATCTTCCTCTGCCTTATATGTGGGACTCCTACCACAGCATGGCTTGACAAGCAGTGCATAGGTCTGGATTTGAACCACACCTAGGATTTGAACCGGCGAACCTGGCATGCTGAAGCAGAACACTGAAACCTAACTGCTGCACCACCAGGCGGGACCCACAAAATCTTTTGAAGGTACCATTCTGCTGTCTTTTGTATACTTATGTCATAATATTTGTTTTCACCTTTACTCCAGTCTGAAAGAGAACTTTAAGCGAAGATAGTTTCCTTTTTCCAATTAGTGTTTTTAAATAGTCTAATAAAGAATGATTTTTATGATGCTAAGTACCCCTATATTACATTTTTTTCCTAGAGTAACATTAATCAATAAGGACTCAAATAAATTGATATCTGTTTGAAGTTTTCACTAGAAAGAAAACAATCCATTAGGATATTAGCATATGAACAGATCTACATAAACTTTCCATCACAAAAAGAAAAAGTAGTGTTAACATTTACTGAATCTTACCTAGTTTCATTTTATTTTGTACAATGAGCAAGTTAGTGGATAATTTAATGATTTATTGGTAGGGTGATAAAAGTGAAAGCCAGAGATAGGACAGAGAAAAAGAAAACAAACATTTTTTAGTTTATCAAAGTTTGAGTATGAACTTTTTATAACTGAAAAAAATAAAAAATAGGTAAAGTTTAAATTTATTTGGTTTGAAAAATACCAGAATTATTCTTCAATTCTATAAAATATATGTTGCAGAAGCAAATACAAAAGGATTTTAACTACCCAATATTGCGAATTTTCTGGGCAATTACCATTATCTTGGATAAAACTATGTGAGTTATATTTATACATATGAAATATACACCTAGAAAATGTTTATGATATATATAATTTTAACAGAAAAAACATGCAACGTATTCAAAGTTTTAATAAAAAAATGAAGGAAATTGTACTCCTGCTCGAAATTAACAATACATAAATTTGCTGCATTTCAATGAGATACATCAACATGTAGTTGAAACAACTGACAAAAATTATGCATTTTTTTTCATTTGGAAATATAAGATCTTTTTTTTTTTTTTTAAACTAAGTCTTTTTTTTTTTTTTTAAGATTTTATTTTTTTCCTTTTTCTCCCCAAAGCCTCCTGGTACATAGTTGTGTATTCTTCGTTGTGGGTTCTTCTAGTTGTGGCATGTGGGACGCTGCCTCAGCGTGGTTTGATGAGCAGTGCCATGTCCGCGCCCAGGATTCGAACCAACGAAACACTGGGCCGCCTGCAGCGGAGCGCGCGAACTTAACCACTCGGCCACGGGGCCAGCCCCTGGAAATATAAGATCTTACCCATGAAATCGATACACCTAATTTAAAACAAGTCTGATTGTCTAGTAAAGAATAGAAATATTACACTTTTTCATTAAATACTCTCAATCTTAATTTAAATATCTGATAATTTTAGAAAATCAATCAGTTATTTTTCTTATAAACGAAGCTTCGAAAGTTCACAAACTTTTCATAACGCCTGGCAATAACAAATACACCTCAGTCTTCCGTTGATTCTGGGACTAGCTCATTTCTTGCTCACGTGTCATCAGGCATGTAAATCATTCCGTTGACAAGTCCGTACTCTAACCTCAGTTTGCTAAGGGTGGCACTGGTTGAATAGTAAGTGTCATTCATCCGAATGGTTGTACTTTAATTCCTTTGTTCACTCACTGAATAACCCTCAGCACTATTTTAACTTAGCTTCATTGTAATGAACTATTGTATCATCCTTTCAAAACGTCTCCTGTGCATACAAGAAAAAAATACTTTCATAAGAAAAGTAATGGTTAAGAAACAACTGCAGCAACAACCACAAAACTTTACAGTTTTGTTTCAAATATCTCCTGTAAAGCAACTGGAGCTTTCTATCTTAGTCACATTCTCTTTCCAATTGACTGCCTCAAAACCCGGCACACAATGAGAGCGAGGAAATCACAAACGGCAAAGTCAGTTTGAAATTCAAGCTCGTGAATATTCTAAGTTTTCATAGTGAACCAACCAAATTTGAATAACAAGTTATATAAGAACAAGTTATCACCTCTGCCAAACAATGCATCTTTGACTCTCCTCCCCCATCCATCAATCCCCATTTTGGGGAAAATAAAAGATTACAGAAGAAATTCAAAGTGGTATTTAAAACAAGACATTATTTTTCTTTGGATGAAGACTTTTTAAAAGATTTTCAGGGAAGATCGACAGAAAGCTTAAAAAACAAGCCTCTGAAAATCTTCTCAATTAGTTTATAACAATTAATTATAAAGGTAACTGTAATGAATCAATAATTGCTAAATAAGCAGACAATTCAGCAACTCTTCCTTTGTATTTTAATTTTGCATTTCTTTAACTCATTCTAATTACAAACAATGGATTAACTAGTGAACATAAAATTAAGGCAAAATTACAGTTATGCAAGCCACAGAGAGGTCATGAAACAGTTCAATAACAAAATTCTAATAAGCTGGTTCCCCCGAACAAGAATATTTCCAGCAGAAACATTTCTTGGGAGAGACAGGAGGAGTACTTGAGTAATACAGGAGTCTTTCAGGTACTACTCAGCCCTTTGAGGAGGAAAATGGAGAATCAACTTATATTTGGCATGGGCGACGATACATACTATACATTTTGTTGTAGTTCTTACACACTTAGTGAGTAAAGAACATTTTCAAGCTTTGTTAGAGAAAGGCATCTAAACTAGAGAGCAAATTTACCCATGACCAAGTTAGGAAGAAAGGATCGTGACGACCGACATTTTAAAAGCCACTGGCAGTGGTAGATCACATTTAATACACTCAGACTATTGAGAACAGGCGCAGGGAATACTTTAGCGTATGCTGAGTTACTAAGCTCCTTCATAAAGTTTGGGTAAAAAAGAAAAGAGAGAAAATATTTTGTGGGAGAAAGTGTTATATTTATTTGGCATACAATTGATATTTTTTAATAATAATGGCATCCATGAGAGACTGAATATACAAACAAATATTAGCCAGCCCATATATGATAATAGAACTCTGACCCAAAATTGGCAGCAATTAGTCCAGCCAAATCACAACTTCTGCAGTAATCAGCCTAGAATGGTCAGGACTTGGTCAATGACTGCCAGCTTCCCTATTTTGAGCCCCACTCTCAAGTCAGGAAAGCCAGATATGCTCCCAAATCTAACACAAGTTGCCCTGCTTCCACCTAGCCTGCCTCCAGCTTACCCCTGTCAGCAACCTCCAATCAGCGCAGACCTGATGCCTTCCTTCTTTCTTCACTGTGAAGCTTTCCCACTGCCCTGCCTGCCTTTGGTCTCTGCCGGTAGTGATGATGGCTGATCCCCTTGCTATAGCAAACAGAATAAATAGCTTCTGCTTGTTCTCATTTGGGTGGCCTTTGTTTATTTCCACATCCATAATCAATCATTCTGTTCAGTGACTTAGCATTGAAGACAAGTAGTTCATTTGACCACAGGAGGTATACAAACCTGCTAACTTAATGGGATGGAATCTGTAGCCTGAGCTTCGTTGCAGAGATAAATGGCTCCTGCAAACAGCCATCTCCATTTTAATCGTTTTCCTGGTTGAGTCATAGACATTTTAATGATCCCTTACATTTTAAATCATCTCACTGTTTAGTTATGAAATTTATTTTGAAGAAAAGTTTCTTTTCTTCTTGGTTATTTAAGTGGCTTTGGTTTAATCTGTGCTTAGCCATGCATAACTACCAAATATAAACTTGTCATTTAACATACTTGGAGAATGGGCCATTTTACGCTGCATGTTTTGTCGATAAGATATGCAACTTTCTCTATACTGCTTATAATTGAACTGGGCTTTGATGATTGAGAAGACATTTCCAAATCTGCATTCTTTCAAGATTGATGTTAAAAATGTTTTGACTACCATTTACAGTAGTTGTGTGAAAGTGCAGAATATATAAAAAATTTATAGAAATCCCTGCAATAGAGAAGTGTAACAACGTTGAATGTAAAGACCTGGTGATCAAAAGTAACTCTCCAAAGATATCCCAATACTGCTTTAAGCAGCACCAAAGATTATCACAGAGTGAGTGGTGTATCCAAACCGTGTTGGGTAAATTATACGCATCTGTGAGCTTCTTACTGTATATGGCAAAACCTATAAGGATGGTAAAAGGCAATGAAGCGATGCTAATACTGAAATGACAAAAATATCACCCTGAGGCCACTCTCATAAATGCATAGTACTTTTGGCTTCTGAATGCATAAAAGGACAAGCAAACTGTCACCAGAAAATGCTAAAAAGATTTTTTAAATGTTACTATAGCATACAATATATAATTTACAGAAAATAACATAGGGGCATATTTTATGTGTAGGATAAAGAAAAAACGAATTATTTTATCAAATGCCACAGTTTATTTTCACTCATTTTCACTAAAGTTAAATAGTTACATGGTGTGAAATCTCATTTGTAAATAATGTCAAATGTGACTACGGGAAAGCAGAGCGCAAGTTCTCACATCGCTGAACCGCAACACGCGCACAGCACACATTCCTTCAGAGGCAATTGCCAGCCTCAGGAAGTCATTTAATAAAGCTGAATTTCTGCTCCTTAAAGCTAAGTGTTTCTCCACTGTATGAGATAGTATCCAAACCAGGAGAGAGATGGCCCTCTCAAGCTGAATTGCAGCTGACACTAACATGGGATCACATTTCGAGACATTTTTTAAAAAATAGACTTTACTATTTAGAGCAGTTTTAAGTTCACAGGAAAATTGAGCAGAAAGTATGGAGATGTCCCATATACCTCTTGCCTCCACGCATGCATAGCCTCCCCCGTTATCCACATCCCTCATGAGACTGCTCCATTTTTAAAATTGGTGAATCGACATTGATTCTATGTAGATGAATCTATTATCACCCCAAGTCCATAGTTTATGTTGGGGTTCACTCTTGGTGTTGTACATTCCATGGGTTTGGACAAATGTGTAATGGCATGTATCCACCATTATAACATCATAGAGAGTAATTTTGCTGCCCTAAAAATCCTCTGTGCTCTGTCTATTCATCCCTCTTTCCTCCTTAAACCCTGACAGCCACTTAACTGTTTACTTTGTCCATAGTTTTTTGCCTTTTTCAGATTGTTATATAGCTAGAATCATACAGTATGCAGCCTTTTCAAATTGCATTTAAGACTTTTCCATGCTTTTTCATGTCTTGATAGTTCATTTCTTCTTATCAATGAATAATATTCCATTGTCTGGATGTACCAAAGTTTATTTATCCATTCTTCTACTGAAGGACATGTTGGTTGCTTCTAAGTTTTGGCACTTATGAATAAAGCTGCTTTGAACATCTATGTGCAAGTGTTTATGTGGAGATAAGTTTTCAACTCCTTTGGGTAAATACCAAGGAGCATGATTTCTGGATTATATGGTAAGAGTATGTTTACTTTTGTAAAAAATCACCAAACTGTCTTCCAAAGTGGCTTTACCTTTTTGCATTGTTACCAACAATTGTTTTAATTTGCATTTCCCTGATGATACATGCTGTGGGGCTTCTTGCCATCTGTCTGTTTGTTTTGGTTAAGTGTCTGTTGACCCGTTTTTTAATTGGTTGGTTATTTTTACTATTGATTTTTAAGAGTTCTTTACATATTTTGGATAATAGAGTTTTATTATATATGTGTATTACAAATATTTTCTCCCAGTCTGTGGATTGTCTTTTCATTTTCTTAACTGTGTCTTTCACAGAATAGAAATTTTTAATTTTAATAAAGTCTAGCTTATCAATTCTGTATTTCGTGGGTTGTGCCTTTGGTGTTATATCTAAATACCACTGTCAAATCCGGAGTCCTCTAGATTTTCTCCTTTGTTATCTTCTAGGAGTTCAGAAGATTTATTTTATTGTACATTTTTTAAAACATACCTTATAACTTCAGCCCTCAATTTTCAAAAGCACATATGCTATAACTCTTGTTAAAATGCCATTGTTTAAGCAAACCCAAAGGTGGGGAATGTCATTCATGGGAGATCTGATAACGAGGAGAGAGGAAGAGGAAACATGGGCCCAATGTAGGTCATGAGTTTTTTACAATTTAACATAAGAAATTAAAAGTTACTCTATATGTAAATGAGCTGAAAGAAATAATAAAGTTTATTGTAGGATGAAGCTAGCTCAGTGGACCTAGGTGTGTAAATGGGAAAAAGTGAAGCTATGAAATCTCTCTTCTCCATAGAATTGATGAACAATAGAAAATTTGTGGGGCTGGCCCAGTGATGCAGCAGTTAAGTGCACACATTCCGTGTTCGCAGCCCGGGGTTCGCGGGTTCAGATCCCGGGTGCTGACATGGCACTGCTTGGCAAACCATGCTGTAGTAGGCGTCCCACATATAAAGTAGAGGAAGATAGACATGGATGTTAGCTCAGGGACAGTCTTCCTCAGCAAAAGGAGGAGGATTGGCAGCGGATGTTAGCTCAGGGCTAATCTTCCTCAAAATAAAGAAAAGAAAAGAAAAGAAAAGAAAATTTGTCACACAAGCTTTCCTAAAAGTAGCACAGTTGTACAGAAAGCAGGCTGTATGTTTACCGAATTCCATTTTCTTTTCCTCTGTCTAGGCTCATAGTAAAGTAACACTTCGCAGTCTCTCTGAGTTCTAGGCGAGGGGATGTGGGCAGAATGGTAATTGCTGCTTCCAGGTGTGGCCACAAAAGCCCACTGTGACCCTCCAGCTCTCTGTTCTCATGCCACAGGGACCCTGGAGGCTACGTGCTGAGACAATGGCATCGTAAGGTGGTGGAGTACCTCAGCTATCCATGAAGAACACGTAACTGGGGGAGAAATAAAACCTTTCTGTTAAGCCACTAAGAAATTGGAATCATTATATCACTGCCACATAAACTAACCTATCCCGGTGGTAAAAATTAGATCATTAAAACCTTTACTTTACATATTTGTCACTTCTCCCAAATAGGAAGGCATTTCACAACTCTATGTCATTTTTAACATATAAAATTTATAGTAAGTTGTACTTAGGCAAAACTCAGACAGTAAGGAATTTGCTTTTATGAATTCTATATGCATGAAAATGTACCTATATACCTAAAAAGACTGATGGTTTAATGAACTGAAACTGTATTTCATTAAACTCCTATTATCTAGAGATTCTTGTTACAAAATATTCAAAGATAATTTCCATAAAAAAATTCCAAGAAATTGCTCATAGCATGATGAAGATAAGACCATCAAAAAATAATTTCTTTATATTAGAAAATAACTCTCTTTTCAGGCTCTGTGATCACAAGATAATTCACTTTAAAAAAGTATAATATGAGAAATATACAAGTGACTTAGGAGGCAAAAGTAGAAGAAATTGCTATTACATTTAAAATATAGAGGAAAGCCAAAGTGCTCAAGTATATTGAGCTCATTCTCCAACAATTAATACATATATTATACATATGAGTCCTTTGAGAGCCTGGCCTTAGTAGCAGAAAATATGACTCCCACGGGCTGAGAAGCACTGTTCCAAAATTTTATTACTGACAATAACAGCAGCAGTGTTAACATCGAATAACCGCCGTGTGCCTGGGAAAGTGCCTAGTGCTGTATTTATATTGATTTCCTCATTTAGTTCTGACAAAACAGTGGCTGCCAGGGTAAGTTAAGGGAACAGTTTGTGTACAGTCCTTAGTAAAGTTTGTGCTTTATAAGTTCAAGGTACCATTACGATCTAATCTTTAATAGGCTGTCTATAGAATTCGGATTTGTTTTTCATTTGCCATAAATTATAGAATCTGAGATTTTTAAAGCCTGTACAAGATAATAGAGGCAATGATGTTCAGTATGGTCACTTCATCAATTTACAAAGTGCGTTAAGACATGAAAGCAAACTGACCCCACATGTCCTGGCTTGTCTAAAACGCCTTGTTAGTTACCGGCAGGTACCAATGACTGGGCTCCAAGTCCTCTGATCTCTGATCCCGTGCTTGTTCTGTATAGCCAGCTACCTACCATAGAACATCTTCTAATTTAATAGCTTTTGTTTGCATTCCTGCTACAAAAGTCTACATTTTAATTTAAACTTTTTTAATGGTCTCATAAAAACCGTGAGAAGATATCTTATGCATAAAATTCTCAAAAGTAAAGAATTTTTTCTTTTGACCCCATAAAATAAATAAATGTTGGTAGTTAAAAATGCCTAGAATAAGGAAGGTACATTTAGTACTAATAACTGGAATTGTAAGATGCATTCCATTGCCTACAGAGGCTTCGATGTTTATTTAGAAACAATCACATTACCCGAAAAATACGGCTAAGCAAGACATAAAGACATATGCAAGTAAACAGTGGGCTTGATTTTCATAAAGAATTAGACCAACTTGTTTGCAAATAACTCCTTTCAAATTGAAAGGATATTATCATATTCAAGACTTGTGCAAGAAAAAAAAATCTTAATTGGAAATTTCATTCAACTTTACATGGAAAAAAAGTGAGACTAAACAGACAAATAAATGAGGGGTGAATGAATAAGCGTTCCAATTTTCTTTCAATAATTCATTAAAGAATATTGACACACTTAGAAAGGGCAGATTGAGCATATTTGTTGAAGCTCAAGAAAGGTGGGTGCTATGGACTGAATGTTTGTGTTTCCCCCAGATTAGCAAGCCAAAGCCCTACTTCCTGATGTGATATTTGGAGGTAAGGTGGTTGGGAGATGTTTGATTCTGATAAGGTCATGTGAGTGAAGACCCCAGTATGGGATTAGTGCCCTTATAAGAAGAGAAAGAGACCAGAGCGCCCTCTGTCTCCCCCGTGTGAGGCTTCAACTAGAAGGTGGTCGTCTGCAAATGAGGAAATGGGCTCTTCACCAGTCGCTGAATCTGCCAGAACCTTGATCCTGGACTTCCCAGCCTCCAGAACTGTGAGAAATAAAGGTTTGTTGTTTAAGTCTCCCAGTTTATTGTATTTTGTTACAGCAGCCCAGGGCTAACACCACTGGAAACTAATAAGATCATCCTTTGCTCTTTTAAATTAATATAATTTAGTTCGAGATTGCTGGGAAAAGAAAAATGTTCAGTCATCATCATGGGAATAATAAATCTTTGAGAGAACTTAGGAAACTATTAAAATGACAGAAAACCAAAGGAGAAATATCACTATGTTAAAAAAAGGCGGAGAGAGTTTAGACACTGGAAGATCCAGAGTAGTGACTTGATATTAATCTGTGAGAAGCCTGAACGTTAATACCTTCTAAAGGGTGTGTCCTGGAACATTAGTACCCCCTGAGATCTGTGAAGGAAAATCTTTTTCCTCTGGTCAAATTGGTGTGAAAAATTCTGTATATTATGCAAATTGCTTGGAGAATCACAGTATACATATATAATAGATCATGTCAGAAATTCTGTTAAGAAACATTCCCTTCTAACGCTGTGTAGTTGACCAAGAAACTTTTCTCATAAATGGAAAATATTGCTGATAACAGCAAAACTGTGAATTTTAGAAGGCACAGTTGGCAGAGTTGTACAAGGGTGAGAATCTGGGTCAGAAAAATAGATACATATTAAGCATATTCCTTTGTTTCTATATATTCATACATTAGGGAGAATGCGTGTTTCTTCAGTTGGTTGTTTATGCTGGTTCTTAGTGATTTCCTTGTTTTTTTTTTCTCTTCTGGACTACACTTCTTTCCTTTAATTATCTCAACCAATTTTAAATCTAACTTTCCTCTCCTGCACCCCAGCATTGATGGTTAGAGACAAACGACAATGGTGCTAAACGGCTGCACTTTAAATTCACAGCCACCAACCTCAAATAAACCCTCACCTTTGTCTGACAACCTTACAACATACCTTCCTCCCCAAGCAACTGGGAGGATATTTCCCATGTTCTCCTCTCTCTAAAAATCTCTAACAACCTTCCCCCCACCAACTCTTCTTCACTCAACTGAGAAAAAAGAAGGAACCAAAAGAGAATTTCCAAGTAATCCCACTAGCAATCCTGCAGTCCACCTGCATCTGTACCCGTGGGACCCGTGTCTCCTCTCCTGGCTTCCACCAGAGGCAACCTCTCTGGTACGCTAGACCCCACCCACTGTTGATGACTTAGTGACTTTGCTCCTGTAATATCCTCCTTTTTCTCTGCAGCATCAGTGGAAAATTTCTCATTTATATCATTTTCATCAACATAAAAACATGATATGAAACTTCACACCATTAAAAATAAAATCTCCTTTGACCCCTTATTCTTCTCTCATTCCACTCTATTTGCCCCCATTTACTGGAAAATCCCTCAAAGGGTTGCCTCTACTCGCTGTCTCCTGAAAGGAGAAGCTTGACTTGGCCTGGGAGATGCTAAGCAGAGAACCTGGTGGAGCCCACCTGCACTTCTGACCTACAACTATGAGATAATAAATGTGTGTTGTTTTAGGCTGCTAAGTTTGTGGTTATTTGTTACACGGGATAGAAAAGTAATACAGATGGTGATGGATTGCAGCTTTTAAAGATGTGGTCAGGGTAGGGCTTATTAAGAAGGTGCCTTGGAACAAGGGTTTACAAAGGTAAAGGAATCAGTCATGTGGATATTTGGGAATACAAGTGTTCTAGGCAGAGAAACAGCCAGTACAGGAGCATAAGCCACATCCTGAGAGCCATGTGGAGGCCCAGGGGGCTGGAAGGAAGTGAGAAAGGAAGAAAGCGAGGGAGGTGAGAACGAACAAGGAATTCAGGGCAGATCACGTAGGACCTGGGAGGTCGTTGTAAGGACTTTGGACTTTCATTGAGTGAAACGGGAAAACAACATTGCATTTTTAAGCAGAGAAATGTCATAATTGACTTTGTATTTCTACTATATTGAGAATACACTGCCCAGGAACAATAGTAGAAGTGGAGAGAACAAATTTGAGAGGGATTGGACCAAGATGGTAGCAGCTGAGGTGGAGAAAAGTACTTAGATTTTTAAACTTTATCATTGCTATTTGAAATTCTACCAAAAAACAAGTGGCTTGCTGCAGTCAAGATAATGACTGAGCTGTACTGTTCTGATCTGATGAACTTGCTACAGAGTTGTGATCGTTAATATCATGTATTGACTTTGCCGGGTCACTGTACCCAGATATTTTGTCAAACATTATCCTAGATGTTTCTGTGAAGCTACTTTTTAGATGAGATTAACATTTAATCAGCAAGCTTTGAGTAAAGCAGATAATCCTCCAAAATGTAGTGGGCCTTATCCAATCAGTTGAAGGTCTAAATAGAAGAAAGACTGACCTCTCCAGAAGAAGAGGGAATTCTGCCAGCAGATGGTCTTTAAACTCGAAGCACAATTCCTACCTGGGTCTCCAGCCTACTGACCTACCCTACAGATTTTGGAGATGCCAGCCTCCAATTTCTTATAATAAATCTCTTTCCTCTTGTGTATATATACATCTGTTGGTTCTCTGGAGAACCCCAACTAATACAAGGTTCTTTGGTGTACCACAGACAAGAGGCAGCTGGAGAGCCAGCTGGAAGCAGGAGAAACCTTACCCGGAGTTGCGTCCCTTTGTTATTGAGCTCCTGCCATGTGTCAGACCTCGGTTAGGCACCCTAGGGATACAATAAGAGGAAGGGAGAAAGAAGAGGTCCCTGTCCAAATTTGCCACCGCTCTGCACTTTGGAAACACTACTTAACAGCTCTAGGTTTCAGGTTCTTTACTTAGAAATGGGCATATGACTAACCTTATTCAGTTTTTGAGAAGATTCGATGTCATAATGCATACAAAGTATCTATGAGTCAACCAGGCTCAAAGTGGGTTCTTAATAAATGACAGTAGTATTATTATTGTCTCTCATTCAAAGGACATTATGTGACTGCCATTACCGTTAACAGTACAAGAGGTAATAGCAGTAGAAGTGATAATAATACCCTATACTGATTTGACTCATTTAGCATTTTAAAGCCCTTTAACACTTTATTTCATTATTATGTCACCGGTAACCTGTGTAGATTATTGTGCTTTTAACTTCAATGGAAACCAGGAAAATGTTACTTGATTTTATCCTCCATCAAGTATAGGGGAGTATCTGTCTGTGTGTGCAAATCCAACACTCTGTATATGGTGGAACAAATTTTGTTTGGCTACTGTGATGAGTAATCATGGTTGAAATAATTATTGCACCAAAAAGTGAGTAAAATGCAGATGGATAATAATAGAAATGAGCATCCATAATTGCTATAAGAATATTTTAAGGGACACCTATAAAAGTTTTATTTGAAAACTTATTTTTAAATAAACTTAGTAAACAGAAGTTTCCTGCGTCTTAAGGCCCAATTGTGCACATATCGTGTCTGCTGAAACTTCATAACATTACATTGGAAACAATGTCAACCTTCCTTTGGTATTTTCCCAAGAGTTTTACACTGGAAGTTATTTCATTATGTTTTAATTGCTTTCCCAAAGAATAAATTCATTTTGTCTAATACTTACTTTAATTGAAAAGACTAAAACAACATTAATAATAATGACGACTATGCTTATTGAGTACACTAGAGGTAAGTGGCAATATGATCAAGTCTTTACAGGCATTACACAAGTCGCTACAGTCCTCTGAAGAAGATATCTTTTCTCATTTTTCAAATGAATAAATTGAGATACAAGAAGGTCAAGTATTTTTCCTAAGTTTCTGCAGCTAGTATGGCAGAGCTGGCGTTTGAATCTCATTATTTGAATCCATGTCTGAAGATAGCAGAGCAGAGTCAATAATTCACGAGTTTCATTGCATGAAAAGTGCTAGGAGTACTGCTAAAATGCAGATTCCTAGGACTACACAGGAGACCTGCTGGAGGAGAAGTTCTGAGGGTGGAGCTCAGGAACGGTTCTCTCTAACACAACTCATTGAAGAATGCTGGGACAAGGCGTTGGAGATCTACGATTTGACGAACACTGCCCTGCTGTTAATAGAATTAATAAAGTATTGTTAAACATAATTTTCTGTTTTAAAAGTTTTTATGTTAAATCTTTGTCAGTGAAAGAGTTCACATTCCTGTCCTCACTGTTATATTAAATATGTGGTGTTGTTTCAGGAAAGAAAATATTGGGTTCACGCGGAACTGTGTTTCCTCGGGGTTAGCCAAGATTAATGCGCGCCGTGGGACTGAGATCCTTCTTCTAAATTCACCCTCTAAGGTGTGTGGACAAGCAGGGTTGGTCTGATGCTTTTCAGAGAGACTTAATGAAACCTGGAACACTACGGATGCCCTTGTACTTTTTTTTTTTTTTGTAAAATTCAAACATACTTCTCTCCATATATCTTCTAGCACCATTTTTGTGTTTTGTTATTTGAGGACTCTTATATCTAAGATACCGTGAGGACTTCAAAACATATTTACATTGCCTGTGTATCCACTAGCAGATTTAATACATTATCATCAATGGTTAAAAAAAGAATAAAGAGGGGCTGGCCCCGTGGCCGAGTGGTTAAGTTCACGCGCTCCACTGCAGGCGGCCCAGTGTTTCGCTGGTTCGAATCCTGGGCGCGGACATGGCACTGCTCATCAAACCACGCTGGCAGCGTCCCACATGCCACAACTAGAAGGACCCACAACGAAGAATATACAACTATGTACTGGGAGGCTTTGGGGAGAAAAAGGAAAAAAATAAAATCTTAAAAAAAAAAAGAATAAAGAATAGTGTGGGGGTGGAGGAAAGACTGTGTGAGAGAGTTTAGGCTGATAGGAGAATGGCCAGCTATAGTAGCAGTGCTATAAAAGGGTGTAATTATTAACTGACCTAAGATTTTTAAAAATATTCATTTTATTTAAGTGATTTACTTATCCTAAATCAATATTATTCCAGCCAACATATTTAATTAATGGGTTCCTGCCCTGGGAATTACTTGATTAAACTCTGTTTGACGGCAAAATTTTATTTGTGTTAATGTTAATTCTCTAGCTATTAATGTCATTGGTGCAAATAATTCTTTTATATTAAAACATGAAAGATTTTTATTTGTTTTAAATGAATACATTATAGCACTTCCTTTTTTAAAAATAGTTTTAAATATATTTTTGTCCTTAATTCAAATTGGTGAAATTAGTAGGGAAAGTGGTGCTTTTTCATAAATAAAGAAAATGCTATTCAGAGGACGTAAGTGACTTGCCCACGATCATAAAGGCAAGAGGTGGGGCCTGGAAGACATTCAGGTCTGTTGACTCCTTGTTTAGCGGTGAATCGCTAATTTGGTTTAACTGGCCTATGTTAACATCCAGGAAGTTTAGCTATGTACACTGAAGTCTCCCTACATGGCATATTTTGGGTGGTACTACAACATTGACCTATTCAAATCATTCCCCAAAGAGTTTGTCTGAAATGCATACAATCCATCTGGCTGTCATGTCCTGCTGTCACAGGATTGTACCGTCTGAAGGAAGCACATCTTTTGGGCACTGTCGAAAGGGGAGTTTTGAGGGGCGAGATAGAGAGCAGGGCAGCAAGGTCTGTGCTATAGGATGGGCTGGCTGCAGTGTTAGAGCAATTGTGTGTGGGCAGTCCAAAGGCAACACAAAAGTATTAACAATCTGAGGGGATGAGCACAGAAAGGAAGCTGAAGGGTCCAAGACATCCGTCACCACTGTGCACCGCTGACCAGGACCAGTCTGGCCTCTCTATCGCACACTGCTCCAGCTCAGTTCATCCTCACAGGAATATCCCGATGCACCACAGTCTTTAAATTGATTGTGTTGAATTGATGAATTAATGGTTAACATTCATAGCATTCTCCAAGTTTAAATCTCATGAATGTGTAGATTAACATTACATTTCTGTTATCTTTATACTAAAACTTAAATGTCAACCTGAGGAAAAACCAGGAAAGCAACTACTCAAATGACAAAAATGAAAAAGAAAACACCCGTAAAAGATAGCTCTTGGGTAGTTAGTGAGAAGTGCACTTTACCTCCTGTGAGAAGAAAATGAGGGATAAGAATATCCTGTCAGTGGCTTTTTCAGTCAAAAATAAAACTCAATAGCTTTTTTGGTAGTAAGATTCTCTGACCATTTCTCTTTCAACCAACCACGCTGCTTCTCACATCTTTGTCAAGCTGAGTTATGGTTTCAACAAAGCATCAAAATTGTAAAGCCCTCTATCACTATCCATACTTATTTTTTGTTAAACAGCAAAGCTATCCTTGAAAACAGTCAAGAGCATATCTTCTTTCTGCCCTGGATCTGGCAGAACCAACGGATTTGAATCACAGCCCACCCACTTATAACCTGTGTGACCTTGGACTGTAACGTAACATCTTTGTGCCTCAGTTTCTCCATCTCTGAGAAGATCATAATAATAGTGGCCACACTGGTTTGTTGTAAGGAATCATTGATAATAAAGGAAAAATAGAACAGGGCCTGGCGAATAGTAACCGCCATAGAAGTGCTGCTTATTAGTGTGAGGTTGTATTTGACAGCGACAAACTTGTGTGTGGAGCAGTCTGGGAATTTATGCTCCCAACTGGAGTTAGGCTGCTCCCACTGTTACTCTAAAGGCAGTTATGGGCAAGATCTTGAGCGCTGCTGCAAATTCAAGCACTGACTTGATGTTCGACTGAACTATGGAATCTGTTTCCGTGCATAATGCAGACATAGTCCTTTAAATAATTTACCAGCCACTTTATTGTCTCAAAAGAAATGTAAAAAATGTGTGAAATACTAGAAAACGCATATATCCCTTCTTTTTGGAAATTTAAGACTGAAGATTTAAGAAACGTTTACTCTCTTTTTCTCTTATGAGCACAGGCCTCCAGCTTAGTAAGCATCATGCTATTTTAAATTTTGTTTTCTTTAGGAACACAAGAGCAGAGTGTCTTCTCCTAAATGCAAAGGAGGAGAACTGTGGGTAGAATTATCCGCTGACTGCCTACACTACGATCTCCCTGGGGCCCATCAGCCATTATCTCAGTATTAGGTTGAATAATTTGAAATTTTTCTCCCATTAAAATATGTTGGCACAGAAAAAGCTGTAGAGTTAACTTAAAACAAAAAACATGTAATGACTTGCAATAATGAAATCCAAACTCCTTATCATAATCTGCAAAACTCTATATGATTTGCCTTCCACCTTTCATTTCAAACTCTTTTCTAATCCACTTGTACTCGCTCCGTCCACTCCAGGGCCAATGGCTTTCTTTCATTGTCATTGCTGTCGTTTTAACGAGTCAATCTCATTCTTACTTTAGCATCTTTGCATTTGCTCTTTCTCTATGCGGAAAGTTTTTATCCTGAACCTTCACAGGTCTTTGTTCTTTTTCTTATTTTGTTCCAGTCCTCAATGAGTTTCCCTGAAGCAGTCTAGCTCTGAAGATGCATTTCTCTCCCTGTGAAATGAGTGATGTGAGCCAACACAATGTTGTGTGGAATGTCATGGTGGCAGATCCAGCTTTTGTGAGTCCGCAGATTGTGGTGCTAGCAGAAACATCACGTGCAGGGAAGGCAAATCTATATCCAGAATATATGTCTATTCCAGTGATGAAATTGTCGCTCTCCCCGTGATGAAAGAGGCCCAATGTGTTCTCTTGTCATCGGGTGTCGGGCTGGCTTACCCAGGGATTGGTTCCATATAGGGGACTCAGTGTTGGTCTGCGGTGATGGCAGATTAGGCACTCAGCAGGAGCTAGGTCAGTCTCTGTAGGGCAAAGTCCATGAACACTCTCCATCCCTGCCACCATGGCCACTGTGTCCATGCACCCATGGAGCAAGCACTGGGATAACTGGGGAAAGAGGCTGACTCACATCCCCAGGAGGTGTTATTTTGTCCTCCTGACTTTAAGAGTCTTTTCTCTAGTAAATGTTCCTCTGGTGAGAAAAATATCTTCACACTCTGTGCCCATTCTGAAAGGTCCATCCACATATCTCTACCCCAAACTTCCTTGTCATCAACATTCCAGTCTTATTCCTTCCAAGTCAAACCTTTAGGAACAGCTTGTGAATTAATATGAATCAGTGCTTCTGCCCACCTTTCACTCTAGAAGTAGTGGACAGTCAAATATGCTGCTCAACGTTCTTCTCGCTGAGAGGATTTTGCTTCATCACTCTCCTTCAGGGTCACTCCTGAACGGTTCTGAGGGACTGCAGCTTTCCATGTTCGGATGGTGCCAGTATATCGTGGAGACTCATCTGTAAACCAGGCTCAAGTTTGTTCCCTAGTTAGTTGGTTGTAAAGACACCGCTGGTGTCTTCAAGCTTGGATTGAGAGAGGGGGCAATGCCACAGTGGTTAGTGTCAAAGGAACATGGGCCACCTGTTCTTGCAACTTACTTGTACCTTCTGGACCTGCCTGAGCTTGGCCTCTTGTATTCCACTTCCATTTGATGATAGATTGCTGCTGTACATACCTAATTGTCTAACTAGGTGGGCCAGAGCATAACCAGTTCATGATGGAAGCTCAGCTCCCGTGGTCACCTGATAGCCCACGGTTAAGTGTCCAATTTCTTCAAGGCCAAAAATTGTTTCTCAAAAAGGAAAAGTTATCTGCAGAAGAGGGAACAGATTTGTTCCAGAATCTGAGAGGTCTGTGTAGTGACTCTAGGATAGGTGCTTGTCAGAGGCTCCATACAATGTCCCTATGAGTCACGGAGTGGAGTGTCATTGGCCCTTGGGAAGGGCAGAGTAGCGTGTCCTGCAGCCTGCGCTTGCTGCAGAGCCTCCTCTCGCTCTGCGTCCCTCAGAGCAGGTGGCTTCTGGGTTACTCTGCACATGGATCACAGTAGCACACTCAAATACGGCACGTGGTACCTCTACATGCATATCTTGAGTTTTTTTTAATGTGGCATCTTGTAGGTATTCTAACAAAATAATGACTTTAAAGTATACAGAATTTGGAAGTGTGCGTTCCCAGAAAAATACCATACTGCTGAAACGGCAAAGTTAAAAAAACCCAAAGGTCACTTCTCACACTAAAATTATATAATTCCATAAATTATTTATGGGTCTAAGATATTTTCAAAACGTGTTTATTACTGACAAAGCTTACCATTCTATGTATATTCTTTATTCTCGTAAATGATTAGTAAGTATATACATAGTTTTTTTTCCCCAAAGCCCAAGTACATAGTTGTATATCCTAGTTGTAGGTCATTCTAGTTCTTCTACGTGGGATGCCACCACAGCATGGCTTGATGAGCAGTGCATAGGTCTGTGCCCAGGATCCAAACTGGCGAACCCTGGGCTGCCAAAGCAGAGCATGTGAACTTAACCATTTGACCACAGGGCTGGCCCCTGTTTATGAGTACATTTTAAATGGATATTAATGGTCATTTAGATCAGAAAGACGTGTTTTCTCCTGGTAGGAATTTTACTGAAAGAATATCACAAAATTTCATTTAAATCTGTTTTAAAGAAAATAACTAGAAAAAGGAATACATATTAAATATACATTATATTAAGCTAGGTGATTTTTTTTCCCCCAATTTTAAAAGTCTATAAATTTTCCTAGATAAACCTGTAGGTGTTCAAAGTTATAAACTTACAAATAATATTTTAGAGCTTGATTTTCTCTTAGAATGTCTGGATAAAGCAACACTTTGATAATATATGCACTAGACACGACATAAATTTGTTGTGTTGATGCAAATAACCCATAACCAATCTAAAAATCAAAATTGGGGTGAGTTTATTATGAGTCAGATCTGAGGACTAGAGCCCCGGGGCTTCCTGCCCCAAGGAAGAATGGGCACGAAAGAAGTGGGGTGTGCAGAGAAATTATATACTGTCTTGGAACAAAGAGCATACATCACATATGACAGGAATGTCTCTTTCACAACAGTCACATAGTTGCTTTGCTAGCACAGCAGGTCAGTGGTCACAAGGTGAGCGCAGCAGGTCAGTAATTAATCCTTAGTTTCTAGAAGAGATGCTTATCCTTAAGGAAATGACAATATGGGGGGAAGCTACTTCCCTATCTTTAAGGGTATCGTTCTTGCCTTTGGGACATTGTAAATGTTTAAAGCAGATGTACAGTACATGCTCAACAGGCCACGTCAGGCCTTTGTGGAAAATCAAGGTCAGGCCAAATTAGTTTTAAACCAAATGGCTTTCTCATATACTCCAATATAGCCTATTGCTTTTCATTTATTCATCAGTCGTATAAATAAAATAACTACACATTGTATGATGAAATTATTTAAAATAAATTGATTATTTAAGAAAACATACATATGCAACCACTGAAAATGATTATCTGAAATTTATACTATTTCAGTAAATTTTCATGTCAAATTCATCAAGAGGGTTAACCCAAATATAAGGCCCCATTTTCATGATTTCAAAGCATAACTCAAAGCATTTTAAGACATACAGGAGGAAATTCAGATTCTTAGGATCTCCGCAAACAGGCACCAAACTGGCTGAACTTATCTATAAGATTTTCCTCAATCCATTCACTATTTCCTCCACAGAAGATGTTCAATACACATTAGTTGTATGAATATCTTACGCACTGGTTCTCGTGTTCCCTCTTCATGTTCAGTGTTTCTCTCAATACTCTGCGCCATATCCTTTACCCACCTTTAGGCTGTCCCATTCCTGAATAAGAGAACTGTTTAACTCACCTCCCAGCCCACCATGTGCTTTCCCTCTATTGCTTGTCACTCACATGACTCATTTATGCAGGTTTTCACGTTTACGCTGCTCAATTTTATCTTCTGCCTCCAGTAACGCATATGCACTGCTAGCCGAGTGCATAGTTGATGACACATAAATTGTTTTGGTTGTTTGATTGATGTTTACAGACACAGAAAAGTGTTTACTTTTTTAATGTTTACTCTAGGATAAGCTAGCATAAAGATTCAGGCTTACAAAGCAGATATGAATCACATGCCAGAAGTAGCCATATTTCAATTTTAGAAAAGTCATCATGGAAAATAATTTGCCAAGTTCTTACTTAAAGATTATTTATTTTTAAAGTAAATTACTCTAGTCTAGCCAGAATCTTATAATCTAAGAGAAAGCACACAACATAGATATATGGACAGTGCCAAGTTAAGACAAATACATAGATGCATGATTTTTGCCAGTTTTGACTTTTTGACCCATTTAAAAATTATTTAGTATAATTTAAATTAATTAAAAATTAATCAAGGGACTAGCCCAGTGCTACAGCAGTTAAGTTCGCATGTTCTGCTTCAGCAGCCAAGGGTTCACCAGTTCGGATCCCCGATGTGGACCTATGCACCACTTGTCAAGCCGTGCTGTGGCAGGCGTCCCACACATAAAGTAGAGGAAGATGGGCACGGATGTTAGCTCAGGGTCAGTCTTCCTCAGCAAAAAAAGGGAGGATGATTGGTGGCAGATGTTATCTCAGGGCTAATCTTCCTCAAAAGAAATTAATCAAAAGTGCACTTTAAATAGATAAAATATTTAAAAACTATTTAGCCAATACAGGCAGGCTTCATTGTGCATGGTTCAATGTTAACTGAAACTTCTGCATATTGATGGCTGAGGGGTTCAACAGGATATAGACAGCATCTGCTTCTGCCTACCTCTAGCCCCACAGAGCAATAGACTATTAAAGAATGAGCAACATGAAATCCAGATTTAATGTTACCTTTTATTCCCGTAAACCCACTGGAAAGGTAGGTGGAATGTCTTGGCCCAAGGGGTTATAAAGGGCTTTGGCTATTACCAGCTTAGTAAAGACCTAGCTGAGGCTGAAGGCAGAAAAGAGGCTGTGTACAATCTAGCAGCTCAAATTAAACACCTTCTAGCATTTCAAACAGAGAATGTGGCCCAAATTAAACTGACCCATTACAGTCAAGGACCTGCTTTTAATTTAAGGCCGGGGATATCAGCTAATTTAGGGTGAATGTTAACCAATGTGATAAAATCAATGTGATTACAAAATGGCAGATATACAGTACCAATGACACATGACTGCCTCCAAGGACCTCACAATGGTTAAAAGAATGCGTTACATGGCCACAATACAATAGGAATGTGGAGACATCCCTAAGGACTTTGCAACACAGAAATGAAGGCCCTCCTGACAGGTGCTCCGGCATCTACCTGAGTTCAGACTTGAGCCTGTAACTTATTAGCATGGAGGCACTGTAGCTACCTGTAGAAATTACAGGGACAGTGCAAGGATATTCAGGAAGTAGTAATTTCCTGTTGCAGAAGGGATGATGGGACAACCTACTATCTGCCAGCCTTGTGTGCTCAGAGTTTTCACGTACATTTGTTTATTGTACTAATCTGCAATCTGCATATCATTAAACACATCTGTTACACATGAAGGGAACTACAGCCGCAAGAAATGCAAGAAGTTAAATAATTTTCCCAGTCATAGGGCAGGAAGAAAAGGGATTTGAACCCATGTCTAAGTGACCGTAATGTTGAGTTCTTTACCATTGAGCCATCCTTCTTGGCAACCATGAGGCTTCAGCAGAGTCCAAGTAACACACACTACATTCATCTGCAGGATGCCTGCTTAGTTGTATCAGTCAGGGTCCAATTAGGACACTGAAACCACACCAGTTATTTTAACAGAATTTAGGAAGAATTTAATACGCAGATCATTGTTAGCCAGCTTTTGAGATCTGAGAAAACGAAAAGGCAACACTGGCATATCGTCATGTGGCAATGCAGGAAGCAGCTACTTCTTAAAAGTTTGAGAGAATAAAATACAGGGATTGGGATTATTAGAATTTAGAAGTTTGAAAGACAGGCCCTTTGAGCTGGGATACACATGTCTGAGGAGAGCCCTCTCTGCCTAGGACGCTTGCTCGGGGCTCAAAGAAGGGAGCCCATTTATCTGTCAAAGGAGAAATGTGATTTGAAGAGGCCAGCCCTTGCATCACAAAGCAAACTATGCCAGGATGAGTTGGAAGCTGAGACAGTAGTTTCAAAACCACCATGCTCACTGAGGCTATATTTCCAGAAACCCAAAGGGCCTTTTTGCAACTTTCAGAAATTGTTCTCACAGGTGCAACTATTTATAAGAGTCACTACCTCAACTGAAATCAACTAATATTAGGAGCTACTATTAAGTATTTTGTTCTCAAAATGCTATAATTTACCAAAAAGAGTTCAGAACTTAATTGACATGATGTATAATTCATATTAAATTTTATTTATAAAATGATAGTTAATTTTAATTTGCATTTCAAAATTAATGCAGGAGTCTTGGTATTTTTATCATACTCCCGTGACTAAATATAGTTCCTCTGCTGCAAACTTACATAAAATATTTGCTTAAGCATAGTTATACCACAAAAGCTTATTCAAATGCCAGGCTCCTTTAGGAGATTTTCACAGTCATCTTAAATTTAGACAGGAGGGTTAATCACAGTGTAATTACTCTGACCTTAAGCCACATATATCTTTTTATATATCATGCTATTTATAATGCATTTTGGCAGATTAGCCTTTCAAATATATAAAAGCCTATTTAGTAAAATGAGTCATCATTATTGTCATCAAGAAACATAGACATCAGTAAGAAATGGCTACTGGACTCCACTTAAATGCAGGATGCTCTTCTGGAGATACAAAGAACTGTAAAGAAGCTCTCAGCTCATCAGGAACTCCCATTTGTGCAGAGGATAAGTCATGCACACACGAAAATGACATTACTTGCACTATCTCATTAGAACCAAATATATGCTATAATCTATAAGTGCTATAAAAATTGAAAGGAGAGAAAGAAATTCCCTATGAGACTCAGTGAAGCTTTCCAGAATGAAGTGGAATTTGAGCTCGACCTTGAAGAATCACTCCTCTCTGCTCTCATTCACCACCCAGGCTGAGCGCTATATTAACCCAGCCTGTATTAGCCATGTCTCCCTTCAGTCTCTGAGTTCCTCAAGGGCAGGAGTTTTGCCTTGTTTATCCCTGAATATCTAGTTTGCTTTAATGAGTACTATTCAAACATTATGCTATAAGTCACTGGATTAAACATTCGTGTAGAAAGGTCAATAGCCCCTATTCTTGCTCAGAGTCTCACTGGGAAGAGAGGCATGTAAATGCAAAGGACACTGTGCTGCCTGCAATGGCAAACTGTCACTTGTAACTAGGAGAGAAGGAAAGGTGCACTAAGCAAAGAGAACAGCTACTTATAGAATTCAATTCAATGAGTTTTCACGGTTGTTTCAATCACCAAACCACCACTGTGATCAAGATGCAGAATATTTCCATCACCCCCAAAAGATTCCTCATGCCCCTTTGTAGTCTTCCCTGCTCTCTGCCCCTAGCTATAGGCAACCACTGTTTTGCTTTCTGCTATTATAGATTAGTGTCCATTTCATATAAATAGAATCCTGTGGTATGCATGATGCACATATGTATACACTATATGTACCCTATATGGTGACTGGCTTCTTTTATGCAGCATAATGATTTTGAGTTTCATCCATGTTGTTTCATGCATCAGTAGTTGGCTCCTCTTTATTGCTGAGTACTAGTTGTGAAATTGTGATTTATAATAAGAAATATATATTTAGTTTTCTTCCACAGTTCCTGGGTCACCACTCCTAAAACACTTGGAATTTCCTAAGTGATGAGAGCAACAAGGTTGTCTTTTGTTATATTAATGAGGTGATTTTGGCACCATATTTTAAGACCATGTGATTAGAAGATTAGATCTTTCAGTCCCACCCTCCTGACCTCTGGGGAAGGGAGAGGGGCTGGAGGTCGAATCAGCTGCCAATAACCAGTGATTTAATCAACCATGACTATGTAACAAACACTGCATAAAAGCCCAAATGGACAAGGTTGGGAGACCTTCCTGGTTGGTGAGCACGTGGCAGTGCTGGGGGAGTGGCACACCTGGAGAGGGCATGGAAGCTCCAAGCTCTTTCCCCATACCTTGCCCTATGCATCTTTTCCATCTTGCTGTTCCTGAGTTATATCCATTTGTAATAAACCAGTAATCTAGTGAGAAAATTGTTTCTCTTGAGTTCTGTGAGCCACTCTAGAAAGTTAATCAAACACAAGGAGGGGATTGCTGGAACCTCCAATCTATAGCCTGTCTGTCAGAAGCCCAGGAGACAACCTAGACTTGCAATTGGCATCTGAAGTAGGGGGCAGTCTTGCGGGGCTGAGCCCTCGACCTGTGGACTCTGATGCTATCTCTGGGTAGATAGTGTCAGAATTGAGTTAAATTGTAGGCCGCTCAGCTGGTGTCTGAGAATTGCTTGATGGTATGGAAAAACAGTCCCATGAATTGAAATTGGTACTAGAATTTTTGTGCTCAGTCGTACAGATTGTTTTTTATTCAACCGTTGATGGACATTTGCGTTGCTTCCAGTTTTGGGTCATTATGCATAAAGTTTTTATAAACCTTTTACTAGAAATCTTTGCATGGACATACATTTTTCATTTCTTTTGAGTAAATATAACTCTTTCTTTTTTTGTGTCATGGTTGTTTTGGGCCACTTGATTGTAGCAGCTGAGTAGATAATCCAACCAACTTAGTTGTATATCATAAAAGTTAAATCTGATCAGCTAAGTATGACTGTGTCAGAATTACATTTTCCCCCTCTGTTATTTAAATAATTCTATCGGTCATCCTTGTTTATTATTAAATATTTAATATTATTTTCAAATGACCACAGAAGATATTCATTTATAGGGGCAACCAGTCTGTGTAATCAGAACTTCTTATAAATTGATAACCAATTTTAAATGCAGTTTTGGATAAAAAGCTTCTAAGGGGGCAGTTAGGGCACATGGTGGTAGAATGGTGCAGCTGCCCAAGCCGTGAGTATATCAGACTTCATCTGAAATGATAGTGCAAGTCAGCACTGCTCGGGACACGTTGCAGCTAGTAACGCATCTCCTCCAGACAACAGCTCCAGAGGTAGGTGTTTTTATTTCAGATAAGGAAAATGAGGTGCTAAAATTTTAAGTAACTTGCCCAAGATCACAGAGCCAGTAAGTGGCAGCCCTTGGGGGACAGTGGAGAGATTCAACCCAAGCCTTCTTCTCTAGAGGCCACACGTTCAACCTTCACTGACATTACTAAACTTTGCTGCCTGGAGGAAGGAAACATGACTTGTCACTCTGTATCCCCAGAGCCTAGTAGATTGACTAGACATTCAGTAAATGTAACATATTATACTTTCACTGAAAAATTTTCTAATATAAAGCTCCTAACATAAAGAATTTGGTGGTTCTTATTTCATTAAATGTTTCATAAACATTGCCCACTATATTTTCTTAGTTAATTCTTTTTGATAAACTCATAAATCAACTGATCTCTGCTGGAAGCAAGTAACCATATGCTGTGTGGAATCTCTCCATCCACGATGATTTACATCCCAGAAAACAGCTGTCAGCATGTTCAGTCTATACCAGTTATTTGACAGAACAGCTCAAGTCCTGACAATCTAATTCAGCTAGCTCTGTTGAACTCCATATATGCTCAGCCTTTTATCTTTTAGTTGGTTAAAAAAAACAAGAAAGAGGAGAAATTAAAGTTTAGAAGATTAGAAGGCAGCTTACGTGGAGGAATCGCTATGTGCATGAAGCTCCTATTTGTAGGCCTGAGTCAGCTCTGGCCTAGAATAAAATATGCAATAGCAGAACCGACCAAAATGAATGTAACTCAGTGGAAGTTGCTCAGTAGGCATAACTGATACATGATTCAAATGACCCATCTCCTGAGCTCACCTAAATCTCTTCATGCATCTAGAGCTGATGGTTTCCGGTCTCTACCGGTGTGCTTCCGGTCTCTACAAATCCAAGCTTGCCAACAGACCAAGTCTCCGAATGGTTCAGATCAACGTCAAATTTCATTAATGCTTTCACCTCATCATCTGTTCTTAACCCCTACAAAAGGAAAAGAGACAGCCTTAAAGACATTGCCATATGCATCTTTTCATCTGAATTGAATGAAATGCAAAGAAAGTTGGCATTTTAGTCTATAGGCGGAAGTTAGGCAATGGTGAATTATTAATTCAAGGACAAATAGTTCATCAATCTTCAGACAGTTCAATGGTTTGATAGCCATTTCATACTCCTTTTTATTCACATTTTTCAAGACCAAGCAAGATATTTAAGTTGTATTGTAACTCGGAATGAGAAAAGGATTAGGAAAGAGGGAAAAGATCTATCTATTCATTGGAAGGTACCATTGCTGCCCATCGTGTCTCGGGCCCGTATTAACTAAATGGAAGGCTAAGGTTCCCCCTGTCTGAGTGTGGATAAGCGTTGGCATGCTCTGTTGAAATATGTTATGAGAAGAGTGTCTCCATGTGCATTCTTCACTAATGCAGAGATGGACAAGCTATTCTTTCTAAAATGATTGTAATTAAAATAATAAAGATTAGAATATTTAAAAATGATACAATTGTGAAACACAACATGACTGGAGCCATATTAAAATAGAGCCAGAGCAGCCATTTCAGAGGAATTGCCTTGCATGTCTTGGTTTTTATTAATCTTCCAAACTGGACCAAATCACCAACATTCCAAGAAGACAGTAAGGACAAGACTATCCTGTTTGTAAGGACTGGTGAAACTGCACTTGGTTGATGACTGAATCTCAACCAATGAATGAAGTACAAGTCTCGCTTTTTGCCTGATGACCAAATCTCACACCAACCCGTGAAGGACAAACAGAGTCTTACCTCAGCTAGCACCAGTGAACTCTTCTTTAACACAACTCACATCATCCTCCCTTTTTCTGTAAAAACGTTAAGCCGCTCTCCTGTAAACGGGACATTATTTGGGTTTCTCTCTGAATCTGTACTCTCTGAATTGCAGTCTTAGATCCCAAATAAACTCTTTGCCTCTTAAACTGGTTTCTGTTTTTGTAGCTTAACACAATGCTATAAATGTAGAAAATTACTTATAAATGCACCACAGATTGCAAAAGTTGATCATAAATGAAGAATAAAAACATGATCTTCTCTTCTTCTCTATTTTCTAAGCCCCATTCCCATTCTGAATTATATGACAAGTTCTACATCATGCTTCATCTTGAAAGGTGTGAATGAGAGTTTAAAATGGTTATCAAACCATTTAAAGTATGGAGATTGATGTGTCATTTGCTCTTGAGTTAATAATTCATCATTACCTAAAACTCCATCTGTAAACCAAAATGTCAACTTTCTTTGCATTTCAATTAAATTTTTTTGAATTTTGCATATCACATATATTTTTAATTCTTTTGTAGTACTTTGTAATCTTTTACTTCACTAAAAATATTGATTTTCTATTCTTCCCTCAGATTTATAACTTTGTGTGTGGTGGATGATGCTGACCACGGCAAAAGCTGATAACTGATTGGTAAATACATAGAACTCTTCAAAGAGTAGTTAATATGTCAGTGAAATAGCATCGATAGCCATGTATCAAAATATTAATACTAAAATACTCGATTATAGAAATAGTTATTTACTTTAAGGTTTTCTACACAGGGACAGACAAAAGTGTAATATGAATATTGAGCCAAAATCTAAAGTTGGATCTAGATTAGACAGTGTTTGAAATATATAGCTGAATTTTTAAAACTTGAATATTTATTTAATAACTAGTGAGGCGTTATTATATATAATTCTCTCATACTCTATTTTAAAAAGTATGTGATCTGATATGGAGAAAATAGAGTTTAGCCTGGAAAGAAATTAAAGAGGTGATATTTAGAAGTCACGAGAGGTGAGAAAAATTGCACAGTAAGGAAACCGTATGTGAGAATATGGGATTTGAATTTCATCTTAAAGAAAACTAAAATTTGGATAGGAAAGGAAGAGAAAGCAAATTCCGGGGCAATAGAGTGGTTTGGGCAAAATATGGATATAACAGAGACCATAGTCTGTTTCTGGTGCATCTGGAAAACCTGTCTGGGCAGAAAATAGATTTCACTTAGGAGAGGAGAGAGAAATAAGGTTGGAAAATTATGTTATGCACTGTTATTTTTAATTATATGGAGATTCTCCTGGAATCATACAAACAGCCTGGTTCTCTGCATAATTTCAAGATCACTTTGAAGGCTAAAGTGAAGGCACTCCCCAGCCCCACTTTTCCCTTATTCCTTCATAAGTAACAGAGTGCTGGTGCTGTGGAGACCAGCAAGAGCTACATGACTGGGCTGCGGTGTGGGCCAACGACATCTCAGGGCAAAGCATCAATGCAGAGGACAGCAAACATTTTTATGGGATTTTATTCTAAATGACATTTTCTCTGTGGGCAATCCAGTTGCCTCTATTTGGACGCATGCTATTAAAACTATCCCAACAATCACCCCAATGGGCTGGGTAATTGTCTGTTTCCTTGTCTGTGTTTCCTCCTAGGTCCCTGTTGAATGAAAACCTCAAAACATAAGTGACCTGAAAAAGATAAAAGGGAGTTTTTGCTCAACATTTGAAAAAAGAAAAGGGAAATTATGCACAGCTATAGGAAAGAGCATGCTTACCAAAGACTCCATTCTTTCCCTTACATTTCCCCAGCCTCCCTTGAAGTCAGGTTTCAACCACGTGACCAGTTTGGGCAATGCCTCGTGCATGGTGTTGGAGTCATTTTGGGGCTGAGGGATTAAAAATCCAGTGTGCTTCCACTATCTCTCTTTTCTCTTTAGGCAGTGCTTGCAAGAGGTCTCAGGATGAAGCGACTATGAATTTTAAGAGGAAGATAACCCAAATATCTGTGAAAGTTAGCAGACCCATGTGGGACTTTATGTAAGTATGAAATAAGTACTGTTGTGTTTAACCGATGAGATTTTGTGCTTTGAATGTTACACAGTTAGCTTTAATTTTTCTGAAGGAAATACATATGTTCCTAATGAGCTTAATGCTCATTGTCCATGCTTCATTCATGGGAATACTTAGAGCCTTGTTTAGGGACAAAAGAATGATTTGCTAAAATTTAACATTGCTGGAGAAATTAATATTGAATTTTTAAGTACCACCTCAACTTCAATCTCATGATGAGAATAATTATAATCAAAGATATCCTGAATTTAAAGGTCAAGGCAAAAAAATAAACTCTCCTTCTGAGGAGACATTTACATGAAGATCATGCAGTCAGTTTCATATGCATAATTTGGGATCGTGACCTGCTAATACTCCATAATGATGTGCCACATAAGTAAATAACAAGTAATCAGTACTTCAAAAATTCATTTATGCAGAAATTCTAGCTGCTTTATCCTATGAGTGATGAAAATTTTTTATAAATTTAGCCGTTATCCACAACATATATCACTACTTTTTTTCACAAAAGCCCTTGAATAGAGTTATCACATTTGAATTGGACCATTTAAATAGTTCTTGCAAATATATACAGAGAAAGGATTATTCTTAAATGTGGAGAGTATTACCAATACAGCTGAATTGCTTTTTGTGTTTTTTCTGCTGACGAAGATTTGCCCTATGCTAACATCCATATCAATCTTGCTCTATTTTGTATGTGGGTGACTGCCACGGCATGGCGAGTGGTGTAGGTCTGCACCTGGGAACCAAATCCAGGCCACCAAAGTGGAACACCCTTAACTTAACCAGTAAGTCATGGGACCAGCCCCTGGAATACTTTTGAGAAGAAGACTTGCTTTTGGGAAAAACTCAGTAATTAGTGTTGTGTGAAGCAAAATTTTAATACCATATTTTGCTAATTACCAAAAAACCCCACAAAAAACAATAAATGTTCTCTGGAGTACTACATTAAGAAATTCTTTAAAGTGATATGAGGACATCCCTATTGTTTCTCCACTCTTATGTTGACTAGTGTATCTATAATAGCTAAATATGAGTATCTGTGTGAATTGACCTTAAGTCACGAGTAAAACAAGACCAAAACTCAAAGGGACCTGCACAAAATGTTAAGACAGCAGACCTGAGACGGGCTCTTCAGAAAGCCCTGCTTACAAAGCCATCCCTCGGCTGGTGTCCGGGAACTTGGATTCCAGGAGAGTTCCCACCATTCCTGGATAAGGATGCCTCACTGTGCCTAAAGTTTTTATGCAAATAATATGTCTTATGCTGAAACTACTTTCTTTCCGAGAGTCTGGGATTTGGGCACATGCTAGACAGAGGGTGCCTATGCCACCAGCCCCCCGTAAAAATCCTGGGGGCTGAGTCTTGGGTTGTCCCCCCTCGTTGCTGAGGGATTAAACTCACCTTGTGTGACTCCATTGGGAGAGGCCCTGGGAGGCCCCTGACTTGCACCTGGCTTCCCCCGACTTCACCCCAGGTGCCTCTTCCATTTGCTGATTCTGGTTTGTGTCCGGTCACTGTAACAAATCATAACTACGAGTACAGCTATGTGCTGAGTCTACGAGTCCTCCTAGGGAACCATCAAATGTGAGGGTAGTCTTGAGGACTCTCTAACACAGTAAGCAAAATTAGTAAAATTATCCATTTGTCTGTGGATACCTTTCTGTGTGAGCCTGTTTTCACATGTAGTACATCCATGCGAGTTCTTGCGCACTTGCTCAGTTGGAAATGGATGGAAGCTCTATGAACAGAGAATGAAATGTCCCCAGAAAAATAAAACATAATTAATGTGATTCCTCAAAAATTAGAATATGTAAAAAACAATGAAGAGGAGTCACGGTTAGGGCCCAGCTTAGAAAAATCTGTCTTTGAAATAAACATAAATGCCTTATTTCATATATCAATTTGTTGTTTTATAATTCTGTAAGAAATTTCTCTATTAAAAAATATTTTTAAAAATAGCATAAGCACATGGATTGATTTGTAATTCATTTTCAAAATATCCTCATGTAATTTCCAGGTTCTTATTTTGCACATTCCATCTCTTAACTTACATTACGTGTTCTACGATCAACATATTAACTGTATTAAAAATTGCTTTAAATAAAAAGAACTACCACTTTGACTTCAAACACTGTGGCATCTTTTTAGGCCTTATTTAAGTATAATCTACATTTTTGAACTTTGACTATTAAGTGATTGAGAGATGACATAGCATATTGTAAAAGAATTAACAAAAAAATGTATTACTTATCATTTGTATAACTAGATTTTCAGGAGAAAGGTACCAGGTACTGACTAGATGATTGCTCCAAACCCACTCCGCACTGTCATGTTTTTATAACTGTTTAGTCATTTTTAATTGTATGTTATGCACATTTTATTTGCATTTCAACTGGCAATTTCCTTAAGTGGAGAACCTTGACATTTTCTTTTTTATCACCCAGAATTAAATTAATAATACTCAAATAACATTTTAGAGTATTATTCTAGTAGTAACTTTCCTACCTCATGTTCCAAGGGATATCAAAGATGTTGACCATAAGAAATTAGACAGAAGGGAGCTCATGTAGAGCAGCTCATTTTGACAACAAGAGCACAGCCTTGCAAAGTATGACCGTCTCCTGTAAGAGTAATGTGGGTGGAAATAGGGGTGGGGTTGGCAGAAAGAAACTTGATGGTTTTGGTTATTAGCCTCAATCTTCAAAACCCTTGAAAATTTCTTTTTTTTTTTTTGGAGGAAGATTAGCCCTTAGCTAACATCTGCTGCCAATCCTCCTCTTTTTTTTCCTGAGGAAGACTGGCACTGAGCTATCATCCATGCCCATCTTCCTCTGCTTTATATATGGGACGCCTGCCACAGCATGGCTTACCAAGTAGTGCATACGTCTGCACCAGGGATCTAAACCCACGAACCCCGGGCCACCAAAGTGGAACGTGCAAACTTAACTGCTTCGCCACCGGGCTGGCTCCTGAAAATTTCTTATATCCTCATTTTGAGTGTCAGGTTAGTTTGCTTTCTGCATTTCCAGGTTAATTAAAGAGGGATCAATCAAATGTGACAACTCTGGACTCTTTAGTGAATTTAGAAAAGACAATTCCACTCTCTCTTGGCAAGGCCCTTGCCCAAGCAGAACAAATGTGCTAGCCCAGCTCCGGGATTTTCCGAACCTCACTGAGACCCTGACTGAGCGCAGTTTGCTTTCTCATGATTTACCCACAGCCCGGCCAGCCTCAGGGACTGAAGCTGATAGACCAGCGGTTCTGACCTCTAGATGCCCTGGAGGCTTTAGTTAACACCGGTGCCCAGCTCCATGTCCAGGCATGCTGGTCGAATTGTGTGGCCTGGGTATAACCATTTGTGAAACCTTTCTGGGTTCTGAGGATGAATAGCCAAGCCTGAGGGGCATTGACAAAAAGGGTGATCCAATACCTTGCTGCTCTGTGGGCTTCCTCTCTTAATTGTTCCAACAATGTGTGCAGGGTAAAGTAGCTTTGTGTTTAGGACAGGAAATAGCAGAAAGGCAGATGTTCAAGCACATGGTAGCCGGCTGGGTGCTGGGAAATGAATTGATCTGTGCAGCAGCGAGAGGCACAGGTTGGCGGGCAGGTACGTGGATTTGAGCTCTCACTTTGCCTTCAGTCTGTGTGCGATGCTTAGACTTCCAGGTCTCTCCTCTGCCCGTGAAATAAGGGCAATACCATTTCCCGCTCAAGTTTGTTATGAGAATTCAAGGAGATCAATAAGTTTGAGTATTATGATATAAAATCTGGAAAACTGTTTAGGCATGAGTCTGGATGTAGCGTAATGCTTTAATGTAGCACTCAGGGTCAGACAACCTAGGTTTGTATTCCAATCGTGTTGTGTAGTTGTGTGATTTTAAGCAAGTCCCTTAGCCTCTCTAAATTTATTTATTTCTCTTTGAAATGGGCATCACAGTTGTGTCATAAATAAGAATTGAGATATGCATGCCTAAATGCTTAATACAGAACTTCCCACAAGCTATGGGCTGGGGGAGTGGAAGTCGTTGTTATTCACAGGCTCTCCTAGCAACACACAGAACAGTGCTCTTGACGATGTTTCTTAAAGTATAATACTCATGGGCAGCTTAAAGCTGAACACACAAAAATCCTAGATTATTTTTCTGATTTTCTTGAGAAATAAAAACAGTAAGAATCAAAAGTATCTATTTTTAACCTTGTTTATCTGAGATTTTGTTCCCATCAGATTAACAAGAGTGGTGCTATTGTCTGTCTGAATACAGTGTCATAAACTTCACAGAACCTTCAGCGTCATGCTGAATGCATGAAACCATGAGCACATTTAGTCTGAGAAAAAAGCTTGAGCTGTCAGAGATCTACATCCTGTAGGAGGAAATTGCATAGAGTCAAAGATTAATGTATGTGTTGATATTATATTTAATTTCCTACTGTGTAAACTTTTAATTTTATTTTACCTAAAACCATAAACTTCAAGTAATTTGTACAAATTATTTTCAAAAATCTGTGGTAAGAAAATTGAGATAATAATAAATGAGGTATTTGCTTACCAATTGTGTTTCAAGAATTATGATAAGTGACATTTGTGTTTGTAAATGATGTATATGAATGAATGACACACACAAATCTCAGTTTGTGGAAGAAAATGTTACTTTTTTTTTAATATAATGTCCCCACACATTTTCTAAGGAATATCGTATCTCTGAAAATGTAATACTTATATCATATTCTTTTCTTCTTCCTTTTCTTTTTTCCCAGCTTAGTCCATCCCACAAAGCCTGAAAATATACAGTTTTATTTCAAAGTTGAAAATATATGCTTACCTATTTATCTTATATTTATTGTGAACAATTATTTTTCCATATATTTGAAAGTAATTATTGCCATTTAAGAACACACCCTATCTATGAAGAAAGAAAAATCACTAGACAACTGGAATTCCTTCACTTAATGAAATTAATATTGCACTGTCTTCATTTTTGATTAATAATCAATTAGCAATGATTATCAACACCTTAAAATTCAAAAACAGTCTAGTGGAAGGAAAAGAAAAATGGCTTAGTACTCCCAGAAACTGGATTCAATTTTGTTCCTATCAAAGAGAAACGTCCTTTAAAATGGGATGCATTTTTGAGCCTCGGTGTACATATTTGTAAAATGTGGGAATTGATTTCATTGTTCTGTTAAGTGTTTCCCATAAATAAATTGTCTAACACATAGGAAGCACTGAATAAATATTAGCCATTTATTGTTATAAGGGCAATAATTTAAGCTTTTTCTTCTTCATATTCACTTGGTCAAATAATAGCAATATTTAGGCAATCATTTAATGTACTAAGCAATTTTATATACAAAAAGGACCTCTCTTTTAATAAGGAAATTAATTTATAATTAAAGCAATCACCCATAAGAAATCTGCTTAGTAAATTCAGATTTTCTAAATTCTTACTTGTCCTTATGTGCTCATAGTTTCAATAAAGAATATAACTGTTCTCATTTATTTGATTTCCTAAAAACAAATTATTTTTGTTTTCTCATATTTCCTTCTGCAATATCTAATTTTCATTGTATAATGGTCTATAAAAGGTTGCCAGACTAACATACATTATATGATTTTGGGTAATTATTCTGGAAATGATTATCAATTCCTATATTCCTAATGCTAATTGAATACAATATTTAAAGTCCTTGGCATCCTTTTACATTAATCAGTACTCAGCAGTTGAGAGCCAATGATTTCCCTGGGCATATTGATCAAAATCTTACCCAAGACTTCTAAAATTGGTCAGTCAAATGGAGATTTAATACAATACTGATTATTTTCCTATTTTATTACTTGCTGCAATACATTGTAATGGAAAAGTTAGATCATTATACATAGTAAACTAAAAAAGAGTAAGAATACTGGCTAATTGAACTATTTCAGATTTTTTACTAAAATAGATATTTTAAAATTTTACCTCTTGATGCAGAAGACCAGCATTCTCACCAAGAACAGTTAGAACAGCTGGAAAAGTGATTTGAATAATCTGTTTAAAGGCATCAGTGCACCACCAAAGCAGTGCTGACATTGAGGGCAATGTCACAGAAGGAAAGGACGCCTCTGGAGGGGAGTCCCACCTTGGGCTGTATTTTTGCTTTGGAGGCAATTTTTGATCTTAAGCAGCAGGTGAAACTGAGTAGAGCTTTCAGTAGCCTCAAGGAGCTATAGTGGGATTGAAAAAAGATTGAATTCAGGATTCTTCAAGGAGGATGTGCCTCAGTAAACACACTAGGATTTTAGTTTGGACCCAATAATGACCACAATGTAAGCATAAAAGCAAATCTGGTAAGAACACTCTTATAAAGTCTCAAAGCCAGGTTCAGGTAGCTCAATCCTTACTTGGCACACAATTATCTCCCCTTACCCTAACTCACCCCTGGAAGTATAACTCCTCTCTGGGGGAAAATAACATCATCTAGAGTCTTAAATTATCTTCAAAAATTTTCAGACATGGTCTGTCATTATTCAGAAATAGCAATGCATAAGAAAGACAAGTATTGACCAAAATCAAAAGATAAAAATAAGTGCAGAAATAGACCCATGGAACATCACAACATTGTGATTAACCAACAAGGAATTTAAAATAACCATGAATAGTACAGAATATCAGGAAAGAATAAAACACTATGCAAAATAATCAAGAGAAATTCCCACTAGTGAAAAAGAAAATAAAAACTGAAATCAGTCAATAAAAATTTTTAATGTTAGTTTAGACACACCTGGATAGAGGAATAGGAAGCCAGAAATAGGTCAGAAGAAAATATACACATCAAGGAATGGAGATGAAAAGCATGAAATATACAGAAAAAAATGGAAGATAGAAATTGAATATAATGAAAAGATCTGAACCAACTGTGATTGGAATGTGAGAAAAAAGGAGAGAGAAAAAATGTGATAAAAGCAATATTTGAAGATGTAATAGATTATATTTCCCACCAAATACGAAAAACCTCAATGAAAAGATTCGTAAAGTTCTGTAACCCCAAGCAAGGAAAATATAAAGAAATTCACATATGCACATTATAGCAAAACTGCTAAAATGTAAGACAAAGAATTAAAAGCATCCAGAGAAACATTGCCTTTAAAGATATAGATGACTTCTCAACAGATAAAGATAGAAGACTTAGGAAACGGATAGATCCCTTCAAAGTACCAGACAACAATACTGCCAATCTGGGATTCTATACACAGCAAAAGTGTCCTCGAAAAACAGAAGGCAAATGAGTACATTTTCCGATAAACGAAAATTTAGAGGATTGATGAACAGTAAACCCAAATGAAAGAAATAATAGTAGAGCTCTTGAGACAGAAGACAAATGATCCTTGATGGAGATCTAAATATGCAACAAGGAATAAACAGCCCTATAAAAGCAAATATGTGGGTACATCTACATGAATGTTGGTTGACTAAAACAAAAACAATGAGGTCTCGGGTGTGTAAATATATAGAGAGCAAAATAATTGACCACAATTGCACAAAAAACTTGGAGTTGGCTTGGGGAATAAAACAAGAGCTAAAGTGTTTTAAGGTTCTTGCAGTTTCTAAGAAGCGCTAAAAGTCTACTATATATTGGACTTTAATAAGTCAACAATGCCTTTTATAATTTCCATGTTAAACACTAAAAAATAGTAAAATATGTATAATAGAGGAAGAAAGTAAAATACACTTAAGTTTAATTATTTGAAAAATAGAAAGAGAAAAGAAACAAAGGTGCATAGAACAGATGGGACCAAAATAGTGCAAATAATAAGATGGTAGATTTACATAAATAGATCATTAATCACATTAACGATAAATGGATCAAATTATCCAATTAAAATTCCAGCCTTATTATGCTAGACTTTATAATAAATCTGTTATAAGCTTCTTGTAAGACATATCCTTTAAATAAAGCTATACAGATAGAGGGTGAAAATAAAAAATATCACAAAAGATACATGTTGCAAATATGAACCAAAGGAAAGCTGGCAAGAGTATACAAAAAAACAGACAGCATTACTTAAGAAAAGATATATTACTAAGATAGAGACACTTTCCAATATGAAAGAATCAATACATTAGGAAGGTATAAAAAGTCTAAATATGTTTGCACCTAATAATACAGCTTCAAAATATCCAAAGTTAAAAGAAAAAAAAAATTAAAAGAGAACCTGACATCTAAAGTCACAGTGGAAGACATTAACATGCAGTTTACAGTAACTAATTAAAAATGACTACCAAAGGATAGGAACAATTTACTCCAACCCTGTCACATCTTTAGTTTGTAATTATGCTCTCATGATTTGTTGAATTTTAAATACGTAATTAAGATGAGAAAAAACTGAGGACCAAAAAGATCATATGTTTAAAATAAGTAAGTAACTTGGTGATGCTGTCATCAGCAAAATATTATTGTCCTTTCAATAAAAATGAATTTCTAACAATGCCTTTAAAACATCTTGAGTGTGATTGTACATTAGAAAATAAAAAGCGTAATGAATGAAATGAAAATAAATTGCCATGAAAGTTTATGTAAACATAGAAAACGCCATAGAATCTAAGAGAAACCACTTGGCAAAATGAAAAATACAAGACTCAAGGCCTGAGAAATATATGCACAAGCTAGCTCACCTTGAACTCACATTCACGATAATACTCCTGAAATTAAAGCTTTCAGAATAAGTGACTCATAAACTTTAAAGTGAAATTTTGTATTATCATGCTGAACTAGCTCTTAAGTAAATTTAAATTAGTATTACTAGAAAAGGGTTAATTTGTCAGTTTCAGTGACTGACAACTAAACAATTTGAAATCAATGAAGTTACATCATTTCTTGTTCCATTTCCCATTTTCTACTCTATGTAGAAATTTTCATTGTACCTTTATATTTTAGTGGCACAGAAATGCTTTCTATGAAAAGTAGAATCTTTACTACTATTGTTTCCAGTGTATAAAATAACTAGTATTAAAAATACTTTTAATAAAATTAAAAGTGATTATTTCCATATTGTGTCTTTACATTTTCAATAATAGGGGGCTTTTGTTTGGGAAATGCTTTTAAAAAAATTACCTGGTAAGGTTGCTGTTTCTTTAAACTCTGTCAAGCATGATTTACTGTAATTCCAAAAAGATTTCAATCAGGAAGTTATGGAATGTTATGCATACTATGGATTTCTAGTATTTACCAATGGCAATAGCAAAAATGTATGGACACCTCCTCCTGGTGCCTCCCTCTCCTCACCCCAGAGCATTTCAGTGCCTGCTCCGACTCCAGCTGTGGTTTCAGGCTGTGAAGATCCTGCGTGGGCCACCTCGTCTTGCCTTCCCTTTCATCACCAAACTCAGCCTCGTGCTTCTGAATCTGAGTTGGTAGTTCTGTAATTTATTCAATACACGTGAACAATGGTCATTTAGAGGCCCGTAGGTTTGTAATGCACTTTTCAAGTTATAATTTCAAGTACTAAATATTCTATCCACTGAAAATACTGATTAGTGAAGAAAATCAAGATAAAAATTCCGATAATGTTAAGAGTAGTATCAGATTTCTCGGTTCCAGGACCTTGTGCTCATAACCAATTTTAACAGATATTCGTTGAATATCAGTTTGTGGTGGTGTTACTTCGTCGTCCGTTATTTCTGATTACTTATATTATGAATAAATGCTATTTTTCACTGCTATATTACAAATTTTTGCTAAGCATTGAGAGAAACAACCATGAGAGTGAAAAATGAGCAAGCGCTTGACTTGCTCAAATAAAAGGCTGTCTTCCTAAATATTTGCTTGACTACTGTCTAACGTCATAAACCAAACTTCTCAGTAGTTCTTGTAGAACATAGCAGAAATGGTGGATTTCTACACCGCCAGAAGAAAATTGGAATTCTTCCTTGCTGATGTGTTTATTATATATCCTCAGAGAACGGGTGGTAACATACCTTCTATGATTTCAGGGACTTTATTAACCAAAAATATCTTACCATCCTTCTTTTTCCTGGACATTCCTAAAGACTAATGTCTCACTCCTTTGTTTAAGAATTTCAAATTCTCCGTAGAAATTGTGTGTGTGTGTGATTTCATACAAAGAGAAAAAGAGATACCATGTGTCCTTTATACATACTAAATTTAATTTGGATGAGGTAACATACGGAGCCACTGTTTCCCAAAATTCTGAAGGTGTACCTTCAGTATATCTGGGGACCCTAGGCCAAAGCAATTTCTGAAAAAAACCCACAAAATTGATTTTACATGCCTTATTTTAATCACAAAATTAGTGAGAATTTTCTATTGCTTTAGTACATGCTACTATCCATTACACATAAACACATTTTCTTTCCCATTGATTTAAGAGAAGAACTCAACAATATTTTTCCATTCTAGCAAGAACAGAGATCATTAAAGTAACTATCGTTAGCTCATAATAGTCTAATTCTAGTGATTTGGGGAGTCAATTTTACATTTATTATACTTATTTATTGATGGGTTTATTTATTTTAGAGTGAATTTCATTTTGAGAGAACTCTAAGCAGATTAAACTGCTACATTTTAGCATGAAATATATATCCACATGGAAGACAACCATTCATAATTATTCATGATCAATTACTATAATAGGAATGAGCCACATTCTCCTTTCAAGAAACTAAGGGTATTATTTTTTTTAAGTTGTGGTATCTTAAACAGAAATTAAAGAGGTGTGGAAATCCTTAAGTATATACAGTACTATTCAACACGGACTCATGACTAGATATAAGGCAGTGTATTCAAAGTCATGAACACATACTGAAAACTTTTTTATTTGTCCAACTAAAACCACATCCAAATACTTTGACGTTGCATCTTTGAAATTCTTGTTGAAGGATTCTGAGTAAGTTATCACTTCTTCTAATTAAAAAATGAGTAGTTTTGTGGACCCAATAGTAGTTCAGTATAAAAATATTAATAATAAAAAAGGGGTCTTATTTAATCAACTGGATAAGGAAGTGAGCGGAGAAGGAACCTCAGAAGGTTTTGCTGAGATGTGGAGTTCAGTCAGTCATTGAAGAGCTTTTCTCGGGGCTGATTTTGGATGCTAGAGTGTAGAACCTAACATAGAACCAGTCTGCAGCTCTCTCTGCACTAATCATCTGACTAGTTCCTCTGGGCTCTTTGCTGATGGTGATGTAGCTGCAGGATGATGACAGAATGATGGCTGTCATCAGAAATGTCCTTCTGAGTTTTTATCATTCCCTACTCAGTTGGAACGTGAGAACTCTTTCCATCCAGATCACATGCTGCTAGTCACAATTCCATTTGTGGCCATACTGGGTGAAAACAGAGCAGAGGCTAACAAATGCCTTCCCTTCTTCCAGAAACATCATCACTTTGTAGCAGTCTATATATTCAAAGCCCTTGTAGCCAGCATTTTTTCTAAGAATGCCATAAAATACATCAAGTTATGTTACCATGATGCCTCTATTCAACTAGTCATGACATCGAGAAAGAACACACTGAGGAAAATGCTAAGAACAAATCAACCAAGACCAAGATCAAGTGCTTGTAGTGGACCATATATCATTTAAATATATGTAAAATAATTTATATTGAGAGCCTCCAGCCTTCAGGTGGAACAGATGCAAGTGTTCTTAAGACACAGTTCATATAAAAGAGAACCATTTTTTTTTATTGATGATCTTTATTTCTAATTTTATAAATTGTCTATTTTGGGGGTCAATTTTTCTGTTGGGAAGATGTTTTTCTTAATTTTTTTTATTGAGTTCATAATAGTTCACATCAATATGAGATTTCAGGTGTACCATATTTCTTGACTGTCACCACGTAAGTGCTCCCCTTCATCAGTTTGCCCTCACTCCCCTTCCCCTGGTAACCACTGAACTGTTTTCTTAGTTCATGTGTTTGTTCATATTCCACATATGAGTGAAATCATCTCGTGTTTGTCTTTCTCAGTCTGGCTTATTTCGCTAAGCATAATTCCCTCCAGGTCCTTCCATGTTGTTGCAAATGGGGTGAATTTGTCCTTTTTTCTTGCTTAGTAGTATTCCATTGTATTTACATACCACATCTTCCTTATCCTATCATCAGTCGATGGGCACTTACATTGCTTCCACGTCTTGACCATTGTGAATAGTGCTGCAGTGAACATATGGGTGCATTTCTTACTTTGGATTATTGATTTCAAGTTGTTTGGGTAGATACTCAGGAGTAGGATAACTGGGTCATATGGCAGTTCTATTTTTAGTATTTTGAGGAATCTGCATACTGTTTTCCATAGTGGCTGCACCAGTTTGCATTCCCACCAGCAGTGTATGAGGGCTCCCTTTTCTCCACATCCTCTCCAACAATTGTTATTTTCAATTTTAGTGATTAAAGCTAGTTTAACTGGCATAAGTTGGTATCTTAGTGTAGTTTTGATTTGTATTTCCCTGATGATTAGTGATGTTGAACACTTTTTCATGTGTTTATTGGCCATCTGTATATCTTCTTTGGAAAAATGTCTGTACATATCCTCTGCACATTTTTTGATCAGGCTGTTTGTTTTTTTTTCTTGTTCAGTTGTGTGAGTTCCTTATATATTATGGAGATTCACCCCTTTCAGATATATGATTTGAAAATATTGTCTCCCAATTGGTGGGTTGTCTCTTTGTTTTGATCCTAGTTTCTTTTGCATTGCAGAAGCTCTTTAGTCTGATGAACTCCCACTTGTTTATTTTTTCTTTTGTTTCCCTTGTCTGAGAAGACATGATATGCAAAAAGATCCTTTTAAGTTTGATGTCAAAGAGTGTACTACCTATATTATCTTTCAGGAGTTTTATGGTTTCAGGACTTATCTTCAAATCTTTGATCCATTTTGAGTTTATTTTTGTGTATGGCATGAGATAATGGTCTGCTTTCATTCTTTTGCATGTGGCTGTCCAGTTTTCCCAACACCATTTGTTGGAGAGACTGTCTTTTCTCCATTCTCTTCTCCTTCTTGAATACGTATAATTCTTATGTTGCATTCCTAATTGAGTCGGACATTTCTTGGAGACTTTCTTCATTTCATTTTAGTCTTAGTTCTCTCTCCTCCTCTGTCTGGAACATTTCAACATGTCTATCTTCAATTATGCTATTATGCTCCTCTACAATGTCCACGTGAGCATTCAGGGAATTTGTATTTTATTTTATCTCTTCCATTGCACCTTTCATCTCTAATATTTCTGACTGATTCTTTATAGTTTCAATCTCTTTTGTGAAGTAGCTCCTGAACTCATTGGATTGTTTTTCTACATTCTCTTTTACATCAGTGAGTTTTTTGGTGATAGCTATTTTGAATTCATTGTCATTTAGATTACATATTTCTGTGTCCTCAGGATTGAATTCTGGATACTTGTCTTTTTTCCTGTGGTCAGGAGATTTGATATAGTGTTTGACATTGCTCGAGGAGGTGGTTCGGTTCTTAAACGCATCCTGATATTATTTGGTTGCAGTTACTGCCTATTGCAACTGGGTGGTGGTCAAGAGCCACATATTCAGAGCCCTCCCCCCCCCGGCCAAGATTCCAGGCAGTGGAGTGGTGCTTTCTCTTGGGGGTGCACTCTGGGCTTTCCCCTTCTTCTCTCTCTATCTGGTCTCCTGGGGTATTGTCTTGATGAGGTCACCCCCAACGAAAGCTCTTGCCCCAGTAGAAGTCTTCCCTCTAGGCTGCACAGTCCCTTGGGGGTACTTGATGTCCCCTTGAATGAACATCCCCTCGCCTGTTCCTTCCCTCTCAGAGCCTCCCATGGTCCCAGATTGCAGTCTTTAGGGGAGGGAGCAAAGTTCTCTCTTACTCTGTTCCAGCTCGTCCAAGGGGGCTCCAGCCTCCTCACCCTCCATTACATGGCTGCTTGTCTCTCCAACATTTTTTGTTTTGTGTTAGGATGTCCTGTGTTGGAGTATGGATGTCCCTTTTTGTTGTATGTTGGAAGGATGAGAATCCTGGGCGAGTTCACTCTGCCGTGATGCTGCTGTCACTCACTCAAAAAGAGAACCATTTTTAATTATGCCATTAAAAAACTGTGATCAACTGCTATGGGATGAAGAATATAGCCTTCAGAAGACATAAATAAGAGAATGGTTTTTTAAAGAACATTAACTTTACAACAGAAGATTAATGAAGAGTAGCAATTATTGAAGTGAAGAGGATAAGGTTTTGGATGGAACCAGGCGAGGTTCTGGTAGAAGTCTCATGACAGCATTAATCATAATAATAACTGAAACTTATGTACCACCTATAATATATACTAGGCATCATTTTAAGTGCTTTTCTGATATTAACCTATGTAGTATTCATAACAACTTTATGAGCTAGGGACTATTCCCATTTCCATATTGCAGATAAGGATACTGAAGCACAGGGATGTTAATCAAATTCCCCAAATCAAAAAACTAACAATTGATGGTGCAGAGTAATCTGTCTCCTGAGTCTTCCTATGGCCATTGTCTCATGCAGGAAACCTCTCTGGAATGCTAGACAAACCAAAAAATCCTTAAATATCTTGATATTCATGTTTATCCCTCCTATTTCATTAAAAGGTGCATTTCCAAAAAAATGTTGCTTTTTATGCTATTTTCCAACATTTCATGCACTTAAATTCTTTTAATTATTTGTACATCAATAATAATTATAATGATATACCAATTAAGAAGAAAAAACAATAATTTAGGGTCATAAGAAGATTTTAAATTTTATGTATATAATTTTTACATATGTGTGTGCACATATATATTTGTAGAGAAATAGTATGGGTGTTCAGTAAAATATTTTCAAAAATCAATGCATTGGGGCTGGCCTGGTGGGGTAATAGTCAAGTTCATGCACTCCGCTTCAGTGGTCCGGGGTTCACAGCATATGATATTAGGATGGGATACTGCGAGAAAGGTAAAAGACAATTAGGAATTCCAACAGAAGAATGCAACAATGTAAAATTCGCCACCGTCAAATGAAACATTTTTCTGTGTGTTTTAAGTGGACTAACGAGTATTGAATGACATTGCTGTTTATAACCTATGGCAGATATTTAAGTGAGATAAAACAGTTGTAGTTTATTATGTCAATATTTACAATATTACAAAACACGTCATTTATAGCTATTTAAACTTCTGATGAAAAACAAGATGCCAATTTAAATGCGAGAGGATGATGCTTGAGCTCTTAGTAAAAGGACCTACTTTCCCTCCAAAACCTAGAAACTGTATTCTTCCTATCTCTTTCCCATCACACTGAAGGAAAGGGAGATGACCTCCAATTCGGCCCCATCTAAGAAAAGGTCAAAAATAACCACCCAGAGGGTATTAGGAAAAATAAATTGCTCATGAGTTGCTAATTAAGTTCTTCAGCTCCAGGGTATAAGGAATTAGCTTATAATGGTTAAATTACGGGACGTTTTGGAGGTCTGTATCTTTGCAGGACACATTCCGATGAGCCTTTCAGTTCCTCAGCGTGATGCGTGTCTGCAGATGAGACATCTCAGCAAATAATTTTTTAGAAAACAAGACCCCAGAGACTTGTTCTCCTTTTCATTTTCACTTAGGTTCAACCATTGTAAGTCACTTATAAAAAATATTTGGCAACATATCTTCCAAGATTGTTAAGAGCTTTATACTGTCTATGGCCTGGCAAGCTGCCAGAGCAGAATTCCAAATTCAGATTAAAACAGATTCTGTAGAAAGAGCTAACCAAGAATGACTCAATAATGCTAATTATTTGAAACTGTTTGCTCATGAGAGTTAGGTGCACTCTACAAGCCACTGTCACTGTGACAGAGCTGTTTACTTCCCTTTATACCATAATTCCAAAAGAAGGAATTGTTGCTTTCCAACAGTGGAGAATTTTGCCTACAATTGTTCCTTCAACTCCACTTCATGGCAGATAGAGGGGCCAATTCCCAGAGAATGAAAATAGTTCCCAGAGCCACTGTATTTTTCTTTTTCTTTTTTTTTCCACACAAACCAGGTAATCCTAGGTTAGAAAAAAGCAGATGAAAACTTCAAAGTCCAAATTTCAAACTTTCTAAAAGAAAAAGTGAGCCTCTAGACCAGCATGGAACAGATCAGTGCTCTCAAGGAGAGGTCCCTGAACCAGCAGCATCAACACCACCTGGCACTTGTTAGAAATACAAATTCTTGGGCCCCAACTCAAAAGTACCGAGTCAGCCTCTCTGGGGTGGGGCCCAGAAGTCTGTGTTTTAACAAGCCCTCCCAGGAATGTTCATGCAGACTCAGTTTTGCAAACCTCTGGCCTGGAGTAACGTCCAAGCTCTTCGGAGTGATCAAGGCCTGGATTGGAATCCCAACTCTGAAACTTCCTATGTATATAGCATCTGCTCATTTACTTATCTTCTCAGGCTTAGTTTTCTCATCTATAAAGGGGAAACAGTATCGACTGAGATGATGTTCTTATGCAGATGATGTGAGTAAAACATCTCTCAGAATGCACAGATTGCTTATAAATCACTAAAACTAGAAGTGCCATAGAATGGGATGATGAAGATGGAAAATATCTTATGCCATAGGACAGAAGACAATCTCTTAGAGCCAGATGTGTGAGTGCACACGCATTCTGAGAAAGCAAGCTACCTCTGGTGGCTGCTTTTTACAGAATGCCACCAAGCCACGCATCAGTGCTAAAGGGGTGATAAATTGCCTAAAATTGATGTGGTGAGTCTTTCCCAACCTGTCAGGTGCATTCCCTGAAAACATCATGGAGTGCCACATACAATATGCCAAGAGTAAAAGAGTGTCTATTCACTTTGGAAGAGGGCGAGCGACCAGTTGAGTCCATTGTTGTCTTCATCAGCTCAAGAACATTACTCCTATTTACATTTCAGCCTGAATGAGTTTTGAGTTTAGCTGAACTGGGCTGCCTCTTCTCCGACGGGTGGATGTTTAACGTATTGTGAATATTTACTATTAACTGCTCTTCACATGCTCATTGCAAAGAGCACTAATTCAGTTAAATTAGTGACTATTTAGGATTTGTGAGTTAACGTGGAAGTCTAACAGTTATTTGTACAGTCAAGTTTAAGAGAAGACATGTCCCATATTTGGAACAAACAGATGAACTTGCCAGAGACAAGACATTCAGAAGGTGAGACATCTCTTTGGACCTGAGGGGACGTCTCTTTTGTACTGAAAGGAGCTCTTCCCGAATCAGCCTGACGTACTTCAGGAATCTGAACAACTTTCCCTGTGAATCCAGCTAATGTTTAACCTGCCTTCTCTTTCTATCCTTTCTCGTCTTTATTTGTCTTCGTAGTACTTATCAGTATCTGACCTTTTAAATGAGTATTGCTAGATGCTTAAGCTCTACAGGGTGTTTGTTCACTGCTTCGTCTCCAGCACTTAAAAGTGTGCCTAAACAGGGCCGGCGCGGTGGCGCAGTGGTTAAGTTTGCACGTTTGGCTTCTCAGCAGCCCGGGGTTCGCTGGTTCAGATCCCGGGTGTGGACATGGCACCACTTGTCAAGCCATGCTGTCGTAGGTGTCCCACATATAAAGTGGAGGAAGATGGGCACGGATGTTAGCTCCGGGCCAGTCTTCCTCAGCAAAAAGAAGAGAATTGGCAGTAGTTAGCTCAGGGCTAATCTTCCTTAAAAAAAAAAAAAGTGTGCCTAAACATAGTAGCTGCTCAATAAATATTTGTGCGGTGACTGAATTAGTCTCTTTGCTATTTTCGTCAGTATATAGTCACCAATATATATTTTCAATATGCAATATTTTACTAGAAACTAAACAGCACACTGCTTAAATTCTATTTTGAACAATAATGATTCCAAAATTTTACTTTATCAGAAACATTTTATCATTCCCATATGGTGGAAAATTGAGTCCCTTTTTAATAAGAATTCAACACGTTAGCCCATTTTTCTCTTTATTTGAAGTACTGCAAAATAGCAGCCTAAGGCTTATACCTTTGTTTCTATACCGTCCTTGTCTTTTAATATTCAACATTTGAAAATAGATAGTAAAAGTACATGATACAGGGAAGACAATTGTTTGGCTTTTATACAGTATATCTCTATTGGGAATAATAAAAAAAAGAAAGTCAGCGATCTACAGATCTTGTGAGGGAATACATGACTAAGAGAAACTGCATAAAAAAGAGTGGGACATTAATTTGCTGTTACAACCTCTCTGACAGACAGTCAAGAACACCCAAAGCAAGAAAGGAAAAGTCGGACAGAGCATAGGGCAGTGCCCGGAACCAGGGGCTCCCGAAGGAGGGTGGTGTGAGGAGCCCGCCTTCCAGTGTCTCTGGGGAAACATAAATCATTGGCTTGCTCAGAAACATATTCATGATAGTTCTTGAAAAAATAACCAAAGCCTATCCCTGCAGTCAAGTGACTCAAGAAAGAAGATGAAAATATCAAGAATTAGATTGATGGTTCTGCAGGTTCAGAAAAGTTGAAACTATTTTGAAGGAAAAATTTCTGAGAAAATAAAACCATGAGCTTTCTGATTTTATGTCAAGAAAGGAACAGAAGGAGATTAATTCTCATTTCTTCTTAACATGGCTTATGTAGAATTTTGCGCTTAAGATCTCTTCCTAGTTTCTGTTATTGTTTTTCAAAAATGTCATTAGTGTCTGTATCCTCAAAACGCTTGGAAAGGGGAATATGAGGGTCACAGAGACATCTCTGGGGCCACCCTTCATAGATTCCTCTATCACCAAGAATCCTATCATGGAATTTGGAAGATAGGACAGGCCATCAAGGTTGGAGGTCAAGGGGATGGGCCTTCAGAACTGGAATATTCAACTCACCACCTGAGCCGCTAGTTTTATAAGAAAAACTATATATTATTTATTATTACCTAAAAGTCTCAATTAGGGAGCCACAACACTTATATGGACAAAATCTTGCGTTTGATTACTATGTGGATATGATATTATTCTAAATTATCCTTCCACTTAGAAAACACAATCTGCATTTCCACGGTGTGAACTTTGACCTTCACAGACTCAACCATTACCTACAAAAGCCCTGTTATACACACTTCCATTCAGGGATTGAGTCTCCTTACGGGAAACTTTTATACACCCTTCTCGTTGACAGATCCTTCAATTAAATTTAAACAATGTTTTAATTGGCAGATACCTCAAATGTAGCATACTTCATTGACAATATTATTTATTCTCAGTTTCATGTGGTTTGAGAATGCTTATTTGTCTGAAAGAGAATAATTTGAAAGTGATATTACATCATTTCATCCCTAAGCAAGTAGCAATCACAGTCCATTGATGGTACTGAATAAAGTAGATTCATACAAGAAAAGTTCACACAATTTCCAAAAACTCCTGAAGGTCCTTTAGGAAGATTATCTTGTATGAGCCACTCACCTACATGGCATCTGGGGGAAATTGATACAAAGCAATGTATAAAGACCCATCAATCATAATTTATTTCTGTTTGAATTTTTAAAATTTTTATGAAAGGAGTTAAATATATTTTAAATCAAAACAAAAGTTATATGTATTAAAGGTAGATAATTCTCAGTGAATTCACACTGTGGAATTAATTCAAGAAATAATAATCTAGATCTTTGTTAGTAAAATAGAAATTCAAAAAAACTTATAGATATTCTAGAAATGTTTTCTAACAGTGAAGGGACAAGTGAGAACACAAAATATCTTCTACAATAAAATTTTATTAGGTCTAAATATTTAGTGTTGACTTTGGTTATTCCCTACCCATCTCCCTCAACATCATCCTAAAATCTACTCCCAGGGAAGTATGAGCTAATAATGAGCAATATTTCCTGGGCAAATAAAACCTAAACTGACATCCTACACCATTAGTACCGCTAATATTAAATTCTAATGTTTAGTCTGCAGGGTCATATTTATTTGAATATTAAGTTTCAGTATTAACACTATAAAATGGTCATTTAAATCTACAGGGAAAAAATGGATCATTCAATAAATGCTGTGAAAATCAGGTAGCCATTTAGAGAAGAATAATGATGAATCTCAAGTTTACAACTCAACAAAATAAATCCTTAAGAGGGATTATGTGAAAAAAAAACAAATCATGAAGCAATAGAAGAAAATATAGATTATGAAAAAATTTGGAGTGTGGAAGACCTTTGTAAGCATGAAAGAGAAATCAAGAATCATTTTTAAAAAGACTTGATAAAGGTTGTTATCTAAAATATTGCAATATTTTGTATAGCAAAAAATTATCACAAATATAAAAAGAAGTAAAGATGAAAGGGAAGAAAATCAATTGTGACAAATATGGCACTATAAGCTTTTATATTCCTAAATATCAATAATAATTAATAATGACAATAATAGTTAAATAAACCATTGGGAAAATGAGGACAGGAAATATTAGAGTTCTCTGAAAACAGGAATGACTTTTAATCAACATAAATTATTAACCTCATTCATCACAAGAAGAAAGAAGACGAAAAGGACAATAAGATATTTTTACCTAGTGGTTAACAAAGATCAAAAAGTTTGATAACTGTTGGCAAAAGTGTGGGGAAAGAGCATTCTTGTATTCTATATCAGTTACTAAGGGATAATTAAAAAAACAAGAAGAACACAAAACACAAAGGATTGAAAAGGATAGAAGTTTATGTCTCTATCATGTCAATGTCCACTCATTTCAGGATAGCTATGCAACTCTTCTCCATGAGGTCATTAAGGGATCCAGGTTTGTTATATTGAATTGCTCTCCCATCCCTAGGGAGATACCCACTTTTGTATATCAGAGGATGGACCGCTGCTATTTCTGCATCCTTTTTTTTTTTTTAATGCTTTTTGGTAAGGAAGATTGGCCCTGAGCTAACATCTGTTGCCAATCTTCCTCTTTTTTTTTTCCTCCCCAAAGCCCCAGTACATAGTTGTGTATCCTAGTTTTAGGTCATTCTAATTCTTCTATCTGGGATGATGCCTGAGCATGGCTGGATGAGCCGTATGTAGGTCTGCCCCCAGGATCCAAACCAGTGGATCCTGGGCTGCTGAAGCAGAGCACACAAACTTAACCACTTGGCCTCCGGGTCAGCCCCTATTTCTTCATTCTGATGGAATGGAGAAGAGAAAGGCAAGTCCCAGGGCTAACAATTCCCTTCTAGCCCCTCCCTGCTCAGGGCTTTTCCCACTGTGTGCCAGATATGAGGGCACAGATAGGCATTCGAGGACCCCAGATTGATGACACACCATCCCAGTTGGGACTGAATATGTCTGTGTGTTCACCAAGGGTAGTAAAACACTTGTTTCCACTGGAATATGTCTGAACTCCCTGGCCCTAAGCAGAAGAGATGGTTAAAAAGCATGATGAGGCTTCTGTCTTCCTGAGCCTGCAGTTGAGACCAGGAAGCATAGACTCTCTCTTGCTGCCTGGATAGCAGCAAACCTGGAAAAAAATAAAAGGGAAAAAAAACCCAGAAGTTTTTTAATGAGAAAAGGTAGCTAACCACAGATATAGAAAACATTAAATAATAAGAGACATTATATAAAATATTATTGCAACATCACACCTATAAATACAATATTAAGTCAACCATGTCATCAAATATATTACTGAAATAACACAAAGATTCAGATTTTAAATTACTCTCAGGAATCTGACATCTTACCAGGTATAAGATTTACTAGTGGTTTCAAAGACACAAGTAAAGGAGGGAGAGATCTGGAACCATCGGCTCAGCTCTCTAAGTGCTTTCTCAGCACCTTGGCATCCTCTGGTCTAGAGGAACATGGGAGGTCTCTGCGCAGGTTGTGCAGTTCATATCACTCACGTGGAAGACAGCTATTTAGTCATGAAAACATTTCATCCTTAGTTTTGTAAGTTCATTGAGCTTATGTGATATTTTCCAAGGAGCCATGCCCATCAACCCTGAGAATGCAGGTCTGTTCACTGTAAATAATTCAAGACAACCAGGTACATCCTGCTTAAGGCCCTTCATAGATAAGAACTCTTGCTGACGAAAACTGGTATCTTCTTGTCAGAAAATCTAATAGGATGTTTACAACCAGGTAGTTCACTCACCTTCTTTCTTTCCTGGGTGCTTCCCACTGGGAAAGGGACAGAATAAAATGAAGAATTGCTGCTTAATTCTTTCTATCCCCAGAGGTCCGTATTTAATTGTCTCAAAATACCCCCCACAATATTCTTTTCCTCATGATTCAGACATGACATTTGGTTTTCATATCTCCTTATTTTACTCAACTCTAGAGAAGGTCCTTATATTTTTTTGTCCTTTATGAGAATAACATTTTTGCAGTCCAGATTGCTTATGCTGAAGAATTCCCTACATTCTGGATTTCTCCACTTTGCTTTTTACCCTGTTTTTAGAACACAGGTAAAATATTGTTAGCAAGAAAACTCCATAATACTACATGTATTGCTATATACATTTTTACTTTTATATTCCCAAATCATTTAACTTGTTACTAGTTATTATTAACAGGATGCCCAGCAAATGCTGCTGACTGCCTTAGTTAAAATGTCAACACCATGTATTAACCTTGCCATGATACATTACTTGTTAACAAAAAAAAATCAAAGGAATATGGCTTTCACATGCATTTAAATGCCTCATCAAAAGCGTGATTACTTTGATATGCAGTTTTTCTCAGAACCAAGAATTCTTCTTGTCTCTGTGTCTCTAAACAGATTATGGTTGATAAAACCACGCAAGGATCACCCAGGTAGGGTGAGTATTGACTATAGCGGATGTCATTCAAAGTTTGATTGTCATCTCTTAACTGTTTTCAAGAAGATAAACAAATGATTTTTTGCTATTTCTTATCTATATGGTTCTTTAGCTCTAAAATCTGTATCAAGATTTGTACGACCTTCTGTAAAACAGGGTATTGATTCTGAGAACATGTTAGGTGTCTAGAGGGTGCCATGAATTGCTATTTTACCATCTTATCATTTTACTAAACTCTCAGATAATTTTCTTGGTGATATTTATATCTTAACTATTTTTTATATGTAAAAAACATTCCTTTTCCTTTTTTTTGAAATGTCATTATGCATTCCTGGATTGAATGTGAGTGCCATTAATTTCCATCCTTTTCTTTCAGGGAACTCTTCAGTGTAGAATGCTGTAATGTCTCCCTATGGCCGTACTTCTTATTCATTTTATTGTCTTTGTACATAATACCCGTTGGCATTAATTTAATATTAAATAGTTTTCACATTTATAAATTTAACAATATTTTTCTGCTGGAAATTTTCAGCATCTCCCACTTGTACTTTAGGAGGGTCCTTTATTTTCAACATCATTCAACCCTTCTAACTTCATAGGAACATATCTAACATGGTGTTATAAGACTTCATGATCTTTAAATATGAGACCAAAATTGCAAAGTACTTGATAAGACTCATGTCAAGTCATCATTTTTCCCAGCAAAGGAGTAAAAAATAGTACATACTATAATGATGGTGTTTATATTCATTCACATAAGTGACACAAGACATTAGATGATGACTAATTCTAGCAATTATAATTGTTTTGTAACCGAGAGTAAATTTGTATAGTTGGAATAAATATTGGGTATCTTTGGTGAGATTCAGTCTTTGGCAGGAATATAATTTTTTTTAAGTTATAGAAAATGAAATATTAGGAAATCATATTCCAATTGTTTTAGGGAGTATAATCTTTATTTGTTAAGGCCACTGTCTTAAAATGTCTTCCTATGATTTTTAAAGAAATTATAAAGTGATAAGGTGTAAAAACATTTCTAGAAATAAGTGACATCCTGATTATTTCCACATTCGTATCCACTGAAAAGGACTTATAATGTAGGCAGCTTCCAAGAATAGAAAAGTCTATAATAGGGTATGCTTATGAGGTGATGGGGGTAGGAAGTATTAGGAGAATGTGAGCATAATCCATCTTGAGAATAATCCACAAAATGAAGAATGATTCTTTCTCCTAACGGTTAAACAGTAGAGTACTTTTGGACCTGAAACTTAGAAAAAACACCAAAACTTGAATCTCACAGTCCATGACATTATGACACGTGACTGTCACAGTATACTTTGACAATCACTAGCACTCTCAGGATTATGTCTAGTATGTATACTCTTTAGGGACAAGGTGAGATTATTTTGAGATTATTATGAGATTATTTTGGCATTAGCATAACTATCTACATGTATTCCAGTCCATTTTAATTTATTTATTTATTTTTAATCTATTTTTATATTCTAAGACTTATTAATCAACACCCATTTTTGTATCTAAAAGCTAGGCACTAAACATGAAACTTGATGAAAGAAAGAATATCACGGAAGTCACATTTTTAGTTTGACTAGTATTTGATTTGGTTGTATTCATTCTTCTGTTTGAATTCAGCTGTCACAGGATGAAACCCATCGCAGCAGGTTAAAATTCATTTTTGTTTTACTTTTCCAATATTACCTAAAATAAGTTTGACTTAATTTCTACTTCTGGGGATCAAATATTTCATCAGCAAGTATCATAAATCCAAATTCCATTTCAGGCTTAAAACTATGTGATCTATGACAAATGCATTAATTCATCACATTAATAGCCTGTTAAGTGGCACAAGGTTATAATTTCTGATACAAGGGAGTTAAGAGGCAAATTTAAATAGAGTACAAATGATTAGATTCAAAGACTGACAAAGGTTTAGAACATTCGAACATGTTCAGTGAGTTTTACTGATAGCTTTCTTTGGGAGATTAATGCATAAAATAAACAAGCAAAGCCAGTTTCTGACTTTAAAGTTAAGACATGTCAAGAATTGTTACCATTTCATTACCGTGTGACTAAAGTAGCACATGACTGATCCCTCCTCTTCAAAGTTAAAGTTAGGAGAAAAAGGTTCCCCTAAATAACTTCTTATGATTCTCTTTCCCATAACTAAATCATAAAGCCTCTCCTCTGCTCTGGTTACCAGGAAACTCAAATCCACTATATATATATATATATATGTAAAATGTTATATATATAATTTTACTAATGTATTATATGAAATATATAAAAATTTATGACTTTATTTACATATTTATAATACAAGTTTATTTACCCATGTTTATATTTAATTATTTTATATGCTATTTCTTGTCACATGTGTTCACTATAAATTAGTTAATATATATACATTTTTTAGGGCAAAAAGAATGTTTATTATAAAATAAACTTCATAGTCTGAAACTTCTGTCAGCCTTGTCTTCAAACAAAAGTGTTGGGAGCCATGAACACAAGCCCCACTGGCTATCAGAGCCAAGTGATTCTGGGGCCCGTCCCCCCAGTGCAAAAGCTGTGGCCCAGACGTGTGTGCCAGCTCCTTCTAGGAAGATACTGGTAACTTGCATGGGTTAGAGGGAGATGGTGGGGGTGGTGTCTCACGGCTGCCCAGCTCGACCCCTGGATGTGTGCCAAACTACAAGCCTGACCCTCAGGTACCAGCTTTAAAGTACACAAATGGACCCCATTCAGTGAAAGACGAATGTGGTTGTTTTTCGCAGATCCCCTTGCTCTGAGCTCTAGGTATACAGCCATGGAGAGTGCTCATGCTCCTGTTAAGGAGAGCTTTTTTGTTGGTAATTGTCTTGTGGGTCTCATGGATGCAAGACCATTGGTCCAATGGGATGCAAGATCCATTGGCTTTGACAAGTGTTTTGAGGGCCTGTCCCTTGGGTGAGAGTCTTAAAAGTTGTGGTGCTAAATGCAGACTCCAAATCCTTTACTCTTCAGGGAGAAGCTGGGAGTTGGGGGTTCCCAACCGTTTGTATGTTGCTGTGCCAGGGGTGGGGTTGATGGCAAGAGAGTGTCCCAGTGTTTCATACCTGTTTCAATGTGGGTTTTTTCTCAATTTCCTTATGTGTAGGAGTCACTTGGTTAGTCTCTGGATGTCTGTCAGAGGTAAATGCTCACTTTGTAGCTGTACATTTGGTGCGTCCACTGGGGGAAGGGAGATCAGGAGCCTCTTAAGCCGCCATCTTGGTCAATGCCCTCTTAGTGGTTCTTTACGCTAGACTCTGGCTCAGTCTTGTTGTCCTCTGTTACTACTGCATATCCTGTTTTTGATTACTGAACTTTTGTCTTATGGTGGCCACACCTTTCACAGATTCACTAGGTTTTTGATTTGAGAATAGTTACTACTCATTAAATTCCCTCCATTTTGCTTATCAACGAAGACACTCTTGTTCTCATCAAAAAGCAGGCATCATCGATTCCTGCATTGAATGGAGTTTGCTATAGCCCTTGGGAATTTCTCCTGATAATATTGATTGTCCCTCTATACCTGCCTCAGACGCTCTTTCAATTACTACAAACGTCAACTCATCCATTCCCAGCTTTACTACAACCTCTTGATAAAGCCACATTTTCCTGTCTCTTCTCTGTAGCAGATGTAAACCTTGAGACTGCGACGTCTTCATCTTGAAATATAATAAGCATGTGAACTGAATACTAGCAGATAGTAGTGTGTACCTGATTAACAAGCATTCCATAAGAGTGTTTCTTAATATGTATGGGCACCAGCCAGATGGGTTCTGTCCTTGACTGTCTATTGTAATATTTTATCATTTACTTGCTAGGATGTAAAGTGCCAGTTAAACAAATATATCAGCAGCACAAAGCTAGGAGGCTGTCATGAAGAATGGCAACAGCAGTATTCACAATGGACTTTGGAAAACTGTAGTGAAATACCAAAGCAAGAAATATAAAAGGTGTTAGGTAAAAAAAAATGTCTGGTCTTTTATGTAGGGTTTGTTTGTGTACGTGTGTGTTTAAGGAAGTATTTACAGCTTTCAAGGAAGTGGACTCTGAAGTTAGATAGAATGGGCATCATATCAGTGAAATACCACTATTTCTTTTGTGACTTTGGTCAATTATATATTTCCTAAGACTCAATTTGTTCATTCTTAAATGGAAATGTGGAAGGATCAGATGGAATCATATTCATGAAGTGCTTAGCTTGGTACATAACACTAGGTAAACATTCCAGAAATCGTAGTAACTATTATTATCATCATCATTGCTGTTGCATGGGAGAGACTAAAATTAAAAACAGTTTATTTGGAAAAAAAAGTCTGAGATTAATGGTTAATTACAAGTACAATGTAAGCTATAATGTGATTCAGCTGCCAAAAAAGGTAAATCAATTTTACGCTACATTATCAGAAAAAACACAGCTACCTCAAGGTAAACAAGCTCTGTTAGCTCATGGCCTAGCACTTCTCAAACCTAGGGGGATGTGAGTCACCTAGGAATCTCATTATAGCAGACGATTTCATAAGTCTAGGTGAAGAGAGAGCCAGAGAGTCTGTGTGAGGCTCCCAGCTGATGCTGATGCTGGTCGGGTATGGAACTTAGCAAGGGTCCAGAACTAATCTGGAGTGTATGTTTCATGCTAGGCACCAAATCTGAGGAATACTGAGACATTAGACATTATGTCAAGGAAAGTGATGAAGTTAAAAGATCAGAAACTTGTCCGTATGACAGGAGAAATAATAGAAGGCATTAGGTATAGTAGCATAGAAATTGATTTTCCTTAAGTTATATGAAAAGCATTATAAATAATTTATTAAATCTTAAGAAAAATAATGTTTTTCCCCCTCTTCCACATTTTTCAGGAATAGGAAACTTCTAGGCACTTAAAAGTACTAATTTGGGGGGCTGGCCCCATAGCTGAGTGGTTAGGTTTGCATGCTCTGCTCTGGCGGCCCAGGGTTTCGCCAGTTCAGATCCTGGGCGCAGACATGGCACTGCTCATCAAGCCGTGCTGAGGTGGGGTCCCACATGCACAACTAGAAGGGCCCACAACTAAAAAAATACACATGCAAGTATGTACCAGGGGGCTTTGGGGAGAAAAAGGAAAAATTAAAAAAAAAATTTTTTAAAAAGGCTAATTTGGGATACTTAGCCAATGTCATAAGTAAAAGTACCACAAATGATTATTATATTCTTGGTTTTGCTAATGTCATCTTGTTAAAAGTCTGAAATATTTAGACACACAAAAGTAGGTGAGACCAGTACATAAACATCTACTAATCATATAATAATTGAGACTTAAGCAAATGCAAATCAATTTACCAAATGGCTACTGAAATAGATAAACTGAGTGTTCTAAAAACCAAAGATACAAAATATATTAAATCTTGTATCAGCAAACCAAACTGGAAAAAGTCTATGAGATTCTAAGAGTCAGATACACAGCCAAATTCTTTGTCATACTGAATTCATTGTTCAGAATAGTACGTCATGCTTTATTCCTAATCTTAGGTATTTATATTATTATAATTTATTATGGATATACATCTATGGAGTATATGACTTTAATTGGAAGTAGTGGTTTATAAGCAAATGAACATCTGATAACCCCTAGTTCTTTTAAATTATTCTAAATGAAGTAACACCACACGTCAGGATAGTTTGGCTTATTCTGATGTTGCCTCATTTCCACATTGGTTTCTGCTTCTCTGCCAGAGTGACTATTAAATAGATTACAAGTGGCCCTAATAATAGTAGTTTCCTTTAGAGACTGCTTCATCAAAGGTACAGAATGTATGCATGAATTTCAAAAGATGGGGCCCCAAGTGTGTGTATATATATACATATATGCACATATATATATGTTGAGTTAGATTTTTTTAAATGTTTCTATATTGCCAACATTATTCAGATTTCAAATGTGGGCGGGAAGTAGGGAACAATCGGAATCTTTACCCAGGGTCAGCATCCTCTCTTTCCCAAAACTGTGGCCAAAATAAAACCACAGGAAGAAAGCTGAAGGGAAAAACATTTGAAGAGTTTTAAATGTGTAGGCATTATACAATGAATGATATGTTATAAATAAAATATTTAGATCAGTTATGTTAAAATTTAATTTTTCTTTTCTTTTCTTTTTCCTTTTTCTTTTTGCTGAGGAAGAGTAGCCCAGAGTTAACATCTATGCCAGTCTTCCTTCACTTTATATGTGGGTTACCACCACAGCATGGCTGACAGGTAGTGTAGGTCCATGCCTGGGATCTGAACTTGTGAACTTGGGCCGCTGAAGCAGAGCATGCTGAACCAAACCACTTACACCACGAGGCCAGCCCCAAAACACAAATTTTAAATGAGATAGTAAATTAAGTAGTGATGCTCTAGTTATCTAAGAAAACAATTCCAAAGTGTCCCTCCAAGTCCAATGCTCTGGCCTTTGTTGGGCATCCACGTCCAGGTGGTATTATCTACCAGCCAAACTGCATCCTAGATATCGTCACTGACTGAGATAAGGTGGTAGTACCATAAAAATGGTGGAAATTGGGGAAGTAAAAACTTTGTCCTCTTTAAAATGGGATCTTTTAATTCTGGATTGAGGATCTAGGAAAATATGGCATTTAAGGAGAATAACCACATGTGAAATATGGCCCTCCTACAGACCGAGGTAGATTGATATTCTGTTTTGTTTTCTAGTTTGATACAAGGCTGTAAACAAATCCGTATTCTTTTCTTGGCCTTCATAGCTCATTATTCTGGAGTCAGGTGGATCACTGCATTTGTTCAGCTTTATTTAGTGGCTTGAAGCTTCGAATGATAGTCGTGTCAAAGAAAGGCTTGTGGCTGCACAGGAGGAACGGTGGCTGGAGAATTTTACCGTGAACCCAGGTTTATTACGGAATACGTGCTAGGACTCTGCGAAGATAAGAAGGCACACTTTAGGAATATGTTGGCACTCCTCGAATCCATGTGGTGGTGGCATTAATGCAGGAGGGCTAATAGCTAGTTTAAAAGAAACACATAAAAGGAAATAATGGAGCCCTCTAGGATCAGCGAAAGGTGAAAATAGAAAGCCTCCTGACCTACCTGTTCCAGAGCATCTTTTGAAGTATAAGGACAACCTAAGTAAGCCTTCATTTCAAACAATGCTCCTCTTGGGCAAATCCGAAGCGACCAGATAAATGAAGTGGGAGTGTTGAGCAGTGGAGATAATGTTAACTTTTTCCATTTTTCATATTTTAAAGGGATAAATGAATAGTAGCAATTGTTTGATTGAAACGTACTGTATATTATTTTAAGAGAAGTCCAATGCCTTTAAGATTAATATAACTCACTTTTAAATATGCTGTTACATGCAGAGTGAAGAAGTCACTAAATATATCTTTAGAAAGCATCTATATATACAGCTGCCTCTTATTTTGTTACAGTTTGAAATTGTCATACTTTGAAATGTTCCTTTCATTCTAAGAAGTTAGTTTGTCTTTGGCTCTTCCTCAGTGAACTTTTAGAGACAGACTTGAAGCATGAAAGATGAATGCAAGGCCCCTCAATGGCTATATGCTTGGTCGCCGTCTTGAGGAAGTCACAGCGCCTCTGCGCTTACAAATAGATGTCGTGGTTCTGTCTCCACGCTTAATATTGACCTTTTACGTCTTACAAAGTTGATAAACTTTGAACTGCTATCTTTGATGAGCAACTGATCCTTCCCACGTAACACCAACAGAAGAAATCTCTCAGTTTTACATTTAGATGGGATTCTGCAGTTAGCCTGAAGGATGAAGGCACAATTTCTCCTTTTGTATAATAAAGTCCAATTTATTGAAATATAGTCTTCACACCAGCTTTTTAAAAGTAAAGACAGAGTTTCCTAGTAAGGTTTTTCAGATGTAAAAAGGCTTTGTTTCAAATGCACACAATTTGGGGGATGTATGACATGAATATGTGACTTTTGGCTGACAGCTCTTTGAATATTATAGAAGTGGTGATTACTTTTCAGCATTTGGAAATGCTATATAGTAAAGTTGTTTTATTTTTTAAATATAGTTGTTATTTTGTAGGTTAAACTACTGAACTTTCCCCTGTCTTTTGCAGATTTTCCAAAAATTATTTCTCAGATTTCATATCTAAATATCTAAATATAATTAAGATGAAAAAATTATTAAAAGGGAAATGTCAAACACATAATACAGACATAAAAATAAAATCCATTAAAGAAAGACATTTTAAAAATTGTTAGAAATTATTTGAAGATTCTTATTCTTTAACATTTTAAATTTAAACAGTCTACTATTTCCCTTTCTCTTTTATTTTATCTAAATTTCTATATATTGTTGTCATGTTTGTAGTCATTTTTATGAATGCATACACATTTTAACACTTGTGAGAATTTATTTATCAAAAATCATAATGTTCTAAATGCAATGTGGTGTCCTGGATTGACTCCTGGAAGCAAAAATAAAAGGTATTAATTGAAGGGGAAAACCTGAAATATAAATAAATTGTGGACTTGAGTTAGTAACAGTGTACCAAGCAATGTTGGTTTCGTAGGTGTGACAAATATACCATGGTGATGGAAGATGTTAACGTGAGGGGACACTGGGTGAGAAGTGTACTGTGACTCTCTGTATTATCTTTGCAACTTTTCTGTAAATCTACAATTATTTCAAGATAATTTTATTTTCAAAATCATAATACCTCAATCATATGTTTCTCTATCTCTATAGTGGAAATTACCATATTCCATATTGATAACCTGCCCTCGTTTTTTATAATTTGTGGGGGACAAAATATTAATTACAATTAAAATCAGCTTGCAATGTTTCCTCCCAAAAATAAGTGGTAAAAATGACAGTTTATTTTCTTGTCCTGGTAAATCATGCCGTTGTGGTGATGGAAATGAAAATGAGTTTATTAATTATGATGAGTCTTTTTCATACTTTCACTTGGTTGGCAAATTGTATTTTCTATTTAATGTGTTTTAGAATATGTTTTGAATCCATAAGACAGTGATCCATTACAAGCCAATAAATGAAAAAATGTCATTCTGTATGAAAATAGACTATCTTGTACCTCAGATTCTAGAATTGGGGTCATCAGTTTTGATATTTCACAGCTGTATGAATCACCACAAAGTGTTTCCTTAGATCAAATATAGCCCCACAGAACAGTGTATATACTACTTCCACCCACCAGACAAATAAAATATTAGCCATATTTGTCACAGATGGTACACTCCATTTACCAGATGTTAAAGAGATAAATCCACTATGCAGATTCTGAATTGATAACAGCCATTGTGCATTAAGCTCCCTGTCTGGCAGGAAATAGATCAAGTAAAGATTTAAAGTTCAGTGAATCTACAGCCAAAACACTAAGGGGCACAACCGCTTTTGCTGACAATATTGTCTGCATTCAAAGGATAACTGCCTGATATTTATTTAAGGTCAGGACCACGAGTAATCAGATATGGGCTGAAAGCTTGAGGACCTAGGACATTGTTATGAATGTGTAAACTGCCATAAGCCAAAGAATGGTGTTGTCACTAACAAAAAGAGAAACAAGTTTGAGATGAGGGAGAAAAATGAAGTTCAGTTCAACTTGAAATTTTCAGACACAGTTCAAAGCAGAGGAAATGCAAAGAATATAGTCCCTGTCCCCATTGTTTAACAGGAAAACAGGCCTATAAAAAATTATTATAATACAATGTATATTATAAGAGAGTGTAGCTGGGAATTGAATAAAGATGTGTCCATAACACCAAGGATGCTCAGGGAAGGTGAGCTTGAGAGAGGAGAGTCTGTGGAAGGTTCTGTTGTATGATTCACAATAGCCAAGATGTGGGCCAACCTAAGTGCCCATCCACAGATGAACGGATAACGTGGTGTATAAACACAACATTCAGCCTTCAAAAAAAGGAAAGCCATTTGTGATGACATGGATGTATCTGGAGGACATAATGCTGAGTAAAATACACAAGACACAGAGGGACAAGTACTGTATGATCTCTCTTATATATGGAATCTTAAAAAAAGTCAAACTCAGAGAATAGAAGAGTGGTTGCCAGGGGCTTGGGAGTTGTTGGTCAAACGGCACAAAGTTTCAGTTATTAGAAAGGTAGGTTCTTGGGATGTAACATACTGCGTGGTGCCTAGAGTTAATAACACTGTACTGTACACTTGAAATTTGATAAGAGGTAGACCTTAAGTGTTCTCACCACACATGCATAAAAAGAAAGGTAACTACGTGAGGTCATGTATACGTTAATTAGCTTGATTGTTATTCAGTAAACACAATGCGTGTTGTGTTCAATATGCATTTTTTACTGAGTGATAAATCATGGTAGCTTCTTTTATTCCTTTAATAATTTCCAACTCTTCTTTCATAATCCTCCTTTGACAAGCATTATTTATCCTCTAAGTTTATTAAGTAAATAGATTTAAAACAATAATATGCTTTTTTAAATGGCTTTCTCATGACCAAGGGAACCCTTGGAAAGTGCATAATGGTGACTAGCAATCCGTTAGTATTGATAATTGTTTTAATTAGAACAGCACTTTATTCTGAATCTCAGAAGTAATTATTTGTTGTATTGCTTCTTAATTTTATTAGCGTAGTTTGGTCCATAGGAAAATAATAGATAAAATTAAATGCTATTCATTGTAGGCAACTTATGCAGAATATATTGAATAAATTGAATTGTAATTATGTACAAGAGCATATTGTGCACTTAAACATAAAAGTCTGAGCTATCTAAATCTGTACTTGAGTCTAGAATAAAGATGGCATAGAAAGTGCGGGTAGAAAGATATCTGACCTCACTTTAACATCCAAAGTTTATTCTGACCAGGACTTAAAATATCGTTGATTCTTTATTGCAAGTTTGCTTCTCCTGAGTTGAGGTTTTCATCTGTTAACAAGTATCTCCCATGTTACAAAAAAATTAGAGCCAGATGAATATTTTCTATTCTATCTTAAGAAAAATGTCAATTTCTCATCTTTTCAAGTCAATGTCATAAAAATTATATAAATATTTTATGCTTCATTTTGTTGATTTGAGTGAAATATGGTCTATGGTAACTAAACATTCTGAATGTTTTCATTGACAATCTATCCTTTGAAATGTTCAATCCATTCATAACAATGGAGACCTAAATAAGTTAATTAGAAGCCTGCCCTATAGGCTATTTAAAATCTTCTCAATAGACAGAATAAATATATTTAAAACTAAACCTCTCTTAAGGGAAGCAGCTATTACATATACTTGATATATTTTAAAATATTTAAAATAACTATGTCAGTTTCAATAATTTTTGCTTCCTGTCAAAATTTACATTATAATGTTCAGGAATGCATGTCAGTGTCCCATGTGCCACATGATTTAATGTCATAAATCCAGGGAGATTATTTAATTTAATTATCAATATTTATATAGTAGTGTTTGTGAGAAATGCCCAGGGAGTTGTAAAGTGGCTATTATGTTTAAAGATAGGGTATAACACAGACTCACCTCATATTCTAATAATGTTTGTTATTGTTTTTAAGACTATACTGTTTCCATAGTTACAGCATGAAGCTCAAAAACCCTCTTTCCTTTGTAATATGCTAAAGGATAACTTTAGAATGTTCTGATAGAGTATAATATTCATTGAATGTGCTACCACATAAATACAGTTTTTATTTCACTATCAGATCCCACTATATCAAACATGATATCATGAGCAAGAATTTTTGATATTGAATATGAATAATAATGCTTAATCTTTTAGGGGTCCATATCTAAACAAACTAAAAGAAGGGAAGAGAAGTAAAATAATTTTTAGCTTGGTTGATTTTGTCATATTCTTACAATTACATAATTTCATTTTTATTCATGGTACTCTAAGGCACTCATTTATTGGTGTATTCAAATCAATGCTTGACAATTAGAATACAATTTGTAGTTTCTTACATCAACCAAGACCTATTGTGACTTTGAAACAGAGAGCATTTGACAAAAGCTCTTTGAATGGTGATCATTCTCCCTCCCCCACCCCCACCCCAAACCCTGTCCTGTATCTCAAACCTCTGGGTAGCGACTAAATGTTGTCCACTCTCCTCTCACCATCTGTTCTATTTATTGTGACTAAGTCGTTTATCTTTTCAGTCCTTACTTTCTGTGTTGAGAATGCAAGGAGGACAGAGAAGATTGTTTGACCTCTCCATAGCAAAGCTATGAAATTGAATAAGATAGGATGTTGTGAGAATGAATGAAACAGCACCTATAGAGAGAATTTTGAGCTTTTCAAAAGAATGAGTCTAGCACATTGTAGGGTATCTATCACTTTTAACTAATTCTTCAATTGGAGAGGCAAGTATTAAAAAAATAGCAAAGAAGCATAAACACCTTAGCCCAAATGTCAATTGCTAAGAAGTTTTTGTCTTGAACTTGCTGATTTCCATTTTGCATGTGCAGTTTCGGAACAAGAAGAATGCGTTTGCAGCAGTTAAGGGTTTTGCTGAATAACTGAATCAGCCAAGTCTTCACAAACCATCTTCTACCTCTGCCTGCCTGAAATTATCTCCCTGCTGTAAAGGTCAACTGCTGAAATACGCCAGTATCTACTGCCCTGCAAAGTCCTAGGAACAGATTCAACATGATGGTTCTTTAGTGAAAAAGAAATATGGTCTCTATTTACTACTTTCATTCTCTTGAGGTAAGGAGAGTTTGTTCTCAATTTAAAACTAAATACTGTTATCAATATCCCTTGGAAATTCTACCTAATTAAAATGCTCTAGTCATAAAATCTGCCAAATATAAACTTGGTTAAGTTTTTCAATTAACTGAGTTTAATTAGAATTATATAATATGAAATAGATCTGCTTCTGTAGCTTATCCTAATCAAAGAAGTTTTGATTTGGTCAAAATAAAGAGGACATTAAAAAAGCAATGGAAATCGATAGGATAAAATGCTCTTCTTTCCAAATTAAGTCCTCATCTGGCTGACACACACAGTGAAGAAGTCTTTCATTCTTGTGTAGTTTATTCTCAGGAACGCATTCCCAGGACTCCAGTCGGCTGCAATCTAATGTTTACCTGCAGCCACGTGGTGATGGCTCAGAGCACAGGGCAGCTTTGGGTTGGCACCCAACTCAAACCCATGTTACCAAGTTGTTCTCATGGCACTTACTTGAAAAGGGAAAAAGTCAAAAAAAAACCCAGTATGTACGTCATATGATTTAATAATTTTATTTTATTCAATTCAAAAATACAAAAATAATCTCTACTAGCTTTCAATCACAATGCAACAAGACTCTACTTCAATCTTTAAAAAGAAGGGGAAAAAGGGTGTGCCACTTGGAAAATTACATGATCAAGGTCTGTCATCTGTGCATCTCTTTGAGGTCGTGGTAATTATTTTCAAGGGTGTTGACAATAGTTATGTATGAACATCATGCAAATCACATGGAAAATCTATTAACAAACGTGGAAGTGGAATATCCTGAAGTCAGCTTGGACAGTCCACATTCTATAATCATGGATTAACACTTATCAATGAGCTTTAGAAAACTTTTTATGCCATAACATCTTGATCTTTAGGGTGAAAAGCTTTGCTTCTTGTTGTTCAAACTGTAATGAGAAGAATAGAATCACATTCTATTGTAGATGTGGAAGCTTCAACTCAGTGCTTCATCTTACCACAGGCAATCCAGTGAATCAGGACATTTTACAGGAAAGGGAATACGGCTCAGCGAGCCTCATGGCTTGACCTAGATGAAAGGGAAGACAAGAAGGATAGACACCTCAGCCTAAAGGAGCAGGATGTATTTGCTACTCTGACTTAACTGACAGATATTTATTCATTTGCTTGCTTGTGATTTATTTCTATTATTTCTTCAATTGAATTAATATATTTAAGCCTTTCTATTAAGGTAATGCTAACTGCTATATCACAAAATCAGAGCAGAAGTTTAATTATTGCTCATGTAAAGTCCAATTGATGGCTGTCATAAGTTGCCTTTTCTGGAAGCAGAAGCTGAGATGCTGTGTGGTCTGAGGGATATTTATTAAGAACCAATAACTGTGGGTACCAGAGAGGAAATAGTAGGCAAGATCGGTTCAGTGGAAAAGGCAAAGTGCAGTGCAGATCCAGTCAAGCCCCAGCCAACCTCAGGGACAATCTGGAGCATAACCAGCCAGCCAGAGTTCTCCTAGAGAGGGCTGAAATGGCCTGGCCTTTGTCACCTGGTTTTGATTTTATTGGATGCGAGCTACCCCAGGTGAGCTGCCGAAGCAAACCAATGGAGCTGACATCTGGATGTCCTGTGCTGACAGCATCCTCTCTTCTAATAGAACAGAAAATAATATATTTGATAAGTCAATGGTCATATGGCTCGTAACTGAGGCCGCATCTGTCTGCCCTAGCATTTGGGTCACTTCTGCAGCAGTGTACTCGCATCCTCCAGGACCTATCCTTTTTCTGCAGGGACCAGAACAGTCAATGGGCATCAAACAGAAACAAATTGGGGCCCTGAATCATTTAGATCAGGGTGTCAGAGTTTTTCTCTAAAGGATTAGATAGCAAATATTTTAGGCTTTGTGAACCACCTGTGATCTCTGTGACATCATCTTCTTTGTTTGTTTTTAGGATCCTCTGAGCATATAAAAACCATTCCTAGTTTATGGGCCATACAATGACAAGTCCCAAAATGGATTCAGCCCACAGGCTGTAGCTTGCTGACCTCTCATTTAGATTCTTACAGATGGCTCTGATTTCTGTCATCCCTACCACTCCAAAGCAGTATTGTTTTGATTCACTACCTTGGCTGAGGGTGGAGGGGCAGTTTCACAGGTTTCTGGTTGGCCTTCCACAATGAGAGACATTTGTCACCTGGCTCCATGTGCCCCCATTCCCTTCTTCCAGCATCTGCTGTGTAATTCAGGTATTTAAACTTAGTGCTGGAGATGCAAAGTACAAAGAGGGGTGGACATTCATCAGGGCTGAAAAGAGGAGAATTAACTGAAAATCTGTATATATAATTGTGGGTTTTCATGCCCCATCTCCATGCTCAGGATTTTGCATGGGGAAGTTAAACTTTCTTAATAGAAGAGCAATCTGGAAGTAGTCTGGAATTTGGTTCTCTCTCAGCATAATTACATCTAGCTTGCTTCTAATCATTCTAAAGCAAATCTGACAAGTCTTATAAATATGCTCAATTTTTCACCATCTTTACTCACATTATTCTTAAAAATATCAAGAAACTATGGACAAACATACACGAGGAAGCCTCCAACTTGAAGTACACACTGAGGTTCCTAGCGAGATGAATGAAAACCAAACCAACCAAATGTACCAAGTTGCAATCTTGTAAAATTTCAGATAATCAGGAATAATGAGAATATATTGAATGCTTGCAGAAATAAAAACGCAGTTAAATTACACAGGGAAGAGTTTCAGATCTTTATTTTTTTACTTTTTATTCTCAGTACCAGACTCTAAAGTCTTTAAAATATGAACGAAAGAAATATTTTCAATCTAAAATTTCATGCCTCACAAAACTATCAATTAAATGAAAGAAAAATTCGTTCCCCTTGTAAGCTTTTCTCAAGAAATTACATGACAGTGTGTTCCAGCCAAATACAGAATTAATCCAAAAAAAGTTATATCTGATGTATCAATTAGGTAACTTTTACCTCTAAAAAACTGAAAACTAATAAAAATAACATAAGCAAATGAGAATAATAATAAAAACAGAGTGAATTTTTTTACTCATTTGTGTAATGGTTTAGAGGCATGGTTGGTTTTAGTTAAGTTACATCCACAACTGATTCTTTTCCTCTTTTAGGTCACTCATCCACTTGTTAATGTGATGCTCTCTTCTTTTGACTGCAAGAGAATGCACAGATCCAGACACGGTATCTTCTTAGCATTATGTTCATGAGAGAAGTGAGAGCTTCTTTCTCACAAAAAATAAACAATAGTATAAGGCCTGCTACTCATCTTGACCAAAACTGGCTACTTGAGCAAAACTGCAACAAGAAGGATTAGCTAGAGCACGTGGTTTAAATTGTTCAGAATCCACCTCTTGTTATGAAGGTGGAGTCGTTCCCAATGAAATCACATTATCGGAGAGTGAGACAAAGTGATTTCCTCCAACAGTAATCGTGGATGGGGCCAGGGAGGAGAACAGATGCTGATAGAGCAACAGATGCCAAATATCCACTACACCTAAGAAACAAGACATAGTGGATCCTCTTGAAAAACAAATGGGTGAAGGAAGATCTCCAGATTTATAATCTGGAGGGCAGCTGCATCAGTCTGGAGTTGGAGGACAGAACACTCAGGTTAGAAACCTTAAAGAAAAAAAGCTCGTTCCCCTGGAACACCCACTAGATCAATTTTTTAAAAAAAAACAGTTTTATTCTAGATGGGACATCACAGTAAGAAGAAAACAGTGAGGAACTCCAGTGAAAAACAAAGTTTCTAAGTGAAAGAAATATAATCATGGTGCACTATGTTGATATCACATGTCTGTGACATTAGTGAACATTATTGACATGATCATATTGTTGTAACACTAAATATTCATTTTTCATTTGAGTGGATATACTACAAATCTCACCAAAGGATGCAGCAGGGGAGGTAGCGTGTGGTGAAAGGTAGCTAAATCTTTAGCTCTCATAACAAGAAGTAAGTGGGTATTGTCTAACTTTGAGAAATCAAGCTAGAGCAGCCTAAGTAAGTTTGGAGATAATGGGAGTAACCACCCAAATAAAAAGCCGAAGGATGAAAAATCTATTGCCTTGGAGGGAAAGAGGCAAAGAAGGAAAGAAGATAAAGTGGTTGTTTTCCATTAAAACTCTTTCATGATTGTTTTATTTTTATCTATGTTCATGCGTTGTTTGGGTAAAATTAACTTTATTTTTTAAACATAAGCTCAAAGAGTCTCTGTTGGTCCAAGGTCAGCTCCAGAACCAGAGGCTTTCAAGTTAAGAACCAGCTAATGCTATGTCAAGATTTTAATAATGAGTAAATTTTTGTTCTTCCTTAAATTTGCTTTTGCTCAAGAAAATATGGTCAAGAAATAATTTGGAAACAAAGTAACCATTTTCCTTCTTGCATTCCACCAATGCTGAGTTCTGGCAATTGGCTTATATTCTTGTTGATCCAAAGTTTGCACAGTCCAAGTTTGGGTATCACAGATCAACAACTGAACATGGAAAATTGGATGGATAAATGGAGGTCTGAGCCATTGTATCTATGCGTCCATGCATGGCTCCTTCTATCATCTATGAAATGAAATACTCAGTCCTATCATTCACCTCCCCACCAGATACTGGAAATTGACTTTAGGTAATGGTGACAAAGAAAGAAAACAGATCAAAATTAGTTTATCTGCTCCTCTTCATTTTTCTACAGCCTAAATATATCTTAAATGAACAAAACCAGCAACCTCGAATGAGAAAATAGGAAGGTGTTACGTCACACAAAGGAGCATACAGCTTGAGAGTGAATATGAAAGAAAAGAGAGAGGGAGGAAAGGTCTTGCAGCTTGCCTCCACCCCACCTATGTTTCTCATGAACATATACATGTGAATACTGCAAGACTGTTTTAAGCCTGACTGGTGGGTACCACCTCCTGCTCCTCCACCTGCTTCGTTTCTTGAGGCACCTGGTTCCTCTCCCAGCAAGTCTCTGCAACATACAACTTGTGACGATGACTTTATTAAAAACAATTTTTTGCTATTTGATAATTTTTGAAACTGATTTAGGAAAAAGAGGATGGGATAAAGGATGATGTGAATTGTGGCGTTACTAGCTGCCAATTATGCGTTTGATGTTTTGTATTTTGAATATCTAATGCCTTTTTTCTGTGCATGTCATGGGGTACTTCTTAAGACATCAATATTTCTGAAATGTTTTTTTCATCATTAATGTTGAATCCCAATATAAACGTGATTTTAAAAGCTGTATAATCAGAATCTAAATTTTAATGTGTATTGGAAAAATATTATTGTGTATTTTATTGAAAAGTAAAATGACTTAAACAGTAATAGCATATATTATTCACTTACTGAAAATTCTGGAGGCAATTTCAACAGCCCAATGATTTCATCAACAACGAGTTTCTTTCAATCTTTTCGTATTGCCATCCTCATTATATGGATTTAGCCTTAAGCTTGTTCCCTCATGTTCAAAGTGGCCCTGGAACCATCTCTTTTTATATCCCCAGGAAAACATGTTCTTATAAAGATTTATATGAGAATGTTTATAATTTCTGTGGATTTGCCTCTGGGCTGATATCATAATACAAAAATAATGAATTATATCATCTTAGGGCTTAATATTGGGTTTTCCTATAAAACAAAGCTATTATTTATAAATAACCAACTAAGACTTAGAGATGATGTTTTATCTTTTTAAATAAGAAAATAGCAGAATTTCTGTATTTGTGTAAGGAATATTTTGGTTAATCCAATTTTCCAAAGTTAGGACTTACTCTTAAAATATTTCTAAATGGCAATTCTAATAATTGATTATTTTAAGAGATTAAACATTATCTCTAGTCATATTGTATCATGTCAATTCACTGTTCATTAATTTAACTATTAATTAATTCACATAATGGAATTATTTATTTATTCAATGGAACAAATGATAACATAGTGGAAAGGCAACATGGTCTAATGTTTAAATATATGGATTGTGCAGCAAAACTGCCTATGTTTCAATCCATTTCTTGGCATGTCATTCAATCTCACTGTGCCCACGTTTTTCTATCTGGAAAAAGGAGATCAAATGTACGTACCTCATAGGGTTATCATTTTTATATAAGTTAACATATGTAAATTGCTTAGAAGATTTCATGGCTTCTAATAATTACTGAATTATTGTTAAACACAAAGAAACAAATAAATAGACACTATTGAAGGAAAAGATATATTTTTTCATAAGTGCCACATTTACCTGTTTCTGTATGATTAAAAAGCACAGTCATCAAAAGCAAAAATTGACAAGGGGGACTACATCAAACTAAAAACCTTCTGCACAGCAAAGGAAACTATCAACAGAGTGAAAAGGCAACCTATGGAATAGGAGAAAATATTTTCAAACCATATATCTGATAAGAGATGAATATCCAAAGTATATAAGGAATTTCCATAATTTAATAACAAGCAAATTATCCAATTTAAAAATGAGCAAAGGACTTGAATAGATATTTCTCCAAACAAGACGTACAAATGGCCAACAGATATATGAAAAGATGCTCAACATCACAAATAGTCAGGAATACGTAAATCAAAACCACAATGAGATATCACCTCATGCCTGCTGGGATAGCTACTATCAAAAAACCCCAGAAAATAACAAGTGTTGGTGAGGATGCAGAGAAATTGGAACGCTTATAGTCTACTGGTGGGAATATAAAATGGTTCAGGCTCTACAGAAAACAGTAAGGAGTGTCCGCAAAAAATTAAAAATCTACCTACCATATGATCCAACACTCCTGCTTCTGGGTATTTATGAAAAAAGAACCGAAATCAAGATTGGGAAGAGATCTCTGCTCTCCCATGCTCGTTGTAGCATTATTCACAATAGCTAAGTGGTGGAAACAAAGTAAACGCCCATCAATGGATGAATGACTATAGAAAATGTGGTTTATACACACAATAGAATATTAGTCAGCCTTAAAAAAAAAAAGTAAATCCTGGTGTGTGTGCCAACATAGATGAATCCTGAGGACATTATGCTAAATGAAATAAACCAGTCAGAAAGGGATAAATACTGCCTATTTCCATTTATAGGAGGATCCACAGTAGTCTCATAGCAGCAGAGAGTAGAATTGCATTTCCCAGTGGCTGGGAGGAGGGAGAAACGAGGTGTTGCTCTTCAATGGGAATAAAGTTTCAGGCAGGCAAGATGAAAAGTTCTAGAGATCTGCTCTGCGACAATGTGCGCATAAATAACAACACTGTACTGTGCACTTAAAAATTTGTTAAGAGGATAGATTTCATGTTATGTTTTTTTTACCACAATTTTAAAAAATCAGTTCAATCAATTCAAACTCAAAAAACCTGGAGTTCTTTTGGGTGCATTTCCCACACTATCCACCAATCAGCTGTTGATATGTATTTTCCATTTTCAGTTTCTACCCTGATCCAAGATCTTAAGAGGTTAGGCTATGTGCTTCTCCACTTGCTGTCCAACCTGACCAGAACAAGATTTCATCAGACAAAATTACTTTAAATCATGTTATATCAACTAGGACTCTTTTCCTGTGCAAACTACAATAAATCAATGCAAACTGACTTTCGCAAAACTGGACTTATTGACTCATAAAACTGAAAAACCCAGGAGTAGTACTTTAGGCACAATTTAATACAGAAGCTCAAATTATTTGGAATAATTTGTTTCTGTTCTGCTTTTCTCTCTACTGGCTTTTTTTCTGAGGCTTCTTGCCATCCCAGGCTCACTTCTTCCTCTCGGCCAGCTGTCCTGCCCTGAAAGCGTGCATGCTTCTTTCTAGCACATCTGTATTATCCTATATAATATAGATAAATACAGTATGTTAGTGTAAAATTATAATTACTAAGTAGTCCAGTAGGTTCAATAGTACTCAACAGATCATTTAGCCGTATCCGTAAAACCCTAAGATAAACATCCATTTGGCTCCTATTATATGCAACTACTAGACCAATGGACTCTATCTGAATATTTGACAGAAATAGTGTCATTATATCTCATTAGCTTGATTTGGTCACATGCTCATCCTTGACGAGTCACTTTGGCCATAGAATTTAATGCGTTAGTTGGCTGACCCTAAATCACCCTGGACCCTGGAGGCAGGAGTGGAGTGACATATTTTTATATTGTTTAAGCAAAGTGCAAACTTGTTAGATTTTAATCATCTCTTTAAAGACTGTGTTCCATCTTTCATTTCATTTCTCCAAATTCTGCTTGTAGTGACGGGTTTTAATTTTACATTCAGTATTCCAGAGGAGCAGAGCTTCTTTTCAAGCACCTCTATCCATATGTATGTAGTTATGAATCCTGATTTGTGTGCTTAAAATAAAAGAATATGAGTCAAAGGTATACACCAAGAATAAATTATAAAAATCCTATTGCTATGGTTAACAAGAACAATGTATTCTATCTTTAAAATAATATATGGATTTTACTAGAGAAAGGCAAATAGTTTATTTCAAAAAGATGTATAGAATAGTACTTGAAAGTAAATTCTAGATAGATAAAAATAAGGTATTAAATTCCAACGTATGAACATTCATTTTCTCTTTTATCTATCTATCTATCTACCTATCTACCTATCTACCTATATCTATTTTCATTTATTGAATGCTTTTTTCCTGTTTGGGGGGATCAAAATTGTAACTCTTTTATTATTTCCAAATGAGTCTATACTGTTAGTATTACCGCCTAGTTAAGTTGGCCTTGGTTGTGCAAACCGTAGCCTCTGGCTGTGCAGGACATGTTATTTTAGTACAGCACACCAGGTCGTCATGAATCAATCTGACCTTCTTCTCTCTCCCTTGCAAATCTATTCTGTTTATTCAATACAGAATCTTCTTGAAAGGAAAAAACAAAAACTCGAAGAGAGGAGGTCTTTTATATGAGCTTTGCTCTTCCCTGAAGGACTTTGTCATTTGAAAAATCATTTGGGAGAAACTCCAAAAACAAAACAAAGGTAAAGATAAATATCCATTCACTAAGATGATTGTCATGACCACCAATTTGTACAATTAACCTATTTGGCCTTAATTTGACTATTTCCCTGAATTCTCTGAAATCATCCCTAATATGCGTTGTAGGTTTCCATAGTTGTAACGCCTATTACAAATATTTCTCTTATTCTTTGAGTTGAGAAGAATTTTCAGGTGCTAGCAATTGGATTTCAAGCTAGTGTGCACCATCATGGTAAGGGCTAAGAGAATGACGCTGGACACACAGCACCAGAGTTCAGTATATCTGGTTTTAATGCCAAGGTTCTCCTAGCTTGATGAAATGAGATTTATAACTTTTCCTGTCTTCTTCTCTCTTTTTTAAAAAGTTTCTGGTAACTCTTGTATAAAACGTGGATTATCATGTCCTTAGAGGTAAAACTTCTCATAAAGTAAAATTTAGATTCAGCATCCTCTTGTCCAGGGACTCATTTATTTGTTTATTTCCTCATCCATTCATTCATTCATTTTTTGTCTGAGTGGTGGTGGGGTAAGACGTGATGAGGAGGATCAGCAGTTCAATTTATTTATGGTTATTTATGTACGCAAAATTTTAATTTGCCTTCAGAAGTGTTTGCATTTTATATGTTTCTGTAACTTTATCCATTTCATACTGGTTTTCAAATTTGTTTATATGTACCTGTTCATAATAGTCCCTGCTTTGTTTATATCTCTATTATGTCTCATTTTCATTATTTATGATGTTTATATGACTCTTACTGCCTTTTTTGCTCTCGATCAACCTTGCCAGGCACTTATCTAATAGTTTGCAAAGAACTAGAATTTGTGTTTAATAGTCATCCTGATTCTTTTGTTCTCTTCTATGGATTTCTAGCACTTTCTTTATTTCTTTTTTTTTTGTTTGTTTCTTCCTTTGAGCTTACGATGTTGTTCTATACATCGGGGTTTTGGATTTTTGTATTAAAAACTGAGTTTTCTTCTACCTATTACTGTCTAGCAGCTCACAAACTTAGACATTTGTTGCTATACTTGTCACCAAGTTCTAGATTTTTAACTTCTAATTTCATCTTTGATCTAAGAAGCATGTATTAAATACAAATAACTTTATTATTGTTGAAAATGTTATTACTGTTTTAGTTTCCAGGCATGTGACATTAAGCTATACAATCGATATGTTTCTAATATTATTGTTTTGTGATATTAAGTCTAGATGTTAATTCTTTGAATTTACCAGCTTTGTGTTTTGCACAGGATGTATTTATTTTTAATAAACGTTTAATAAGAGTTTAAAATGTATTATTTTTATTGAATTTAAATTTCCACTTATATCAAATAAATTGACCTTATAGTCAAGTGTTCTCAATCTTTACTAATTTTTAATGTTTAATCAGTCAGTTTCTGAGATTTGTGTTAAAAATCTTCAACTACCATTATTATTTGATATAATTCTCTCAGTATGTTTTCATTTGTCCTTTTTTTAAAAACGTTAATCTGAAGTTAAATTTTAGGTGCCTATATGTTCAGGAACATTATATCAACTTGCCATATCCTTTTTTTTCTCTAAGTGTATAACAGCATTTTTCCTCATGATGTTTATTTTGCTTTGATTCCATTTGCTTAATATTAAAATTGTCATCGCAGTATACACATCTGGGATATCATTTGCCAGTCATTTATTCTATGCCTGTAAATATGTTAAATATACATCCCTTCCAGACATCTTGTTGAAGGATTTCACTTTAGTTGATATCATTTACTATCTAATCAGAAACACTCTTTTCATTAATATTGAATGCATATATGTTTATCATAGTAAATTAAATTATTAAAATATATCTATTGTAATAACTTATCTTGTTTTGCTTTGTTGAGTTATCTGTTCATTTTTACGTATATCTTCCATTGGATGGGTTAAATATTCCCCAGCTGACATGAACATTTACATTGTCTATTCGTATAGTGATTACCTCTAACTTATTTGTATACAGTTATGTTTATATTCCCTACCAGTGTCTAATGATAGTCAATATCTATATTTTTTATCCAAACAAGAAACTTAGAACCCACCTACCTCTCTCTGTTCTTTCCGTCCTGTCCCATACATAATATACATCAATTGCTCATTTAGAGAATACATTTTCCTAAGACTTTACTCACTTTTACTTCCATATTACAATTCATCTTACTGAAGTTCTTCTTTTTGCTATAATGCATCATCTAAGCATTCTTTAAAATTGGGTATGCTAAAAATATCTCTCTTTTCACTCTTGAATTCAAGTGATAGTTTACATGCATTTGCCTTTCAGTTTCAAAGTGTTTTCCTTTAACACTGACAGTATAGCTCGATTGACTTTTTTGTGCCCAGCGTTACTTTTCAGAAGATTGTTTGTCAATATAATTCTTCTTTTCTGAGGTGATCTGTATTTCTTTCTGTTGCTCTGTGTTGGTTATTGTTTCCTTTTATCCTTTCTTCATAATCTTTTAGAATTTTCCTTGCATTTTATTAAATTTCATTAAACGTTATTTTATTAAATGTTTATCAAACGATTTTATTAAATGTTATTATTGTGATTCTGGTTGTTTGTTTTTTCTCCAAATTATTCTGTTCAGTATTCATATGTGTTTTTGGTTTGAGGTCCTAAACATTTTTCAGTTATGTCATTGTTAACTTGAAATTGTTCTCCTATTTTTTGTTATTATTTTAACCTTCTCTCATTCTGAGATGTGTACATAACCTAATATGTCTATCCTCCATATCTAATATTTTTCTTGATGCCTTCTGGGAAATTACTTCAACTTTGACCATTTCAAACCACTCATGTTTTTTTTTTTTCCTTTAACATTTCAACAGTGATCATTGTTACACCCAATATTTCTAATGTATTCTCCTTCTGTGTCAGTTATCTATTGCTATAAAATAAACCAACTCAAAACTTAGTGGCTTAAAACAATAAGCAATTTATTTGCTCATGATTTTGTGGGTCAGTGACTTGCACTGGGTTCAGTTGGTTTTTTTCTGCTGGTCCTAACTGAGGTCACTCATTCAACAGTAGTCATTTGCTGGCCCAACTAGTGCTGGATGGTGAGATTATGTCACAGGGAGGCCTTGCAGATGGTGGTGGCAGTTGGTTGGGGGTTTGTTGTTTTAAGAGCCTCCACTTGGATGGTTCATTTGTGCTCCAGGTGATATCTTCCTCCAAAAGGCTGTCAGATTTCTCCAACGATGATGGAAGACTTCTCACCAGCAAGAAGTCTACTTCCAATTTGTAAACACTTGCCAAGTCCCTGTTTGCATCACATTTGCTAATGTCTCATTGGCCAAAGTCAGTCACCAGATTTAGGTGGTAGGGAAGTAAACTCCAACATCTTTATAGAAGGAGCATCAATGTCATATTGTAAAATGCAGAGAGATAGGAAGAAATTGTTGTAGCCATGTATGAGAACAATCCACTGCACTTTTATAACTTTGTAAAGTTTTAAATAACCTTCCCTTATGGTGAGTATTTTTTCTTATGCTCATATAAGTATTACGTATGATCTTCTTTTCAGAGTGCTTGCACAGTAACTGTTAAATCATTCGTTAGTCCCTTGGGACTAGCAGCTGTCTTGATATGATGCTCACGTAAAGAAAGAGCAAAAAATCAAGTCCTAGCTTGTTCTTCTCCACCTGAGTGTAGGGGATGGGAATTTGGAGGACGTCTCAGGATAGACAGACTCTAGTGTTTTCATCTTGATTTAGCCTGTCCCTATACCTTGCCCTTACCTCAGAAAACCCCTGTCCCAAGAACTACTCTTGTCCCATGTCATCCAACTTCTTTTGTAATTGCCCAAACCAAGAAGGATTGGATGTGGAGTAAACTGATGGATGACTGTGACTCTGCACTGTTCCAATAGCTCTCCACAATAGCCACACCCCTGGGCTCCCTTGATATTGCACTCAGTCTCACACTCACCCTGATTCTTTCCAGCCAGGGGGTAGCAATGGAGTAGGTATGGCAAATTATATTATTCAAAGTTAGCCTCTGTAATATCTCCAGTCCTACATGCTCTTCTGCAATGTGCCCATGTCACTCCCCTATCAAGAGGTAGATTCTATTTCTTTAACCCCTGGAATCTGAGTGGGCCCTGTTACTGCTTTGATCAGTATAATATGAGAGAGAAATGATAATGTGCCGCTTGAGGTGTACACTTTCACTGGCCTTGCAGCTTCCAGTCCCTATTACTTGTAAGGTAGACACCACAGTAGGAAGTGCAAATAATCTGAGAGTACCACACTGTGGGAAGCTCAAACCATATAAAAAACATGGGAGGATGAGACATCATTGTGAAAGAGTGAGAGGTGAGAGAAAGAACAAAGAGCACCAAGGCGTCAGACTTATGAGTAAGGAAGTTACCCTGGAAGTTGATCCTTAGCTCTGGCCACATCACCTGATACCACATGGAGCAGAAACAAGCCACCCTTCCACACTCATCCTGATGGTTTGTTTTAAGACAAAGTCTTGGATTAGTTTGTCACACAGCAATATGTAACTAGAACAGAATTAGTACCTGGAAATGAGAAGGTGCTGCTGTAAAAATAAAGTTAAAACAGGTGGCCTTGGCTTTGGGACAGAGCAGAAGTTGGAGGCCTTAAGGACCTTGAGGAGACTGTTGGTGGGCGCTGAAAAAGACAATACAGAAATTGTTATCAGAGGCAGGGGAGAAGTTGACGTGCTGTATATTGGTGGAAAGTTTAACAAAATTGTCACTTGCATTAATGTAGAAAATAGGAAATATATCTAATGATGTGATAGATTTGGCTAAGGAGCTTTACAGAGAAAATGCCAACAGATTTCTTTCAGCTGTGTATGATAAGGTACAACTAGAGAGAAAACTGCTAAAGATGAAACTTTCATCTTTCAAAGAGAATTTAGAGAAAACAGAAAGAAGCCAGAACTCACTAAGTTTAAAAAATAAAACTTTTTGTCACTTTGAGTCTTTCCAGATGGCAAAATATTCTCAAAGTTAAGAAATGGCTTCAAAAGAAAAATCAAATCTGGGGCCTGGCCAGTGACACTGGGTTTCAGATTAAGTTCAAATCCAGGTTGCAGCTATAAGAACCTTGATTAAAAATTCACCTAGAGGAAAAGGCCTCAAGAATCTTATGTGTACCTTGTACATCCTCTCAAACAGACAACAGGGCAGGCAATGGTCTTGAAGTCAGTGTTTCATAGCATCTAACTCTTAGCAGAGAGGGAAATCTCTCAAAGAGACTTTTAATATAGTTTTTATCTGATGGAGGAGACCCCAACAAAATCTATAAGAAATCCAAAGTTTTTAATAAAAGTGTATTGGCAGAAGCCTCCAGAGCAAGGCAAGGGAGAGTTCTGACATCATTATATAGCTCTCCCTCAGCAAGCCCTCACTCACAGCCCCGAGCCTTCTCCATCTCTGCTGCAAGCTTCAGTTTTCTCAACTCAGGACACAGCTATCTTCTATTTCCTGAAGAGTTTCTTACATTATTTCTATCAGATATTGAGATTGGCTGTGATATATACCAACCTTTTTCAGCTTAGATATCTATCAGCATTGTTATATTAAACCGTAAAAACATTGGCTTGAGGATATAACTATACTATACCTATTGATATAGATAGATATAGATATAGGTACAGGTCCATGCATAGATAAAGGAATAGGTATAGATATCATCTAGGTACCAGATTTTTATGAAATTTCTTCCATGTGAAAGACACAAAAGTAGGTAGATCATTGTGTTAACAAAACATAATATTTATTTATATGAATATAAATATGAATATCAATATATTATATATCTATCACTGTGCTCAGTGCTCTATATGTCAATAAACTTATTTATTAAAGAGCCCTATGTGTTATTATTCTTGTTGTACAGATGAAAGCAATAGGCAGAGAAAGTTTAATTTTTATATATTTACTAATTGACAGACTTGGTATTCTAATAAGATATTCCTGATTCCAAAGTTCTTAAATTCTACACATCACGTTTGAACATTGTAAAAATCTAATTAAGGAATTGTTATTTCTTCTAACAGGTAGTATGTGATTTAGCCTGGATATATACAATGGGTACCCACCTGCTTTCTCATTATGTTGCATGTGTGTGTCTATATGCCTGTGTGTGTATTTACTCATTTATTTTAGTAAAACTTTACAACGACACGGCAATCTCTGCCATTCCCCATTTTTATGTTGCATATACCAAGGAATTTCTGGTCTTTATGCTTTTTCCTACAAGTCATTTGCTATTTTCCTTAATTGCTCTCTAGAGTTTTCTTTTTTTATGCTAACCCACGTGAGCACACTATGTCCAGCCATGGCTCTGGAGGCATACACACTCTAGATAAAAGTTAGTAAGTGGAAAAATGGCAAAAAGTATTAGGGCTTTCCTTTGAATTCAGGTGAAACAATCTAAATGGAGTAGCAAGTTTTGTTTTTGTTTTTTTCCCTGTGAGTCAGAAGACCTGATACGATCATTTACTATGTTACAAATAAAGTGACATTGTGGAAATCACTGCACTTCCTTTGGCCTCATTTTCTCCGTTTTTAAAATGATAGGATGGAATAAGATCAAGGATTGCTAACTCAAATGTGTATAGAGGCTAACAAACCGTAAATCTATCCTATGTCTTAAACAGTCAGAACCAGTGTCATAAAGATGTTGACAGAGATAAAATAGTGTCAGGGAGTAGCTGAGGGTGGTGGAGATTTAGTGAATTATCAGTCGTTCATTTTGATTAAAAGGGCTGCTGACATTTGGGAATGTTGGTTAATTGTGGTCCAATCAGGATTTTTAAGTGAAGCAAGAATTATCCAGAATTGGACTTAATAAAATACATTACTCAAAAGCATCAGCTTATAACCTTTGGATCAAAAGAACTCTGCTGTGCTGTTCAATTGGGAATTAAAATGATTTTAACCTAATCGTCTCTGATTTTAACTCAGACATCAACTCAGTTGTCATACCCTGACCTAGGGAGAATGTCCAATTCTTGTAATACCAAAGCTTGCCTCTCATCCTAGTCTTCAAGCAAAACTTAAAAACAAACATCTTTCTAGTAAAGTCTTCAAATGTGTGTCTTATGCATATGTAACAATTCTTTTTCCCTTAGCTACCTGTCTATCCCTTTGATAAAGGCTCACTCTGCTCAGAGGAATGTGTTAAGACAGCTTTCAGAGTATCCCTCAGAATGTTATTGGTTTTTGTCATTTCCAACAACCTTTCTTTTCTTTTCACTCTATTAGAAAGCAACATTTTAGAAGGAAGTGCAACTGTGACAGGAATCATGTATTGCACATAGCCCTGGAACAATCCTAATAAATCTTTTTATTTCCCAGAGAAATACATTGAAAAATTAACGTCATACGTCAATTAGAAAACAATTTGAAGACTGTTATTTTAAATGATACATTTACTAAAAAGAATGGATGAAATTTTCCCTTGATTTTTAAAAATTATCATAACCATATCTGCTTGGCAAAAATCTGCTGCAGCCTCACTCCTTTCTGAAATTGTATGTTTTTCCAACTTGGTCTGCCTTAAAACAAGGGGAAAGAGCTACTCCGTATTTCTCTTCTTGTCTTGCAAAAGGAAATTCAAACATTTGGGACATTTCCCATTGTTTCCCTCTTCAGAATTATTTCATGAGTCAAATATGAGTCCTGTCCTATTTTAACATTCAGGGTTATTTTCAACAAGCAAATCTTGGCTTTTATTATTTTTCACATCATCCGCATAGGATGCAATAAATCATAGTAATAATATGATTTGTCCTAAACAGGCAAAGCAAGCAAATTCAAGTGAGACTTACATTTTTTAACCAAACATAAAAAATTTATATCTAACTCATAAGTAACACTCACATATCTGATTTAGCAGTTTTAAGTAAGTTTTGTTTCTATTCATTAATGGATGGTTTGACACGGAATATGTAGATTTATTCATCAGCTTAACTTATATTTTCCAAATATGATTACATCCCCTCTCCAGTTAGGGATGGAAACTTGTTTTCTCCCCAGAATAACAGTGAGGGACATTCTGACATGATGCTCAGTACAAAAGCAGATCCTTTATACAGCAGTACACCTGTCAATCTCAGAATAGTTCTTTATAAATAATATTCCTTTAGTTAATGCTGGTTTACAGATTACTAGCATTAATTAGGCTGATTTTTATTTAAAGAATCTTGATGTTATTTTTTAAGTGGCTGTCAATTGAATATTACTCAGAAGGAAAATAAACTTTTTCTAAAATTTTAGCACATACTGGTGGATGATGGAATTATTTCTATCCCCCTCACCTTTCCCCAAACAGAGAGAATAACACATTGTTCCTGAAGCACAACTGCCATTTGCTGTGAAACAGCACAGGTGATGCCTACATAGGCAGAAGTCATGATCACAATTGGTGGAGTAATGCAGGCCTATGATAGTCCTTGCCTACAGGAGGCTAATGTTCTTGAGATATCTAACAATACAGTATATTCATACTTCTAAGAAAACCATATTTTACTTCTCTTGTCATGTCCACAAAACATCCTGTCTGGTTTAAACGTAGGATTTCAAAGATTTCAACTGCTTTTTATTTTATGAAGATTTTCTACTCTGTCAGGATACACCGGCATTGTTGAAGGAAAATGGCTTCACTAATATTGCTTAAAGCCAGTTTCATGTTAAAGTAATACAGATATTAAAAAAAATTCCAATATTTGGCAGCAAATTGTTTATTTATAAATTTTTAAATAAGCAATATTATCACTTGTATATTGTTGAGTTAATAAAATGGAAAATACAAGCTTACATCTCATAACTGGAAAAAAAGTTTAAATACGTTTAGAAATTTTTGGGAACTAATGTCATATAGAATGTATCAGAAGCACTATTTTATTTTGGTTATTTTTTTATAACATCACCTCTTTTAGTCGTAGAAAAATGACCTTGAAGATGCCAATCCTGCAGAAGAATTCATGAAATTGCCCTAGTGGACCTGGAGCTCATTATTTTCTGTAGAGAACTATGTGTACGTAGACAAACACTACATGGTTTGTTTTTTTTTAACTTTTTATTAAGACTATGGTAGTTTACAACCTTGTGAAATTTCAGTTGTATATTATTGTCAGTCATGTTGTAGGTGCACCACTTCACCCTTTGTGACCCCCATCCCCCCTTTCCCCTGGTAACCACCGATCAGTTATCTTTGTCTCTATGTTTAATTTCCACCTATGAGTGCAGTCATACAGAGTTCGTCTTTCTCTCTCTGGCTTATTTCACTTAACATAATACCCTCAAGGTCCATCCATGTTGTTGTGAATGGGACGATTTTATCTTTTTTCTTTTCTTTTTTTTTTTTTATGGCTGAGTAGCAAATACTACATGCTTTTGAAGCAGAAGAGCAAATGCCCTATATGAATTCTTTTTGGGGTTTTGGAAATCCTCCCTACCATTCAGTGCTATGAGGTGTAGCTTAAAGGAAACCAGTGATTCTTCAATTTGGTTCAAGAAGCGTGAATTCTATCTTATCTTCTATAAGTAGTCTCTATTTCAGGGCTACCCTTGGAGAACTGTGACAAAATACCCTCTTCTAGGACAGCACATTTAACTTATAAAATCTATCAGTTTATTAGGTCACCCTTTCAAAATAATCACATCTTGAAATTTGACCATATGTGTGCGTAACCTTACCTTGGAGAAGCTGAACTTTTCCCATATGTTGGTTTTTCTCAGAAAGGAAAATTTTGTGGGTCTCCATTAGGGAGAGAGCATTACTCAGCAAGTGGTGGTTCTGAATTCAAAAGTGAGAAGATAGTTTGCCAAACAAGCAGGATGTGGCGGTTGGTTAAAAGTATTTGTGCGTATGTGTGTGTGCGGGGGAAATGAACGGAACCTTCAAGGAAAAAGTTGCAGCATAGCCTGGAAGGATTCTGGGAGAGAGCAGAAGCCTCAGCATCTGTCTGTCTAGTCCCCTGGTGAGTGAACAGAGTCCCTGAGAATGCTTCTGTCATGGCCCAGGTCCAGGACATGCACACACACTCCCTCAGCACTGAGGTTTGAGCAGAAGAGCAATCCCTCAGCCCCAGGCAGGGCCAGGGGAGCACTAGGGTTCAAAGATCAGAGAGGCCGCTATTTATGAGAATGTGATTTCAGACAGACAGACTGGCCACTAGGGTATGAGAGGAAGGACATGACAAAAGGTTTGAAGCCCTCCACCCCCCCAACCTTTTCTTCTTTTCCCTGAGATTTCCTTCCTGAATTTCCTGGATACCCCCTCCTGATATAAGAACCACTTATTTAACAAAATCCCGGGGGCCACTTCCTTGGACAAATTAAAAAATCTGTCTTGGGAAACCGACCTGGGCAAAGAAGAGGAAAAATGTTAGACATACTTGAGTGGACAGATTTAGCAAAGACCAGGTTTTCATTCTTCCGTCTTCAAATTGCAATTGAGAAATGCAGTCATTTTCCTTAAGACAATTTTCAACGTTGTCACTGTTTCATTGCAGGATTTTATCATTTTCGTAAAGAAGACATATTTCTGGATGTAAAAAATAATTACTATCCATCTTAAAGATTTCAACATTCCACTATCAATTTGCCTCATTGGCCATTTGGTGAGGACCCTCCCTCCTCCACTGGTGACCCGTGTCCTTTGTCATCTGCTAACCGCTCTATCTACCTACTATCCACTCTTTGATAGCCTTTGCGTCTTTGCTGTTGGGGAATTTCTTCCTCAACTCCACTCCCATCCACTCCGCCAAACCCAGCCTCCGCGCTGGCACAAGAATCGCACGTGGGTCACACGACTCCCGCGGGACCTTCTGCCTCTTTTTCCCCCTCGATCCTTGTACAAGTACACAGGTGGGCAGATACACACCGGTTTTCCGAGACGCTCCTCATGACTCTCCATACCTCTGCTCACCCCTTGCTCTTTTCTCAAGCTTGTAGCTCCTCTCGCTGGCGCCGAGTTCTGGTGGAGGTGGCATTCTGCAGGCACGCAGTCTCTTTCCCTCTTTATTTCTTTCTCTCTCTCTCCCTCCCTTTCTCGCTCGCTCTCGCTCTATTTCTGCATCGCCTCTTGCCGCATCTACCCATGTTTCATTAAATGAATGAAACACACACACGCGCGCGCGCCTCTACTTGATCACTTTACTGCACCGTCGAGGACTTGCAGCTGCCTGGAATCAAGGAACCAAACGCTTCGTGGAAGGAGTCTTGGAGTTTGCGTCTGAGGTTCCAGAATCCCCTCCAGACTTGGGGGCATCTCATTATCCCTGGTCTCAAATTATTGTCAGGAGACCTTCACCCTCTCCCAGCCGCTTTGTTGGGGGAAATGAGGGCAGGGCAGCGGCAAGCGTCCACCCTCACCCGCCCGCGCGCGCGCACCCACGCGGGCGGCCCGGCACCGCAGCAGCAGGTGCCGGCAGGTGGAGGCGGGGCAGGCAGCCCAGCGGCAGCAGCCCAGCCTCAGATGCCTTTCTGTCCTCTCTCACGGCCCTTTCCTTTCTCCTCGGCCATCTGAGGTGACGCTAGTTTTAGCAGCAAAGCGTCCCTCCGCTTCTACCTCCTTTAGTCCCTCCTACCCCCATCTCCTCACCGCCATCCTCCCCAACAGAGCCCGCGTCTGGGCTGTGCAGCGAGAGGGGGAGGTTTTGCGGCTGAGTGCCCCTAGGGTCCGGGATCGCAGAGGCCGCCGCCGAGGCTCGACGGCCTCTGCGTGGTCCAAAGGTCCGGTTGGCAGCTGGTGGGCACGGGCAGGTCCGCAGCTGCCTGGGAAGGCGGGCCGGAGGCGGGCGGGGAGGAGTGCTGCCGCAGAGTCCAGAGAGGGCCTCCCCCCAACCCCCGCGCGCTTCTGCCCAGCATCGCCAGCCCCGCGTTTACTGTGCTTTCGGATTCATTTATTCGCATTTTACAAGCCGGAGCTTTTCCGGGGCTGTTTCCCAGCAACTGTCTTTTCTCCCCTAAGTTTAACGCCCTGCGTGCGCGCGTTTCTCCATGTTGAGGTGGTAGGTGATCTGTGTTTGCCTTGGGGGTTTCAAATATCTTGGGGAGGATGAAGGCAAACTGCAAGAAGCCCGGGTCTGTGCAGGAGCAGTTTGGTGGGGGCGACCTCCACATCAGGCCAGGTGGTAAACCGCGAAACTTTTCCTGCCGCCTTTGCCTTCGGCGCACACCTGCCTTTTCTCCCAGCCTGAGACCTGAGTAAACGGCAGCGCCTTCACCCCCGGGAAGAGATAGAATCCGCTTCCTTCAGATAGCTGGACTATAAGGGATGGGAAACAGATCGATTGCAATTTCTAACCCTTAAAAAGTGAAAAATTAACCCCCGAAGGGGATTTTCACATGATAGCCCCTCCCCCTTGCACGCCTTTTGTCCGGCACGAAGATCCAGCTCCGGATTTGCCAGTTCCCTTCTGGCCCCCTCGGCCCGGGCTGACCAAGTGACGGATCCCAGCTTGGTCCTCACCCCCTCCCCTTCCCCTCCCCCCCAGGATCCGAGGGCCTGTGATGTCCTTCCTGCCGCCGCCGCCGCCCCATTCCGCCGCGCACTAGCCCCAGGGGCGCCGGCCGCGCGGAGCAGCGCAATTTCACCCCGGCTCCCGGCTTCTTGGAGGGTCGCGTATCCCAGGGCTATGACTCAGGCGCCCACTTGGTAACTCTGCCATCTTCCTGCTCCTTCCCCTCCCTACCTCCCATCCCCGCCCCCCTTTGCCACCCCCGTTCCCCTCCACCACCCTCAAGCCCTCCTCCCAGACACCCACCCACCCGCTCCTCTTTCCGCAAGATCGCAGAGGTGGCGTGGAGCCCGGCGAGCCGATGACGGACCCTTTCCTCCTGTCTTCAATGCCTCAGCGGAAGATCCCCAAGGGTTGGAGAGAGGAGGGCTGCTGCTGGACGTCCTCCCGGGGAGGCTGCTCCGACCTGCTGCTCGTGGTGTATGAAACTGGGGACTGAGCGAGCCCCAGCCGCCGCCGCCGCCGCCCGCTCCGTCGCTGCCGTCGGTCTGGACTGGCCCCGGCCTCGCTGCGCCCGCCGCCTGGCCCCGTCCCCGGCTCGGGGCACCCCGGGGCTCGCCCCGCGCCCGCCGCCGCCTGCGCGCCGACTGCCCGCGCGTCCTCCTGACAGCTGCGGCGGCGGCGATGATGCAAAGGAGGAGGGTGCTGCCGCCGGCGGTGCTGATGGTGGCGATCGGCGCCCGGGTGTGATGCGAGCGTCATGGTGGGGATGCTGGCTTCGCGGCGGTGAGAGAGCCAGCCAGAGCGAGCCAGGGGCGGAGGACGCACGAATTCGGATCTTGCTGCTGTGTGGGCTCGGATCTCTTTCTTTCCTCTCTCTCTCTCCCACCCCCCCCTTCATTTTGTTCTTGGTTTGCATATTTAAAATCTCTCGACTCCATCCTCTCCCCCACCACTGGAAGTCTTCCCGTCTCTAAATGGAATTTGTGGAGATCGGAACCTCTGGTGTAACGAACAGACATGATCTATGGACGCAGTTTGTTTCACAGTGAGTACCTTTCCCGCCGCGCCGGTCCACTCTGGGTTCCCTCCCTCCCTCCCTCTCTTCCCTCGTGGCTGAACGCGCAGGGACGAGCCTCGCCGCCGCGCTCCAGCCGGACCCCGCAGTCCCCGCGAGTCTGGGGCAGATGTAAACTTTCTGTATTGCAGCATAATAGAGCGGGGCGTGGGGGCGGTGCACCGTCAGTCGTCGCTGGATGTCAGGATCTGCCAAGGAAAACAGCCTTTCCGCGCGCAGCGACATCCTGGGGGCTGAGCGCGGCGAGTAGTTCAGGGATGGGCACGTGCGGACGAGGCTGGGGAGTGGGCCCGAAGGAGAGCGCAGGTGGAGAGAGGGAGAGCGGGGCTGAGAGCTTGTGGGATGAGGAGGAATGTTTCTCTTTCAGGGGCTTCTGGAGCTCAGCGGGCCATGTTCCCACTCCAGTAGGTAGTTTAGGGCGCACTGGAACGCAGCGCTTGAGGGGAGAGCGGTGCCAACCTCAACTCTTCTGGCCGGCAGATCTCTAGTGTTGGTTTATGAGTGTGCGGTAACGCGTGCAGTTGAGGGGGCAAGGAATTGGAGGAAAATAGCATCGGAAGTCATCAAGTAAAAGCCAATAGAAGAAAATGTGTGGTGGGAATTTCACATTATAAAGCAGAAAGTAGAGGTTAATCCTGTGCCGCGCAGCTGAAGGATCAGCTTTCCTGATGTGTTCATCGTAGTACGTGTTCCACAATGTGATTCCACCAAACTAGGAAAAATAGAGTAAAGAATACAGCAAACGTACATCCTGACACTGACAGCTAGATACCTGTCTGTTTGTATGGCAAGTTAAAATAAGATTTTTTTTCCTCTTTAAATGCAGACAGTAACAGCGACTAATATTTTAATCTGAAAGCAGATGACCAGGCTAGAATACACAGTAATATAACTGATATAATTTCTCAAATGCTAATAACAGAGCCCACACACTTTTCTTGGAATAATCTTTAAGTGTAAATTTATAAGCTCTAGTAGTGAGCTTCAGTTTAGGAAATCATCGTGAATTATGTCCTCCCTTCCCCAAATTCATTTTAAGTGGAAATATGATTATACACCTAATAGAACTTAGAGCTTTTGGGTAACTGGGCAACAAAATAAGTTACAAAAATTAAGTAGAGGAGGAAAAATCGGAAATCAGGAAGACTAGATTGCTTTAATACTTTTCTAGATTTAGGTTTTGTAAAAATGTTGAGTAAATCAAGAAGATGACAGTAAATCAGAAGTTCAGGTTACAGTAGTCTTTGAAGATTTACTCTTATTACAGATCAGTCTCTTTTTGATACTGAAAAAATGAATCAATAAAATGCTCATAGAAATCACCTTTCTCAAGATAATAATCTATTTTTGAATAATACTAAATATTAAATCAAGGTTAAGGTTCAAAGAGATTAATTTCATAGCTTAGAAAATGCTGAAGACTGGGATTACTTGGGAGTTCAGTACATTTTTATGAGAAACATTTTTATAGTGCTGCTTAATGCCTCCAATCCACATTAATCTGTTTTTCTCCTGTGCCGCTCCCCCACAGGCCATAGGATTTGCCTAAGTATTTATTTTCTAAAATACAACAACATTGGCAATGTGTTAGGATCAGTCCTGGAGTCCTTTCTCATTGTTAGCTTTTCCTTTTCATCCTTACAGCTGCTGTCACTCTTTCTTTAGAGATGCTAGCAAAGCTATTCATGAAGGGCAGCTTGGAAACAGAGCTGGTCCTGAAATTCTATTGTAATGTGAATTACGTTACAATATTGCCTCTTGAAGGGTGCATTTGCTTTAGGAGTTTGGGTTTCATCCATTTTTAACTTGCATTACTTCCTGAAGGGATTCCTAAGTTTTCCTGATTTGTACATTTTGAATCAGTTTCTCCAAGTTCTGAGTCAACTCAGAACAGTTAACGATAACAAAATTAATCTGATTTGATATCATTTAACTTTAAATTATGTTATGTTGTTATAGAATTTCATCATTTCAGTGTATATTAATATCATTTTCTAATTTTTCTCTTCTGTTTCAGTTGTAGCAAGTTTAATCATCCTCCATTTGTCTGGGGCAACCAAGAAAGGAACAGGTGTGTTTCTTTGGAAAATGGGAGTGGAAGACTTCTAATTATTTGCATTGTCTTATTGTTCCCATATTCTTAATATTCCAGAATGTCTGAACATTTTATGGTGTGTATAACTGATTGGTTTTGACTAAGATGACATTTAGAAATTAATTTACTAATGGATATTATAAGAATGTCCTCTATTTTTAGTTTTATAGCAAATTGGATAATGGCTCTTTTTAAAATTTCTTACAGAAAAGCAAACCACCTCAGAAACACAGAAATCAGTGCAGTGTGGAACTTGGACAAAACATGCAGAGGGAGGTATCTTTACCTCTCCCAACTATCCCAGCAAGTACCCCCCTGACCGAGAGTGCATCTACATCATAGAAGGTAAGGGCAGGGAGTGCCAGAGCCCCAGGGCATGCTAAGCAGGACCTGGCCATCTCTGAGTTTTGTTGCACAATATTCATATAAACATTACAAAAATTGGTTTTGAGACCATGCATGTAAATATCTCTGAGTGAAGCAAACAGCAGTGAAATCTGGAATCAAAGATAATTATTGAAATTATTAGGAATAGGCTATGAACAAGTAAATTCTAGGAAATAAAAACAAAACAACAACTTAGTTTATTTGGCTATTGATTTGATTGATTTGGAATTCTAAAGTAATGTTGAATGCAGAGTTGGCATAATATTTCCTAATGTGTAACAATTTGGAAACTAGTATTTTATCAGTTTAACAATTATTAGAATAACCTATACATTTGTTATTTTTTATTTAATAATATGAGGCACAAGTAACATATTAATGTCAGAAATAAATCTATAATCATGTTTTCTGAACATCAGTCTGAATGACAGTTGCCTTAGTTTGTGCTAACAAGGTACGTTATCATACTTTAATGCCGAAGTCGGGATTCCAAATTATGGTGACTCTTTTCATCATTTTCTCCCAGCTCGAAGGATAAATAGTACTGAAAAAGATTCACTTCTTTTTGAACTTTTCCTATTTCTCTTCCCCTTGTAGACACCATTCGATGAAGTACAATTGTTAAAAATATCAACATTTCATCTAATGATAGAAGATTTTGATAGAAATGTTAATACCTGGTAGCCCAAAACTCACCCCCAACCCCCACCCCACATACAGACAGACAAGCCACCTTAAGGAAGAAGATATGAATGCTCAGTATTTACTTGTAAATGAGGGACAGTTTCATTTGGTAGCTCTTTCAAAGAAAAAAGCCTTCTGTTTAACTCGTTTCAAGAATTTCTATCTGGAAATGATTTTTGGGCCAGGGATCTTTCCTCTCTCCTTTTTGTGCTTGAAGTTGAACTTTTAACAAAGATACAGCACACTACAAGAAGAAGGGAAAACAATAAGCTCACATAATAAAAGGATAAAGCTGAGAAAACTGAGCTCTGACAGTTTTTCTTCCTCATGTTTGATAGAAAAGGAAATTGAAATATGGAAATCCTGGGATAAACTTCATTGTTCTTTTTATCAAGTTAATTTACATATCTATTGTATATATATTAGGAACTTTCAAAGAACTTAACGTATATTAAAACATTTAATTGTAGGAAGTAGGTACTTTTTGTTGTCCCTACTTTACAGATAAGGAAACTAAGGCACAGAGAGTTAAATATCTTGCTTAAATTCACATAGCATAATTTGCATTTTGGAGCAATAGTTTTTAAAACTCCAAATTATTAAAACAATAAAGTCAAATAGTTCTCTCATTTAAAGAATTAATTCAGAAGCAAATCTTCACATGTGAATTGTGTTTTCATGTTTATTATTATTTATAATTAAAAAGCATTGCTAACATTTCATTTTAGGATGGTTCACATATTTGCATTCATTTGTAGTTATGTCAATGACAAAACTTGAAGTTGGGAAATAAACAGAACCTCCTGTTACTATCAATGACACTTCTATACCCTTTTGGAAATCGTTCATACTAGCTGTTTTTTCATTCATGTATTTATTTAACAAATATTTATTGAACAACTAGTAAGAGATAATCACTCTTCTAGATACAGTGTAGAGAACATTGAATAAAACAAACATGGTACTTGCCCTATGGAACTTTCAGTATGGTTGAGGATACGCCCCTTTCAGAAAACAGTCTAAAGGGGCCCCAAGATTAGCACGGTGTTTGAAGTAGGGAGAAGGAAGAGAAGGCTATAAGAGGAGAAGCTTACTCTTAGCTTTTAGAAGATCCAGGAGATATCATTCTGTGTATAGACTAGCTCGTGCAGTGGTGCGGTCAGACCCACATGTGGTATCAAAGGCCTGCTGCATAGAGTGAGGAGGGGAACAACTGAGGAGACTGAAGAGGTTGGCAGTCTAGGTAAAGAAGGACCTGGTCTTCTATCTCTTCCATCCATGAAAGTTTGGACTTTGTGTTATAGACAATGGGATGCCATTGAAATAATTCAAGTAAAGAACTAATAAAGTGAGATTTTGATGAAGTACCTGAAGGAAAAGAATATTAACTGGAACTATTGTGAAAAACCAAGTAAACCATAGTAAAAGCCTGAACTACAGAAGTGACATTGGTGATGGAGTCAAAGGAAGAAATGAAGGCTATTTAGGAAACTGAATCATGAATGACTGGATGTAGGGATGAGAGAATAAGAATCCCAGGACTATTCTAAAGATTTTGGTTTGGTGACATTAGATGAAATGGCCATGGCAGATAAAGAATATAGGTAGAGAAAGAGGATTTAAAGGAAAAATAATATGATCGATTTTGTATTTATGAAGATGTCTCATAAAGAGATTGGATATATAGATTTTTAGCTCACTGAAGAGTTCTGGGCTGAAAATATAATTTATAGTTCATAAATATAGAGATTGTTGTTGAGGCTGTTAGAATGAATAAAACTATCCAGAGGGAGTATTTGGAGCAGTGTTTTTCAACTCTTTCAAAAAATACAGATGCCTGGGTCTGCTCCCAGGAATTTTGATTTAATTGGTCTTAGATGGAGCTGCAGGCATCATTGTATCATAATAGCTCTCCAGTACGATGCCACTGCACTGTGGCACCCAGAGCACTGGTCTAGAAAGAGAGGAAAGAAGAGGGAGAATAGAATTCTGGAAAATAATGTCAGGGAGGGGCAGAGAAAGGAGGAAGGTAAAAAGAACTGTGAAGGAAAGTCGAGAGTGATCAACTGGAGAACCAGGTAAAAGATGTTACTGGAGCTAGAGTGGACCAACTTTCAGGGAGGAGCCAAAGTATTAGTTTTTACAGCAAAGAAAAATAAGGTAAAAGCAAATGCATCTATTGAATGAGACAATTAAGAAGCTTTTAGGAAGTTCAGGATGTGTGCTTTCATTGACATGGTGCGGGTGGGGGCCAGCTCGCTGTGGATGCGGGAGTACCTGAGGGATGTTGATGATCCACCAGCAGAAAGGCAATTTTCCCTTTCATTCTTTCTTTTATTTTCTTCTTTTAATGGGGTAAATTGTCATGTTAAATTCTGAAAAGAGTAACCTGTAGAAAAAGGTATGATTAAAATACAAGAGAAAGAGAGATAAATAATTGATCAGGTTTCTTGGGATAAGCTAGGCTGTGATAAATACAGGTGGAGTCAGTCATGGAAAGGAGGGTCCCTTTTATGGATTTCAGGTGCTCTTAAACCTCCCTCAAATAGGAAGCAGTATTCTGTATATTTGGGCACATTCAGGTGAAGGTGCTCGTAATTCTCAATGTGTCCAGTGATTCTCAGAGGTTAAGACCTCTAGAAAAGGAGCCTCTGTTTTAGATCGATGATGGCTTATAGAAAAATGTTAAAGTGAAAGGCAACTGTGAATTGAGAGATTTGCAGGGAGAGGAAATGTGACTTTGAGGAGTTGGACCTAGATAGCTTCAAATGGTTTACATGTACCATAATCACTCATTTTTAAATTTACAACAAGAAATATATTTTTTTTAAAGATTGGCACCTGAGCAAACAACTGTTGCCAATCTTCTACTTTTTTCCCTCTTCTTCTCCCCAAAGCCCCCCAGTACATAGTTGTGTATTCTAGTTGTGAGTGCCTCTGGTTGTGCTATGTGGGATGCCACCTCAGCATGGCTTTGATGAGTGGTGCCATGTCAGTGCCCAGGATCTGAACTGGTGAAACCCTGGGCTGCCAAAGCTGAGTGTGTGAACTTAACCAGTCGGCCACAGGGCCGGCCCCTACATACTTACTTTTTAAAAGTGATTTTATTACCTTATAAAATTCAACTTATGGAATTTCATATGTTGAGTGTGTGGAGTTAATTTCAACATCCTGGACCAAAGGAAAAGGACTTGTCCACGTATAACGTGATCTATCAGAAGCCAAGTAATAGTATGTTTCCTGAAGGATCATTGAAATGCTTGTTCATCTATGCTGGACAGCACTTAAGTGACAATGAAAAATGAAGATATGCATAAATGAATGCATGTTAGATGGCCAAATATTTCCTGATAGGGAAAATAGATACATGTTTATATCTAGAGTTTTATATAAATTAGCACAGGGCTATTCTCATTGCTTTACTGTCTGCTAGCCATACATTATTTACATGTAAAAGAAATATCCCACTTTCCGAAATAGTTTGTTTGCTCATAAAACACCATACTGCCTTATCAAAGAGAAGGAAAACAAAGACATATTCTATATGATAATGATACATATAAATGGTACTTTAATGCTAATACATAAATAGTCCAGTTTCTTAGGCATTTGCCTTTTTATTTTTGGACAAATACTTAAGGAGGAAAGACATAGTTGTCCAGGCAATTTCTTAGGATATTTTCCAATTTTCAGATTTTTAAAAATTCATTGAAACTCCCTCAAATTTATCTTCATGGTAGATACTATATTTGTTAACCTCTGCGATATACCTTAGTGGCAGATAAAACCATTTGTGCTTTTTCTTGTAAGAGTTACAAATGTCTCTTTTCAATATCTAAAGAGTCAGAAACATTTTTAGAGATTCAAAATAATCCTTAAAGTAGTCTTTTAGCATGCGTTGATCTTTAACCAATTGATCTTCAAGTTTATCCTTGCAGAACATCAGGATTGCATTGTATTTTATAAGTCTCTAATTTCCAAGTCATCATGTATCTCAATACTGTATGAATTTTTGACATCCATGCTTGCAAGACTTTGGTTTTAAAGCCATCAAGGATGATGGTGTGGTGTGGACAGCAGTCATTCAGAGTGACTGCTGATCACATGGGCAGCAGGCTCTGCTGTGCCAGGTCTTAACTTTCCAGTTTCTGGAGGGGCTTGGTCCCTGAAGAGGGCCCGGTGGCTGGGAAACACTCAAAGGACTCCAGGCAACAGCTGTTTACTAGCTGGGATAAATGTGTGTGATGTTTCAACAAATGTTATGGCTATTCCGGGGTATCCTGGCTGAATGTCAGCCTGTAATGCCAGAATTGTGAACGTTTTGGACACACGACAAGGGAAGAATGGAAGGGGCCTAGCCAGTGCATCCAAGTGCAGGTTTGCAGAGCTGCTAGCCCCTTAAGTCTCTTCCATGGTTCTTTGGAGAACTATAAAAACATTTATGAAGACAAGCTCATTCACATTTCACCCAACAAAGATTTTTTTGAGAAATCCTCAATGACAAGTACTGTGCTGAGTCCTAAAAACAAGGTGAATAGGTTTTGTCTTTAGTGAGTAGACTTAGAGAGGAAGTTTCCTTTAAGTAAGATTTGCCTCCATAAAGAAGAGTTAACAAATTAGAGGTACATAGATACTCAAGAAAGTGGGAAAATACATGAGAGTCCAAAAGAGGTTGTATCCTAGAAACATGATACATCTGAAGTGGTCTGAGCTTGGTCTGCAGGTGAGGTGAGAAGACCTCAGAAGTGAGGATTATAGGATACCCTTAAGGATCCTATATGTAAATTATGTTGATCGTTTTCCCATAGCTGATAGTTGCTGAATGAGTTTAAACCTGAGAGTAACATGATAAAATTTGTATTCTAGAAAAATTACTCTTAATATCCTTGTATATGCGCTTTGATCTAATCAAGGCATCCGATTGAGACTATTTGAATGGTTGTATAACTTTATGCTGAACAATTCTCAAGTGGTTTCTGACCTTCAAACTGGGTACTCCAGAAAATATAGGAGAAGTCACGAAAAGATGCCTCTCAACTTTCTAAACCTGAGCTGGCAGGCTTTCACAAAAAATACTGTGTTTGGTTAGTTCTGTGTTAGACATCAAAATGGTCATTTTATATCAGGATAATATTTTGTGCAACATCATCAATTTTAGGGGCATCCCTTAGACATTCTTATGGAAATATTAACACTTAGAGTGCTAAGTATAGCGTCCTTGCTTTGCGTTTCCTTGCATATCATGTTCAAAGTTTCACAGAAGGTGTACAGATAAAATCTGAAGTAGAATCAGAAAAATCTAACTAAAGATTTTAAAAGGCCTTCTAGACATAATCTTTCTTCTTTTCAGCTGCCCCAAGACAGTGCATTGAGCTCTACTTTGATGAGAAGTACTCTATTGAACCGTCTTGGGAGTGCAAATTTGATCACATTGAAGTTCGAGATGGACCTTTTGGATTTTCTCCAATAATTGGACGTTTTTGTGGACAACAAAATCCACCTGTCATAAAATCCAGTGGAAGATTTCTATGGATTAAATTTTTTGCTGATGGAGAGCTGGAATCTATGGGATTTTCAGCTCGATACAATTTCACACCTGGTGAGTAGGGGCTTGTTTCTTCCCTATATCTTTCTCTTCCTAGTTTTATATCTTCACAGTACAAGAACTTTTGTAAGAAACTTTATAATTTTTCAAAGAATTTTGCAGTTCTATTTAAAACCAAACCTATAATGCACGCTCTTTTAATTTCACAAATTCTGAAACAAAAATATATTTTCCTTAAAATTTAGCTTACACGAGGTAAAGTATAATGACTCAGAGGTCTACATGATCATCAGCAATACAGTTAATTAAATGGACTTCCATTATGCTGAAATGTGTGATTTGAGAGGTAGTCTGTAATAAAGAGACTAATTATATGTTGAATCCCAATAAACTTGAAAAGGCAGTTGTAGTATTGTAAAATGTATCCATCAAAATGATCTTTGGTGAACTTGAATAAAAAATTTGTTTGTTCTGCAAATTATAATTTTTAAAGCAAATGGATCTTAGCATAAAGCAGTCTAATCTCTTTTTAGAAATGCAAATTCCTAAGAGTTGTGATGAAAGGAAGACTGAGACCCGTAGCAGCCAAATACTCATTTGCAAAGTCTGGCAGACATTATCTGTAATTATATAATTATGCTTTTTATGTCAATTTTCCTTTTAACCTGCTAATATTAAAAAGGGCCTGTGATGTTGACTGGCTCACTTTATGATGAGCTATCATTTATTACAATAAAAATCCGTTATCACATTTTTAAACTGCAAGAACATCAGGCTAGGCAATTTGAGATTTGATGAAGTGGTCATTTTTTTAATGGGAAAATGACTCAAATTATATAAAGCACATCATTTATATATAATTACGTATTTTTTCAGTTTGCACCTATCATTTTACTTAGGTTATAACAGGCAACAGATGAAGTGGGAATATATGTCAAATTTGTTGAAGTTTGTGTTGCATGTTACAGCGGTAACGTCAAAGCAGGCTATGATGCTCAGTTCAAGCACTCAAATTTTAAAAATAATTAATGTAAGATTAATGATGACTTTCATTATGAGATTATGGTTTCTGTTAAATAAGTCAGATATTAACTGTATTAACCTTAAACATAAGGGGTATTTTCATAATATCACTAAAAGATTGTGGTTTTAATTATGCTTTGCTAGTACTGGATTGTTCACAGAAATCTTGGCCATTTCACATGTGGTGATCAAACTAAGCTGACGTGTTCCAAAAAGGTGCAAACGCTGAGATTACTTCATCTGTCAGATCGTTAGTGCTAAAGTTGTAAATGGAAATATATGTATTTTTTCTTATCTGATAATTTTGAGCATAATCAGGTATGGTCTAAGCTTTTTTAAGTTGTATTTTCATCCTGGAATTGGTGATCATGGGAATAACATCTTGGATTTAAAACTGTGGTTTCATAAAGGATGTAGCGTCAACTAACATGCGTTATCAACATATGCAATGCTAGTCACATTTCTATCTCTACTTGAGATAACATAAATGGTGGAGCTTAATCTGCAATCCTAGGTTTGAAAAAGCCACTTTGTTCCCTGTACATTGTTCTTTGCCCATTCTTTCTTTAGAGCCACCTTACTTCATCTATAGAAGGAGCAGATTTTATTACTCGCCAGGAACAACTGAATGAGAAGGGAAAGTGAGGAGATGATTCCATGATATTAAGATGAGTTAAGGATGGACTGAAGCTTCTGTTTTTGCTCAGATAAACTAGAGGAAAGAGGACAGGGACACCTACACTGGGCACATGAGGGAAAAGTAGGACCATGAAAAGGAGATTTGTAAAACTTCCATGACTGCTGAAGCTGACGTTCTGTGGCCCAAGGCCATTGCCTGAGTGGCACAATAATCTACAACTCATTCTATAAAGAGGCAGTATTGAGGAAGCCAATTAGTTAATGAAATAGGAAGGGGGCAGGGATTAGTGATAATTCAGACAGCACTCAGGGAATAGGTAATCAGGCAGGCTTCAGATTAATTGGGGCTTAATTTTGATTTGGTAGTATGCTTCAAGTAGTGATTTGGGGAAATTGAGCGGGTGGAGTTCCTCAAGTCAATGTAATGATTTAGGATATAAAGCATTGCCGAGATCACCAGGGCCCCTGACTGGACTGCACGTTTGAGGGGAAGGTCTGCCCATTGGGTCACCTTGAGACAGGACTCCAGCACAGCTGTGAGGAGCGCTAGTTTTGGAATCAGATCTGGCTTCCAGTCCTGGCTTTCTTACTTCTGGCTTGCTGTAAACTTTGGACATGTTTCTTTGTATTCTGTGCCTCAATATTTTTATTTATAAATGAGGGATAATATTGACTGCCTCACAGGATTATTTGAAGATCGATTGATTGCCAACCAATGGATATTTATGAAGTTTTTCACTTTCTATAAGATCTCATCTGTTGGTACCCATCAGTTTCATTGATTTCATTGGAACAATGGAGTAGGTTTGGTATAGTTTGTTGGGAGAACATGTGTCCCAGATTTTTCAAATTACGGCCACTTTCTCCCTGATTTTTTTGGGGAAGATGGGCAAAACTAATACCTACATAATGGTACTTTTCCTTGTTAGGTTTGTTTAAATGCGCCTAGGCATCCAGGTGGGAGTTATAGTTATTTCTGATGCAGTCGTAAAATATGTCAGAGCAGAGCTAGCAGAGGGAAGCCAGGTGGTCTTTATTATTATTGTGAATTTACCACAATCTGGAATCTGGAATTTAATTTACAGTCTCAGAAACTTGATGTCAGCACACTAATAATGTCCCCACTCTTAGGAATGAATCACATTCATCAAGTTAAAAACACTGAATATAAATATATGTATTTATACATTTATATACATGCATCTACATATAAACATATGTACGTTTTCAATAAGAATTCTTAGAATCATATAGGTCAACTTTTCTTGTAAGCAAACATACATGATTATCCAGATTATAATCAGAAAATTGTGTAGCAAGTGTGGAATCCAAATATTGAAGCTTAATTATACAACATGTATGTTTAATAGAATCCAGCTAAGATGCTTGATGATTCATCTCCATGACATGGATTGTTTTGTCCAATGGTGCTCAAGTTCTCAAACTGCCATGGGTCAGTTCCCTTGTCCAGTCTTCAGTTTCCATTCTGCCTGATCGGGACACTAATTTGTGTCAACTCTTACCTCAAAACTCTCTATTCCATAATATCTGAGTCTCTTTGACTTTCTTTTCTACTAAATTTAAAGAAATAGCCTTTTAATCCCTGGCTTCTGTTCCCAATAGCTATGCTTCTGAACTGGTGTAGATGGGAATTAGCCAACTGGAGGTCATGTGTGGATATGGAAGGTAGGAGGGCAGAGCCAGGGAAGATGCAGTGGAAACATTCTTAAAGTGTTTTTTTCAGGTATCTCCTGACACATTTTGATGATTCCTCACTTTTTATTTCATGGGTTATGGTTATTTTTGGATACAGTGTCACTACACAGGCTCACAATGCAGTGATTAATCACCTAGGCGTATAGTCTAGCATGCATAAGGAGGAGTGTGGGATTGAGCAATAGTCAGGGAGAAGTCAGTTGGTCTAAGCCCTGAGGTCTGCAGAAATGAAGGACAAGGGTGAGGCTTGACGAAGTGCCAAGGGACCCAGAGCCCTGGTGGGCGGCTCCTGGATGAGCCTGTAAGGAAACCCTCTCTTCTTCCTGTGTAAACGGAGTTGCTTGTGAGGTATCCTCAACAATATACCCTGCTGCTTCTGAGAAGAGAGATGAGTTCCAGAATCACCGAAAATGTTGAAAGGTACATGATGGAAAATTTGATAATCCGTGGATAATTTAATAAGAAACTATACAAAACATATAAAACTGCTCATTATAAAAGAATGATATTGTTTTCTCATCTTAATTAGACTTTTTTCTTAAAAAATGATTTAAGCCAAATGTATTGTAGAAAAATGAATAATAAGAAAATATTTTATAATGAAAGAACTTTAATAATACTGGAATAATATTCACCAAACTCATTACCAATGGTTACCCTATGCAGAGGTAGGGAACGGGAGAGGAATGAGGAGGAATTGAGGGGCAAGATGGAGATATATTGAAAATTGATCAGCGTTATCAATAACGCTTTAATTTTTGAAAAGGACATTGTATTTTTGGTACTACTTGTGTAAAGGAAATGATTTAAGATAAAAAAATCAAAAAAGAGAAAATATCGTAGTTGGTAATTTTTAAATGAATTTTTAGAAGGGAGAATACCATTTCTCCATAATGCACAATTTTTTTTACTCAAACTAAGAATGCCTTTGGAGTAGAAAATAACTCTCCCCTACAGCCAGCTGCCTGCATACCTCAATTTTCTTTGCCACTTGAACATATAAACTAAGGAGAAAATATGTAAAAGTATCTGCTGTACCCCCAGTCCACTGGTATTACCAGGGACTTTGTTCAAGATTAAGAAAGGATGCTCTACTCTTGGAGGAAGTAACCCTTTCAATCTCTTTAGGAACAAATATCTTCTGTTAGCCTTGTACTTTCCTTTCTAATAGAGAGATTTTCTGCTATTTACGGACATAGAATGTGATATTTATGGAATCTTCCTCTTTTGATGATACTTTTTCTGAACTAGTTTTATGGAATGAAGTTACACACACCCTATTGGAGAAATTTAACTTAAGGATTGCATCTCAAAGTACCAAATAGGTGAGGTCAAGTTAGGTATTGGCATGGAAGTGAGTGGAGTTGTTAAATATGTTGAAATTATTATAATACTTTGTACTTAAATAGCACCTTTCATCTGAGGAGCTCAAAGTGTTTTAGGAACATTCTGCCCAATTCCTAGCTTCCTCTCAAAATCCATGCTGATTGACTTCTAAAGCAGTGGAAAGGATACACTGCACTGCATTGATTTAAACTGAGTGTTTTAAAAAGATTTCTATGTGTATTAAATGGAATATATTATTTAGGTACAATATTGTCATGGAGTCGATGTTATTTTAGTTATCCAACACGATGCTTTTCTTCTTTGTATCTGAAAAGTATATGTCCATTGAGTATTAACCATGTTGAAAGTTGTTAAATTTTCTGGTCAAGATACCAGTGTTCTGATATACGCTCTGCTAAGAAAGAAAAAAAAATCATACATCTATCTATCTATATCATTTCCTGAACAACTAAAATTTAATTTGGATTTTGCACTAAAAGATGAAAGAATAAAAGGTTTTAAAGGTTAAGTTTAAAAGTAGGACTTTATTTGATTAGTTTTCCACACAGAAATAAAAGACTGAATAAATTTAGTTCAGGTGGTATTGTGTTGTCTTTGTATTATATTTTCACTGTGGATCCCAAATATTCTAATTTCAGCCCCAGCAAAGGCTCTCAAATGGAAAGCGTATGGGACAAAATCACATTTTTTCTTGAGGCATATTTTTCAAGAAATGAAATTTAAAAACTTGAGAGGCATAGCAGGGTGCCTATTAGGTACCAAAGATACTCACGTGAGGGCAATTTCATCTATTCCGTACTGCCTGCCACCCAGCCTGTGACTTGGTTGATCAGATCTGTACAATAGAAGGCTCAGGGGAAGGGATGAAGAATAAACAGAGAGACAAAATGCTGTTTGGTTTAGGTGGGTGTTCAGGAGAGAAGTTGAGAGTGGGAGAGAAAATTTCCAGGATTAGCTCCCATCTGTGCAGAGAATATTGAAAGCAGTAGCAAAGGAGAAAGAAGATTTTTAAGAAGTTTTCTGTACAGAAAGAATGCCTTCCTCCTCTTGTTGTTTCCTGGAGAGGCAGAGAATAGTGTTGAGGAGTGTCTGTATTTATTTAGTGGTTAATTGCTGGACTGCATATTTTTGAATATGGTTCATCTGGGACTGGACCAAATGGGGTCTCAGGTGTATTTCCATCATAGATGTGTGTTTTCTTTAGATCTGAAAGAGATCTTTGAGTTCATCTCATTCAACTTTTTCATTTTAAAGATAAAGAAATCAAAGGTCTTGAGAAAATGCATTGCTCAGGTTTGTGAACTCTGTGCAGAAGTTAAGCTACTGCTTATCAGTTATATAACCACTGTGCTGATGCACCTACAAAGGGTAGAGATTATGACTTTAATTACATCACATATTGCAAGCACTTTTCCTACAGTTATATTCAAGAATTTAATTAAGAGATAATACTATATCATCCACATTTCACCATTAACTGGTGTGTGCATTTAAAAATTCACCTTCCCCATGTTGTCTGAAATGTCTTTCAGTTCACAATGACCAAAGAGGCAATGATTTGTCTCCCCTCCCTCTGCCTCTGTTATAAAAGTCTGCCTTTTCAGTCCATCTAAGCCTGAAGTGTATGATTCATTTCCTGTTCTTCTCAAATGTCTGCTATTACTGACATGGTCAGTTGTATGTATAATGCTCTCATGACTTGAAACCTGTGGCTTGCATGCTAAATACTCAAGGGGAAACTTTAATTTCTTGTGATGCCAGTTGCTTCCACTCTCCAACACCATCCCTCTCTCCAGGGCTGCCTGTGTATAGTTGTCCACGTTAAGGACACTCAACTGAGGGAGAGACAAGGGCTGATTCCATTCACATTCAGCTGCCCTGGAGAGAGTCATATCCAGAAATGATTACTATTTACTAATTTGCACAAATGTGTTTTATGGACTAGCCAAGGCCATGCCTCAATCAATTATGACATCACGTCTGCACTCAATCCCACAGTCGTCCCGACATCAAAGGACCAGCATCCAACCTTCACTTAAATTCTCCAAAAGAGACATTGTATCATTTGAGCAAGAGGACAATTCAAGAAAGAAAACAAATGAAAGAAATAATGCATATGCTCTATCTCCATTTTACATTCTCGTTTTTTCTGGGTGTCTGTAGTTACTAGGCTTCTTGGTAAAAATCTCCTAGAAAACTCTAACATTTAACTTATCATTGCATATTCAAGAAGTACGCTTTTCAAATTTTAAGCATCCTGTATATTTTGCCTAAGAAAATATTATTATCTAGGCTGTTCATTTTTTTAAACATTTCCTTTCATAACAATTTGCAGATAATTTGAAGCTTATTGTAATTTTATTTATGTGCAAAATAAATCAAGGCATTATCAGGAAAACACCTCACAGTGTTATTTTCTTGGCTAAAAATGTTTCTCTATTTTAGAATTTGTATGGCATTATAGCAATTTAAGTAGAGCTCGTGTAACTATTCTTAAAGTGAATGCACAGAATAACTTAATTTCCATCAGACTGTATTTGCTGCTTACATTTATTTAGCAAATATGTCTCGACCCACTATGCTAACACTATTGAATTATAGTATGTATAAGACCCTATCTTCTCTACAATGAGTTCAGAGCCTATAAGAAGTGAAAAATTATGTGTAATGGACAGAGTAATGCCTCCCCTCCAAAAAGGATGTTTATATCCTAATGCCTGGAATCTGTGAATATATTAGGTTACATGGCAATTGGAAATTACATTAATAGATTGTATTAAGGATGCTAATCAGTTTACTTTAATACAGGGAGATTAATTTGGATATCTGGGAAGGCCGAATGTAATCCCAAAAGTCCATCAGTGTAGAAGTGGGAGGCAGAAAAGCCAGTGTCAGCATGATGTGGTAGAAAAAATACTCTAAAGGCCACTTCCAGCTTTGAGGCTGGAAGAAGGGCCCATGAGCCAAGGAAAGTGGGAAACCTGAAAACTGGGAAAGGAAGGAATGGATTCTCCGCTAGAGCCTCCAGAAAGGAACACAGCCGTGCCATCGCCTTTGTTTTAACCCAATGAGACCCATTTTAGATTTCCGACATCCAGAACTGTAAGATAATAAAGTTGTGTTGTTGAAATCACTAGAAGTTCGTAGTAATTTGTTACAGCAGCAATAGAAAACAAATACAGATTTTGGAGACTAGAGGTGGAATGCTGCTGTAAAAACTAATTGAAAAAAGGTGGAAATAGTTTTGGAATTGGGCAGTGGGCAAAAACTTGAAGAACATTGAGAAGTATGATGAAAACAAAAACCCTATATTGCTTTAAACAGACTGTGAGTAGATATATGGATGTTAACAACTTTGCCAGTGAGGACTCACAAGGAAGTGAGGAGCATGGTACTGAAAATACAGAGATCTTGGAGAATACCTGAGTTGTCATAAACTGTTGGTAGAAATATGAACGTTAAAGGTGCTTATTTTGAGGGCTCAGAAGAAGATCAGGAACATGTACCTGGAAAGTGGATGAAAGAGAATCCTTATATTGAGTCAGAAAGCTGAGCAGAATTGCATCCTGGGTATGTGGAAAGCAGAACTTTTAAGCAATGAACTTGGATATTTAATTGAGGAGATTTCCAAGCAAAGTGTTGAAGGCTCCGCCTGATTTCTTCTTGTTGCTTATAGGAAAACACAAGAGGGAAGTGACAGATTGAAGGAAGGACTTTTAAATTAAAAGGAACCAAGGCTTAATGACTGGCTAGATGGCAAAAGATTCTAAAATTAAGAGCTTCACTGACTATTGAAATTTAGGGGATCTTGGGATGAGATTGGAAAAGCATGCTCTAAAGAAAAAAGTGAAGGTAAAGCTAGACAACCTTTTGCTAATCTCTAAGAAAGATAAAAAGATCAGAGTATTCAGTCTCACAAAAGGCTCTTTGAAATGATTAGACCTGTGACTCATAAATCTCTTCCATCATCTCAGCAGAAGCCAAAAATAGGGATGGGATTATCTAGAAATGATCTGAAAAGACTCTTGGCTAGTAGAGTGAATCCCATGACATACACTGGAAAAGTACGAGATTGGTGACAATGTTATATCAGCAGAAACATTGCCATCTTGAACTGAAAGAGAGAGAGAGGATGAAACAAAAGAAAATAGTCAGACCACCTAAATATCTACAAGCAAGAAACACGCTGATAAAAGTACTCAGCTGCGGTAGATGTATTCTACCTTTCATAAAAAAGGAAGGCTGATTCAGAGGGCACAACCTTACACCCAGAGAGTGGGGCCTTAAGCCCAGAAAGTAGAGCTAAGAATCACAGAGAATTATTCCCAGACCTTGAAACCAAGTGGAATTTTTCAGCTGGATTTCAAAGTTGCTTGGGACTGGTGGATTTCTTTTTTCTTCTATTTTCTCCTTTTGTTTTTTTGAGGAAGATTAGCCATGAGCTAACATCCGAGCCCATCTTCCTCTACTTTATAGTATGGCTTGATAAGCAGGGCATAGGTCTGTGCCTGGAATCCAAACCGGCAACCCCGGACTGACGAAGTGGAGCACGCAAACTTAATCCTTATGCCCTTAGTCTGGGCCCTGTTTTCTCCTCTTTTGAGCACAAATGTCTATAAATATTATCCTATGCCTGCCCCATCATTGTGTTTTTTGAGCAGGTGAGGTGTTTCTTAAGTTATACGGGTTTACAGATGGAGAGAATTTGTGCCTCAGAGTGGATTATATTCAGGATCTCATCCATACCTGATTTAGATGATGTAGATGCTGAGATGTGGGACTGTTAAGCTGATGGGATTTGGATTTTGAGTTGATGCTGTCATGAGTTGAGAATTTTGGGCACCCTGGAATGGGGTGATGCGTTTTGCCTGTGAGATGGACTTGAATTTTAGTGAGACATAGGTTGGACCATGGTAGGAAGCATAATGACCCACAAAGATGTCTACATCCAAAAAGCTGGAACCTGTGAATATGTTATTTTATGTGGCAAAGGGAAATTAAGTTTGTGGATGGAATTAAGGTTGCTAACTAGCTGATCCAAAGATAGTTGAGATTATCCTGGATGATCTGGAAGGGCCGAATGTGATCAGAACGGTCCTTCAATGTGGAACAGAGAGGCATAAGAGTCAGTGTTAGACTGATGTAACGTGAGAGAGACTCAAATGGCCATTGTTGGTTTTCAAGATGGAAGGTGCCCATGAGCCAAGAAATGTGGGCATCCTCTAGAAGTTGGAAAAGGCAAGGAATGGATTCTCTCCTAGAGCCTCCAGAAAAGGAAGAGCCCTACCAATACCTTGATTTTAACCCAGTGAGACCCATTTCAGATTTAACATCCAGAATTGTAAAATAATAAATTTCTTTTGTTTTAGGACACTAAATTTGTGATAATTTGTTACAGGAGCAAAAGGAAACTAGTATAGAATATAACCAGTTTTTAAAAGATGTGTTAGAATTTGGGAAGTGATATAGAAAGTAAACAAATGATGTAAGAATTCACCAGTGGGACAGCGAGTGCAATTATTTGGGTCTATCAGTTCACATTTTTAAAACAAATTTGTTGTAATGCAGAAGACCCAGTTCTCTCAACTAGACTTTCCTGCACATATATTGATACCCTATTTCTATATGGATGGATGTATATGTCTATATATATATCATTCGATTTTGTGTGAATTCCATCTTTATGTATAAATATGGCTGAAACTCTAACAAAATAACAACTTGCCATCTTTTCCAAAGATGTGCATGGGATGGTGGTATTTTTGTTTGTGGCAATAATAGCTATTTGTAGAACCTGGCACTCTTTAAGCCTCTGCCTCTTCATGGCGTATCTGCCTGATGCCTTTGCTTCAAAAGAGCTGTGCTGTCTGTTCTTGCTTGCTCGGTTGGCCAGCGTCCCACCGTTCCACAGCGATGCTGACTTGCTTGAAATTCTGCTTCAGTACATCCTTATGGCATTTTCCCTTTCCAACTACTTTCAGCCACCTCACTTCAACTAGACTGCCACAGGAATTAGAGTGATTATAATACAGTAGGACTATTCACAATCAACAAGGCATGTATGCCCAAAAGAACTGAACTTGACTTTTTTAAGCAGTAGGACATATTAGTCATAAGTGTGTCACCTCTACACTGTTCTTTATTGATCATAACCCAAATCAGAAGACTCTACTATTCCCTGGGAACTTTTCTTCTAAAATTTGCACTTCAAAGCCCCAAGGAGTTTCTCTAAGTGATTCAGAGAGAAATGTGATACAGAAATAAGTACTACCTGAAAACATTCCCAGACTATCCTGTGCTTGCTGGTGCAGTCTGAAAGTGCATTTCCCTTAGCAAATTTGGCGGGCAAACGAAGTAGAATTTGTAGCACGGTCAATGGCTGTGTTGATGCACCAGGAAAGCACAGATGAGGGTTGTCATGGCAATGACAGGTAAAGTCTGAAATAGAGGTTTTCCATGGGCATTACAATGAATCAGCTTTGTAGAGATCTGCTGTCGTAGATAATTGGTTAACTGATGAGAAAATTATTCCTAGCATTTTTGCATGTGCATATTACTTTCTTTTAGTAATCATCTTCAAATAATATTCTCACCTCAATTTTAAATGGAAAGAAAATGATTATTTAAAAATTAATACAACTGTCCTTGTCTTTTTGTTGACAGCTGTTTTACCTTTTATGTCATTTCCATCCTGTCCATTCCATTTATTATCCTCTTGGATTCTTGCTCTGCTTTCTGCCTGAGCCCCATTCTCCCCCAGTGCCTTTCAGTCACCTGGGCAGGGCTGCATACCTCTTTCCTTGACAACTCCTGGGCAATGCATTTCCCCCTACCTTTTATTTGCTGCTTCTCTAGGCTGCTGAATCTCTAGGCTCCACATGGCACCTCTGGACTCTGCCAGCCCCATTTATTTTTGGTCTGCTCTCACATTTTCTAGACAAAAACATCCAGATACCATTTCCATCTGAACTATTTATGAGCCCTTAAGATAGGAGAAATGTAGTGATTATATGAATAAACAGGATATTTATTTCCCTGTTCAAAATGCTAGTGTCGGCATTTATGTTCATTGTGCTAAACTTTACACTATCCAGCTTGAATTGGATGTAGTTTTTTCTTCTAAGAACAACTTACACGTTCTATTTTAGATCATAAAGTAATCCACAATAAAGCTCAACTTTCTGTTAACTTAAGGTAAAATGGCTATAGAAATGTGATTTGGCATTTTTTCTCATTATCTATGGACGAGGTATTCTTTTATGCCTATGATGTACCCATGTTCTAGAGAAGTTCCTCAATGGTTTCAAGTTATTTTCAGTATAACCTATGTTTCCTTATTAAGAAAAAAAATACTAATCATCTGAGGCCATAATTTATAATACACATTCAACTAAAAAGATTTTAAGCCTTTTCCTCAAAATATGCTGGAGGATACTCAGTTCCTTCATGAGGATATTGGCAATATGCCAAATCATTGCTATGGTCTATTTATATAGGTCTTTAGTTTTTCATCTCTGCATAAACCCATTTTTGTCATGGTTTCATAGTTTTTATGTAATACATGAAGTTTCAAATAATATATGGTTTCACATAATATAAATAATTTCATATTTTATCTATATATCTCTCATAGTTTCATGAAACATGGTCAGACATGAGCTATGGTGCCAAATTGTCTAAGCTCAGATCCTGGCTTGGAAACTTTCTTAATGTGTGACTTTTGGCAACAACAATTTAATTCATCTCTTAGAGCTTCAGTTTCCTCATGAGACCAGCACTTGACACGTGATCAATATGGATTTTGCTACCAGTTGATACAGTCAAAATACTGACATTACTTCACATGTGAAATGATATTCCCTGGATCACCTCTAGGCCTCTGATTCATTATTTCATAGATTCATTCAACAACAATAAAAAATTATTGATCCATAATTGGTCCAGACTCTACACTAAATGCGATATAAAAATGATTGAGATGCAGCATCTACTCTTGAAGAGCTTATGGTATATTTGAGGAAATAAATATTTATACCCAATTTGGCAAGTGCACAAAGTCCTGGCATCTAGAGGATGAGTGGGGGCGTCACCTGATGTGACATGAGACCTGTACCTCAGTGGCACTTTCCTGTCTGGCCCTTGCTGCATCCACAGGATGGATCAAGTGTCCTCCTGTGCTCACTCAAGGATAGCTCCATCATGCCCTTGTGAAGTGCATTACAAGAGATATTTTTTCTTCATTAACACCAAACTTCTTAAAAGGAAGGAACTTTGGTTTACGTCTTTAAATTTCCACTGCCTCATCCATGTCTAGCCTTAGCTGGTGCTTATTGAAATTTATTTGAATGAATATCTAACTGAGCTAATGAATGAATAAATGAATGAACAAATAGAGTTAAATAAAGAAGATAGAATGAGTGAGACACTAGGTATGAAAAAATTGGTAAAATGTGTAGCAAGTAGTCAAGACCATTTGGGAAGTAGGTACATGACTTTGAAGGGAGAGGAGTTGAGTTGAGATAAGACTGAAATAGTAATCTGGTTCAGATAATGCATGGCTCTGTAAGCCATGTAAATGACACAAACATGATTTCAGGAGAAGTGGGAAATATACTAATATTTTAAATTCAGTTGCAAGCTTTGAGACATCTATTGCAGGCATGTGATTTATCAGAATGGAGGTTGGATTAAGTAGAGAGAGGATAGAAGCACAGAAAACAAAAATAAAATAATTCAAATAATGCAGGTAAGAAATTGTGAGAGCCAAGATTATAGTAGTATGTGTGGCAATATCGCCAAAGAACAAATGTGGCTCAATAAAGCTTAGTCACTCATTAGGCATGCATTTTGAGAAGAGAAGTAGAAATGACTGAGGTTGCTATCCTTAATGGCCTGGTGATGGCTTCTGTCATAACTTATGTTGGAGAATAAAAGAACAGAAGATGTTATGTTTACTTTTAAAGATTTCAAAAGAGAGGTCCCAATGTGCTATCTTTGTGAACATATTACACAGTCTGTTAGCAGTTTACAGCTAAAGCACAGAAGAGCAGCCAGAGAAGGGGAAGAAGTGAGCTAATTAGAGAATTAGGCACAAAACTCCGACGGATTATGATATGCACGTATTAAAATAGAACCTTGTATGCATTTGAGCCAATACTCTTGTCTAAGTAAATTAGAATACAGAATTGTGTATTTTGTAATTTCACATTTTATTCTGTCTTGGCATCTCTCTTATAGACGTTTTAGCAGGTTATCAATTGGCATCAGTTTTTCTTTGGGTCTGGATGGACTTTAGTAATACAATTTATTTTTTGACATAAGGGAAGAATATTTCTTCTCTCTTGTGCTTGGAGCCTCCCCAAGAGTGGGGACTTTTTCCTGAATTATGGAGAGAACTATTTCCATGAGGCCGGTTACAAAACTGAGCTTGGAATACTTTTGAAAGGCGCAGAGTAGACATGAGTTGTGGTGCATATTAAAGGACCAGGTTATTTAATAATATTTTGTTTAATCATGTTGAGCTTTTCTTCCTGTGTGACTTTGCCGTACTTCCTTTTGGGAATGACCTCATTTATCTATACCTACTTTGGAAATATAATCTCTCTATTATCAGGATAATTTCAGGTGTCCTGCAAGATTTGAAGAAGCACATTTGGTCCAGCTTAAAAAGGGGAAGAGAGAAAGGAAAAGAGTCACTTTTTTCTGTTCACTGAGTTATTTCCTTGTCTGCAGACAGTATTTACTGCTTTATCTGTTGCTTGATTCTCTCTATTAGGATTTAAGGGGAAAATATTTTGAATAATCTTCCGATACATACCTGATACATACACGTATTCTGATACATATGCATAGATATGTAGGTATCCATACATACATACAAAAATAACTTATTTCTTATAAAAAATATTTGGATTTGGTTGTTAGATAAAACACCTCTCTCCCAGATTTCTCCATGTAATTGTCCAGCAGAATAATATGTGATAAATGCAGTCATTCAAAATTAATTCAAACGAAATAATGATATAATTAGACAATGATGCTCACTTTCTATAATCTCGTTACAAGATATTCATCTTAACATAAACAATGAATTATTGAGTTCTTATCATATGCCAGCATTGTTCTAAGTACTTTACATGCATTATCTCATTTGAATTTTATAGCCCACCTATGAGGCATTATATCATTGTCATTCTTGCTTTAGGTTTAAAAAAAAGAGAGACTTAAAATGTTTAAATGCTGTGCTCAAGGTCATCCCCCTAGCAGAGCTGAGATTTGAATGCAGGAAGTGTGTATATTTAGGTATTATGCCCTGCTGTCAACAAGTAAATACCTATTTGTTTCAGGGCTTTAACATCTCAAAAACATTGATTTCTTTTCACTCTTTGTGCTTTTATTGTGGAGCCTTCAGACATTTTCAGTAATCCTAGAATTTATCTTTTCTTTATACCCTACCATTTTCATACAACAGTAACATTCGTCCCTATATCATAATTAAGCAAATTTCTTCCCCTTGATTTCTAAAATCTCAATTATAATATTATTAGTTTCGTCATCGGCATCCTCATCATTAGTCAGCAATATTAGTAATAAATAATAATAATATCACTGCTTATAGTTTATATCTTATGAATCAACTTTAAACCAGTAAAATAATATTCATATTTGTGAAGTACATTATAATGTATATTTGCCATAGAAAATGATTAATTCACTTAATCCATATGCTGCCAAGTAATAAAAAAAAAGTGAATAACAATTTTAAATGCTGAAATAATAACGGGCTTCAGCCATCATGATTTTGAATATTTCCACCCCATAGGCACTACTTTATGTTTCTGTAGACTTTTAAAAAATTAATTTTGAAACAGTTTCAAACTTAGAGAAAAGTTGTAAATGCAGTGAAAATATCTTCCCTTCCTCCTCCAAACCTTTTCTCTTTACATTTTATTTGTTTTATTAAGTGGAAAAATAACATCAATCAGCTATACCTTTTCAGTAAATTTCAAAAAGATCCATATCTTTTCTCTTTATTGCACTTTCTTGACCATGAACATCAAAGTGGTACAACCCCTGGTTTTAGTTGGTGGTGACAGGTGAAAGTGCCATGTGACACAGCAGAAAGAACACAGCTTTAGAGCCAGCCAGGCTGAAGCCTAAGACTTTAGATTTAGGGGCCTGGCAACATAGTTGCTAAAAGACCACAGATTTGGGAAAAGGGGAGCCTGTATTCAGGTTGCACTTAGGACGCTGTCCAGCTACTAATTAAAACAAAACAATTAACCTTTCTGAGCTCGAGACTTCTCATGTTCCAAGTGCTTGTTATCATTGTTTGATCCAATTTTACAAGGATTAAATAAGATAACGTATGTGTCACCATTTGATAGGATCCTTTGCAGCTTCCTCTCTCCCTTTGGGCATGTTTACAGGCTGTTCTCCGAACCATTTCATCCTGACATACAGACACCTATCTGATGTCTCTTTCATGCAGATATTCATTCTGAGCTAGAGTTCTGTCCTGGCTGAAGAATGGCCCTATAAACCAACCTCTACTGAGGAGGAATTTTATTCACCCAGGCTAGGGCAATCTGCATTTTAAAGGATGACTGCTTACAAGAACTGAAAAGCCTGCTGGTCTCCAGGGAGCCAGGCATGGAGATTATACTTCTAGGCAATAGGACAAACTATGGAGAGAGAAACAACTTCTGACTATGAGAGCATTGCAAAGTCCATTGCTAATAGACTCTGCCTTCGTTAACTGGGTGTTCACTGAGCACCTGCTATGTGTTAGGCACTGGAAATGATAGATCCAAAGGCTGTGCCTGTCCTCCAGGAGTAGGAGACAGACAGACATAATCATGGTAAATACAAAGGGCCATGGCTGAATTAAAAACAAAAACTGCTTAATAATAACCTTTCTTAAATATGCTTGAATATTGGAGCCAAGGGAAAAGTTATTCTTTTCCCCCTTTTCTGTTTCTTTAATGTGGACAGGATCTCCCTGTTTACACTCTTCTTCCTTTAGAGAGAGTCTGTCCTTTTTTGGTGACAAGAAATAAAAGAAGCAGTCATGTTAAAGCATTTGAAGTGTTCTGCTGAAATGAGAGGACGTTAGCGCATCTTCAAGGCACTTAACGCCGTGGTCCTGTGGGCTCTGGATTCAGAGTGGGCCATGTGATCCTGGACAACTCTTTCATCCATTTAGGCCTCCGTGTTCTCATTTATAAGGAGACTGAGTAGACCTTGACGTCATCCAAGACTACTGGAGCTCTAACATTCTAAAACCGTAGAATCATTCGCTAGTCCGTTAAAACTGTTTTTAGAAACATTAATCATTTGATTTTTTGAAACAAAACTGTACTGTTTTCCCTGTTCCCCTGATTTATAGATGAATAGTTTGAACTTTGGAGCATGTCTTAGTCTGTTTGGGCTGCTATAACAAAATACTATAGACTGAGTGGCTTATAAACACAGAAATTTATTTCTGGCAGTTCTGGAGAAGAGGTAGTCTAAGATCAAGGCACTGGAAGATTTGGTTTCAGGGGAGAACCCACTTCCCAGATCATAGATGGTGTCTTTCTGCTGTGTCTTCACATGGTGGAAGGGGAAAGGCAGCTCTCTGGTATCTCTTTTATAAGGACACAAATCCATTTATAAGGACTCCTCCCTCATGACTAATCACCTCCCAAAGACCCCATCTCCTAATACCATCATCTTGGAGATTTCAACTTATGAATTTCGAGGGGGTACAAACATTCAGTGTATAGCAAAGCAAAGTGCCTTTTTCACACCAACATGACCAACAGCTGGAGGAGCTAATAATCCCACCTATTCTTTCTAACTCTGAATTCTACGTTGTTTCTTTTTATTCAAATTGGGAGACCACAGATTCAGTTCTTCACTTTATAAATTCAGCAGAACTTCCCTTGCCATACAGTTCTTAACAATAGCTCTGCAAGAAGAAAATATTGATCATTTCTTTTATTTACTTTCTTTTGACATTATAATAACAGAAGTTTAAATTTGTTAAACATCGTATGGTTGTCAATACTTTGTGGGACAGTAGAAAAATAATAACAATAGACAAAATCTACTTTATGCATTGTTTCCTTTAACCTCCACAATCACCCTAAAAACTTAAGCATTACTATGAATATAATAGAATGTAATTTTTCCTGCTGACTGGAAATTTTAGTCAAAACCTTCCAGTTGAGAGAAATAGGCAAAAAAGTAATCCTAAAACTCTAAAGACGGTTGTTAGATATATCCATGTGGAATTTAAGTGACCAAGCTTATGCTTCAAATTTCACCCTCAACTTCCCAACAGCCTTCATTAAATAGAAAACTGGAAATTCACAAAATCTGAAAATAGGAGAATTTTTTATCCTGGTTAAGAATTCTCTAAGAAAATCAGTCTTAGAAATTATGGATTCCTGCAAGAAATGGAACTAGGAATATCTCCTGCCAGGAAGAACTGGAGCAGTGCGGCGAGAGAGTTCTTGGGACCTCTGTGCCCTGGAGTTGGGAAGCATATGTTAGCAAAAGGAACAGTGCCTACTTTTACTGGGAGAATTTCTTAGGCTGGAGTCTGAATGGAGCAGCCTGTGCTGGTGGTCGAAGTATGTTGGGAGAAGTAGGTTGAGCCTGCACTCCCACATCTTGGTGTAGCAAGAATGGTTAAGTTTTCTGTGGGCCAAGTGGTCACTGCCCAACCAGGCAGACTATCAAGGAGATAAAACCTAGTGGTGTCATAAGAATTGTCTCAAGATATCAGTCAAAGAGAATGTGTCATTGAAGAAGAGTCCAAACTGCTCACATAACTGTGACCTTTGTGTGAGAAACATTATTTAAATGCCAGCCACTCTTAGTGATTCATCAACATTCAAGAGATAACTACAAATATCATCAGCTGAACATGCAAACTTTTGCTTCTTTCCCTTTGACCTGTGCTTTTTCTCTTCTCCCTTCCTATTTGTATAATGTTTGTTCCCACGCTTGGTATGTCTCATCTGGCCAAGTATAATAGCCTATCTTGTTTCACTCAGATAAATTTTCCCCACTTATCTAACTCATTTCTGCCAGACTTATATGGAACAAAAATCAAATTGTATCCATTCCCTGATTAAAACCATTCAGTAGCTTAGTATATCATTTCTTATCATGGCAATCAAGGACCTTAACAATCTGATTCCTGTCTGTAGAACTAGTCTTTTTCCACCACTCTCCTTTAGACAGAAGTCATCCATTCATAAAAAACTATTTTCAATTACAATTTTCTGTGCCTTTACATATGCTTATCCTGCCTGGAATGTCTTTCTCAACTCCTTCATTTCTTTATGCATTTACTAACCAAGTAAGTGTTGTGCATTTACTCTGAGTAAAGTTCTACTATACTGGGCACTGGGCATCCAGTGATAATCCAGACAAATATGGATCCTAGTCTTAAAGACCTTAAATGTCTAGTTACAGATATTAAATAACATACTTTAAGTGTTAATTAGTTACAAGTAAGTGGGATAAAGGAGAAGACGAAAATGTTATAAAAAGTATATGACAAAGGGACTTGACTTGGTTTATGAGATAGGATAAGACTTCCTTGAAAAACAGTCTTTGAGTTTAGGCTGGTAGGTCAATGGAAGTCAACCAGGCTGAAAAATGGTGGATCATGGGCTTGCAGAGATAAAAGGAGCATTCTAGACAGTGGAAAGAGCCTGTGCAAAAGTTCAAAGGTGAAAAGCAGCATGACACATCTAGAAACTAAAAGAAGGCAGGTGTGACTAAAGTATGGACAGTACTCAAGTGAAGTAGCAGAAGATGAGGAAGATGATGGAGACAGAACCAAACTATGCGTAGCTTTGGTATGACGTAATTTTAATTTAAATCTTAAGAAAATGGGTAGGTGTTGAAACGTTAGAAATATGGGAGTGCCATAATTTTATCTGTAATTTACAAAGATTATTCTGGTTCCTTGGTCTACTAGATAAGCTCTTATTTATTTATTTTTAATTTTTATTGAGATATAACATTGTGTAAATTGGTGTACAACAAGTTGATTTGATACACTGATATACCGGGAAATGGTCTTTACTGTAATGTTAGCTAACACCTCCATCACCTTACCCAAGTACCATTTCTTTTTTGTGGTGAAAACATTGATGAATCATTTCTAAATACTGCCCCCAGGTCATTTCTTTCCTTTTGCACCTTCCCTTTTCCTGTCTCAAGGCAGAGAAAAATCCTTTCTTCTAAGGCTAACACTGTAATGTGTGTGTGATATATATATATATGTATACATATATCCTTCTCTTGTTGATCTTTCTCATTACCTTGTAATTATCTGTTTACATATTTTTTCTCCCACGAAACTGTGAGATTTATAAGGAAGTAACTGTGAGTCATATTTGTGTTTCAAACATGAGCTGTAGTGTCAACATATGGAAGAATATACTTCAAATATTACCTCTTTCTCATCCATTTACTTCTCAACCCACTGATATTTTTAGTGGCATGTTCCATTTCTTCAAGTTCAAGAATATCACTATTTCCTTTCCAGAAAATTATTTTCCTGCTGCATTCACATTTGGGGTAAGGGTGCGACCAGTCCCTAGTTCCCTAAGCAGTAAACTGTGCAATTATCTATTATTCTTGCCTATCATATAACTCCACGTCCTTCAGAATTGCTTTCCAGTTATTTCTTGAATCTCTCTTACCTTTCCATCTCAGCACTAATTTCAAGCCCCTCCTAAATTCTTACCTGAGTTAGTTACTAGAACAGGTTTTTAGTGTGTTCATACTTCAGAATTGCCCCTCCCATGTTACCCAAACGTCCACTACAGTGGACTTCCTAAAATTCACACCTGATCCTGAAGCTGGTCTACTTAAACTCCTTTATTGGCTGCTCTTTGCCTCCAGAATAAGATCTAAACTCTTTAGCAGGACATACAGAGCATCTGTGATCTTCTTCCTTCTCCAGTCTTCTCTCTGGATGCTCCAGTGCCCAGAGCTTTGACCTAAAGCATCTTGAGCCACACTCAGACCACCCAGTGCACCACAGTTTGTGCCAATGAAAATGGCCACTGAAGCACTTTTTGCTTTATCTAGGAAGTTCTCACACTTAGCAAATTCCAACTCCAAGCTTAAATCTCAGATGAAGATACCCTCCTCTGTGAGGTCCTTCTCATTCCTAACCCTGGTCTGGTGTTCATGATCTTCCTATTATATATAATGTCAGTAGCAACTCTCCCCCCACCACCCCCACATATTGTGCGTTCTTCAGCCCAGATATTATGCCTTATTTTTTGTCACCAGTGCCTGGGAATTATCATATATATATAACATATTTTTGTCCAAACAATGTGCCAGTCAAAACTCAAGACAGTATTTTATTTCTCCAGTCAATGAGAAAGTTGGAGATGATTTCAGGATCAAAAATAAATACATACATCAATAAATTTAAAAAAATATGAATTTTATCTAGCTCCAACCTCATTAGAATCTGAACAACAATGTTAGGAATTTGACAACTACGTTATTCTCATTATTATTATATTGCTTATAAAGAAATTAATGTTCAGATAGTTGATTAAATTTTTAAAATATGTAACTCAAAAGTCAAATTGAGGCTTGGGCTCAAATATTTTTTCCTATGATTTTGGCTAGCATAGACTGCATTTATGTGGATCTGGTTATGTTAAACACTAAAGATCTGGCATAAAGTTACACATGTTCTGATCCTTTTACCTGGTGTTCTAAAGATTTGGCTACAGCAAAATATAACCTGTGTTTCAGAGGGAAGTATATCGCCTCAGAGAGTTTGGTTAAAATCCTGCTCCATCACTTCGCAGCCATGTGGACTTTGGTGATCTTAAGATCTCTCACCTATAACGTGGGAACAATAGTGTTGAACTTTTTGAGTTGCTGTGACAATTTAAAATACAAGGCAGGCAAAGTTTTTGGTACATTATATAGCATATATTGCTTACTAGCTATTTATTGAGATCATCATTCTTCTCTAGAGTCCAGGTCAACATCTGAATCTTTAGTGAACATCTGAGCAAGAAGCATGGTTGCATTTTTCTCCAGGGCGGGGAAAACATTTCTAGGAGGCACTTTTAGTTAAAAGCTAACTGCAGCCTGCAAAGTCTCTGTGGTGATTGAATTGATTATTCAGTTAAGTGATTATTTTGTCTTATTTTTCCCTCTTTTGATTTTTTATATCAAAATTTACTTGGTGATTGTCATGGCCATCAAAGAGACAAAATTAGAAGGGAAGTAATAAGATAGTGGCTTTTTGTTTTCTCTGAAAACCTCTTTACCACCCTTTGCCTCATTTTTGTCAGATTCCTCACCATTAATTTTCACAAGTGCAGCTCTCCTTGCGTTTTACCCTGTTGAGAGAAAACGTTCTACTTCTCTCATAAAATGTGCCTTCCTCAAATCTTCCTACCTCGGTGACTTTTCTTTTCTTTAAATTTCTATCGCATTCCCCCTGCAGACTATACCCCCGGATTTGGCAGTAGCTGCTATCTAGTGCTGCATGTTATTCTAGGTACATTGTCATGTTGATGTGTTAAATATTTCAACGTAAATTTTCCTTCCCTTGATCTGAGTCCGTGTCTTACTCAGTGCCTAACATGGGTCTTTGGAATCAATGTAATGATTTTAGGTTAATGATCAGAGAAAATAAAGCAGAATAAATACTTCTGCAATCTTTAAATTAATAACAGTTATTTCCATTAAACAATATACAAACTAAGAGCATTTCTAACTTTTGCTCATTTTATTTGCTTTAAGTTACCAGCATTATAATTCACATTAAAAAAATAGAATAAAATAATATCACTTGCCAGTAAAAATATAGCCATATTAAGAACAGTTTTTTATTGCACTACTATATAAGTAAAAATATACATATAAACACCAAAACTACAAAGTTTTAAATAGAAAACTGAATTGATAAACCGTACTTTAGCCTATCCATTACTATCTAACAGCCTGTGTAAATGAGAGCAGCCAGCAGAATATACTAGGCTAGTCTAGTCACATATCAATCTCTTGGATGACGCAAGAGAAGCCAGAAGATGTTGTGTAACAGCATTTATAAGCATCAACTGCCAGATGTTATCTAAGAACTCAAGAGACAGTTATCAGATCTGCTTATTACAGTGTATGGGTTAATAAAAGCCTAAAGAAGACTACTTGCCTATTTCTTAATTCTTTTGCAGTATAATTTAGAAGTGGCTCTTTCTAAAGAATAAATGTAAGTAAATAAAATCTGAAGTGTTTATATTTCCCTGAAAGAAATTTGATCTTTATGAGAATGATGCAAATTACTCATTTCAGACCTGAGACCTTATTAACTATTGCAAACAATAATCTTTTTCCTAAAAATATTTTGAGTCACACTAAAATTTCTAGGATATTGTGAAATAAGTTTTAAAGTCAATTTTAGGGACTCCATTTTATTTTCTAAAAACTAGAAAATATTTTACATTGCATCAAAATTTAAGAATAATCACATTGTAAAGTGCACAGAAATTTTAAAGATATAACTTAGTTCATCTATCAGTTATTCATTTATTCATGTGCTAGACACTGGACATAATAAATAAATAGAACTCAGACCCTGCCCATACCCTACCTGGGGAGATGGGGGAACAATGTGATATATGTCCAAACAAGGGTAGCATATTGCTTTATGGAAGGAGGGGGCCCTGGACTCAGATGAGATTGGACATTAAAGAAACACTATCAAGAGGTAAAACCAAACCTGATCTTGAAGCACTTCGAAGAGCGAGCTAGAAGGAAGGTATGAATGGGCCTCCCGGGCTCTAGGACCATAATGCCCAAAGATAGAAATGGTACTATTGCTTTTCCACCAAAGAAATTGCGAGTGATTTGGCTTGGTTGAAATAAAGGCTCCGCACAAAAACATCATGAGTGATGTGTTTGGAAAAGTTACCCAAGATGAAAGTCAGTACTTGCTATGCTAATATATTTGAGTTTAGTCTTGAAACAATGGAAGCCATCAAAAGATTTTATGTGTGGATGTGATCATAGTTTTTAACATAGAAACACCACTGGATGAGAAGAAAGTAAATTGGAAGAAAGTGGAATTGTTTATGAATCAGGAGTTGCAAGAGATGTCCAGGTGAATTACTGCTGGTACTAGTGGTAGTGCTGGAGATGAAAAGGAAGACAGAGCTTTAAGAGTTATGGAGAAGTTAAAATTTATAGCGTATATTTTCTGATTAGATGTGAGGAGAAAAGACAGTGAGTTATGTTGGTATATCTTTGATTTGAGGTATCTTTGATACATAGAAGTGAAGTAACCCAGTGTCTTTTATAATCTGACACACCTGACTGTAATTCTGTGAAAAAATAGATCATTTTTAATTCATTGTTGTAGCTCCACTTGTTGAATAGAATTTTAAATTATGAGAGAAATCTGGACGGTGGAATCAAATATGTTCGTCATTGGCATGGAGGTGGTAGCAGAAATCACGGGTGTGGATGGCATTTCTCAGCGAAGAAATATTAAGAAAGATAAAGACAGAACATGTGAGTAGGTGTACTGGCAACGGAATAGACAGGCTGCTGTTTGAGGAGCTAAAATAAATCGTCAAATGGGTGGCTAGCGAGTGGCAGGGCAAAGTGGGCTTCAAGTGCTGGAGTCGGGTCCTGGTAACCGAGGGAAAGAAACCTATTCAAGTCACATAATTTGTGACGCATAAAATGGAATACAACTACCAATCAGATTATGTGATTAGAAGAAGTAATTTATATTCCTATAAAATACAATTTTCCTGCAGTGGTTAAGGTAGAATTCAGACTAGACTGCAGAGAACTCAGCAGTGAATAAAACTGAGCGACTGGAGCCTGTATGTGCAGAATACTTTTTCAAGAACTTTGTCAGTGAAAGGAATAATGTGATGAGTCAATGAAGAAAAAGTGGATGGTTGAATTTGGGGGGCAATGAGGAGTCAAGGGAGGATTTTGAAGGTTGATCTTTCATCACTTCTTTATGTAAGTCTTGGTTTCCCTAGGAATGTGTTGGAAGACAGGTTTTTTATGCCTTGCTGGTGAAATCCACCTCCTCCTCACCCATCCAACCCCCCAAATGAAGTCTGTTCCTGAAAAATTTTGGCAATCTCATTTTATTACATTTGCTCATTGCAAGCCAACCGCTAGCCCCTATGACCTTTGTTATTTTTGTCATTTTTCTGCTTGTTGCTTGGAATTCTTGTTTAGAGGCCCCAGTCCTTTCCAGCGCCCAATGAAGTTGATTTAGCAGTGGTTTTCTGAAGACATCTGTGGTGCTACTGATGTTGCTGAAGTTCACGCCTAACTGCCAAGCCCAGCTTCGGGTGTCTGGATACGGTCCAGGATGCTGAATCTGTGGATGCAGATGCCACAGATTTTGCCAATTCCAGAAGCACAGTTTCTACTCTCAAGCACCCCCCCGCATACAGCATCACTGCTGCTGTCTCATGTGGAGGCTGCTTCCTCACCCATGCTGCTGCTTCCTCAATTCTGTGGGTGACATACATGCACCATATGATGGCTTGATAGAACAGTAGAGCTTTTAGTGCTTTCTCTTTCATTTCAGCCACATATGTACATCTGGGGACTGGACTGAGGCAATCTCAGAGACATACACTATGGGCTCCTCCAAATCACCCTTCTCCTCTTTTGTACAATGGGAGTCTCTCTTTTCGTGGAGTGGGGTTTACTTTTTTCCCCTGTGGATACGCTTCAAATATACTCAGAAGTGTCTTAACCTGCCTAGGTTAAGCCTAGGGTACGCAGTTTAGCCTTAAACTACAACAAGGCAATGTTCATCCCTACATACGGGCATGTTGCCTTTAGAGCTACACTAATGGGATAGAACAGTACAGCAAAAGCAGCAATACCTTATGCTCCCAACTAAAGAGCACCAGTGTGGGCACTGCCTCAGTCTGAGAGATGCCGGCCAAACCTTGTTTTGTTCCCTAGGGTTCCTATTCTGTCTTTATTATTCCATTTACTTTTCAGCCTACTTTTTGGCAAGGGAACAAATAATTTGCTTGTATTCTAAAAAGTAAACATATGCTAGAGTAAAACGACATAGATCTGTTTTAACAACTAAAGTAGAAGCTGGATGTTAAAATATACTTTTAAATTTCACACGTTTGAATCGTATTAGCTGTGTCAGAAATGTGCTAGGACTGTGAAAATACACAACAATGATAATAATAATAAATGGCATTATAATAAGATTTAATAACTGGTTGTAGTTTCTTGGATATTTTTGGCCCTTTGTTCTTCCATACAAAAAAATGGAAATCAGCTTGCCATGCTCCATTAAAGAAAATCACTTTTGGGATTTTGGTTGGTCTATTGATCAAATTGATGAGGAGAGCTAGCATTTTTAACATGCCGAGTCTTATATTTCGAGAACAGTGTGCGTGGTATGACTCTCCTCCTGTTTAGGTCTTATCTGATGTCTTCCTCTACCGGTTCCAAGTCTTTTAACCACTTTTAAGTCGGTCAGTTCTAAGTCTCTTAAAATTTCTTCTCTGATCCATTCTTTTCTTACAATAATGTTTTGTTAATTTCTAAATGAAATTAATTTATCTTTATGAATTTCTAATTTAGGTGCTATTGAGATCAGACAATATGGAATGTTCCTCATTACCATTTAATTTGTTTGCTGATCTTTTCTCTGTTTAAGACTGTTCTCAAATGATTTTTTTTGGAACTACATGGTCAAAATTTTCTTTAGAATAGATCTCTTTGGGATAAAATCCGTCAGTGTTTACTTACTCTCTAAATGTTTTCATTTTTCCTTCATCCTTCAGAGATCCTTTAGCTGACCGACATTCTAGGTTGACAGTATTTTCTCCCAGCTCTTAGTAGACATTGAATGTCTGTTGGCTTATGTTTTGCCATTGAACTGTCTGCAATCATTCTAACTGTCATTTCCTTTTGTTGATGCGGCCTTTCTTTTGTCCCCTTCAAGGTTTTATCTTCATCTTCTGTGTTTAGCAATTACATTGCTGTGTCTAGGCATGGATTTCCTTGTATTTACTTTTTTTCATGGAAGATATTATATCTTCCAGATCAGTGGCTTCAAATTTTCATCAATCCTGAAAAATTTGTAGCTATTATTTCTTTAAATATTGTCAATTTTCAATTCTGTTCTTTAACTAATTTTTATACGGAAATTCCATTTTAAATCTTTGTTTTTTAGAATTGCTTATTGTATACATATTTTTGCAAATGCCTCTTTCAAAACATTGTGCAGATATCTACAGAAAGTATATTCTGTATTTGATGATTCCAAACTCCCAGGATCTGTTGTGCGGGGTTTCTGCTGGCTCTCACATGGAGCGATTTCCCTTCTCTGAGCCTGTCTACTTGCCCTAGATTCTGGGTGTTTCTCTCCAGCTCCTGCAGGTCTCTCCAGCCCAGGCTCTATCAGCGTGGCAGGGGCTCAGCTCAGGGTGATAGGACCGTTTGGGCCTGAGAGTCACCCTGCAGCTAGAGAGACCTGCGAGGCCTCCGTGACTGTGACTGTCAAGGGACTATTGAGGGGGAGTGGGTGTGCGTGTGTATGTGTGCGTGTCCGTGGGTGTGTGCGTATGTGTGGTGCTTCTCAGAACTCCAGTCAATTCACATGACGAGAAACAGAAGTCCTCTGAGTCATTTTCAAATAACTATTTTACCATGCATATATTAAATATCAAGAAAAAATATAGGGAATACATATAAAGTTCTGCAAACCCACGACTGAGCCTTTACAAATATTGGAAGGTTTTGTTAAAAAGGTGGCTGAAAAGTTTGAGAACAAATATCTAGAAATACAGCCTCTAGTTCCAAGAAATCAAAGAATTGGAAGGGAATACAGAAATCTTATAAATCAAATGGAAGGCAGGAAAAAAGGAAATATTAAGAAAAAAGAGGGTAAAGAAAACACAAAATATGATGGTAAAAATAAACCCAGATATGTTACTAATCAATATAAATATAAACAGAGTAAATTCATCAATTAGAAAAATTGTGAGAAGTGGATTAGATTAAGGAAAAATATCCAGCAACATAATACTTACAAGAGACACACCTGAAATTAAAATATACATGCAAATGTCCAGGAAGATTGAAAAATAAGGATTATACAAAGATAGAGAAGCATTAACTAAACTAAAAGAAAGCCATGTGTTGTGATCTCTTTTCATGTCTATTATGGTTGACTTATGACTCCATGGCTGGAGATTTCTTTCTTTCCTTCTTATTTGCTTTTCTTTCTTTCTTTTTTTTTTTTCTGTTGATGAGGAGGATTGACCCTGAGCTAACATCTGTTGCCAATCTTCCTCTTTTTGCTTGAGGAAGATTGTCACTGAGCTAACATCTGTGCCCATCTTCCTCTATTTTGTACATGGGACACTGCCACAGCATGGCTTGAGTGGTGTAGGTTTGCTCCCAGGAGCCAAACCTGTGAACCTAGGGCCGCCAAAGTGGAGTGCACGAACTTAACTGGCCCCCTGGAGATTTATTTCTTTATTAGAACTCCCACAAGAACATTTGGCAACTTTTTTTCTTCTCTTATTCTAAAATCAAGACACAATTTTATATTTAATCCTAAATCTCTGGTATGGTGATTTACGTTGCTTTTCCAGTCTCGAGAAATGAAATAAATATTTGGGAACTATTCATATATGCTGATGTCCTCTGTAGTTAATGAGTATTTCCCAGAACATTTTCTGTTGTTCAGAAGGGGCAGCTAATTCATCTGTACCAAGTATTCAGAGCCAGATAATTATAAATTCCATCTGAGATCATAATTCTAAGATTGAGGCTAACAAAAATTTATGAGAAGAGAAACATATTAGTAGTAGAATGCCATGGAAATATAATTAGAAATAAGGTTCTCTTCAGCCAAGTCCGAGCACATGATTTGAATGCGTTGGTTCTTTAACAGTTATTTCATGAGTACCCACTAAATGTTAGGAATTCAGGGAGCAATATTTACTGAGATTAAAACAAACCAAAACAATTCTACCTACTCTCAGAGTGCATATCTAATCCATCAGGAGTCTTGGATGAGTAAGCATTATTACTGTAGAGCAAAATGTTATAAAAGACACATAAAATTGTATGATAAAGTCAAGCCCTTGTTCCCAACAGAGTATTTTCCACGTAACAGCCAGATTGATCTTTTAAAAAGATAGTCAGGTTCACTCCTCCACACAACCATCTTCTTTTCCATCAGAGTCCTTCCACTGCCAAGCTTCACCTTGGGTAAATGGCCAGACAGTAAATATTTTGAGGCCACGCTGTCTCTGTGGCTTTTACTCAGCTCTGCAAGAAAGCAGCCTCCGACAATGCATAGATGAGTGGATGTGGATGTGTTCCAATAGAACTTATTAGCGGACAGTAAGTTTTTTTGAATATCATTTTTGTTTTTTGGAAAGAGGGAGGTTGGAGAATTTATTGCCACTGCTGCTGTCATTGTTCTCATTTTTCTAGAAATGTGATTATATATATGATTTTAATAATTTATAAAAAAGCTTACAGAACAGTGTTTGCCATCAGATGTCTTCAGCTTCTATTCCTATAACAATTTATGCTGTTTTGATAATAGTAGCACAATTATTATCTATTTTACAGTTGCAAGATGCACGAAACTCAGGGATAGAAAAATGTCACTCTGTTTCATAACTAAAATTATTTTCTTGATTCTGAGCTCATGGTTTTGCTTGGCAATAGACAACTTAGTCATATCCAGTGACTTTTCTTTTTTTTTTTTAAGTCGTATTCAAGATTCAACCCGGTTCTTTTGATGCCTCCTCTGCAAATGGGTCCTGCTCTCTGCTCCACTTCCCCAAGGCCTGCAAGGGAGTACGAGGGGGGCACTGTTGCTGACCTCGTTTTCTTTGTTATCTGTGTCATAACATCGCTGATGCTGTCTTTGCAGTCTGACCGGTGGCCTGGGTTGTGCCCAGTGCTCACTCTCCTACATGGCGGGTTGGACAGGCTGCCGCTTCCTGGCATTGTGCGCGCATAGGAGTCAGGCTCCCTTGCCCAGTCCACCTGCCCACCTCATGGCCAGCTAGCTCTCTGGCACCCTGCCACCTCCAGCCTCTCAAAACTGGATCCCCGGTCAAGCTCCCAGGTAACTTCTGTCATCCTCCCTGTACTGTGGATCACACACAAACTCCCCTCTAGCTGTGAGGACAAGTCAAGGATGAGTACGAGACCTCTGCTGTTCTCCTCTCACAGAATCTTCCCTCGCTGGGTCTGGTCCCGGCAACTGTGGGGACAGAGGTGACTGGGCCACGCTCCTCAACCCTCAGACCCCAGCAGGGAGTGAAATATTACCTGCTCTGCTCCTCAAAGCCCCCCACTCCCCTCGCCACCTTCCTGGGGACAATTTAGGAGACTCACAGGAAGCCAGCAGCGAATGTTCTGTGTGTCGCCTAGATGAGCAGTGAACGTGAGCGACGTGTCCTATTAATGTTTCATGACTTTTCCATTACAATTCCTTCACATTAAATCTTAGGAGACTGTAATCGTGTAACAGTTAGGAGGGTGGGCTCTAGGATAAGATTCCCTGCATTCAAATTCCAGCTTTGACACCTGTTCACTCTATGACCTTCACCAATTGTCTCAGTCACCCAAAATCTCACTTTCTTCAACTTTAAAAATTGGGATGATAACCAGCCTAGGAGACAGGTATTGCTTTGAGGACTAATGAGACCATCACTGTTAAAGTTTCTACACAGGACCTGGCATACCGGAGGGGCTCACTACATATTGTATGATTCTTCTGGGCTGATTCCACACTTTGATGTATTTTTATAAAGAGGAAGACAGAGAGGACACAGAAGCCTCAGCTCCAGGAGACAAAACATCGGAAGCTAAAGAAATGACAACATGTAGTGTGGCAGCCAGAGCAAGCTGCTTTAGGGTTGCAAAGCTCAAGGGGATTTAGGGCTGTTTCCAAAGAAAGAGATGGGCGGGAGATAGAGACAAGGGCACATCATGAAGGGGCTTTGCGCCATCTGTGTTAGTCAGGGTTCTTCAGAGAAACAGATTGTATATATGAGACTTATTATAAGGAATTGGCTCACGTGGTTATGGAGGCTGAGAAGGCCAGAGATCTACAGTCAGCCAGCTGGAGACCGAGGAGAGCTGATGGGGACACTTCCAAACTGCAGCCAAAGGCTTGAGGACCAGGACAGTCAATAGTGTAGATATAGTCTGAACACAGGCAGGTTGGAGACCCAAGAAGAGCCACTTCTTCACGTTGAGTCCAAACCCAGGAAAAGACTGATGTCTCAGCTCAGGGGGCTGGGTGGGAGGACTTCCCCCTTACTCGAGTCCCCTTTTTGTGCTATTTGGGTCTTCAATTAATCCTTTGATGAAGCCCACTCACATTAGGGAGGGCAATCTTCTTTACTCTATTTACCAATTCAAAGATTAATCTCATCCAGAAACATCCTCATGGACACAATGTCTGCGGAAATGTCTGCGCACCCCACGGCCCAGTCAAGTTGGCACCTAAAATTTACCGTCACACCATCATATATGTTTTCAGTGCTGCCTCACAGAGATCAGATGTCTGATGAACAAACAGCAGTGATAGTAGGAAAGGGAACGGCCTGGGGAGGGGCAGAGTTCTGTTGTGTAGTTGATAAATGTGGCAAAGGAGACGGCAGGCTGCACCTTCTGTAATTGGTTTGGCTTTCCAATCTGCGTGGGTTCCAACATGTTAATCTCCTTGTTTAACTGCTTGCCATCGAGGTACACTGTAATAAGTTGAAGCTTGAGAAACAGGTGCTTATAAAATCTAATCTTCACACACTGATTGTTGCTATTTCCTGAAACATGAAAAACAAAGATCAATTAACCTTCTCTCATTGTCTATATATAAGATTAAGGAACCTTAATGAATCATCCATGTGTCAAAAGACATCTCTAAATTTTTTTTGAGTAGCTCACAAATTTGAATTTTTCCACTTATGTAGCTCGAATGTAAAACATATGCAGTTCTTTCTAGTACAAAAACAAAGTCAGAAACCTGTTCTTTCTGTTGCCAGAATAGTGCCACCTGTAAGTTTGAGTTTTCATTGCATGCGTCTCTCACCAATAAAATAAATTTTGAAATAGAAATGGAGAATGGTTTCATTAGATAGAATGAGCTAAGAGAAACCAGGTTTTGATATAATATTTAAATTTAATACTAAAGTTATCTGAAATTGCAATATTTTCATATCAAATATAATTCAAAACTAATTTTATGTAACTAAAAATGTATACCTTTTTACTTTCAGTATATTTCATTTAGAAATTTCTCTACATTTAACATTGCCTTTTATGATTAATATTATTTTATTTTTGCTATATGTCTCACCATCTGTAAATTTTCATGACAATAAGAAATTTCAAGGACCGGCCTTGTGGCTGAGTGGTTAAGTTCACACCCTCCACTTCGAAGGCCCAGGGTTTTGCCAGTTCGGATCCTGGGCATGGACATGGCACCATTCATCAGGCCACGCTGAGGCGGCGTCTGACATGCCACAACTAGAAGGACCCACAGCTAAAATATACAATTAAGCATGCAAATTAAGAAATTAAACTGCAATTTTATTAAGAATTTTAAATATTTCAAGTTAGTTTCTTTAAATCCAGATTTTGATATGTATTTTAGTGTTGGCATTCTTAAGATTAATTAAAGGCTTTATTATGAGAACAAAACTTAGGAATGTTATGAAAATATTTTATTTAAAATAAATCCTATAGTGATGTCAAATATTTTTGCAATCCTAGCATTATTTCATTGTAAAAGGTTAATCATTCTCAGAATTTCAGCAATCATACAGCTCTTTAGAAGCTCATCATTTTCTACAAAGGAAGTGATATCAAATGTATAAATAAACTGGGGCTTGCTGTAAGTGTGTAAACATCATTGGAATGAACCATGTCACTGTTTTCCTGTGGCACAATTTTATGGGCAGACCTCTCTTATCCCTGCTGCACTGGACGTGATTGCCACACGTTTGCTGTGGCTTTATGTACAGGTTTTCCAGAATAATTCTCAGCAGAGAAAGCTGAGAAACAAAGAAAGGGAGAAAGTAAGAGGAAGGAAGTTGAGACGGACAGAGGGAGAAAAGGGAGCAATAATTTAGATTCGCCATGACTTTAAAGACAGTGGCAGATAAAAAAAATAAATGAAAGAAAGGCCAACTCTATGGAGTTTATGCAAAAACGTTTTCATCTAAATCAGTGGAAAAATGCAATTCGTTATAGAGGTGTGTGTGTGTTTTAGGAATAGAATATATATATGCATTAAGTACATTTCCATTTTTATATTTTTAGCTAATTTTTAATTTTCTGTGCGGTTAATATTAGAAAATTACACATATAATAAAATTACAATGACTATCATGGGAGTTTCAAAGGAATATATTGCTTATTTGCTTTATGTGACTAACAGATAAACAAGAAAATCTTTTTATAAAGTTATAATTAACGTAACATTTTATGGTATAGGCTTTTCCCAAAGAAATATTATAAGTAGTACTATTGGAATATAAACCTTTTTATCATTGTCATCATAACATCTCAATGAGCAACGGATCCTCTAGGAAAAAAAATGTCACATGTTTAATCTTAAAATCTGAAAATACTAGGCTGAATAAAGTATTGTTTTGTAAAGAATAGGCTTAAAATGGTAAAGGGAGTGTTGTGTTCTGAAAATGAAACTGTGTATTTTTATTTTTTGCTTTTATTTTTTTAATTTTTTAAGTAATTTTATTGGGATTATAATGGTTTATAACATGGTGTAACTTCAGGTGTACATTCTTGTTTATCAATTTCTGAATTCACTTCATCGAGCTCACCCCCAGTAGTCTAATTCTTACCCATCACCATACATATGTGCCCCTTTGTCCCTTTCACCCACCCCCCCAACCCCCTTCCCCTCTGGTAACCACTAATCTGTTCTCTTTATCCATGAATTTGTTATGTTCCACATATGAATGAAAACATGCAGTATTTGTCTTTATCTGTCTGGCTTATTTTGCTTAGCATCATACCCTCTAGCTCCATCCATGTTGTTGCAAATGAGACAATTTTGTCTTTTTTATGGCTGAGTAGTATTCCACTGTACGTATATAGCACATCTTCTTTATTCATTCGTCCCTTGATGGGCATTTAGGTTGTTTCTAAGTCTTGCCTATTGTGAATAACACTGGAATGAACATAGGGGTGCATATATATATTCACACGTTTTTGTTTGCATGTTCCATGGATAAATACCTAGCAGTAGAATAGCTGGATCATATGGTAGTTCTATTCATAATCTTTTGAGGAATGTCCATACTGTTTTGCACAGTGGCTGCACCAGTTTGCACTCTCACCAGCAGTGTATGAGCGTTCTCTTTTCTCCACATCCTCTCCCACATTTGTTATTTTTTGTCTTGGTAATTATAGCTATTCTGACCAGTGTGAGGTGATGTCTCATTGGTCTTAGCAACATCTTTTCAAATACCATGTCTACTTGGTCAAGGGAAACAGAAGAAAGAGTTAACACATGGGGCTACATCAGATTAAAAAGGTTCTGCAAAGCAAAGCAAACCATGAACAAAACTGAAAGACAACCCACCAACTGGGAGAAAATATTTGCAAATCATTTATCAGACAAGGGGTTGATCTCCAAAATATATAAAGAGCACATAAAATTCAACAACAACAAAAAACAACCAGATCAAAAAATGGGCAGAGGATATGAACAGACATTTTTCCAAGGAAGATATACGGATGGCCAACAGACACATGAAATGATGGTCGACATCACTAATTATTACGGAAATATGTATTTTTATTTTGAGGAGGACGTACATGAGAAACTTCTACACTCTTTCCACCATGCTTGTGAGGCCTAAGGATTTGAACACCCCCTGGTGAAATGTCGCAAACTGTTCATCATGCCCTAATGGTGTTTCTTAAGTATGGAGAAACATTGCCAGAGGCAGAATGCATCGTATATGATATTGTCAATATTTTCCTTAATATCTTGAAATTGTAAGAGGCAAGTGCATGAGTGAACTTTATATTTCCACTTGAAAATGCATCGTATATGATATTGTCAATATTTTCCTTAATATCTTGAAATTGTAAGAGGCAAGTGCATGAGTGAACTTTATATTTCCACTTGAAAATTTTATTGATTTCACAGGTCTTCTAAAAGTGAATAGATGGCATGGTTAAATTTATTTTATGTAGTATTCCTGCTAATTTCCAAACAATTACTGCTAAATGTGTAGGTATCTGTTTAGTTTAATGTTTCATAATTTTAAGGGATTTTTAAGTAATAACTACTAAAAATTAACAGGTATAAGAATTAGATTTTCATACTCTATACTAACCAAAGACTGACGTTAAGGAAAAAAAGAGTGATAGCTCAGTGTACAGGATAACTGTAGTTATCTCGAGGCTCAGCTGGGTGAGGATGCAGAAGCTCACTTGGATGGCTTTACCCTAGCTCAGTCCTCACTGGCCGTTGGTCTGAGACCAGCCATTGATTTCTTGCTATGTGTGTTTTTCTATTGGGTGGTTCACAGTATGAGAATTGACTTTCCTTAGAGCAAATGAAAGAGAGAGAGAGAGACAGGGAGAGACAGAAAAAGAACAAGGTTGATGTCACCATTTCTGTTAAGATATCTTAGAAATAACATTCCATCTCTATTGCTGGAAGTAAGTCACTATTAGAAGTGAGTCACTAGGTCTAGCTCACACTCCAGTGGAAGCAATGACATGAGGGCACAGATACTAGGAAGTGAGGAACGTTGAGGGCCTTCTTCGCGGATACTTATTACGTAGTATTTCATTCTCTGTATATAGGTTTGTGAATATCAACAATCTTTTGGTATTTATATCAACATTTGTTGGGTAAAAGAAAAACTATCTAAATTTTAGTAGATTAAAACAATAACTATTCCTATTTCTCCCATTTTTATTGGCTGACTAGTTGGTTTTGTTTCATGTGATGATGAGCACTGGCATTGTCCAGTGCCCACTCCCATCCTATGAAGCTGGTGTTGGCCATAAGCTGGGAATTCAGCAGGGGCTGTTGGCTGGGGAGACTTGGTTCTCTTCCACATGGCTTCTTCATGTGGTCAACTGAATTTCCTCTTGGTATGTTTGCTGGGTTCTATAAGAGAGAGCACACCATGAAGGAGTGCTCCAGAGGGAAGGAAGCAGACACTGCCAGATGCTTAATGTCTAGCCTCAGAAGTCCAGGACAGCACTTCTTTCTATTGGTTAAAGCAGTCCTGGGAACAGCTCAAGTAGAGATTCAACCTCTACCTCTTGATACGGAACTGTCATCCCCCTAAAGGGAGAGGCAGACATGCTGCTGGAGAGTATCTTTGAAGATCGGCTACCTCAGTGTGCCCTTGGCTGTAACAATCCATATACCTCCCACAAGCTACAGGTGCTGACCCTCTTCCAAGATACTCAAAATGTCATCCTGTTATGTCACAGGTTGATGTCCAGTATCTCGTCATCTATCTTGGGTCCAAGTGCAGATGGGACTACATGGCAGCACCCCATTGGGGCAACTTTTCAAGTGTGGTTCCCTGGATGGCAAGAGCTGTGAACTACAAGAGCAAGTTATCTGCCCCCACCCACCCAACCTGTGATGGCAAGACAGGGAAAGGATAACCATAATGCTCTCATCCATTAGAAAGAGGATAAACAGGAAGCTCCTTGTAATGACTGTCCATGGTCATTCTACAATCCAGTCTGACATAAGTTGCCATTTCCTTTGACTGGCAGCAGGGAATTTTCCTTGCTTTGGGCCTTTTCTGTGCCTGTTGTGGTTCTCTGCTGCTGTTGGCGCTGCCCTCTAGACTCTAAGCTCTGCTCTCTGAGTCATCCGTCCCTTGGCCCATGTCTGTGGGTAAGTAGGTTTCTCAGCCTTCTTCCTGACTATAGGGAATTGGCACCTTAGGGACTTCTTTTCATTTTAAATTATCTCTGTCTCTTTGAATCAAAGCTGCTATAAAAGTCATCAGAACTTTGTGGTTTACCGTGTGGCACAACATGATCCACTCCATTAGGCACCTTCCAGCATGCTTTGGGTCGAAGCCCCTAAAATTCTTCAAGCCTACTGCAGAGCTGAGAAGTTGTCTATGGTGCTTCTTTACATCTTTCCACAGTTTTAACCAAGAGTATTATAGCTGGTCTGGTCTTCCTCCTAAAGCCAGCGTTCACTGCCAATGATCTGATTTGATTTTTGCCCCCAGATTTTATTCTACTCTTAGAATAGTTTTCAGGCTGAAGAAGTAGGAAATAAACCAAAAACAGAGACTCCTAAATTGGAAAAGTTTCCCCTTGCTTCTGACTAAAAAGTCTGATTAGGTTGACCTCTATCTGTATCCTACCATATGCACCCAAGAGAAACCGTTTGGTGCTTTCAACATTCTGCCTGGAAGTCACAGAAAAATCCCCAAGTTCATTAATATATTTCATGTCTTCCGTGTTGTGCAGGCAATAGTGTTGCCTGACTTTCCACCTCTAAATAGCACAGCTGCCTGTGTTATATCCAGTAAGATTTTCTTGACTCTTCTCCAGGCACCACTGATAGTTTTCTCAACAGTTTTCTGGCTTCCAATCCCTACCCTGTCCCAAAGCAGAGGATGAAATTCTTTTTAGAGTCATAGCAATACCCACTACGGCCAGCAGTGGATGAGAGTTCTCATTGCCCCACACACTCCTGGAACTTGATATTATCAGTTTTTTTCTTTTCTCCCCGGTCTGTTGGCTGTGTGATTGGATCACAGTGTTGTTTTAATTTGCCTTTTATTGATTATATATAAGATTCAATAGCCAGTGTTATATTTCCTGGACACTTGGACTGCTTGTGTGAAATACCTGTTTGGGACTTTTGCTCACTTTATATTGCGTTGTTTCTCACATGCCATCAGTCTGTAGATATTTTGGATAGTAGTGATTTGAAAGTTATGTGTGTTGATAATATCTTCTTGCAAGGTGTGACTCAGTTTAGCACTTTCTTTCAGCATGCCAGATACATCATCCCAATGTCTTCTGGATTCCACTGAACTCAAGTATCAATATAATTGACTTCTTTAAGGAAACTGCTTTTCTTTTCCTCTGGAAGTTTTAAAGATTTTTCTTCTCTCAATAGTTTTGAAAACGGTGAATCATGATCTCTCTAAATATTCCATGCCCTCCATTTTCTTATCTCTTTCTGGAAATCTGATATGATTAGCATCTTTCAATGCATTAATTCTAGTCTGCTGTTAAATATGTCTATTGGGTTTTTAATTTCAGTTATTGTGATTTTCATTTCTAAATCTATTTGGTTATTTTTCGAAAATATTGCGTTCTTTTTGATAGTTAGCTATTCCCTGCAGGTATTTTCAGTAGTGTTTGTAGTTTCTTTCCCCATGATCAGTATAGTCCTTTAAAGTCTGTGTATTGTAATTCCATTTTCTGAAGTCTTTGAAGTTCTATTTTTGCTATCTTTATTTGCAGTGTTTCTCACTCAGGTCTTGACTTCATGTTGTTAACTTTTACTATCAACAGCTCATTTTCCTTGGAAAATTATTTGTGAAAATTGATGCCTATGATAAGCTATATTTCTACAGCAAGCAGCTGTATTTGCTTCAGCCTGAGTGACCAGCACATCCATTTCCCTGGTAAATTAAATGTATGGTTTAAAGTGTTTGGGTAATCCAAGTAATTTGTATTTGAGCTGTATTTCTACTGGAATGGCAAGTTTTTGTTAAAACTTCTTATGCGTATTTTTCTCTCTCACTCGGATCAGCAGCAAGGCCTAGGCCCTTTTTCTGTTTTATTTCCCCCTCTAGGGCTGGGATGGGAGTTAGAATGAGCTGGACGTCCCTTGTTCATCTGACCTAAACAGTGGTGTATTGCCCATTTCTTGCTCTGTGGAGCGTGGGTCTCTCACCAGATCGCCAACCTTGCATGGGTCCTAGACTTTGTCTTCTGCCACATGACTTGTGAGGTCCTAAAAACAATGATTATAAAAAAAGTTACTTAAATAACTTGTCCATGTTTTTAGTTCATTCCATTAAGATAAATCCTCGAAATTGAATTGATGGAACAAAGGTTAAACACATTTCTATACCTTTGTTGCCAGTTGCTTTGCAGAGAGTAAACATCAAAATTTACTTCCGCCAAATTGTTACTTCTCCCAATTTTGTATAACAGTCCATTTTCCTAGCTCTAATTCTTGGTATTTATTTTTTCAATTGCTAATTTAATACAAAAAATGGTAATTAATTAGTTTAGTGATTTTGTTGAATAGATTCCGCAGGAGGATATGCAATATTCTAGGTGTTTGTCAATTTATATCACCTTTCATACCCTCTGCTTATTCTTCTATTGAAGTTTTTATTTGCTGGTAGCACGTATAATGCTTTAGCCATTAGAAAAGATAACTCTTTATTTTCCATACATATTATAATTTTCCCCGTTTTTGCCTCATAATGTGAGTTAGAAATTTGAACTACTTGAATTTCTGTTTTGTTTTTCCCATTGAAAAAGCTAGTTCTCCATCCAAGTGTCTTAATTAGGATGGAAGACAGTTAACTTTTTCTCACTTTACCTTACGTCCTCAGATCAGATGCTGCTGTTTTTGGAATTTACAAATTCCGGAAGTGCTTTAAAACTGAAGTTCTTAATATATTTTTCCTCACATCTGCAAACACATGTGCACACACACACACACACACACACACAAACACACAAGACAAATGAAGATGACTGTGGCAAGACAAAATTAAGATTTTTAATTACAAAGGATATGCAATGGTAATATGTGGAGGAAACGTAGTATAGGGTTGATTGGATGTTGAATTCAGCACATTTGGATATATAAAATCAACTTTTATATATATTACGGTGTTTACTTTGGGCAGAAGATTTGAATTGGAAGACACTTACATTCAGTTGGGTGCTATGATATATCTAGTCCAGTTTCTTGTTTCCTTTCATAGGAACCTCAGACCCCTTTTTGATGGGGAGGAAAATAAGGTGGATTATAAATTAAAGGGATCGATTTGCCTATGAATCCAATGTGAATATATTTTCATCGTTTTATCTACACACTGCTTGAATTTCTTGTTATTAAACATTGGTATTCACCAGCTATATCTCTGCCTCTTATTTTTCCAGGCACGTACTCTAGTCCTTACATCCTGATAACTGTCAACCCAGAACATATTTATCATCTTTATGTTATTCATTGTGCCATTGCCAGGACATCCCCTCATCCTCATCACTTTTCTCAAACTCAATTATCCTTTTTATATATACATCTTCATAAAGAAACCTTCCCGTGCTTATTTCTTTTTCATTTTTGTACTTTCTTTGAATTCTTTTCCTAGTTCCTTTGACTTTTCCCTGTGGTGTGGTAACCAAATGGCAAGCAGTGGCTCAGCTGTGGATGTGTACACCAGGGAAGAAGCCTTGCTCAGTGGCATTACTGGTGATACATGGTATCCGTATCATGGAGTGGGAATTCTGGGGCTTCTCAACATGCTATACCTCCGTTTAATTCACACCCCCTGGTGTAGGCCCCTTGGGTGACAGCCATGCATTAAGCAGATCCATAGACCTAGCCCTGCTCTCTCTTTATTCTCCTTACCTCCTGGTCCCCCTCCACGTTCAAGACTTCCTGTGGCTCAGACCACACAGGTTATAACAACAAGGGGGGTTAATTATAGCAGCAGCTGTTTTCTTCAGATTAACTCATGGTGGACAATTTGAGTTGAAAGTGTACTATACACTGATAATTTCATGGAAAATTTTATATTCATGTTCCCTGAGTTTGTTTCATAAGGAAAAATTTGGATTCATTTTATATTCATTTTTGTCATCTTTATCAAATCTGAACTTCTTTTACTTTAGTGAAAGCTGAGAAAGTGATGATTTGTTATATTTGATATTATTAATAGTGGAATTTATGTTTTAGTTTTTATATAACAAATTAAGGCCTGTAATACTAGATACCTGTTACTTTCATTTGTATTTAAATTTGATTTTATAAAAAATTAGTAGAACTAGAAAAAATAAAGTCCAAGTTTTATTTTATATACATATATATGTATGCATATATGTAGATAAAATATGAATATATAAATGTATATTTTATACAAATACGTATATGTATATATACATATGTATGTGCCTTCATATTCGTTCTGCCTATCTTTTAAAAAGCAGTAGAGATGAAATCAATTCAATGAGCTTTTCAGCCTATCTTTAAGTGTGTGAGGATTCTCAAAATTTTGAGAAACTTAAGAAGAGAGATATTATTTGGAGGACTTATTGTTGCTTGGAATTCAGAATAAATTGCTGAGTTATATTCTACTTTTCAAGCACAAAGCATAGTTTCTTAAGTCGCTATGTGGATAAATCATGATAACATGTAGGGGGTATGGAGAAATTGGGCTTGGGAGTCATTTTGAATGAAATGGATTCTCTTTTATGCTCTGTGACTTTGGTAACTCAGCTGATCTTTCTAATTCTCAGATTCCTTGTGTGCAAATGTGGATTTAAGCAGGCTTACTTCCAAGGATGCTGTCAAGTTATGTAATCATTTCATGCATTTTGGCATTATCTAGCATGCACACGCACACATAGACACACAATACATATGTTAGCTAATTTATCACCTGTTTAAATACATTTTCCATTTTATAAACATTACTAGGCATTGTTCTAAATTCTTTTCTACAACTATTAATTCATTTACTTCCATAACAATGCCATGACAGAAGTGTAATCATTAGTCCTGTTTCAAGGTAAAGAAATGGTGCCACAGAAGAGTTTGGGACTTGCCCAGGGTCTCACAGGTTGCAGCTGGAAGAGCTAGAATCAAATTCCAGCCCTGGAAGCCTGTCTGTGGAGTGTACTCTTTTTTACCTAATTATTTTTTCAATTTTTTTTTTTGAGGAAGATTAGCCCTAAGCTAACATCTTCTGCCAATCCTCCTTTTTTTTGCTAAGGAAGACTGGCCCTCTACTTTATATGTGGGACACCTGCCACAGCATGGCTTGATAAGTGGTGCATTGGTCTGTGCCTGGGATCCGAACTGGGGAACCCCAGGCCGCTGAAGCAGAACGTGCAAACTTAACTGCTGCACTAACAGGCTCGCCCCTCAATTTTTTTTATTGGAGTAAAACACATAAAATTTACCGTATTAACTGTTTTTAAATACATGGTATTAAAAACATTCATAATGTTGTGCAACCATCACCACCACCCCCTTTCTATAGCTCTTTTCAAATTGTAAAACTAGAATTCTATACCCGTTAAACAATATGTCCCTATTTCCCCTTTTCCCCAGCCACTGAAACCATCATTCTACTCTCTGTTTCTATGATTTTGACTACTTTATGTATCTGGTATAAGTGGAATCATACAGTATTTGTCTTTTTGTGACTGGCTTATTTCCCCTAGAACATAGTCCTCAACATTCATCCTTGTTATAGCACATTGAAGAATTTGCTTGCTAGGACTGAAGAATATTCCATTGTATATATATACTACATTTTTCTTATCCATTCTTCTGTTGATGGACACCTGAGTAGCTTCCACGTTGTAGCTATTGTGAGTAATGTTACTATAAACAGGGTGTACAAATATCTTTAAGACCTTGCTTTCAGTTCTTTTGGATATAAACTCAGAAGTGGAATTGCTGGATCATATGTTAATTCTATTTTTAATATTTTGAGGAATTGCCATATTGTTTTTCATAGGGGCTGTACCATTTCACATTCCCGCCAACAGTGCACAAGGGTTCCAATTTGTTCACATCCTCGACAACACTTGTTAGTTTCTGTTTTTTGGGTAGTAGCTATCCTAATGGTTTTGAAGTGGTATTTCATTACAGTTGTGATTTGCATTTCTCTAATGATCAGTGATATCGAGCATCTTCTCATGTGCTTATTGGTCATTTGTGTACCTTCTTTGCAAAAGTGTCTATTCAAGTCTTTTGTTCATTTTTGAATTGCATTATTTGGTTTTTTGTTCATTTTTGCTGAGGAAGAGTCACCCTGAGCTAACATCTGTTGCTGATCTTCCTCTTTTCTCTTGAGGAAGATTCGCCCTGAGCTAACATCTGTGCCAGTCGTCCTCCATTTTGTATGTGGGTTGCCGCCACAGCATGGCTGCTGACAAGTGGTGTGGGTCCATGCCTGGGAATGGAACCTGGGCCGCTGTAGCAGAGCACTTTGAACTTAACCACTAGGCCACAGGGCCAGCCCATGAATTGTGTTGTTTGTTTTTTTGTTGTTTTCTATATATTCTGGGTATTAATCCCTTATCAGATATATGATTTACGAATTTTCCCTCCCATTCTATGGGTTTTTTTACTCTGTTAATACTATCTTTTGATGCATAAAATTTTTTGTTTCATTAAATTCAATTTGTCTACTTTTTTCTGTCACCTGTGCCTTTAGTGTCATATCCAAGAAATCACTGCCAAAGCCAACGTCATGAACTTTTTCACCTATGTTTCCTTCTAAGAGTTCTATAGTTTTAGGTCTTACATTTAGGTCTTTGATCTATTTTGTATATGATATTAGGTAAGGGTTCAAATTTGTTATTTTACATGTAGACGTCTAGTTTTCCCAGCATTATTTATTGAAAAGACTGTCCTATTGCCATCAAATGTCTTGGCACTCTTGTCAAAAATCATTTGACCATATATGAGAAGATTTATTTCTACGTTTTATGTCAATTTAGCTCAAAAATTATATACAAAGCACTGGAGGAAGGAGGGACTAAGGCAAAGAGACTCTTAGGATTCTGATGCCCCAACGTGATGAAGGCTGGTGCTCAGAAGGCCATGGTAGACGGGAAAGGGAGTTGGCAGTGAGAGATTTTATCATTGAGTATATTACATCTCAATTCCATAATTGAATATATGTCAAATAATTGAAAGCTCTTGGTATCTTTCTGATGAAAAGAAAGTAGGAAGGAGTCAGATTGATTTTGTTTTTGGAGTTTTCAGCACAGGGAATCAGGAGAAGCCTAATGATTGATAAAAATGAAGTCTAAGGGAATAAAATTGATGGGATCTCATCAATCATACTCTCTGACTAAACAAGAGAGACCTAATTCTCTCCTTTCAACCTAAAAGTTATGATATTGATTTATATTGCTTAGATCATTACCTTGGGGAAACCTTGGATTATTTTCACACCTTTTAATGAAATAGGTTTAGGTGCTTTTCTATTTGAATGACAGGAAAATGAGCAAAGGGAGTCCAGGTTTAACAATGTCTCAAACGGCTGTGTCTTAAACTGCAGCGCAAGGGCATTTTCAAGGTTTTTATAATGCAACACCATTTTCACAATTTCACAAATATTTTTAAATTCCAACAGAAATAAATGTGACTATAATGCTATTAAAAACTATAGCTTACATTTCAGTGAACACTTCGAGTTGTGCTTGATACAGGTTGGGAATGTGTGTGAGTCTTACAATCCTTGGGAGATGATAGATTTGGGGGCCAGGTGGACACTGATAGTCCAGCTCTGGCTGGAGCTCCAGCATCTATAATTCTCCCCAAGCCCCCAAGATGGAGGTTACACTGTTGAGAAATAATTCTTTCTCAGAGGCAGAGGGGTTCAAGGAGCTCTAGTCTAACTTTCTTAACGTGTGGTTCAAAAAGAGATACCTGAATCTGATCACTTGTATTCTCAAGTGGAATACTCATTAGAAGCGCCAGTTGCAGACACCCATTCAAACCTTCTGAACATTGTGATATTGGGGAAATGAGTACCAGAGGGATGAAAAGAGATGTGACAATTGGAGATGGAAGGATTCTGAATGTTTTTGTAATTAATCCCCCTATACTTAAAATGAGGCAAGGTGACTTGCTAGTGGAGAATACAAATAAACGAGGATCCTTTTGGTTGTCAGATAGTTGCAAACATCTAGGAGAAGACCTCTGACATTGCCAGTTGTGATTTTAGACACAAGGCTTTTTTAAAATAGCTTCATATATATTTAAGTTAGCTCAATTTTACCATTATCTAAAATTTGGGTATAATCTTTGAGCTAAATACACATAAAAGGGCTTTTTCTACCTAGTCTATGTTTTTATATAGTGAGAGAAAAGTGGATATATGAACGTTTACCACATATCTAGCACTACTTGGACATTTGTAAGAATGCAGTCAGTACTATGGTATGAATTTTCTGTGGGAATTCTCCAGCCGAGCTCAGGCATTTGACAAAGTGAGAACTCCTCCTCATTAACCCCAAAGTTAAATGCCGTCTAGTGAAAGTAAGAGCAGTGTGAAGAACAGACAGTGAGGCTGCAACAATGGGATTTGATTTGTAAATAACAATTTTAGAGCAAGAGTAATATTTTAAAGTTAATATTTTAGGTGTGTTTTTTTAATCCATTTATCACCCAGGAGCTAAAATTTTGAATTGTACAAGGATGGGATACCTTACATTTGCGTACCACTTTATATTTCAGGAAATCTGTATCCTATCCATTATGTGGTTGATATTCTCAAGGCCTCTGCTTTGTACCAAGCCCAGTTGATAATTTTATCTTAATCATTTAAAAAGGAGGCAATTGATGAAATTACAGGTGAAATTTGTCAATAATTGTTGTTACCATAATACATATCCAGCAGCATTAAATCTTTCTGGTGAATTCTTTTTTATGAAATTAATATTTTGCCTGCTTTTTGATTGTATCTTTAACATAATATCATGGAGTTTTTTTCCTTTTTTTATAACTTGATTAGCATATCATTTTGTGTTCTTTTAATCTTAATCTTTCCACATCACTACACATTGCACGTGGCTTTTATAAAAAAGTGTGTGGTTGGATTTTATGGATTTGAAGAGAAGAAGGATGGCTAGAACTCAAAGATTCTGACCTTGGTGAAAGGAGATGAGATTTGGGACTTAGAAGTAAGAACACACTTGCTTTTTCTGGTAAGGAAGATTGTCCCTGAGCTAATGTCTGTTGGCAATCTTCCTCATTTTGCTTGAGGAAGATTGTCCCTGAGCTAACATCTGTGCCAGTCTTCCTCTATTTTATGCGTGGGATGCCACCACAGAATGGCTTGATGAGTGGTGTGTGGGTCTGTGCCCAGGATCTGAACCCGTAAAGCCTGGGCTGCTGAAGTGGAGTGCATGAACTTAAGCACTACGCCACCAGGCCAGCCCCAAGAACACAGTTATTTTTAAAGACAGAATATGTTAACTTCAGCCCCTTGTCCAGTTTGGCACAACTTAATCCTGTTCACATCATTCCATGGGCTTCTCCAAGATTTATCAAGGAACTTTGTGCATGCTCCCGCCCAATCCGTAGGCAGGGCAGCACTTGGCATTTTGCATTTGCTCTTCCTTTCCAGTCCCATCATGGCTCCTGCCCATGTGCACTGCTAATACCTGGCATGAAAACTCTAGTGTCCTTGCCAAGGGCACCAACAGAGGACGTTCCTAAAGTTTCCAATTAGAGGCTGTTCCAGCTTTATTTAGAAGGGGCTAAGGGCCATCAAATTCACTGGAAGCACAAAAGATCTCATCTTGAAGCTACGCTTGCATGGCTTGTGCAGCTTTATTTCGTCCATGGTCTATTTATTTAGCTGTAACTTATAGGGCTTCCTCAGGATACTTGAGTTTGTATTTTTAAATAAAAGTAGGACAATATAACGTTTTCTTATAAAAAATTTTATTTTCTCATTTCAGTGATATAATTTATTTAGTATAGAGTGACATAATTGGGATGAAAGAGGCTAATGTGAAGATAATGCCATCCCTCACCACGCGCACACAAGCTGCACACACACAAATTGGTGCCACCCCTACCTTCGATTCTTGGCATGTCAGGCCCATGAGCATTCTACTCTCTGTAGCCATTTGCCACACACACAGGTCCCAAAGCGATGCCATTAATTGTTCCTAGACTCTCACATCACTCTCATGAAAAGTCATTTTTTTTTTTCATTCTTCTAGGCATAAAACCTCAGGTCAAGTCCCACTCTACCTGCCAGGTATTTGCTCAAACCTCTTCTATGGGGGCTGGCCCGGTGGCGCAGCCGTTAAGTGCTCACGTTCCGCTTTTGTGGCCCAGGGTTTGCCAGTTAGGATCCCGGGTGCAGACATGGCACTGCTTGGCAAGCCATGCTGTGGCAGGAGTCCCATGTGTAAAGTAGAGGAAGATGGGCATGGATGTTAACGCAGGACTAGTCTTCCCCAGCAAAAAGAAGAGGATTGACAGCAGATGTTAGCTCAGGGCTAATGTTCCTCAAAAAAAAAAAAACAAACAAACAACTCTTCTATGGTCAACAATTCTTCTCTTCTTCTTGGTTACTAAACAACACTTTTTGTGCATATCAATAAACATTAAAGGATATTGGGAAAGGAATGAATGTGAAGTATTTGAGAGAAAGAGGAGGGCACTGGAGGTATTTTATTCACCAACAGTGTTGGCACCACAGTTGTATCAGCAAGAAATGTCCTATTAAGCCAAGTCTGGTGGAAAACTTGGTTGAGAAGATGGACTTTATTTTAGGTTTTGTGTGATTTAGGTTGTACTTACCGCATGAGTGAAGTTCTGAGAGCATTGCGGGGGTGGGGCTGGTTTGCTAATAATCAATCAAGAACTTCCTTGATTTCCCTTGAACAGAAAAAAAATATGTTCTATGATAGCTAATTCAAATACCCAAACACCAAACCCCAGTTTTACGCAATTTAGGTTCTTTTTTTTTAAAGATTTTATTTTTTCCTTTTTCTCCCCAAAGCCCACCAGTACATAGCTGTATATTCTTAGTTGTGGGTCCTTCTAGTTGTGGCATGGGGGATGCTGCTTCAGTGTGGCTCGACAAGCAGTGCCATGTCCGCGCCCAGGATTTGAACCGACGAAACACTGGACCGCCTGCAGCGGAGCAGGCAAACTTAACCACTCGGCCACGGGGCCAGCCCCTACACAATTTAGGGGCTTTTTTTATTGTCTTTTTTGTTCTTTTGGTCTTGTGATCTTTTCTTCTTCCCTCCTTCCCTCAAATTTTTCCTTTATTCTGTATAGTAAATGCATATTTTCCCCATAGAACAATATGATTGCCTTGTGACTATATAGCAAAAACAACCATTGTAAAAGCCTATTTACTGTGAACACAAGCAAAATGCAACTTCTGTGCATTCATTTTTAAAGAAAGTTACATTTTCTCAATTTATTTAAAAATATGAATAAAAGCATCATGAGGAAACTTCATATATTACAGATAAATAAATAAAAGAAGGGGGCCAGCTCAGTGGCACAGAGGTTAAGTTTGCACGTTCTGCTTTGGCAGCCTGGGGTTCACTGGTTTGGATCCCCAGTGCTGTCCAATGTAACGTTTATCAAGCCATGCTGTGGCAGGCGTCCCACATATAAAGTAGAGGAAGATGGGCATGGATGTTAGCTCAGGGCCAGTCTTCCTCAGCAAAAAGAGGAGGATTGGTGGCAGATGTTAGCTCAGGGTTAATCTCCCTCAAAAAAAAGTTAATTAAGTAATTAATTAAGGAAGCAAAACATTGGTACAAGCTGTGCAAACATCAATAATATTTTAAAGGGCTTGCAAATTTCTTTCCTGAAATTCTGGTAAGTTTTGATTTCTAAAATTCATGTATGAGTTAGTTTTATGCTAAACTAGCAAAAAGAAGTCATGATATGTAAACTCTGTGCGGATGTTAAGACCCTTAGGAAGGAAAGCTCAGTGTGAAGCTATAATTGCCAACCTCATACTTATAGATAACAGTGAACCTCAGAAAGAAGTTTAAAATAGTGTGCTATGAATTTTATACTAGAATGATGTTGCTTCTAGACAAAGAGTGAAAGAAGTCAGATTATTAAAATAATATGATGATGCAAGCTATTTTAGTACTGTACTGTCAAGATTTTTTTACAATTCATTTCTAAAACAGCATTTTAAATTCAGTTAACTGATTTCAAAAACTACGAATGCAGAGGTTTCAATCTTGAGTAGAAAGCAAGGTGTCCGCACTGTGATGGGAGGTAACAAAGGGAACAAAGGATGGGACTAGGAAAGTGGCCATTGAAGTGGGCACTTAGTTTCAATGTAAGAGCTGATTTAATAAAGATATGCCCACAGACATTACATGGCTTTCAAAAGTAAGTAGAGATAAGAAGTGGAGACTTTATGGAGCTCATGGCATAATTCAGGATGTGTGAGATTGTTGAAATTTGAGGAAAATATTGATTAACTTGCTCTAAGATTAGCCTGTCAGGTAGTTGAGCTGTGCATTGCAAACATATCTAAGTATCAGACTTGATTCCTAGAATCAGCGGGTTTTGTAGATATAGTTACATGGCGAGGTCAAGCAATTACATTTTCCCATAAACTACTGTTCTAGGAATATCTCAGCGTTCTGTAGTATATCGGCATACTTGAGCTGTAAAAGTCTAAACCAACAATGTCCTCATTGCAGATAATGAAAAATAAGGTTCTGAAATATTTAATGATTTGTTCACAGTTACAGAGGTAGCTATAAAGCTATTTAAGTTTTAGGTCAAAACAAGTTGCATTTTTCGTAAGTTGTTGAACTCCCATTTTGCTCATTTATAAAAGGAAAATGCCTCTGATTTGATTCCGTCATAGTCTAACCAGATAAACCATAATTTACTGCAAGCCCGTCTACAAAATGGCTAGCATTGTGGACATTTATTTGGGATATGAAATAAATGCATTGTGTACTCCCAAGTTGATAAATTGTAACTTAGAGTGTTGTTGGGAGAAGGCACTTGTCCATGATACAAAGATGGGGTTGGTTAGGGCAAAATTTCTGAAATATCTTGGTCTCAGAACCCCATCCTCCCTCAAAAAATACTGAAGACCTCAAAGTGCTTTGGCTTCTATAGCAATATCATTCAATATTTATCATATTAGAAATTTAAACATAAAATTTTAAATAGCTGTTTATTAATTCATAGAAAAATTACACTAATAAACCAATTATATATTACATAAAAAGCAAATTTTAAAAACATTGATTAACATTAAAATATTAATTAATATTAAAATAATAATTAGGAGAATCACACTGCCTCACTTTTTGTAAATCTATTTAACGTCTGGCTTATTGGAAGATAACTAGATTCTCACATGTGCTTCTGCACTGACCTGTTGCGGTGGATTCTTATGGTTGAAGTATATGAAGAGAACTCAGCCTCACAGAGATAGTAGTTGGAAAAGGGAGGAGTCTTTTCATGGCCTTTTTAGAAGAATACTACCCCAAACCTCAAATGGTGGTCGTTTCTTAAAGGTTAGCTGCAATGGGGAAGGTGAAACTGTATCAGTGATTTTTTGTGTTCTGTTACATTGGCGTCTATCACTGTGTCTCGCTCTCCGATTGGCTCTTTTACCGAGCCATGATTGTTTCACGTCAGACTTTACTATGTGGCAGTTACTGGATCACTTTATGCAGATCTTCCAGATGCTGATGCATTTCATTTTTCAATAGCAAAAATCATATTTGCTCACATCATCAACAATTCACATTTAAAAATGCATTAAGTATTGAGAAGCTGTCAGACACACAGTGATGGACGCATTGTCCTTTACTTGAATCTTGAGTTTTAGCATTGGCAACAAATAGCATCAGTTGTTTTCCTTAAAGTCAACAGATTCACTCTGTTCTTCCTGCAGAAAAGACATGTACTCAAAATTTTAGATTTTAAAAAAATTAGTAATTTTTACTGCTTCGTCAAGGAGATTTTTAAGTAAAATGGTTTTTTACCCCCAGAAACAGATGGGGATGAATTATACAATGAATACTAACGGCTCAGGTTTGGTGCCATTGTCTCGGTTCGTGCTAAGGCACAAGCAGTTTTATTCACCGTTGCTTTTGCACCATCAACACAAATGTCAACACAGATGTTCCAGTATGTCATATGACTCAAAAGTTATCCAACAATTTGAATATTTCAGCACTAGTTGCACTTGTTGCCAAGAATTAACATAAAAGCAGATTTTTGATGATTGGGCCATGCTGACACTGGGCGAATTCAAGCAAACTAAGCAAGCTGAGCCACGTCTATACATCTGTCTGTTTGTTAGACAAACGTAAAGTTCTGCAGATAAAATATTAACTCTGTCCTCTTGTTTAAAGCTCAGACTTTCAATCAGCAAGTTACCGTCTGGTTGGAAAGCAGGAGTATCCTGATTTTTACCAACTTTTCATCCGGTAGACAGTAGCGATGCCAGCCGTGTCTGCGTTATTAGTCTCTGTTCCGTGTGTGCTTCTCCAGTTAATGCAATACATTAGCTTACTTTGTAAGATGTTTCGGTGACTTTATTTTTAGTGTGCAAAGTGTAACAATTTTCAGTTTTTAAAGAGCAAATTATGTCTACATTTAAAATATTCGATACTTTTTAAACAGTTTGTTTCAAAATAATTTGTCAGTCAAACTCTCACAATAAAACTACTAGAACATATTTTTCTGCCCAAATCACAATAAGGTAAGTTATTAACATCTATAAAGCTGAAGGAAAGATAGCTTTTGTCATGTTTTCACTTTTTATGTACAGCTTTCCCATTTTATTGGAAGTAGATTTATCCTTTTGGTATGGAAGGGACCCCTTTAAAATATCACTTTCATCCCTTTCTACAACTTTAGACATAGACAGTGTAATGTGGTGGAGAAAGCAAGTCTTTCCGTCTCCTTCATCTTTGACAAATGTCCATCCTTCACAGTAAGAAAAATATATTATAAATATATATTTTTTATTTCAGGAGAAATATTATTAAAGTTCATAATACTTATATTTTTAGATAAAATTTTAAAAATTAGAAAAGTTTTAAAATTGAAAAATATACATATAATTATAAAATAAGACAGCAAATGTATTTAATTCTAATTGTGCTTCCATGTAGGCTCAAGATAAAAGTCAAGATTTCAAAATAAGAATGTATTGGACACAAATGGAGTTACAAGGATTATAGCAGAGAAAATTGAAGATAGCCAGGAAGTGCCTAATAAAATCATTGAGAATAAACTAAGTTAATTTCTGAAAAATATATATCATTTATATCCTAAGCTTATTACCTTAGAATATTCTTGAAAACAAAAACAAACACTTTATTAAACATAATAGTGATGATGTCATCAAACGTCCTGTAGGATCTGGAAAACTCTGCCATACATTCTTGAGAAAATGAGGATGCAAAAAGACAACATTTTAGTGGTAGTATGAAAACAGTTTGACCTTTGGATCTCATGAAAGGGTCTCATTGACCCTAGGGCCCCTGACCACACCCTGAGTCTTGAACACCTCTGAGTAATGGGAGTCATAATTATAATAACATACGAAATCTAGCACCTCATTCATTTCACATAAAGTTTGTTTCTTGCTCATGTAGTTTAATCAGTCAAGGAGGAGACCGTGTTCCACATATTCATTTAGGAATTGAAGCTGATGGAGTTCACCATCTTCGAAGTATGGCTTATGAGGTTGCCCATGGAAGAGAGAAAAAGGAAGTGGAGAATTTTTTATGAGCCCAGCCTTCAAGTAAAGTTCAACCATTTTTTCCTCATTTCATTGGGCAGAACTCAGTTACACCGCTACCCACACTTGCAAGGGTGCCTGGGAAACCTAGTCACTGTGTGCCCAGGAAGAAAAATATTTGGGTTTGGTAAACAGGAGGGCAGTCTCTAATAGAGCATCTCATTTGATACATTTACCGTCAGAACCTCTGGATTGGAAAGCCACAGGTATAAATGCAAATGCATCAACAATATAAGAAAATTGACTTGGTGCAAAATAACTGTATTTTTTTATATACAGAGAAATATGTTAAATTCAATAACATTTATTGTGCATCTACCATGTCCAAGCAGTATTCTAGGTCCCAGATAGAGAGAGGAACAGTAGACATAACGTCTCTTAGAGAGCATACTACGTTATAGTCTAGGGTGAGTACAGTCAGTAAAAAAAGTAAACGAATAGCAAAATAATAGTGAATTGTGATTTAAAAAACCATGAACGGAGAGAAGAAAGTGGGACACAATTCTGTGTTAGAGAGGGTCATCCAGGAAGGGCTTTCTGCGAAGATAATATTTGAGCCAAGAACTGAAGAATGAGAAAGATCCAGCTATGCAAACAGCTGGGGGACAGCTATGGCAGACAGAGAAAAGAGCAAGCTCCAAGTGCAGAGGATGGAAATAGCCTTGAGCATTGGAGAAACAGAAAGGGTCAGCACATTTTGAGAGGAGAAGTGGTCAGGCCCAAGAACATGCAGGGCATTAGAGTCCATTAAGAGTCATGGTTTTATTCTCAGGGCAATGGAAAGGCGGGTGAGTATCATGATTGGATTTATGTCTTTTAAAGTTGATCCAGGTTGCTTGATGGAGAATCGATTTGGGGAGATCTGGAGTAGAAGATAGCTTACTAAGTCCAAGTTCATTGTGCTTCTGCCAAGTAACCTGGGGCAATAGATCGATCTTAATGTTCTTAAATTCAATGAAGGCTGTTTTGGGAAATTATTGTTTTGTGTTGTTTATTTTTTCAGGTCATGTCAGCCATCTATATTTGTGGTTGTGATATTACAGGCAGCTAATTCAAACAGACTTGCAGAAACCAATTTTTCCTAGTTTTCTTTAAGGCATCAGTGCTCTCACCAATAATGCACAGTCAAAAATGCATTTTCAATTCCTAGAACTGACAATTCTCTCAACTTTGTCTCGCATGAGTTATAAAAATAACAAATGTTGGCCTTCAAACTAGAAAACAGAATACCAGCTACATTTCCACAAGAATCATGGGAACAGCCATGCAAGGCTGAAACATTCTAATCCAAAAGGAAATAGTGAGTAGCAATAATACCTATCAAGCATTATGCAAAGTAGTAAAAATGATATAATGAATAATAAAGAACCCTGATAACTGAAGTGGACAAGCTTGATGCAAAAAGAAGGAAAATATGGATGGGTCTCTTCAATACCAATAAAGCTGCTTCATGGTGAAAACCAATCTGAGTGATAGATGAAGGAGAGAACCCCTACGAGGGGATATCCTCCTCCAAATTGGCTATGTTGTCCTCACTTCTGCTTCTTTCATGGAAAGTGCATACAGGTACTTCCTTCTTTCTATTTTTCCAAAAAGGTAAAAAAATTGTTTTCAAAACAATTATGCAAAGGAATTTGTATCTTGATTCAAAATGTATCACCACATTCTGATTGTGTCCTATAGCAAAGTGAATCTGCACGGCTGGTAGAACTAAACGGTAGCACGGCTGGTCCAGGCCTTTCAGTTTCAACAGATCAGTACACATTACTGTTTAACAAAATTTAAAAATAAAAGAACTGTAATGAAGATAAGTACACTAATCCAGTCAGCCTGCAGTTATGGGCTCAGTGCATCCACGCACACAGGCGTGTGAAGAGGCACACTTGGATACATACAGACACACATGCACAGAGTCTTAACGTCCAGAACTAACTCCCTCCAGAAAAAGCGCTGCCCTTTTATATTTCAGTCCTAGATCACTGTTGCTCAGTCTCACAAAATATTTCTAACTTTATAAGGTTGTTAATTTATAGCTAATACCATAGTAGTGAAAAGAAATTAAATTTCGCAATCATCTTTTAAATTGGATACATGTGTCTCCAAGATAAATCATAGCCTCTGATGCCTTTGCCCACAAATAAAAGAAAATCCAATGCAATGTAACTGAGACTATAAGGATGTGCATTATTTCAAAAAGCAAAAAGCCAAGAGAAGTGCAACTCCAGATTAGGTTAATAAGGTGCCCAGTGATATAGGTAAGGACTCAGTTCGTGTTTCCATTCTGCTCATCATAAGAGTTCCATTTTCTCAGAGTAGCACCTGTCAACATCACAAGTTGGCCACTGCACACGATCCCAAAGGGTCCAGTACAAACATGACCATGACATGAGCCGGGAAAACTAGACATGATTTGCCTGTCTTTATTATCGGGAAAAACTTTCTCAGAAGCCCTCCAACAGGGCCCCCTTCTTATTTCACTGGCTGTATACCTATCTCAACATCATTTCCAGAAATGGAAATGGGTCCACCATTTTTGGCTTATAGCAGTGAGGACACGTCTGAGGCTCAAAAATCAAGTTTCCCCCAAAGTGCGTACTTGAGTGGAGAATGTCAGATAGCTGGACCTGGGGGAGAGTGAGAGGAAGACCAGGAGGAGAGTGGTTGTTGAGTGGACACAGAATACTGAGGAATACTGTGAAGGCTAGCGTGGCATGAAAAGTTAGGAAAGAAGATTCGATGAAAACAGGACAGTGCAGTCTGCCAGGGGAGAGGAACGCTAGATTTTATGTCTTAACCTCGTGCTTCCAATATTTCCATTGAAAATTGTTTCAGCAATTTACAGGATCTTTGAAATCAGACAAAATAATTGTATCTAGAATAGATAAAAGTTTACCCAAACCTTGAATTACCTATGGATACATTTTACAAAAACTTCTATTGTCTGATTCTGGAGTTAGAGATAAGGAGTAAGATTTTTATTTGATGATTAGATGAAGGAATGAGATTGGAAAGTTTTAAAAATAGCTTCTTCTGTATTGATAAAAACCCTGTAGTAATGATAACATGTTTTGTAAATTAACATTTCAGTCTTAACATTATCACACAGTTTCTATTTAACCACTTACTTTCCCCTAATGCAGTTTTTTAGGCAGATTCCTGAATAATTTAATGGTACATCACTCAGCATCATTTTAAGACATAAATGCAGAATAAGACTAACTGTCTTCTTCTCACTTTTTAAGATCCTGACTTTAAGGACCTCGGAGTTTTGAAACCATTACCAGGTTGGTAAAATAGATATTTAATAATGTTCAGAGGCCTTTGTTTTCTGCTATGAAATATACTTTTGGTTTATTATTCAAGCTCCATTTTTGTATGTTTGTTTGGCGTTTTGTTATTTAGCGTGTGAGTTTGAGATGGGCGGTCCTGAAGGAATTGTGGAGTCTATACAAATTATGAAGGAAGGCAAAGCTTCTGCTAGCGAGGCCGTTGATTGCAAGTGGTACATCCGAGCGCCTCCACGATCCAAGGTCAGTCTTCAGGTGAAACAAATTTGGCGATTGACTTGGGAAGTGTCTATAGCCTATGGCGTGCGCTGCGTTGAGCCAACTGGACATGTTTTAGTACACTAGAACATAAGCTATCATTTTATTTTGGTTTTGAAATGCAACTTGTCTTCCCTTGTCCAATGTAACTTTCAGCGTGATGGATAATACGGAGAGGGCTGAAGAGATCATTTGATAACCTGGACGAGAGACTCTAATGTAACTACCTCTCTGAAAAATGGACTGAAATGGGTTCTAAGTATAATTATACTTACGCCCTTGTTGTCAGCATCTGCAGTGTGTTTGCTTTTTAACCTAAAATCATATTTACAGATGAAATTGTCCAGGACTTACAAAATAATGTATCTCTGGAATATAAAATAAACCTGTGAGACAGTGCTGGGCAGGACCTAGGACAGCCAGTGCCCGTGCAAAGGGGCCAGCCAGTGCTTCACAGCCTATCAAGCTCCTTTTGATTGTAATCAGGAGAAAGTGTCAGTCCAGCATAACTGAGTCCTCTATTATTTTTTAATAACATGCTCAGAATCCAGATTTTGTGTTGATCCTTTACTTTTAAATGCTTTCAGGGCCTGGCCCCATGGCCGAGCAGTTAAGGGTCCAAGTGTTCCGCTTTAGCAGCCTGGGTTCATGGGTTCAGATCCTGGGTGCGGACCTATGCCAGTCACTAGCCATGCTGTGGAGGTGTCCTACATACAAAATAGAAGAATAGTGGCACAGATGTTAGCTCAGGGCTGGTCTTCTGCAAGCAAAAAACAGAGGAGGCTTGCCAATGGATGATAGCTCAGGGTGAATCTTCCTCAGCAAAAAAAAAAAAAAAAAAAAAATGCTAGCAACAAATTTTGAAAATTGAAAATATATGTATTAAATGAAATATATTATGGACCAGACTCAGGCCATTACTTTGCAAAGACTTCTTTAGAACAACCATATTCATCCTCTTATGGATGTATCTTAAGCAATACTGGGGATGAATAGTTTTGTACTCGTAGCTGTCATAGATATGGAGTGTTGATTCTCTGCTTATCCCTCTCCCTTTATTGTCATTCCTCAGTTATTGAGCATAGTTACAACCACGCATTACTGATTTGTTAGATTTGTAGTTGACTATTTATTGAGGTTGAAACAGTTAGTTAGTTAATTAATAGATTTAGTGACCCCATAAAGTCTCAATCCTCCTGCTGGAGAAATGAAAAAGCATACTTGCCCTTGTCCTCATGTTTCCAGTTTAATTCTTAGATAGATCTGTAACAAAATAATTGAAGGACTAAGACAAGATCATTGATGTGTTTATAAGGTGTCGTAGAGAGAGGGAAATGACCACATACACCTGGTAAGGTAAGCCGAAGGGAGAATCGGACAGCAGTCAGGGTGAATCTTAATGAGAACTAGTCTTGTATCACGTAGACAAGGTGGGAAGGCCTCTTAAGGTAGAGCCAGTGGCATCTATAAAGTCATGGAGTAGACACTATGCTTTCTCAGGCATTGAAGTAATTGCATGTGACCAAGTAAGAGTATGAGTATAGAAGTGGATGATGAGTCATTAAGCCAAAGGGCTCTGTAGGTCCCCGTTAAAGAGCCTGGATTCATCCTGAGAGCATTAGTGATATATATGTCCATGAAAATAATCAATAACCAATCTATAGATTGGAAAGATACGGTGATATTTATCTGAGTCAAGCTGAGGACTAGCCCAGAAGTGCAGTCTCCACCAGGGAAGAAAGCAGTCCAGAGAAGCGTGGTTTGCAGCGTGGTTACATTTTGTTTCAGAACAAAGAACATACGTGAGAGGACTACAATTTTTTCTTATCAATGTCACAAGATGTTTTGCTGCAGTTTACCACATAGACAGCAGGTCAACTTGACCTCGGTTTTCTGGGAAGAAAAGCTTTTCTTCAAAGAAGTATTGGTATTGGCATCAGAGGAAGGGTGACGTTCATCCCTGTGTTTAAGGAGTGCGATCTCTGCTTTGGGAAAATGTTTGAAGTGGACATACAATACGTGTTCAATGGACCATAAATCAGGCTGCTCTGGGAAAAACAAGTTTTAGGCCAAATCAGGTTTAAACCAGAATGGCTTCCCCGTCTACCTCAAAATGTGAAAACGTCTTATTATTCTTATTATCTTCATCATACGGAAGAGTGTGAAGCAGGAAGGTGATGTGATCAGATCTGCATCCTGGAAAAATAGTTTTTGCCTGTGATGTAAGGAGAGAAGGGTTAACACGGCAAACAGCAGACTCACCAGGAAGTTGTAGCAGTGACACTGGTGACTGAGGCCAGGCCATGATGGTAGACAGACGGAGGAACTATTCAAGATAGATACAGTAGAATTTGGTGGCTGAATATTCAGGAAGAGGGAAAAATCAGAGCTATCCTTGAGGAAGTTGGTATGTCAGGAAATATTTTTGTCTTTCTTCACTTGGGTTTCCCATGAATATGTCTCTGGGGTTTGCATATAATTTGGAAGTGTGCCACACGTTCCCCAAACTCCCAGTTCCTGGAATTCAGAGACCATGGTACAGGTTCCAGCTTTGCCACTTGCAGGTCTCTTTACATCTGAACAAATCTTTGAAAAAATGAATTATTATGAAGAAAGACACAGTGATTCTTCCTTTAAAAAAAATCAGAGGCTATCAGGGGCTGGCCTGGTGGCATAGTAGGTAGGTTGGCACACTCAGCTTTGGTGGCCCAGGGTTTGCTGCTTCAAATCCCAGACACGGACTGAGGCACCCTTTGTCAAGCCATGCTGTGGTAGCGTCCCACGTACAGAATAGAGGAAAATGGGACCAGATGTTAGCTCAGGGCCAATCTTCCTCACAAAAAAAAAAAGAGAGAAAAAAGAAAAAAATTTTTTAAAAAATCAAGCACTATCAGTGACATAAAACCCAACCCACTACATAGATTATAAGGGAGCTAGACTGCAGTTTATTATGCTTTCTTACATAATCTGTGGGTTCATGGGCAAGTGCTATTCATTTTTCTTAAACTGTATGAATGAAAGATTTTTTTACATTTTTTTCGACAGGAAACATTCAAGCCCCACTACACTGTCGTAACCAGCATCCTTGTCACTGCAGTGTTAAAGACAGGGCTTTTATGAGAGTGCAAACACACACCATTTTTTTCCAGCTGGTAAATAGGCTGTCTTTTGTACCATGCCAGACCCAACAATACCCGGTGTACCTGTCTGTTACAGAATTTGGCATTCTATGACCCAAAGGGGAAGCTGCCTGCAGAGCTGGACAAAGATGGCTCTATTGTGACAGGGTTTCTCTGCTAAATTAAAGGTTAGAGGATAGGAAGTGGCTTTGAATAACTGGGAAGAAAAGCAAGAACTGGAGCTGACTGCCTATGTGGGCTTTCTATTTTTATGGAGTTCCTAGAAGCTTATGAGAATAGACTATCAAAGCACAGGTTACATTTGAAATGCTCGTGGTGAATATTTGAATGATAACTGATAATTGAAACATATTGCACAATGAAAGTGCTAAATAGTTTACTTGGGTTCTATTAAAATTTATATCAAGTATATATTGCTTCTTAGCCTTTTGACAAATAGAAAATATAGTATTTGGTCTCTCTTTTGTTTGAGAATAGTGATATAGATAATTGCCTTTAATTAGAAAGTGATTAATCCAGATTTCTTAGAGTTTGGAACAGCAAAGCCAGAAAGAACATTAAAAACTTGTTACTGACTAGTTCATTTAACAGATGAATAAGCTGAGTCAGGATAATGAGTTTCTATATGTGTTAACAATGGGATGTAGAAATATGCCTCTGAAATATGCCTCTATTCAGTATTTATACAGATTCTTGAGCAAGGATGGTAGAAGAGTATTATGGTCCAGTTCTGGATTATATGGCCCAGAAAAGAACTACCAGAAAAGACAGTTGGGTGATGAAATCCTGGTGACCCTCTGCATGTCAATCCATGCAGGCTGGGCTTTATTTCTCTCTGGATTTTCAGTGCCAAGCAAAATGTCTGCCATTCAGTTAAAACTCATGGAAAAAATAAACTGCTAAATACATAGAAAAATGGACCAGGTACCAATCCTCAAACATGCGAAGCCCTGTCATGTGACAGAGGAATAAGAGACTAAGGCTTAATCTGCATGGTTTTAAGTACTGCAATTTATTTGAATGCTTGAACCTCTCTAGAGAAATACCATTTTGGTTCAATATAGAGAAGGTTTTTGTTTTTGTTTTAATAATGAGCTACCCAAAGATCAAATGTGATTCCACAGGAGGAATCCAAGTAAAGTTTGGCAGAGATTTTGTATAATAATTTTAAAAATCAAGTAATTTTTTTGGCATAGATAATATTAAACTCCTTTTAAGACAAAAACTCAATGACTCTATGATAGGCGACTTGTCCAAATATTTGGCTGGTTACTAACAGAGCTGAGGCAAGATCATCTCCTGACTTCCTGTCCAGTGTGATGTTAGAACCACACTATTTGGAGATATTGTCAAATTTGTTAAGAGAGGAAAAGAGATAAGTCAAAAGGCTTATAAAAGTACAAGTGAAGATAATTAATTTAATGATTAAGCTCTTGGGAGAATAAAACTCTAGCTTTTAATAATTACCTACCATTTAAAATTTCAAATTAGTTAATATGTTGTTAATTCAAAAATGTTTTGAATAAAATTAGAATAAAATAAACATGAAAACTTGACAAGTATAATGTCAATGTTTTGCAATGAGGTTTTGCTAAAGGTATATGATGAAGTTAATTGTTGTAGGCAGAATCTTGAGATGACACCCAAGATTTCCAGCCCAATCCCTGGGACTGTGACTATGATAAAACATCACACACCTGAATATGCGAAGTGACCTGGCCAAAGAGGGTTTGGCTGATGCAATTAAGGTTACCAATCAGTCAACTTTTAGTGAATCAAAAGGGAGTTTATCCAGATGAGCCTAATCTAATCACAGTAGCCCTTTAAAAGCGGAGTTTTCTCTGGCTGTGGGCAAAAGTGAAGTGAGAGAGTCAGAGGAACTAAGAAGGTTTCCCAAGAGATAAAAGTGATCCCTGGTGAATGGTCATCAAGAAAACAGGGATCTTAGTCCCAGAACTGAAGGAGCTGGGTTTTCAGCCTCATACACCTTTAGCAGAGAACACTGTTAGCCAGTCCACAAGCACTTCTGACCTTCAGAACTTGCAGATAATAAATGGGTGTTTAAAGCTGCTAAATTTGTGGGACTTGGTTATGGAGCAAGGAGAAAACCAGTGAATAGATGAAGCGCAGAAACTATAATTGATTACAACATGAATTTTAGGATTCTAAAGATCGAGTCTGCCCTCATTATCTCCAAAAATGAGAATAAAATTGGGTAAACAAAAGGAAAATTTTAACTGGCCAGGTAATTACCAATAAAAATGTTATGGTTCAACTTTTGTATTTTTAGTAAAATCTCAGTTTCTCACCAGTCTCCAGATGTGGAAGGGTTACTCAGATGGACTTTAAATACTTTGATACTTTATGTGTAAGAGAAAATCATTTTATATTGTTATTTCAGATTTGTCATAGAGTGTGTGTTTTATAAACATCTCAGGAAAGAATATAATATTCTGGTTTTCTCCTCCAAATAAAGAGGATGCTGCAACCCTCCAAATTCATGGGATAGCCTAGCTAAAATTATAGGGCCTGGCATGTCTGGTCACAAATAAAACAGCAACCACGGAAGTCCTGGACTACACACATTTTAGAATGTGGCTTTATTTATAAAAGTGTAAAGTAGTATTGAAACCATGGGCAGTTTTTCTTGGGTTGTGGTAGGCGTAATTTTTATTTATCATGGAGAAACCTGTTCTGGCAAGTCCTAAATAATTGCCCCCCAAAATATCTGTTATCTGCGTATCATTGTGACATAAGGGGAGGAACCAGGTTGAATGGGTGGTATTAAATGTTTGTAAATATATTACTTAGCTAGATTTACTTGCTCTAAGTATACAAAAGGGATTCTGCTCTCCATTTTAGTGTGATTTGGAAGACAGATATTACTAGAAATTGCTTATGTGTTCTGAAGCTTCCTATGTCCTGCTCAGTAAAACATTGTGTCGGCTCAAACTCTTTGTGATTGATTAGAAAGAAGAATGCATCAAAGTGATTCACTGAGAAGAGATTGCAATCTGACTATTTTACTGGAGTTATATATTATTCTGTTTATCATTTTCCCTTTTCTTCAGCAGAGAAACTAAAGAGTTTTCTGCAGTTTCCTACCTTAAATAAAAACCCTGTCATATGGCACTCTTCCCCTTGGTGATATTATGGCAGAAGCTTTAACTGACGAGACAGTATCATTTACATCATGGTATTGGGAGGGCTTTGCTATGATCATGGATCTATGATGTGTACTAGAGCTGGTGTGGGAGACCACTTTTCTGGCTAATGACGTGTAAGTTTTGCAGTAGCAGCTCTGCACTCAGGAAAGCTAAGACCCACTGGAATATTTTATTTCTTTTCTTGAAGGATTAAAAAAAATGAAGTTAAAAAAATAATTGAATGCTTCAGAAGTGAATATATAAAATCTAGTGACTGTAATTGTTCACTTCCTCTATAAATGGTATTCTTTCTAATAAGAATGGCCTTTAAATACAGGAGGTCCTTAGACTTCGGTCATTGTGCTTCATGGAAGAACGTAAATCCCTCACCTCACATGGAAAATATGGACACTCTCTAGAACTGTCAAATGAAAAAACATGGGCCAAATAAGCAAATGGCCCTTCTAACTATGGCAATATTCCTCTATAAAATAATCCTATTTTTTTAAGAAAATTTAAGGCAATCATTTCTTTCAGAGGGACACACATTTTCTATGAATCTCATTTATATCTTGATACTCAACATGTTTCCTAGCTGCCTTAGGAAAATGGAAATGGCTTTGCTTGGCTTGCTTATTTATTTTGTTTTAGTTTGTTTTCTTAAGATTTTAACTTTCTTTCTGGACTATGAGTCAGAGAATATTTTTTAACTTTATGTGAGGCTGCATAGCGTGATAATAAGGAGCAACGTGTCAGGCAGATCTGAGTTCAATACCAATCCGTTACTTCACGACCTATGTCACTTTGGGAAAGTTATTTGGTTTTCCCAAACCTCAGTGTTTTCATCTTAAAGTGGTTATTAGAAGTGTCTCTTGTTGAGAGATTTGAGTGAAATAATGCCTTAGCACAAAGACTTACGTTATTGCCAATAGGAACCAAATAACAGATAAGTACTTTCAGTTGTTTGCCACATGCAGCGTAAGAAAGAAACTTGAAATAATTCTTCAGACACATTAGGCCACTGAAACATTTCAACCTGAAAACATGAGGCCTTCAAATATCTTTCTTTCTTGAATTAGTCAAATGATTACTTTAAGGAATTGTTTTTCTTCCTGTGGGCATAGCATTTGGTTTTTGTAAGTGTTTGGTCTTGGTTGTAAGAACATCGGAGGGAGGGGTTACTTTACATGACACTCAAAAGGAAGCGTCTCACTTCCCCTAGTCAGCGTTTTCTCCTTTTGGTAACTTTATATATTTACAATTGAAATTGCATATTGTTTTGAGGGCTAATAAAGTAGGTTAGACTTATTGATAGTATTTGAGAGTATACTTCTTTATTTGATAAAGAATGTACTTTATTTCATTTTTGTTGCATTTAACAAGTTTATTACCTTATGAGTACATAGATTTTACACATATTTATATTTTTATAGTGTTTTCAATTTGTTTACTTTTAGTCAGGATGGGGCGATGGGGTGTAGTGAAAAGAGCCTTAAAACAAGACTTAACAGGTTTTAATCCAATTTAAGGCTCCCACATTCATTGGCTTACTATCCTTAAGCAGGTCATTTGGGCTCCTTTGCTCCAGATTCCTGATAAAGGTCATCTGAAAGACCCAATCTCTGTTTACAAATCCATGTGAAAACTGGAAAATGAAACTACTTAGTAAAAACATGAAAGATTTAATATTTTCAGATGTGCCTTGTAAAGTGGTTATTTTTGGAATTTTCTGGATACTGTTCAGGAATGTAATATTGCTTGGGAAGGGTAGATCACAGATGGACTATGTGAGTAACATTTGAACGTTTGATAGAATAAATATAGAATAATATATAAATTTTAAATATTTTACATTTTAAAAATTGTATGATATAAAATAAAATATTTTTTCTATGAAAAAATATAGTAAACTAAAGTAATAACTTGGGAATAAATAAAATGCAGGCTTTCCTAGTGTGTTGTTGTATAAGGCTATAGTAATGGCCGTTAATTTAAAGTCAGCATCAAAGTATCTGGAAATTTTAGGACAGCTTCTGTCGACCAAGGAAAATCCACTACAATTTAAACAGTGGATATTTATTTGGGCAATTAGAATTGCAATTTGGGAAACACGGATTCGTGTAGAAACCCAAAATGTGCTCTGAGGAAGACAAAGGAGATGAGCGTTTATAAAGGCAAAAACAGAGAAATCAAGTAGATTGTTCTACAAGATCTGCGATTGGTGCAGGCAACAATTGTTACTTCTCGGCTCTACATGATTGGTCGCTCCGGCCATCTCTAAGAGAAAAGGTTCTTATCTATGGGAGTAAGCATATTTCTTGACAGAAGGTCAAGGTGACAGCAGTGAAGCACAGTTCAAAAGTTACCTTCCCTCTGGGTGGAGACACGCATAAGCCCACTTGCTTACTGGCCTCCCAGCTCCATTTTAGAAGCCTTGACGTATGCTACTCCATTTTGTTATTGCTGTCCACACTTCCATCTGAAATGTTGCAGATTGCCTACAATGAAAACCTTCTCACCCATGAAGCATAATGAAACTCAAGCACTTAATATTGTTTCTCAGTTTTGTCTATTTCCCGACATTTCTCTGTTTTTGTTCTTTCTCAAAGTTAAATGAAGATTTCCTGACTTGGGACTTCACATTTTATTTTCGTTTCCTTGTAAGTCTGCAACATACTGTGTTATGTTTTTATGCCATAGTTCAGATTTATATTATGAATACCCTGTTTTGTGAATTATTGCATATAATTTACCACAATTGACATTTTATTATTTGCTTGAAATACTATTTGTTTGAATTAATTGCTTGTGACTTTTTAATGCACACTGGAACAAAGTCAAATAACATCTGCTGATCGTGAAACAGTATGTCAGAAGCAGTATCATAGTGTGGGAGGATTATGGACTAGAGAGTCAGATGGGCCTCGTTTCTCATTTCCAACTTATACCATCATAGTCTGAATTTCTTCATCTCAATATGACAATAGAAGCATATAGTGTTGTTGGGAGTAATTAAAAATAATCTATAAAGTAAGTTGCACAGTACTTTTTATTCATTAAATGTCAATTTAATGTCATTTATGTGGACTTAGCTAAATGTCTTGACTATGTTATAGTGAGAATGATGATGGATTAGCTTTGTTTTGTTTGTTTTTTTATGTACTCTGCCTCAAAAATGAAGCAGTGTAGTTATTTACTAATTTATTTCCAAAATGTATGGAAATAAATAATTTGTATTAATACAAATAGTATCAAAAGATAGTCTCTGATTTCACATTACATTATTTCACTTAAACAAACTAAGGAAAACTAAGTTATGAGAAGGAATAAGGATCATTTGAGTAAAAATGCTCCACTATGGGAAATGGTATATTGAAATAAAGAAAGAATAATAACATTTGAAAAAATATTAAGCACAATTTGATTTTAGTCTTACATCTTTACTTCTTACTAACCACAGGGGAAAAATAATAAGACTGATTGCAATCAAGACTGTCTTGTGACAGTGAGAAAGAGAAAGGACATTCTGGTACTTACTGAACTCTTTCATATTTTGATTCTGGGAAATTACAATATCTTTGTTGTTGTTTTGCAGATCTACCTACGATTCTTGGACTATGAGATGCAGAATTCCAATGAATGCAAAAGGAATTTTGTGGCCGTGTATGATGGAAGCAGTTCTGTGGAGGATCTGAAAGCTAAGTTCTGTAGCACGGTGGCTAACGATGTCATGCTCCGCACAGGGCTTGGGGTAATCCGCCTGTGGGCAGATGAGGGCAGTCGAAACAGCCGATTTCAGATGCTCTTCACATCCTTTCAAGAACGTAAGATTCTCTGCATTTGACTATTTGTCCTTCAAATGTGTCATAGGATATAAGTCTTCATAAGCTGTTGCTCCTGGTGTTTTCTTTATGTCGTTTGAGCACAGCAAGGTGTGCCTTAATAAGTGGTTAAAATCACTGAGAGCTTCTGTCCTTCATTCTGATCCATTGACGGGAGGGAGTTCCATGTTACATTTTGATTCCTGATTTCAGCACATGCATCACAGCCTTGCTAAAGACCGATCACATCCTTCAACTGGGACAGGATGACTTCTGTTTGTCTTTGGTTTCACTCTTACAAAGCATATGGAACTGATGCAGCAGCTTGTGATGAAGTTTGAGTTTGAATCTTAAAAACCTGCCTAAAAATATTTGGTGGGTTCTCTTTAGTAGGCTTCTCTTGCAGTCCCATTGATTTGAAGTAGGTCTGTGGCTGCAGAGTTCCAATTAAAGTCGGCAAAGAGAGAGAATTGCTTGGGAAGAGAGTAAATAGAAAAAGCTTCAGAAAATATTTAAAATGGCACAATGGGTTATACTCAGGATTATGTGCAAAGCACAGCACTTTTTCAAAAATTGTGTTCTAACAAATAATGAGTCATATTAATGGATGTATATTTGGAGTGTTCTTTAGAAACCTTGAATAATTCATGTCTGATAAATTTATACAAATGAAAAGTAATCCTGAGAAATGCATCTTTAAGGAATCAGCACCTTGTAATTTGAAACTATACATTTGTTAAATAGAAAAGACAAAATATTTTAGAATTTCAAGGATTTCTCAATGATGGGCATAGTAGCCAATATTTTTTCAATTCATAAATGTTAAATGTATTAGACAATTCTTTTACATATATAGTGAATAGAAAGTTTTGTCTTTAAATTCCTTTCTAATTATGCAGTTGGAGAATTCTAGGGCACAGAAGTACTGAACGTCACTCAGTCTTTCTCAATCTTGATACCATCATAGACTGTGTTAAATATTCTCCCAGCATTATTGCGGATTTAAACAGCATGTTGCTATCTATGTCTCTATTCCAGTAGTTGATCAAAGTGTTAGAGGAAGTGTGTCTTTATTTCAGCAAGGTATTTGTCCCCCAAAATTCTTGTCATTTTCTTGACTAGAATATGAAGAGATTCAGCCTGTAGGATAGCACATTTGGTGTTTTCACTGCTGATTGCTCTACTGTTTCCAACAGATCGTGCCTTTGGTGAGGGGTTGGAGTGTACTTTATTAAATATTCTTATCAGCCTTGGATAATAATATATTGAGAACTTCTATCTAATTTAAATGACACAAAAATGGAAGGGCTAGCTAATATGGGCTAATGTGGGGTCACTAGGAGTCGGAATTAACTTGACAGCACTAACAACAATCTAGTATGTTAGGTGATATAATCACATTTTTAAAAATATCACAAAAATCTGCAATTTTTATCCAAGCTACACCATAAAATATAGTAGGGCTAAATTATAATATATATTCTTATGTTTCAAATATCAAGTAAACAGCAATAGTATAGAGGAACCCTGACTCCTAGGACTTCTTAAACTTTTATTTCATTCAAACTCAATATGAGCCAATACTTTCTGTACAAGTGACAAAAAATTTCTTATGCGATATTAGCTTATATTAAGGAAAGTGCAATAAACAGCTCAAAGAAGGTAATCTCATGGGAAGCTGCACTAGTCAAATGCATATTGCATAGTCTGTTCTTTTCTGGGTATTATTAATGAGGAGGAGAGGAATCAGTTGGAAGAGGCTGACCAGGATGCAGAAGCTTCTAGAATCATGAAAAAAGGGCAATGTTTGTTAAATTAATTGTAGGGATACATTTAAGTGCCATTTAGGAAAAAATGTCTAGCTCATGGGAGCTGTGATATTCCAAAAGTGAATAGATTCCCATCAAGGATATTGACTCTGGATAGAGGGGTGATTCGGTTCAAAAATGGACTATCATCTAGCATGAATGGCATAGGGAAAATGTCTATGTTGGGTAGGGGAAAGGACTGGCTAACCTCTAAGATCCTTTTCAACTCTAAGATTGATTGAGTGCTGTGAGTCTTTAAAATTCTATTTATACAAGAAATGTCGTATAGCGTACTGTGCACATATCATTAGAAATATTTCTATTTGAGCCGAAAGATAAAGTTGCCATGTAACTAATTAATTGATCTCCAGAAGTCATTCACATGGGTGGACTTGTCAATGACTAATCCAGAAGAAGAAATAGGGCATTCTTCCTCCGTAGGAAGAAAGCACCCTATCCTTTATGCTCCTACACAGTGGATGGATTATCATTCTCATTTGAATGATGAGTATTACAATGGCATTCTCTGTGATTATCTCACAAATTTACAAATTTACATTTATGATTGAAACAGATTTATCCTCTGTGTCACGGTTCCTATGCAGTTTTGTTATGGCTTTTTTCTGCATTGGCTACAACTGTGCAGAATTCTACCATTATATACCTAAGATCAAAGTCATCCTGTGATGAAGTATGTGGGTGTAGACCAATTTCTTTTGCATTGAAATCAAGATATTCAGATATGAGATGAAAATTTCAAAACAAGAAATAGACTTCAATCAATGCTACTACTCAGAAATGGGTGGTTCTAATCTTTACTGCATACACACCCACACACATATAGAGTAAAGATTACAGATGTGAAAGCAATGACCAGCTTTGTCTTACTCAAGTAATAAGAAACCACCTTGATATTTTTCTTGGTTCCTACATTTATAAGATAGTATCTCCACTGCATTGTTGAGAAATGCTTAGAGCATATTCGACAATATTCTAATATGAGTAAAAATCTAAGGTTGGGACCATCAGATATTTTTAGGGGTTAGAGGAGAGCTTAGAGGCCATCTATTTCAATCCCAAACATTTTGGGCTTCAAACAGAATTCAAACAGAAAAGCAAAAGATCCAGGGAAGTTAACTGGCTTTTCCTGCACACCCTCAACCCTGTGCTTAATGATTTGTTGACAGCACTGAGGCAAGAACGTAAGGCCTGACTTCCAGCCTCATAAAGTCTCTTGTGGATAACTTTGCCACTTTTGAGTTAGGGACAGAGCTCGCATTTTCTAAAGGTGATGATGATGATGATGATGATGATGATAACAATAGGTAGACCTTATGCATCACTCATATAGCTCATATATGTCAGCATTGTTTTACATACTTTACAAAATATTTGTTGATAATAAGACTAACCAGAATAATTTCCCTTTGGTTAATTGATTAAAGACCTTAACTGCTTATGCAAAATCCCTTTTGTCATATAATGTAACATGATCATGGAGTGATATTCTATGATATTCACAGATTCTTCCTGCACTCAAGGGGAAAAATATATACAAGGCTTGTATACCAGGGGGTGAAAATATTGGGGTCATCACAAAATTCTGCCTATCATAGTCCACCTGGTGACCCCCAATGCTTCACTTCCCCTGCAGATGAAAAACACTTTCATCATTTCCCAAAGCTCCCAAGAGCATCCCATTACAGCATTGACTCAAAGTCCAAATTCTAACCTTCTGAATGTGGTGCAGATGAAGCTCCTAGGTGAGTCCTTGAAAGACTCTGAACTTTGGCCCCTTGGGTACAATTCCTTTCTGTGTGTGGATCCATCAAATCAAAGAGACAAGTTGCCTGCCCCAACACTCTCAACACACAATGGTGGGACAGGCATAGGATAACAGTTACAGAGATTCTGGTTCAAAAACGGGAGAATGGGGAGCTGGCCCTATGGCTGAGTGGTTAAGTTCACATGCTCTGCTTTCACAGCCCAGGGTTTGTCAGTTTGGATCTTGGGTGCAGACCTACACACCATTAATCAAGCCATGCTGTAGCAGCATCCCACATAGAAGAACCAGAATTACTTACAACTAGGATACACAACTATAGACTGGGGCTTTGGGGAGAAAAAAAAAAGAGGAAGATTGGCAACAGATGTTAGCTCAAGGCCAATCTTCCTCATCAAAAAAAGCAAAAACAAAAACAAAAACAGGACAATGGAGAGTAAACAGGAGTCCTGGTCCATAACAGTTTTGAAATCCAGCAGGGCAAATGTTGGATTTTTCTTGATTATATTTCCAGTTCTAGGAATAATCCTCTGTAGCTACAGACTTCGCCCTCTAGGCTCTTGGTTCTGCTCTCTGAGTCATCTTTCCTTTCTCATGGAAGACAGCATATGCTTGCAGCTGAGTAGTTTTATCAGTTTGCTTCATGCCATTAGAGTTTTGGGGTTCCAACAACTTCTCTTCATTCGGTACTCTCTGTTCCTTTCAGTCCAAGCTGACCATTTTTCTGCTGAAACGATTTTCTCAAGAACCTTGTGGCCCTGGTTTGAAATTCACTGGTTTTTGCTCCCTTAGACAAATGCCACAACCATAAATCTCTTTAGGATAATCCTTTCTTTCTTTTTGGCTCCTCCTGAGATGGCTGAACATCATTGCCCTTAACCTTCCTAAAGGACCTCTCGTTTGACTCAGAGGGTCTGTAAGTCACAACTTTCTTTAACCTCTTGAAAGGGCCTTCTAGTTACCGACATTATGATCCTTTGATGCTCTGATGGTTTACCAAAGGTTGTACAGTCACACATTCAGCCTTTCCTCTCTGCCACCCTTTCAGCACTCATTTCTGATTTTTAACATCTTTGCCACCCGGAGAGGCTGAGAACTTTCAAAATCATCTGGTTCTAATTCCTTTTTGTTAAATAGTTCTTCCTTTAACTATTTCTTCCCTCCCACATGTTACTTTAAGCAGCCAGAGAAACCAGGCTACACCTTCAACGCTTTCTCAGTAATTTAGTTAGCTATAAAGCCAATGCTTGTCCCTTACAAGTCAGCTTGCCATATCTTGGCAGGACACAATTTTGGTAAGCTTTCTGCCACTGTAAAACAAAGATCTCCCTTCCTCCAGTTTCTCATAACATGTTCCTCACTTCTAACTGAGCCCTCACCAGCAGCCCTCCAAGTCCAGATTTCTACTAACCATCTGTTTGAAGAAATTTAGGCTTTTCCTACCATGCTTCTCAAAATTCAACAAAACTGTGTCACTGCCTGATGCCAAAGGTCCTTCCACATTTTGGGTGTTACAGCAGCACCTCACTTTCAGTACCAAAATCTGTGGTCGTTTTCTATTGCTGTGTAACAAATCACCACAAATTTAGTATCCTAAAACAACACGCATTTATTATCACACAATTTCAGAAGCCCAAGCAGTGAATCCTCTGCTAGGATCTAACCAGGTGCAATCAAGGTGTTAATTGGGCCTCTGGTTTCCATCTGGTACTCAGGGTTCTCTTCCTAGCTTATTCAGGCTGTTGGCGGAATTCCGTTCCTTTCAGTTGGAGGACTGAGGTCCCACTTTCTAGTTAGCTGTCGGCCAGGGATGCTCTCAGCTCAAGGAGTCCACCTTTCTAACAGGCAGGCAGTTCACAACCTACCTGTTTGCTTTCTTCCTCCCGGCCTGCAGTCTCTCTGACTCATGCTTCACTTTATTTTAGAGAGCTCATCTGATTAGGTCAAGTCCACCCAAGATAATCTCTCTTATAGTTAACTCAAAGTCAATTGATTAAAGGCCTTATTTACATCTGCAAAATAACTTGTGCCATATAACGTAATTTAATCACTGAATGATATCCCAAGCTAGTCACAGGTTCTGCTTATCTCCAGGGGAGAGGGTTTTAAGAGACTTCCACACCAAGAGGCAGGAATCTTGATTCATCTCAGAATTCTCCCTTCCTCAGAATCCTCCAACTCAATTCCTCTTTGAACTTAAATGTTACTGTGTGTGTATTTCTATATTATAAATAGGCTTTGGTTACAAATTAATATGAAACTAAATAAATTATCTCATTTTAGCAAATTATTGTAGACAATTTCCCCACAACCTTAAAGTGGACAATTTACTTTTCGTCTCCGTTTATTTGCATGTCTGCTGCTCATTAATCAGATATTAAGTGATCAAGACTTTATTGTGCAAAAGCTCTAAATGAGAGCAGAAGAGCAGCTGAAGGTATGACTTCAGAAGTCAAAACTAGATATTACTCACGTTATTCATCCATCTAGGTACTGCAAATTCCTGTAACCCAAAAAAAGATTTGGCAGGAATTTGGCAGAAGACTCAATGTGAACAGCACGTTTCACTAATGTCTTCATTCTGTATATTCAATACTTCCATGTTCAGTTCTATCATAATTGATTGTGGATTTTCATATATAATAAGTATACTCAAAATTGAAATTATACTAAATATAGTCAAATTTAAACTAAATATAATCAATTTAAAAATAATCAAAATTTTTTAAAATTTGGGTAATTCTTTAGAGCAAGATCAACGACTTTATAAAAAGTGATGCAAATAAGTAAAACTATATTATAGTCACTCAGATTGAGTAACTAAAATAAAATACAGCACACTTCCTATAATCAGTGTAGGAATTATTCAATGTATCACTTATCTTTCTCAAGTTGGATTTATTCTTCTTTATCTGCAAGTATGTTTTTAACCTGATTTTCCCTAATATTTGTTGATTTTTGCTCCAAGAAAGCAAATTAGTTACAGTGGTTAATAAATTTTGCCATTAGTCTAAAAATATATTTGGATGTTAAATGTCATCTTTCTTAGAGTATGTAAGCCAAAATTAATACTTAATTTGTGAAGTCTTTCTTGGGGTACCCATATATGTGAGTTCATCTCCATTGGATAAATTGTTTAAGAGTGAACTGAGCATTTTGAATAATCCAAGTGCACAGTGCCATTTAGGAAATTAAAAAGACTATAACCTAATTAAATAAGACAGTGCCCCTTTGGTGGTAATAGTGATTTTTCTCCCTTGTCCCTAGGTTTCAAAATTTCTCTATAAGATGCAGTCTGGATATTATTCGTCTGAAGCAAACATTTTTTAGCAGCAGCCAACGACAGACAGTATGATATCATTAATCAGGGCAGCGATCTCTGGCAGAGCTCAGACAAAGCTGAGGGGAAGAGTTAGCAAGGGTAGGAGGCAGAAGTATGATATTTATGGGAGCAATAGTGGGAGGACGCCTTCCTCAAGTCTCAGTTGAAGGGAAATACTTCTATTCAGTGATCTTATATTCTTCCTATTATCAGTATTATAGAATATATTTTGTTGTTGCAAATGTTGGCATTTTTTTTTTTTAAAGATTGGTACCTGAGCTAACAACTGTTGCCAATCTTTTTTTTTTTTTTCTGCTTTATCTCCCCAAATGCCCCCTGTACACGGTTGTATGTCTTAGTTGCATGTCCTTCTAGTTGTGGGATGTGGGGCGCTGCCTCAACGTGGCCTGACGAGCGGTGCCATGTCTGCGCCCAGGATCCGAACCCTGGGCTGCCACAGCGGAGCGCAAGAGCTTAACCACTGGGCCACGGAGCCGGCCCCGCAAATGTTGGCATTTAATTCAGACTTTACAAAATGCTTCTAACATACATATGAAACCTAAAAGTCCGGTGACATTTGTAATAAGAATTTCTGTGCCTCTCATGTATATTCATTCTTTCCCTTTTCTGTAACTTATTCAGATACAAATGTAAAAATATGATGATTTGAAAATATATTCCTATTTGTATCATTAGTCCCCAGATTAGTATGTTCCAGAACAGAAGAACCTCATTATAATTTTACTTTATTCTAATACTTGTAGTCATGTGAAAGTGGTATACTGTATGATTATAGCATGTAAGCATAATATGCAGACATAAGATGCAGTAGATAGAATTGTAGTTATTATCAACAAATATTGATAATAATCTTTATGCCCTTTCAAAGAAGGTCTAAAGGTCAGGGGTGGAAGAAGTCAGATATTCTAAGCTGTGGCAGATACTCCTGCTGGCCTTAAAGGAACACACTGCCATGCTATCAGGAGGGCCATGTGGCAGAGAATGGTGGGTGACCTTTAGGAGCTGAGAATGTTCCCCAGCTGACAGCCAGCAAGAAAGCAGGAACTTCAGTCCTGCAACCTCAAGGTTCTGAATTCTTCTAACAACCTGAATGAGCTCAGAAAAGGCCTCCATTCTCTAGATGAGAACTCAATCCAGCTGCCTCCTTGATTTTAGCCTTGTGAGACCCTAAGGAGAGAACCCACTTGACCCAGACTTCCGATCTACATAACTGTGAAATGATAAATGGGTGTTGTCCTAAGCCAGTCGGTTTGTAGTCATTTGTTATTCAGCGATAGAAAGCTAAAACATATTTCTGTGGTGATGATTTGTGATTTTTAGTGCAATGGATTACTTAAGATATCACTAAAATATATTAATTAATATAGTATTATTTATTAATATTTTAATTACTATTCCTAAATTTGGTAGTTTAGGAGATGTGGCAAGAAATAATTGTAGGCAACATAGGAAAAACCTCCAAACCTCAGCTTGACCCTAAACGTTGAGTATCTACTAATGTTTTATTAACCTAGTCATCAATAAGTTTTCATTTTGAGACTTATTTGTAGTCCTCCGTTCATGCTTCTGGTCCTTCAGTAAACATGTAAGCAGCCAGGCTCTAACAGCACAAGGATGAGTAAGATGGCTGCTCCTCGTAAGGTGCTACTACACTCATTCAAATTAAATTCAAGTGTGTTTCTCACTTCAGAAGATGTTCATTTCTATCTGGCACTGTGTCCCACACTGCCATCACAAACTTTCTCATTTGCATTAGTAAATTATCCACTGAAATGCTGTATTTTAAGGAGCCCAATTCTCTTGTAGAGTTTTTTTTTCTCTATCATTTGTTTATATTAATAGGATCTTTGCTCTTCCGCAAGAAGAGCACAGTGATTGTTATTTCACTCTTAAGTTTTGTAATCTGGTCTTGTCTGGAACATGCTTTGGCCTGCCATCTGCCTCTTGTGTATACAGTATGCCTTCTGTCCTGGAGAGTGCAAATTCCTTATTTTGTAATACACAAGTAAAATTGTCATATCTGTCACCTTAATAAAGTAAACTTGATGGATCCTAAGGGGAAAAAATAGATTGTAATTTGATGATTAATATAAAAGTGCTCAGAGTTCACTAATGCTGAGAATATACACTAAAAAATATTGATAATAATAAACTCGCAATAAATTTAGTTTTCCCTCTGGAAAAAGCAAGGCCAAACACATTTACAATTTTGGGGTAAATGCTAAGATCAAAAGACATTGTATTCACTGTGAATTTTGCCAAGAAAAGAAAATTGTATGTGCTAGAGGGAGAAATGTTACCAATTATAACATAGACCTTGCTATTGAATAAATATGCTTCTATATAAAGAAATTACTTAAAAATAAAATATTTTTATTACGATAGAAAAAACACAGAAAGGGAATGTAACAAAGAAACATAAATATATAATTTTTGGCAAGTATATCTGTGTTTAGAATTTTAAAATTCGTGTTAAACATTTTCAGAAATGAAACCACAAATAAGTCACTTGAAAAAATTGTTTTGTTGTTAAAAAAAATTGAAATAGAGTGAGAAAATATGTAAGAGTACCCATTTGGTGCTGGTCAATTAACTCTGCCACTTTCTTACCTGTAACACCTTGACGTTAAGCCTCAATTCCTTTCCCAGAAAATGGAGGAGACACTACATGGCAGCTGTAAGTTTTAAATGCATGTGTCTGGAACAGAGCAAGTGATGGCTACTGTTGTGTCTATTAATGGGAAAGCAACATACGGAAACTTTTTAGTCAGTTGTTTCTCACTTTCAAATATAATGACAGTTTTTGAGCAAAGGACAGTGATACAAAATTGTATAATCTGCCAGGGACTCACTCCTCCTTCTTTCTTTTTAAGCATTTGATTGAGTCCAATTGCACCATAAAGAAAACAACAGTCAGAAATATCTTAATATTGAAGGTGATGGACATTGATTACTGACTTGGTCGTTTAACTCAAAACATTGAAAAAATTTATGCATATAGACATATAGTTTAGTGGAATAATTAAGATATAAAATTAGTTTCCTCAGGTAAATTTTTAGACTAAAACAATTGTCTTAAATAATTTTGACTTTTATGTGTGTTTGTTGAATTACTTAGAAAATTTTGCGGGATTTTCATTGAACTTTTTAGATCAACAGTGTCTTTAGTTAAAGTGTGGGTCTTCCAGGGATCCTGTGGACAAGAAGAAAGGCAGCAAAGTCCTTGTAATTTTTGGTAGGATCCTTGGGGATAATGTATATTAATCTCTTTGATTTTGACTTTATAGCTCCTGTAGTTAATGTCTGTCACTGAAAGTAGGCAGTATATGTTTGTTGCATGGAGACAGAAAATTATTATTCTGAATAGTTAGCATTTGAACTAGCTGAATCACAAGCTTGAGGTTACGGTGTTCAATTTATTCTCAACTCTAATCTTTATTTACTGCAATTCTCCCTTTTGGGACTTGGCATGTTCAACAATGAAACCAAATATAGTAACTTTAATAGAACAGAGTGTCTAAACTAACCAACTCTTGCAGATATGTGTACATCAGTCATGAAAGCAAACCCCGGGCCACACGTCCAAGTCCTATTAATGATCAGAGTGCAGACCCCAAAGAAGCGTCATCTCCTCCTTATTGTAATTGGCGTCCTGTCTAATTGCATACAATGAATAAATCATTGTGTAGCTGACCCAAGGCAGACATAATCATAGTATAAAAATGTGTGATAGTTTCTTAGAATCAAATCAAATGCATAAATCATGATGTGGTTCATACTCTTTGTGCAGAAAGAAATGGTCTATCTATGGAATATAATTTTCTCATGAAGATGTGTCTCTTTGCTTAATATGATGTCTTTTGGAACAGTAGAATGTGCAATTTTAGCAGAAAGAGGAGAATCCAATAAATGTGAATGGGATTAAATAGAAATTTGTGAACAAGAATTTCTTGTATTAAAAAAGGTTAAAATATGTCTTACTCAATAATACTGGATATTTTGACTGATAACTAAGTAACATTGGAACATAGAGTTTTTGAAGCAGATATTGATCTTTGCAAACATATATGAAGATGATAAAGGCGATGAAGAGAAGAGACACAAATCTATTTCTGGCCTCAAATCTGGTCAGCACTTTTCAAATAAAATGACATTTTCTCTAATTGCATAGCCCAAGGGCCATTTTAAGTTTAAAGTTTGGTGGTAGGGGAACATTTTCCATTTATTTTGGGAAAAACAAAACAAAACATTTGTTTTGGGGGCAATTCTGATGGCCAAATATATTTAATTTTTTTTACATTTTCTTTTTCTGTAGTTAGAATACTATGATTAAAAATGATACTTAGCAGCAAAAGCTATCCATTTTTGAATCTAGTTTTTAAAGTCTTTGAAACCTTACTGAGATGCTTACTCATAACCAAGATCTCTGATGTTTTGCATATTTTCTTCCATCAAATTCATTGAGAAAAGTTTATCTATTCCTTAGAAATTAAAATCGTTGTCAGAATTTAATGAGAAGATGGCATGTCATATTCCTTTTACTGCTTAAAGTATTTTTGTTCTGATGTCTAGTCAGTGGACAAACACTTATTAAGCACCTACAAAATGGCATGTGTTATTCTAAGCCCTAGTGATAAAGTCGGGGATAGAACAACTCCCTTGCCTCACATTCTTATAAGAGGAGGCAAACGATTTACAGGTTAGTTAATTAAAGAGGACGCACTCAAGTCTTAATAAGTGTATTGGGAAAAAAACCCAACATGGGCTAGTGTGGCGGAAAAGGATGCAGATATGAGTGCCCTGGGGTTGTGGTGGGTGATACTGGAGTTCAGGAGGAAGCTGGGTAAAGATTTTGGGCAAGCAGAAAGGATACTAAAAAGCTGGGGATTTAGTCTAACTTTACCCAGGAAGGTTTTGGAGTATTTTAAACAGGAGTGAAACAAAGTCTGATTCACACTTAAAAATGACCGCGGTTCCTCTGGCCGCTGTGTCCTTGGATCCATGTAGGAGACCAGTAGGTGAAAGGTAGTTTTGGCTCATTCATACCAATGGAGACGTTCCCAAGAGCTCAGAGTTGAGATAGAGCTGACAAAACTGAAGGCCAGTTTGATATGGGTGTCGAGGAGAAAGGACTCAAGGATGATCCTGAGCCTTTAGCCTGAACAGCTGAAAGGATGGGGATAGTCGTGCCTCATATTAACATCAGGAAGGTGTGTCGGGGGAGCGTTGAGGTGGGGTGAAGGAGTGATTAAGATGAGTAGGGTGATTTTCTGTGAGCCCTTCAAGCATATTCTATTTGGGATGGTAATTAGAAGTCCACGTGGAGATGTTATAGAGGAATTTGAAAGTGCGGGATAGATCCGGATGTCAGACAGGAGTCAGAGAGGGAAGTGTGAGCCCACAAGGAAACAATGTCAGAGGCTCTAAGTCTGATCGAGATCCCCCAGGAAAAGGTTGTGGATAGAGAAGAGAAGGGACCTCCCACGGCCCCAGGAACCTGACCCGGGGGGGGGGGGGGGGGGCGGTGTCTGAGAAGTCAGGGGAAAATTATTGGCTTTGTCACCTGAATTGATTAAAAGTATTATTGAAAAAAAGCATCTGAGTTTTTAAGTATGCTGGATTTTGCTATTTAGTATGAATTCTTTACCTAAATATATAATGTAAATATCTATCATATTTACGTATTTACAATAAATTTAAGCTTTATTTCCATCTCTCAGGCAAGGAAGTGATAGACTCTAGAGCATCTTGAGTGTCAGAAAGGTTTAATAAATCAGTGTCTTCAAGGCTGATGAAAGTTGAATTCAGAAAATGAAGCAAGGACATGTAAATGTGCTCCAAGCGATTTCCTCCTCCTGCTGCTTCTCCACACATTTCTGTGACCATTCCAATTTAAGATGGGAGGAAAAATGGAGAATAAAAAAGAGCTGGAGAAGAACCAAAGATGTGAGTGAAAGAGTGTGTGTGTGTGTGTGCGTGTGTGTGAGGCTGTGCCCACACAGGCCAGCACAGAGCCGGGGAGCTTTTGATAAACATCAAATTAAAGTTAAAAGGAAAGAATTTGAGGGCAGCAAGGAGAATGTGTGAGAAAGAACAAGATTTGGGCTGGAGGCTGAGAGACTTGAAGGGAAGCATCTGATCTTAAGCCCCAAGCTGTTATTTAGATAATATAAGGATTTTTAAAGGAAAATAAGATCAAACATCACTTCTATTTCCAAATTTTCTTGATAAAGCACGAATGTTCTTTGACTTTGAACTAATCTACCCATGTTAGTTTTACTAACCACAAAGCTCAAGTATTTGAAATATCAGTGTTTCAGAGAGGTGCCAGTTTTAGTTCCATTTTGTTTTAATATTTCCTGAGAGGTATTTAGAAGATTTCTGGATTTAAAAAGAAAGGGGGCAGGGCACGGGGGACGAGGGGTGGGTTGGGGGGGGGGGTGATAATAACCCTAATAGAATGAGCTAGTGACTAGCATTAAAAAGCAATTATAAATTAAAAACCTTTTAATTACAGAATTGCAGCAATATTTATAAACGTAACACAGTACTGAAAAATGATGATATATCTATGATTAAACTTTTAAGATTATAACATATGTTTTATGATTCTTTATTAAAATTTTAAATAAAACTTCCTTTATGTTGTGGCTGCTGTTCTTTCTCTTGTCCTCCCTTATCTAATTCAACTATGCTCAAAATTGTTATGCTTATCTTCTGCTGCTGTGATTTCTTAAGAATCAGCAATATAGGTGTAAAGGTTTGTTTGTCTCAGATGCATTCATCGTGATGGATTGAAACACTGTTTCACAGGAGTATGGTGCATGCTTGCCACCTAGTGGTAAGAATGGGAATATATGAGGATTTAAAAATGGAACTCCAAAGAAGGCAATGAACTCAGTGACATACTAAGTTCGTTAATTATTTTTAAATAAAATACAAATGCTATGTAAAAGCTATTCTTTTACTGGTTAAAATATGAAAGAGAAAATAAACTCTTTTTAGATTAATATTTGGTTTTCTTCATGAAAAGTTATATTTTCCCCAATTATAAAAAGCAACTGTGTGTGTATGCGTATATATATAGACACATATGTCTATAGCCATACTTTTACGTGGATGTGTATACATGGAAAATTTCTCAATAAAATTGAAATATAACTTTTAAATATCCTAGAAATAGCCGTCACTAACATGCTGGCTTAGTATTTCTGGTAAAATTTTCCATGTGTGTCTTTGTGTGTGAGATTTTATAATGTAAAATAATTTGTACCCTAATTTTTCACCCAACTTTATAATTTCCCACAGTATTGTATGATACCTTAAGAATTAGCAATTCTTCCCCTATTATGATTTTTGAACACTGGGGCAATACTTCCCAAGCTTTTGTTTTTGTTTTGTCTAAGTGGTAAACAAATAAAATTGGAGATGTTTGGATTAAGCAAAGTTAAACAGGCTTCTTTGGCATGCAACTTCTCTGGACAACACCCTGAAAATTACCAGAATGGTGACATGTAGGAGCACACGGGATTTCTCAGTCTCGCTAGTACACAGTACACTTCTTCCTTGCTAGAACAAAATGTTATATTAAATTTGTGTTTCAAAAAAATTTATTATAAAATACTTGGATAAGTATTCACTTAAGGCATTAAATTGGAATTTTAAAATTGAGCTTAAAGTACCGGTAGATAATCTCAAAATCTGCATCTGTGTATTGTGTTTCTCTGTTCTGAAAATTTTGTTACTACAGTTGTAGGACAATGCTGTCTCTTTCGGCCAAATCTCAATTTTATAGGATCACTAAAACCTTCAGAAAAGCTTTCGTGGACTTTATATTGTAGCCAAAAGGTTAAGATCTGTTCTCTTCTACACACTGTTTGTTTTGACTTTCCAGGATGGAAACTGAATATCTCTTTTTACAACTTGTTGTTAGAAAATGCATGTTACCTTGATGGTCTTGTTATCCTGTGAATAAAGGAATATCACAACTATCATATACATCTAAGCTGTGCTTCTATAAACTAGTATAAACACTTTAAAATCTGCATTTGCCATTGTATTTAACGTTAATAAATTCTGTTTTCTGTTTCTTTTTTAGAATTGATTTTTAATGATACTGTACACTGAGCATGGCTGTAGCAAAGGAATATACTCCCCAAGATATTAAAATAACTTAGTCAGGACATCTTAGTTTCAGGAAAGTTCTGGACATTTCTTAGAAAGGTGTGTTTATTGTGTACTTGGCTATAAAAAATGGAGACTGGTTATTGACTTGGTTTTTTCCTTCTACATGTAAATAATACAGCAAAACAGAAGCAAAGAGCTTGGAGCTGCAGCTCTCCGGTTTTCACATTAAATACATTACACATTAAATATATTTTGTTTTTTCACATTAAATATATTACAAATTCATATAATTACTTTCAGAAGAGAGAAGGGGTAAAAACTTCAATTTCTGCAAGTTGTAAGGTTAACTATTTGTATTGCCTTTCATTGTGTTACTTCACGTAATATCAGAATTAATTTAAAACCATTTTCAAATCAGAGAAGGGATTTATCAGCTTAGCACTTCGGATTGAAGCTCTGTGAAATGAATGCCTGGTGTTCTAGCATAAGGGCTTGGAGAAATACATCCTAGGGAAATTTAAAGTAAATATTCCTCCAGACATTTTTGAGAAAAAAGATGTGTCATTACAGATTCCTTTATTTTCCAATTTCTTCCAAGTGGCTGTAACGTGGGACGTTCTACAGCTGGTGCATTCAGGTGTGGTGCAATATGCTGGATGGCATGTTGGCCAGCATCTATCTGTTCTGATTGCTGGGTTTTGGTGAAGTGCTGATCGTTAAATATTTTAAATATTACCGCTAGACATAATAGTTAATAGATCTATGTATTGAAACCCATTTAATTATATTTTTATTATAATATTGTGCTAGCTAGAGAACAACTATGCTTTTTTGTTACATGAGAGAGTAAACGCTTCTATGTATAACTCATCTTTTTAGACAGCATTTATTGCACACTACTATGTATGAAGTGTCTACTCTGTTCTTTCAAATTTGCGTTCTCATTTAGTTTTAGCAAGAGATCTGTGAATGACAATCCTTACTTTATAAATTAGGAAATTTAATAGTAAGTCACTTAAGTTTTATATCTCATATCTCTCAAACATTGTAAGGTTTTTTGTAACTGTAGTAGTTCAAAACCAGTTTATGTGTATTTATCATAAACCATATGACAATATCTGTTACGGTTTTTTAAAGTTTATCACATTTAATTCTCATGACAACTCTATGTAGTAGTTAAGATTATCCCCAATATCTAGAGGCAAGCGGAAACTGGGAAAATTTAAGTAAAACTTGCTCAAGGTCACGCAATTTAGAAGTGGCGGACAAAGGTTTCAATCTCAGACATTTTGACTCCGAAACCCCTGTGCAATACTCTCCTTCTAGAACAGTTTACAATTACAGCTGCATGGTACGGCTGGCACTATCCTACAGTCTTTGCATAATTAAATCATTTAGGTAAGTATTACTTTTATCCCTATTTTACACATGTTGTAACTGAGTATGTGTTCATGGAAGTCGAGATCTGTCCTTGAGGATTATCACTCTTACCGGCCTAGACGCAGCTCCGCCCTCCATAGAGTTGTCAGGACTCCACCATCCCGGGACAAAGGGTCTGCAGAAGCCCTCTCTAAGCTTCGTTTTCACGTCCAGTCTCTTACACAGCCAGAAAAGAATGCTTTGGCCAAAAGCGTTTGTATTGGTGACGAGGGAGGAAGGGACAGTCAGGCAAGACTCACTTTGCTGTTATCATTTCCATCTCGTATATTCCCTGAAAGATTTAAATCCAGAGCAAGGCTGTGCTTGCACATGTGACATTCTTTTGGCTGACTAGAATATTTCACTACCTTCAATTTTCATTTTTTTTTCTTAAAAAGAAACACTTGGCATTAGATATGGATAATAAAATAGTGATGTTTGATAAACCTCCAATGAAGAGAAGTTGCAATAGCTGTGGTCATCATGTCTAAATATGCTTTAAAATTGTTCGGAGACGAAAAGCAGTGACAAATATGTAGTTTCTTCTGTGTGCTTAATTTTTTAACATCAATGTGAAGCTATATTTGCTATTCTGAAAGCAACAGAAGACCTAGTTTCAGAAATAAGTAGATTCTTCTGATCATGGAAACTGCCCGTGTGAGGTACTCTGAATTTTGAGCATTGCTTCATTAGCTGCAACCTTATTATAAGTAAACCTCAACTTTGGGCTGCTTCTAGATAACCTTAGTAAATAAGGCAGCTGCTTTTTAAGAGGCAATGGCTTTTGACAATGCATACGAACTTCTGAGCAGAGTAAGTCCTCTATAAATTGGTGGAATATGTGCTTTCTCAGCAAAAGTAAGAGAGCCAAAAAAAATGCTGCTGAGCTTTCTTTTCTGGGAGTATCACAATATGTACTGTGTTTGAAGACTCTGGCATTGCAGGTGCATTCTCCATCAATAAACACACCTGTCGAGTCTTCCGTTCTCCGGGGTACTCAGGTATGCAGCCTGGCCAGAGTTAAACTTTTGCTCAGTAATACTAATCAATTAAAAATACCTGTTGAATATTTACTACAAGCCTAGAAATGCTAACAGGTTAAAGACGTACCATACCAAGAAAATTCAGAATACAATAGATTTCATTTTTAGCATCTATGCAACAAAATGTGTTCTTGTTCAAAGAATGTAAGTCGTTATACATTTGTTTCTTAGCCATTGCAAGATTTGCTTGTTTATTTAGTTGTTGTTGACGTTTGCCTAGCAAGTCTATAAATATTAAGGAAAGTAAGGGAGAAGAGATGCAGAATAGTACCAGGAATAACTTTTTTAAAAAGCAAGAATCATTTCAGTTAACTGGCACATTTGCATGATTATTTAGTGTCACGAGGTTTCAGGAATGTGATTTATTGACAGTCCTGGATTATTGGGTACATTCCTACCCAGACCACCAATATTTAATGATAACTGATTCTGGCACATTGACTGATAGTTTATAAGACGTTTTCATGACTACTAAGCAGCAGAATAAGAAACAAAATCACATTTGGAGAACTTGGAATTCAAATCTCAGTGCTTTTAGCAACATATTATTGTACTTCACTCAACTGCAGAGTGCAATTTTATTTTTACTTACATATTGATTTATCTATTTTTTGCTGAGGAAGATTTGCCCTGAGCTAACATCCACTGCCAGTCCTCCTCTTTTTTTTGTATGTGAGACACCTCCACAGCATGGCTGGTGAGTGGAGTAGATCTATACCTGGGATCTGGACCCGCAAAGCTGGGCTGCTGAAGCGGAGCGTGCAAAACTTTAACCACCTTAATTTTTTTTAACTAACCCATCCTATTGAATAGTAATTATAATAACTTTTCCAATTCATTCTGGAAAGTCAATATTGCTCTTTTAAATATGCTCTTTTAAACATATTCTGTACTTGATGGTTAACTGTAACTTCAAAGCCGCCACAATTTATTAGGTATTAAATGTTTTTTGAATTTTTTACTAAAGCATGTTGCAGTCATTCTAATCTATTTGCAGAAAACACGTTTTTGTTCTGTGTACACATTTTGACAACAGTTTTTATCTGTTTAACAGACCATATCAATTCCGCAAAAGCCATTATGGTGGGCTACAGAAATTTGAATTTAGTTCCTTACTAAAAAGCAGATTTTCTCAATAATTTATCAAATAATTAAATTTTACGTTATGGAAGTTTTGTACAATGCTTAACAAATCACTAGCCCAATAAAATGCTAAGCATTATCCATTTCAAAATGACTACTGTATATTTTCTACTCTATTTTTTGTAGGAAGATTAGCCCTGAGCTAACTGCTGCCAACCTTCCTCTTTTTGCTGAGGAAGACTGGCCCTGAGCTAACATCCATGCCCATCTTCCTCTACTTTATACGTGGGACGCCTACCACAGCATGGCTTTTGCCAAGCGGTGCCATGTCTGCACCTGGGATCTGAACCGGCAAGCCCTGGGCTGCGGAGAAGCGGAGTGAGGGAACTTAACCGCTGCGCCACCGGGCCGGCCCCCTTTTCTACTCTTCAATGCATTTTTTTTTTCCCAAAATGACTGTTAGAACTTTTTCACTCTTTAACCAGGGACCTAAAGTCAAACCAAGTGAAGGGAAGAAGAAATTCTGTTCTTTCGGGAAGGTGGGCGGAGGAGACGGGTGTAGAGAGCCGGCAAGACTCACTTTGCTTGAGTTAGCTACATCTTTACCGTACCTTGATTTTCAAAACTTGAGTGTTTGGGGGTTTTTGTTGGGGATTCCTGTAGGTGTGTTAAAATAAACTAAGTTGCCTTATGCAAAGCATTTTCCTGACAATCTTGGTTAATATCGCATATACATTTAAAGAAGGGAGCTTTCTAAAATGTCTACCATATATGGTTTTGAAAGTGAAAAATCCTTTATACTGTGACTGCTGTATTTAGATAATATTGATCATTAATAAACCTTTACTGATTGATTAACCACTGTAAATTTTGTTTTGTGTCTAACATGTTTTTCTAGAATGCCTATCCTTAAAAGGCTCACAGAACTATTATTGAAAAAAATAAACACTAAAATTACATTTTATGAGATATGTGGGGTGATTACAAAGGTAAAAACAAAGCTTAGCTTTAAAGCACTGTCAGAAACTCTAATCCTAATGCAGTATTGCTCTAAGACTGATTATTCTAAGTATCCTCTTACTCTGATAAGGAAAGAAATCTTTTTCCTAATATTGAAGTCATATCTAACATCGTACTTTGCTATCTTGAACTCTTCACTATTTCTCATATTCGTGTAGCCAAATTGTCCACCTTCTTGGAGTTCTTATTTTACCTCCCAGTGCCCTAAATGTGCATCATAATCTGGAGATTATGGATCATCATACCTAAAGTTACCATAATGTGTGAAATATATACAAAGTAGGCTAATTTCATCACCACAAATATGTTAAATGTTGACAAAAATGATATGTGTTTTTCTTAGGTTGTTCAGGATTAATTTCCCCCGTTCTGAATTTCTATGGCATTCTTTGTTTTTTTCATACGCTTAAATAATGTTATAGAGTTTCCTTTCATATATATCTTCTTCATTAGTATTTTGTAAGCATATACTTTTCAAAATTATTTCAGTATTTCAATTAAGCATGTTTGCACAGTACAACTAAATTTATACGCATGGAATTTCAGTGTAAAGCATACTGTTATGCATGTGGTGGGCACGGAAGTTTTGCTGAATGAGTGCACCAAGTGAAAAAAAACCCATATGGATGACATACTTCATTTTTACAATTGAAAACATCCCCGTGCCAATTTTATAAGCTGAGCACAGCCAGAGGAATGCCAGCTCTATTAGTAACACAAGAAGTAATTACCACTACAGCAGCACTTCTGAGAATGGGATGTCGGATCATTTGATTTGACAGCAAATTATCATTGTAATCTTTTTGTTTTTCGATTTGTAATATGAGTGATTTACTACTGCGCCTCAGTTGCAACACTGTTTCTTTGTCTTTTTCTTCTTGTTTTAGCTCCCTGTGAAGGCAATACATTCTTCTGCCATAGTAACATGTGTATTAACAATACGTTGGTCTGCAATGGACTCCAGAACTGTGTATATCCTTGGGATGAAAATCATTGTAAAGGTAATGATGAGTCCTTGAAATTTTAAAAATCCCTCTGCCTGTAGGGTGGGAAGAAGTTGATTCCAATGTTTATATGTATCAGACAGTCAGACTGTAGAGTGGCTTTTATGAACTTCATGCATGTTTTATCATCCATTTATAAGCTTTTTTCTTTGCTTTTGTTTGTGCTGTTTCCTCATTCGTTAATACACAGTGGACTATCCTTAACACTTGAATGCTCATTAAAGACGTCTCCTAGGGGATGGAGAGTGGGCAAAAGGGGTAAAGGAGCACATATATATGGCGATGGCTGGAAACTAGACTGTTGGTGGTGGACATGATGCAGTCTATACAGAAGCTGAAATATGATGATGTATACCTGAAATTTACGCAATACTATAAACCAATGTGACCTCAATAAAATGAATGAATAAATAAATAAACTGCTGTTATGTCTTAAAATAAAAACGTAAACCGTCTTCCAAGAAAAAAAAAACCCAGACATCTCCTTATTCGAGCCTGCAGAGCCATGGAAAGGGAGTCGCATCTTTCAGTGTAGTGCATTGTTTCCTCTCAGACCCGGTGCCCCTTAATCTGTGGCTGCACCTCTCACTTATTCTGGTTTGTCTTCATTGGACATTGTGCACATACTCTAGAGATAAAGCAGATTGAAGGAACATTTGTGCTTTCAAGTACTTCCAGCCGCTTAACTTGACTTAAATTTTGTTACCAAAATGCATTTCTTCCTTTCCAATGAAAATAGCTTCCAGCGCCCCTCAGTCCCTTAGGGAGACTGTACACAAAGGTTTCTTTATGTAGACAGCAATCCTTGGCTTGCTTATAAACGTTGCATCTTTTAGTTAAGTTGAAAATGCCAATATACTCTTTTATTCAGATCCAATATTAGCCAATTTGCAAAGGAAAAGAAACAGGCAAATAACTCTTTCATGCAAGTCTAATATTATCTACTAAAATGTCTTCTGTGGATAGAAGATGAAAGGCATTGCCACAGTAGCCCTGGTTCATACAGTCAATAAGAAAGGCAGATCCTGGATCAACTATCTTGATGGTGGGATATGGGCAATGATCAGTTTGTGTCCAAGGAAACCCTTTGGAGTGGATGGAAATTAAACATTTTGTGCAGAATCTTAATACAGCACTACTAATGCTTAGTAGTCGCAAGCAGCTTTGTTTGCTAATGTGGCTTTGTTCCCACACGTATCAGGAACATTTGACATGAGACAGTAATCAAGAAGATATGAATGGAGGTGCATGATGAACTCCCATGTTCATCTGTTCCAGGTGGCACAACCACTATTCTGATTTCTAATTCATTGTCTTGTGATGGGAGAACATACCTTTCATGATTTCAGTCATGTTGAATTTATTGGAATTAGTTTTATGGCCTAGCATAGGTATGGCCCAGCATGGCGTATCCTAAAAAACGTCCCCTTGAAAAAAATGCATTTTGTTGTTGTTAGGTGAATTGTTCTAGAAGTAGGTTTATGAGATTGTTCAGATCTTCTATTTCTATTTTTATTTTCTACCATGTTTTATCCATTATTAAATGTGCCTATTGTATTCTCCAACTATTCTGGCTGAATTGTTTGACTCTTTCTTCAATTGCATAAGCTTTTGTTAGGATCCATATATATTTTAAAATGTTCCATCTTCCTGATGGATTGACTCTTCTATTGATTGTTATAAAACTATCTCCTTATTTTTAGTAAATTTTTGTTGTCTTAAGGTATACTTTGGTGTTAGCCTGTCCACTCCAGCTTTCTTATGATTGTGAGTTGTATGGTCAATCTTTTTCCATCCTTTTGCTTTCAGTCTATCTGTCTCTTTGAATATAAAGTGTGTCTCCTGTATGTAGCATTAGTTGGATCTTATTTTTTGATCCATTCTGAAAATCCTTGCCTTTTCTTTGGAGTGTTTAACCCTTTTGTATTTAATGCTGGTATTGAGAGAGTTGAGTTTACGTCAGTCATTTTACTTTCTGTTTCCTATATGTTTCATGTACTTTTTGTTTCTCTTTTCTTCCTTTATTGGTCTCTTCTGCATTAAGTGAATATGTTTTAGTGTAACATTTTAATTCCTTCAGTGATTTTTCAGTGTATCTTTTTAGTTATTTCCTGAGTAGTTGCTTTACGGCGAGAGCCTAACTTCTCAAAATATATTTCAGATTTATACTAACTTAATTCCAGTGAGATATAAAAACATTATTCTAATAGCTCTATTATCTCTTCTTTTTTTACCTATTACTTTATACATCTTATATCCATGTGTGTTACAAATCCAAGAATACATTGCTATAATTATTATTTTATGTAAACTTACGTCTTTAAAAGAAGGTGAGAGAAGAAAGGAGAGCAAGTATATATATTAATATAATTCATTATATAACCCTTATTATTTACCATTTCTGATTCTTTTCATTTGTTTTGGTGGATTCACATTACCATCCAATGTCATTTCCTTACTCTGGGAGTTTTCCTCCCACCCATCTCATTTGTACTGTTATATTACATTTCTATAACCTGTAAGCGCAACAATATGATTTTATACATATAATATTGATTTTTTAAAAAATTAAGGGAAGAATGCAGAAGAATATGCAACTATACTGTCCTTTGTCATTATTTACATAATTGCCTTTATTGGCAACATTTATTTTCCTGCTTAATTTATTGTCATTTTAAATTTTTCATGTGGATTTGGATTACTGTCTGCAGTTATTTGCTTTCAATCCCTAAAATTTGTTTTGATATTTCTTTTAAGGCAAGTCTTTCAGCATTAAATTATGTTATTTTTGTTTATTGGAAATATCTTTATTCCATTCTCATTTTTGAAAGTTAGGTATGCTGAATATTAGATTTTTGGTTGACAGTTTTCGGTTTGTTTTTGCCTGCAGAATTTTGAGTATGTCATCCTCTGCCTTCTGTCTTCTGTAATTTCTGATGATAAATCAGCTGTTAATCTGATTGGGGTTCCTGTCTACGTGATTATTTTTCTCGTTTCTTTTAAGATTTTCTCCTTGTCTTCCAACATTCCAACTATATGTTAAAGTGTGGATCTCTGCCTTTATCTTACTTGGAGTTAGTTGAAATTCTTGGATGTGAATTTGTTCATCAAACTTGGGACGTTTTCATCTTTTATTATTATTTTTGTAGTATTTTTCCTGTTGCTTTCTCATTCTCCTCTCCTTATACTCCATTACCTTATGTTGGTGCATCTGATACTTTGCCTCATTTTTCTGAGGCTTTTTGCTCTTTTTCTGATTGCATAGTTTTCATTTATCTTGTTTCGAGTTTGCTGATACTTTCTTCCTCCAGCTGAAATATCCTCATTCTAGTGAAATTTTCATTTTAGTGATTGTACTGTTCAACTCTAGATTTTCCATTTTTCTTTTTTATAATTTCTATTTTTATTGATATTCTCTACTTGATGAGGCATTATCCTCATATTTTTCTTTACTTCTTTGATCATACTTTCCTTTAGATCCTTGAACTTATTTTATAACGGCTGCTTTGAAATCTTTGTCTGCAAAGTCTCAAAGGCTTGTATTTTCCTGTTTCTTTACATGCCTTGTAACATTTTGTTGAAAACTGGACATGGATAATATATTGTAACAACTCTGGATACTGATTCCTCCCTGCCCAGGGCTCCTTATCATTGTTTTCTTATTTACTTGTTGATAAGTGTAGACTTGGCTGGCCTATTTCGGTGACTCTGTCCCTGATGTTGCTCCGTGAAGACCATGGCCCTGAGCACCTTACTCTCACCCTCAGGTGACCATGGTTTAACAAGACTCTCCCTGTTCTCTCTCTTTAGCTGTCTGCCTGTTGGTATCACACCCAGCTATTACTCTCCACTAGTTGCTGGATGATTGCTGTCTTGTTTTGACAATGCCCAGAAACATAAATTGTTCTATGATCTGATCCAGTTAGATTCAGTTTCTTTGCAGGGGTAGTTTTTGAGTCCAAACTTTTGGTTTGTTCCAAACCAAGAGGGTTCTTCTTGGCTGTTACTTTCTTGGTTTATTATGTTAACCTTCTAGCTGTTCTGAGGTTTGGCTTGTGGCTACTAAGGAGCTAATAACCTCCTCCTAATTGCTTACCAGAAAATTTCCATTGTTTTGAGATTTCCTTAGGCTTGAACTTCTCTACACTCTGTTCCAAGTAAAGTAACTTTGTTTAGGGAAAGCTATAGTGCTCTCTGTTTTTGTGACCTGCCTCTCTTCATGGGCATAGCGTCTGCATTACTGCTTTGGGTGAAGAGGGGGCAGGGAAGTGACTCAGTTTCTCAGAGTAACACCCTTGCTTTGTGAATAGGGCACTGGGTGAAGGTGGCAACATCTGGTTTGCTCAGCTTGCCTCTCCAGGCAGTTCTGCTCTCTGAGTGAGCTGGGGCAAGTGTGATTGCGGCCAAGCATTCTCAGCCTACTGTGCCTGGTGTAGACGTTCTGCCCTACCAGTGGGGGCTGGGAGGAGGAAGGGAGCCCCTGACATCTCAGCCACTCTTGTCTGGAATAGAGCATCTGCGGTATGGATCTGGGCTTGGTGGGCATTGAGAACTGCTGGCGGCTTGGTCCTCCTGGGGAGATACTGTAACTCTAGGCTGGGAGCTGCAGGGAGAGGAGGCCTGTGTTGTGTGAAACTTCCCTGAGTAGACATTCCATCATGATAAACTGGAGTTGGGGGAGCTCAAAAGCCACAAACTCTCACTATTCTTAAAAAAATTTAGTAGATTTTCTTGTACCTCTATTAGCTGTATGCCATTAGGACAATTTCCAGAAACTTTAAATGGTTGGGTTTTTTTTTTTGTAAATGCTTTTTACTAGTTATGGTTGTTTCGTTGGGGGAAAGGCCCACAGAAGCCCTCGGGCCACCATTCCAGAAGTGTCTGTCATAAAGTTTGATTATCTTTTGGTATCAGGATATTGTTGCTACTTTGACTTATCTGCATCAGGAAGAAAATCAGAACAATATAGGTATATTAGCACCCTCAATAGTGGAGTTTGGAGGTTTTCTTACACCTATGAGAAGAAAGAATTTACTGTTTTTAACATTGCCGGTTGCTTCCCAAATGTCATGCTAAAGGTCTTACAAGATCTTCTCCAAACATATATTTACATTTAAAATAGGGATGCTGGGCAATGGGAGGGCTGTTTCTAAGGCTAGAAGATAAGCCTTTGTGAAAAGTGAAAATTTTTGTATATTTTTAAAGATTATTTTTATGTTACTTTAAGCCTATAAAAATTTTGTGCTCAGCCTATTTCATTTTAAAGTTCTCGTTATACACTTTGACTGCCATATTAATACGTGGTGGGTTGTTTCTTGTTTTGTTTGTTGTTTTCACTCTCCTCGACCTGTAGAAAAGAGGAAAGCCAGCCTGCTGGACCAGCTGACCAACACCAGTGGGACTGTCATTGGAGTGACTTCCTGCATTGTGATCATCCTTATTATCATTTCTGTCATTGTGCAGATCAAACAGCCTCGTAAAAAATATGTCCAAAGGAAATCGGACTTTGACCAGACAGTTTTCCAGGAGGTGTTTGAACCTCCTCATTATGAGTTATGCACACTGAGAGGGACAGGAGCTACAGCTGACTTTGCAGATGTGGCAGATGACTTTGAAAACTACCATAAACTGCGGAGGTCCTCTTCCAAATGCGTTCATGACCATCACTGTGGATCACAACTGTCCAGTGCGAAAGGCAGCCGCAGTAACCTCAGCACAAGAGATGCTTCTGTCTTGACAGAGATGCCCCCCCAGCCCGTCAAACCCCTCATCCCGCCCATGAACAGAAGAAATATCCTCGTCATGAAACACAACTACTCACAAGATGCTGCAGATGCCTGTGACATCGATGAGATTGAGGAGGTGCCCACCACAAGTCACAGGCTGTCCCGACATGATAAAGCCGTCCAGCGGTCAGTATCAATCGATTTTTTGATGACAACTATAACCTGAGGACTGAAATGCTTCCAGAATATTGTGTTGTATTTTGTCTTCATATTTCAGTTTCTCTTTTTATTAATGATTTAAACCATAGTGTCTCAACTTTTTCCTCTTCTTTTTCCTTCTCAGTGCTATCCATACTCTTCCTAAATCCCATATATGTATATATGTGTATGTCTGTGAGCACACACACAGACCAAAGATAGTTCATTTATTTCTATATATATAACATTTATTCAGAAATCATGGCTTTAATTTATATCACAAATTTATATTGCTAATTTGCTTCCACATGGTCATGAATGTTGCTCTAATCAATATTTATATATTTTAAGATATGAAATGATATTTGGACATAAATGCCTTACCAAGATGGTTAAGCCATCTTGTTGAATAATTTTAATGTAAAAATAACATATTTTGCAATATAATGTATTATATTTTTGGTATGAAAGTGAAAAACTTTTTTTCCACATATCACATAATACTTACATTACAAATTGCATTTGACAACATAGTATGCTAAAATACTAAACATTTATATTTAAACGTAGCAAGAATTAGTAGAAATGTTTTCCTTTTAATATAAAGACAATGTTATCTGTATTGTATTATTAGCCCTAAAATTAATAAACTTTTGAGGAAAGAAAATTTAATTTTAGAAAAAATTTATTTTAAATCTCCCAATCCAATCTACTTGTGTTTTGTTTTGCATGTTTCCTAGCATTTAGTTTGTTTTATAAATGTCCATACTTTCTCAATTCATTCTACATCTTCCAAGCCTAAACTATTTTTAGTTGATTTAGTACTTTTGCATGCTGATGGAAAAAAAATCTATCTCCTCAGTTCTATGAATTTTTAAGAATGCTTTTAAGTAAATGTTTGTATGCATATTTATTTTTTGTGCAAATATTACTTTGTTGAATGAAATAGCCATAACATTCCAGGTTCTGCCTCATTGGGTCTCTAAGCAAACATGAATCTGAATACAACACAACTAGGGTCTAAAAAGAAAATTCAAGGTAAGCCAATGCCCTCGGTTCCTTCTCTCCCTTTGTTGTATTCTGTTATGTTTTGTTTTGTTGCAATGTCTTGTAGTTTTTTAGGGAATGTGCTATTTATTCATTTCTTGAGATGTGTGTTTCATAACATTTTATAATTAGAAATATAATGGATTTAATGCTGATGGAGAGATGCCTTTTAGTAGATGTATCTTTAAAATAAATGTTAATATTCTTACCATCAGGCCTTGTACTGCAAGGTCATTAAAAGGGATGTTCAATTAACAAGTTAAATTTTATGTGTTTTAAGGAAAAAAATTAGTGAACTCTTCAAAGAAATACCAGAATAAACCCAAGGTTTTCATAATAAAAAATCTGAATGTTGTCTCAATATAACTGGAGTCAATATATAAAACCGGTAATAATTTTATTGATTTAACTTGGCAATATTTTACTCAAAACTCATACACTAAGTATTTGGTGGTACTTTTACAATTTGCGCACTCTTATTTTTGCATGAATATGTAGCTTATTTCATCAAAATTAAATGCAGCATGTTATGTCAAATTTTATGAGATAAAATTTGAATGCTTGATAATGTACAATGTTCCATAAATACCACTTGTCTATGTGCACATCTATTTTGTCATCGGGTATCATAATGGCTTTACTTTTACCACTTGATAAGTCTATATCTATATTAGACTAATTCGTCTCCAATTAAATTTGCTTGACAGCTAATCTCTTCAAAACTCTTCAAGCCTACCAACTATTCTTGAATTAGGTGAATGCATTTCCGTGCTCTATATTACCTTGATAAATTGGTGTATTTGTATGCATTTTTCATTGGGAGAAAATGTTTTAACTGTGTTTTATTTTCAGAGAAGAACTATTTATACAAACATGGGGACTGTGAAAAGAAAATTCTATAGTGAATTGTGAAAAGTGGACATATTTCTAAATTCATTCCACTGCCTTTATCCAAACTTAAGAATTACAGACATTTGTTATTTCTTCGGCAAGACATCCCCGCTGCACAATGATATGTTCATTTCGTAATTTGGTTGCTGGCCACCAAGTGCTCCTTAGTTTTTAAATACATTTTGAGATTTACTGGAAACTTGAAGAAGAAATTAGTTCCTGATTAAGACTCTCCCAACTTTATTTTTACTGTCAATTTCACTTTGTTTCTATGTTGTTTTATGTCTTTGTTAGATAATTGTACATTGTGTGATATGTGAAAAAACACAATTTGGGATGAACTTTATGTTACTTGTACATTGTTTTCATTATATAGACTGATTGAGAATAGTGCGCTCCTGAGTGATTTTGAACATGCTCCAGTGAAAAATGAAAACATGGACCATGGAGACACCAGCTAGAGGTTTCATGGACTAGAAGCATCTATTGTTGTGTTATGATTAAACGCAGCCAAAAGTAATGAGTAAAACTGCTAGATTGCAATAAGAAAAATCTCTTTTTTTGGCCTTTCCTATATACCCCCGATTTCTTTTTTGTTTTATATCAAAGGAAGATACCGAGTTTCAGAAGTAGTTTTTGAAATTAGGTATTTTACCATTCATACCCTTGAATAGAAATGTTTTTTGATTAAATACTTAGCAATAGGATTGAATTGCATGTCAGTACTGGATATTTGAGTTGGAAAAATATCCTTTTTATTAGACACATTGTAAAAAGCATGCATTCTTGAATACTGCTGTTAACTCTTCCATTTCTTTGTGTCACATGCTTGCTACTTGTAACTTTTTATATAAAGATATATAAAAATGTATAATAATTTCCTAACTTGAGTTAAGAGAAATGTTTTCTTCTATTAGAGTGATAAAAAACTCACTCACATAAATACACACTTTATATCAACTGTTTCCACATTTTAGGCTACAGGATGTCCTTTGGTATGGAGGCTTACTTCTCCAAAATTTGATTTCTAAAATTTTATGGAATATGTTCTCCTTTTAGAATAGGAAAGTCCTTTTTAAATGCTTTAAAAAACCAGGCCAATTTATGACCCAAATTATACCATTCTGAGTTGTTCTCATACTCAGGCACACATACAATACCTGAAAGCTTACTAATTATGGTGTGTTTAATATAAATAAAGTAAAATGATATAATATGTTTAATTGCTGTTGAATTATATATACACTCTATAAAGTTTGATTTAGTGGGTGGGCACTTTTAAAATATTGAATGTGTATTCTTAGAAAATAAATTTGAAAAATCAGAATTAGTATAAATCTGCTTACCAGCATTTCCAAAACTGCTGAATTCTCTGAGGTTCTGTCCTTTAGATAGCAAAGCAGTCTGGTCTATCACAATCCAAACCTCGTAACTCCAGCAGGCTTCACGAATCCAATAGGTGAATTGCTCACATACACCTCTGTTAGGAATTCAATTTCATACACGTTACAAAAACAAATAAATGAGAAAGAAAATTTTATGATACAAAATTAAAGAATTACCATAGCAATTCTGAATAATATATATTGAAAAAATATTAATCTACAGAAGGAATCGCTTGCATGAATTTGATAAACTGGTGAACAGAAAAAATATATTGAACATGATAAAGAAATGGTATTTTTACTGTTTTACTGTATATTTTTATACACCTTGCTTATGTTAAAATTTAGCCTTTTTTGTTTGACTTGACTGATTTATTTATTGCCATGCCTACTTTTATGCCCTTTAATTCAAAGTTAATGCATCCAGAGATTTTTTTTTGAAGTGCTAGTTATGTTTTATACTACTGTCTCTATTTAGAAATCTTCATAGGACTCCTTACACTTTGAAGGAATAATCTCAAAAAAGTATGATATTTATGTCAAGACATTTTATTTATGACAGGAAAATAAATTAGGTGAACCGCTTATTGTCCTGTAGCTGTCCACAGCCTTCCAGCTCTTCCAGCTCTTCCTAAATATATAGAGTGCTTCTGATCTGCTGGTTCACTGCTTAAAAGATATTTGCACCAGAGATCCATTAATGGAGACTTTTAAAACCAAATCCAACTTCACTAAGTATAATGATAAAGACGGATTGCTTACATGTATTTAATAGACAACAGCTCCATGGGTAAACAAAAATATTTCAAATAGAAATAGGCCTCCTCAGTGGCAATACCAAAAATATGTAAAAATGGGCATTGACTCATCAGAAAAGAAGACAGTGCTGATGCCGGGGAAGGGACCGGGAGGCATCTGTCGTCCCTGGCAGTAACTCTGGGTGCTGGATCTTGGGAACGTGGGGCTCCACTATACCTGGGAGGCCCCTGGAGGAGGCTCTTTAACAGCCAGTGTGGAAATCTATCAATATATTAAAAACTTCTATCTACTGGTTACGTCAGATCATATCACCTGACTATCAGTCTTTGATTTACGTTCACACGGGGCGATACATGTAGATAAGGAATGAGATGCTTCAAGACTTTCAAATCAAGTTATTTTAATAAATAAATATATTTTTGATAAAGTGAATTCAAATTACTGACACAAGTGCTTTATTAATTCCATAAGATGTTTTCCAATGGCATAATTACAGACTATGTAAGTTAATTTGAAAATAGCTCTTTTCATTTCATTTCTCTCTGTTTGAATTCACTTTCCAAGTCTGGGAGACGTATCATGATTATGGGCAACACCTATGAAATCTGAATTAAATTTTTTACTTCTGTCCAAGTGCAGTTTACCCGCCAAATTCAAGGTTGGTGTGCTGATTGGGAAATAGGAGTTTTTGTACCTGATTTTATATACATGCCATTTTACACATCATATTACAAAATAGACATATATAATGTTTGATTTGACATAATTAACTTCCACTTGATTAGATAATTAAAATGTGGCTATAAATCTAATTGGAGATCAATGTCTTTGGGCTTTTAAAGGAGGATAATCCACATTGTAGAGATGCTGGTTTTTCTGTTTCACATTATTTTTTTCTGTGAAAATGATTTCACTGAGTCTAACTGACTCCATAAGCTGTTATTCCCGATATTTAATAAAGTTAGGTCTTCGACATTACTTGATTATTCACTTAAGCTATTGCATCAACTTTTTCTACACTTGTCCCTTAAGAATTTGGGTTTTCCTCTAATTTGATAGCTTTTTAAAAAAATTCCTTGAATGGATTTTCCTTGACCTCAGAATATCATAATAAATTGCAAAATATGATACTGGTTCCTGTTACCTTAATCAAAATAATGGCAAATAATTTATTGATGTTTTGGTGATAGAATAAATAATAGCATTTTATCTTATTATGAAGTTTGTATATTTCAATGACGAAAATGAGTCCTGTCAGTTTCCAACTCTGGAGGCAGATTAAATAAAATCTTTAAAATCCTCTGGATCCTAAATGCATCTGATCTGAAGAGTGAGTTTCAGTTCTGTCCAAGTTCATTGAAGCGAGTTACTTTCTATATCATGTCAACCTATGAATTCTTTCCTCCCTGTGCTCACTTCTATTATTACAGATGGTCAGCCAAGAAATTGTTAAATATACAAAAGAATAAAATAAATAGGACTTGAAATAATTATTAATCTCATCCATTTAATTCATATTTCCCATTTCTCTCATAAAGATTGAATAAATTAGCAAAATAAAGTATAATGTTAAATCACCAGACATGTTTTTATAAATAATCCTGTTCAGTAAGTATGATGCCCTTTGTTAATGTAGAATTATCCTGATTAATTTTATTAATGAATCTTTTTAAATTGTACTGAAAATTTCTTTAACTGAATTATACCATTCAAGTAAATCCAACAGTATAATAAAAACAACAAATATTGGGGCCGGCCCCATGGCCGAGAGGTTAAGTTCACGTGCTCCGTCAGAGGCCCAGGGTTTCGCTGGTTTGGATCCTGGGTGTGGACATGGCACCACTCATCAGGCCATGCTGAGGTGGCGACCCACATGCCACAACTAGAAGGACCCGCAACTAAAGCATACAACTATGTACTGAGGGGATTTGCGGCGAAAAAGAAGGACAAAAAAAATTGGCAACAGTTGTTAGCGCAGGTGCCAATCTTTAAAAAAATAAAATAAATAAAATAGTAAATATAGGCGACCGATGTCAGGTGTCGCTCATAACATCTCATCATTTTTTATTGTGGCTTCTGGTTCTGTACTTCCTTGTGTGTGACTAAAGAAGTAAAAGTCCCCTTAATTTGCCTTTAATTCCTCAGAAGTAGGAATAGTAAACTCAACCTGGTTCAGACTTCTGGCATTTACTAGGGCTGATTTCCAGAAGGTTCTTATTCCTGAACCAATATGATCATACAGTTAAACCACCTTTTTATATCCATGATAATTGTACCGTCAACATGTTCTTGTTTCTCCCCAACATCTACCACCTCTCTGGACTCTGAGTCAAGTCACTTTACAGTGCTTCATTCTTTGAAAAATTATGAAGTTTTTTGCCCTCCTCTTAGTAGTCACAGATATAAACACAAAATGTAAATGTGACCTGAAAACATGATGTGTAAGTTATTTAAAAGAAAACATTCTTATTATATCACCTTATAACATTTGTACTCTTTGTTCACTTTCCCATGAGTTAAGTTTAATAGCAGCATAGCCAGCCTTTTTTGAGCCTGTTCAATCTCTATATATAACAGGCTTCTTCCTAAGTGCTTTGGGGATGAAAAAGAAAAGGCAGCAGTCCAGTGGGGAGCTTAATCCTGGATCCTCGCAGAAGGAAGGGCACTTAGAAGGCCCTAAATAAGGAATATAAAGTCCAAAATTATTTGCTAAGCTTTCCATCTTGAAAAGCTAATTAGTTACCTCCTTCACAAACTTGTATGGAAGACAAAATATATTCAACTTTCAATAGAGTATAATACAGATGATGTTTTATAATAAAGAAGTTAGAAGCAGAAATATGTGGATAAAAATATATTCTCAAGTAGCTCAAGAGAGGCTTAATGAACACTTACCCTTCTAAGCAGGTCTGGAAGTTTGGAGACCATTGTCAAATAGTGGCTCAGGGAAGCATTGCCACCCTGAGAACCTGGAGCAGGGGCAGTCTCGGAAGACCATGTATTTGAGTTGGCTGGAGCACAGGAGTAGACAAAAGGAGTGATAGTAAATGTAGTTGGAAGAATAGGTTGGCAGTTACATCATGATTTCTGAGTGCATGTAATGCCATCCAAAAGAGTTCACACTTTATTCAAAGGAGCGTATTTTCGTGTCTCTTAGCAGAGTATGGCTCAAAAATTATACTTTAAGTAGAATCCTCTGACAGCAGTGTGTTTGCTAAATTGAATGAGACTGGAATAAATAAAAGAAATCAATACAATACAGAAAAAAGACATTAAGAAAGAATAACTGATGGGTTGTTAGATATCCAGAAATATCTGTCTTGCTTTTCTATTTATTTTCTATCATGTTTTATTATTTCAAGATTATGGTTGGCTAACTAGTGAACATGTTGAGTGCTACACACTCAACACCAGTCGGAGTGTTTTACATGTAAATAATTCCTTAGTCATCTTAGCAATTCTGTGGCTAATAATAATAATACTAGTTGTTATGGCTGTTGTTGTTGTTATTCCATTGTACACATGAGGAAACGGAAGAGAGTTTTATTAGCTTTTCTAAGACTGCACAATAGGGTGTGACAAATCTTGCTCTGAACCCAAGCCGATTAACCCCAGAGTCAGCCAGCAGCCTCACTGACGTGCAGTACAACCCTTGACTACGCAACATAGTGTGTTTCACTGAAAGAAGCTGATACTTGCTCATAGTAACCCCATGGTTTTGTGTTTCTCATCTGTAAAAATATGTATTATAGCAACTTCTCTCCACCCTATGGCATTTGAGGATCAAATGACAATGCATTGGAAGATATTTTTTATACCCTATAATACATTATAAATAAACAATTTTTCCTAAGTCCTGTGTAAACTTCATTTTATAATCGATATGGAGCAAACACATCGTCTACAAAGAGCAGTAATGAAGAATAACTTCCAGCCTTCGCTTGTCCACAGTGAAATGTATGACTTCCAGAACCTACTAATTCTTGTTTCAAATGAATGACATTTTCACCAATGCTTATTTTATTTCATCATCTTATTGAACAACGTTGAACTCCAATGCTCCTGGGTGACCCCAAAAGCCCTAGCCATCAGGTGTACACAGAAATACCAACACTGGAAAGAAAGTCTTGTTTTTCAATCCCAGACAATTGTTTGGTACAAATTCACATGATGTCATAATATTGGATAAGCAAGTATGTCTATAGTTATCCAGATAACCGTAATCTCAGAACTGTAAGTATGACGTAAAAATGTGGTGCAATGCAGTAAAAAAGAGCTGTTCAACAAGACAAATTCAAATTTAATTTCACTTGATGCTGCTTATGTGCTCTTAAAATAGTTGTTTGGCTCCTGTGAGCTTCACTTTCTTTATCTGTAGAATAGAGAGCCTATACCTGATGAAGAAAGTTGTGTGACAGTGAGAGATTGTGTCCATAAACAAACAGCAAGAAATCGGTGATGCCAACCTGTGGGCTCTAATTTTTACATTTGTATTTTACCAGTTTTTGCTTCGGAGAGGGAATAGTGTCTCCTATATGCCATGCTTTTATATCTGTGAACCAGGCATTGCTGACAAAAGTGGAGCACGCCATCTCTGTGATCCCCATGGGTCTAGACAACCCAGGAAAAGACCTCACCTTTCATAGGCACGAGTCAGCTGACATCAGTGTATGAGGGATTATTACCACAGGACCAAATGGAAGGAATGTAGGTGTTAGGTGTGGAAGAATAGGGGTCAGACACTAACTATTAGATCTTAATGGGCCACCATTTGGCATCAATGAGAGCGATACTGGAAGAGGCACCAACAGAGATATGCTATTAATAATGTGTCAGTGAGAATTGCTAATCTCTAGAACCTAAGTATTTGAAGACAGTTTGGGTATCCGAATGACCAATTTCCGTATCCTTCAAAATAACTAAATGCAGAGTCAATATGGGTCTGTTAAATGAGGAAATGAGCAGAAGAATTTTATTTAAACAAGTAAATAAATTCCTTTATTTGTCACAGAAGCACTGTCCTGACCTGACACCTGGCTTATATGTATTAGTCCTTCCTTCTAGAAACTACAGAACTAAGCCAGATTCTAAAGTAAGCCTGAATAAGTACCATTTAACAATCATTGTTATGGGAACATTATCTTTCTCATTTTTTTAAAAAAAAATTAATTCTCAGGTTGTATTTTCAAAATAAACAAGCACAAAATATTAAGTTTAAAGCACAAATGCTTAGAATAACATTTAAATAGAATTACTTGAAGTAAATATCAATTTAGTATACTTAGGAACTATCGATCCTTCCAGAGTTTTAGCTTTTCTCATTTGCTAACTTTATGAATAAAAGTGTCGTTTTTAAATATCACTCTAAAAAGCAGCTTTTCCAAGTAGATCACTATTGTTAAGATGCATCCTATGAACACATTTCATATAATATACTTACCCAATTTTCTGAAAGGATAGTCTTTATGTGTTAAAAAGATGAATTAATTCTTATTAATTGATAATATTAAATTGGTGATAGTAAAATAGTCATATAATGTTAAAATGTTTTATAAAATGTTAATGAACTTGGGGGAGAACACTTTCTCTCTCTACTCCTTTGCTCTAGCAGAGCTTTTCCTCCCAACTATTTGGAGACTTTCATAAAATATACAGCTATATTCTGACTACATGCTTCTCCTTTGGTCACTTGTAAATAAGCATCATTTTTTTAAGGACTGTGTGAGTTGGTAAGATATTGTATCTCACTTTCTAATCGATTGTGCTCTGAATTACTATGGCTGGGACTCTGCAAACTAATCATTTCCTTTGCCAGCTGATCCCTCTTCAGATTTCCTAACAGAGGGGAGTAGAGGAAGACGGAAAGACAGAGGGGACATAAAGGACTTGCTTTTTCGTTCGCTTCCTGTTCTTGTCAGCCTCGTCCAAGAAAGGGCACTTGGATTCAAGTAGCCTGCAGCTTCCTTTAGCACTTGGAGACCAAGCCTCCTACCACCCCTCAGAGGTATCTGCACCAGCCAGCTGTGTCCTCCTTGAAGCTCCCAGATTTGCCACTAATGGACAATTTCTAGGTTCTAGATTCTGAAAACCCCAATTTATTCCAAGTTTTTCCTCAGTCTCAAGGCTGGTCAGGCTCTGTAAAGCTGATTATCTACATGCTGCCTCCTAATCCCCTTTTGGTTTGTCAGCCTTCCAACCCGTGTAATAGACTCCCTTTATCATGGTCCCTCTGTTGACGGATCGAGTCTGTTTTCTGTTTTACTGACCAGAAGATTATGATGGACTTTAACTGGAATTTTTTTCCTCATTAAGAGCATTTTAAAATTCCTCCCTGAGACTCTTGCTTAACTTCTGACACCTTTGCCTAATTAAGTTTCATACTAGAAAGAAATATTTGGCTAAATTATTTCTTGGATATTAGTTCTATAGCATGAGACATTAAATTTTGTATGACTATAATACATAACTTTAGTGAGCAGGTGTTCACTTTTGTGGGGTGGGTATTTCTCAATTCTCATGAGGATTTAAAAGGGGGGAATATCATTTATATTCAAATGAAAAAGCATCGTGGATCCTCTTTCCAATTTACGTGTCTGACCTAGCCAGCTCTAGGCAACTTCATAATTCATTTATGAGGACCACAATTAATTCTTGCATGTCTCTAAGTTTTACTTTATTCTCTAGAAATAAAGTTCTTTTCAAATGGTTGTCCAGTATGAGCCTGCTGATGCCTTCAGGAGAGCCTAGGCACCCCGACCCGGCCTATTAGAAGTTTCAGAGCGTTTCCTAGGAGGGTTAATGACTTAAATTCTGCCTAATCAGCCACAGAGCTTGGGAAGTTAAATTTTTATAACTTTAATTTTACAGGGAATGACTTCAGATCTAATCACTGGTGAAAAGAACTTTAATATCTCTAAAGTCAACCATCATCAAACTTTTATCTCAAGGGAACAGGGAGACAACTAAATGAGGCTGATAGGTGAACTGAGTGATTTTGACTCAGTCTGTGTTCTGTTCAAATTGTAACTAACTCCCTCCAGTTTGTGATTTTACAAGGGGAAAGATCTGGGGTTTTTTTTGCCTTAATCAGATGAAAGCTTAGCTTGTTAAGATAGAATCATTTCATACAAAAAAATATTCTTGACACTACTTAAATTTGGACTTTTACCAGAACATTCACATGTATATTCCTGTTTTCCTAGTACATCTAACAAATTTTGCCATTTCTGAAGGGACGAAAAGAAGAATGGGCTTCATTTCAAAACAGATAACCTGAGAGACAGTAGCTCTGCATTGAAGTATTAAAAATAAGTAACCACTGTTGAATGTTCAGTTTTTGTTAAGACACTGTTCTTAGTATTTTATGGGTATTTACCCAATTAACCCTCATGACAATCTTATAAGGTAATTATTATTAGCTTTATTTTACAGGTGAGAAAATGAGACCCAAAGATATTAAATAACATTGCCAAGATCATGTAACTAATCAACTGTAAGCCCTGGGCGTAAACTTCGCAAGTTTGGGTACAGGATCTATAGACTTAACCAAGCATCATACCGCTTCTAGTTGACTACCCACTTATTAAAATTAATAAATGGGAAGGAAAATCTTAGCCACTGATTGGAAACCCATGCTTCCTAAACTACTGAGCACACAGGGAGACAGAGGAGAGAGACAAGGAACAAAAGACAGTCAATTCTCCTTGAAAACATGCTTTAGGAATTCCTGCTGGGAATTACTGGAGAAAAATAATGGAGAATCTTTGTCTATGGAACGATTTTAGCATGATGTACCTAGTCTGTCTAGGTTGCTTATGGTAAATAAATTTAGAAGTCATGGATTTATGGTATAAGGCCTATTTAAAACTATTAGAGTCAGCATGTGAATAAGTAATAAATGACAATGTTTCATCACTGAAATATCTCTCTTTGTATAAGTAATGCCCGACACACACCACTTAGAGAGCTCCTAGATTTAAACTGTTAGGGTGAGGGGAAGCGGTGGGGGCAGGGTTGCTACTGCAGCTATAAAGGACCTGGAGAGTTGGGAAAAATCGTACGTCATGTTATGAATGCGCCTTGATTAAAAAAAATGAGGCATATTAGGGGAATAGAGAGTGATGAGATACAGAATTGGTATTTTATGTGGAAAAGAGCAGCATCTCTGATAGTGTGATGTTTGACCAGAAGTTTAATGAAGGAAAGTACTGAGACATGTGTTTTATCTCAGGGAAGGATTTCCTGGCAAAAGGAGTCTGCCTGATGTGTTTGAGAAGACAGAGTGGTAGGAATGGACTGAGAGAGTGATAGCTGTAGGAGATAAAGGGAGAAGTAGATGGGGAGGAGATGTGGTCGGGATCATCAAGCAGTGCTAAAAAAATAAAATTTATTCTGACGGAAATGGTAAGCCACTGAAGGGTTTTAATAGGGCGGTGACAGGGTATGGCTGTGCTTCACCTGGTTTTCCCTGTCTGCTGTGGTTGAGAACAGTGTATAAAGGAGAGAGAGTGACATCAGTGAGAACAACGAGAGTGATAATAGTGCAGGTGAGAGATGAGGGAAGTGTGGCACACCTGTCAGGGGCAGTCAGAAAAATCCAAGCCACTCTAAATATCAGGGCAGTGGAAAGATATCTAGGAATTCAGGGCTTAAATAAGCTTTGAAAACCTGAAGGAGCAAAGGTCCAGAGAAGCTTTGCGAAGGATAAGGCTGAAGTAGGTCTGATGCCTAGAAGATTCTGCAATTCTCAAGATTCTCTGGAAAACTCCACAGAACTATTTGAGTCTACAGAAACGGAGTGGGGAGGGTAGTTCTGAAGAACATGCCTACACATATGTGAATGTCATATGTGCCCATGCTTCTGGCTGTATGTGCCTGTAGAGAACAATGCCCTCTCCACCTCTTCCATCTGCCAAATCTTACATGAGTGCTTATCACTGACAAATTCTATCCCTAATTTATATTTTCTACAATTCCCTAAATCAGAATCGTTACCTGTTTGTAGCATTGCTTTCAGTGTAATCTTTTTATATGTCATTCATTTCTCAGTGGCTTGGTAGAGAGGGAAGCTAAATATATGGTCATAGTCTATCCTCTGGAAGTAGAAGTCTACCCCAATGTACATAACTAATTAAATAATTAAATTATTTATTTTTGTATCTTTCTTTCCTACTAGTGTACCAGCTTCTTGAGGGAAGTAGAAATCCTTTTCATTTTTGTATCGCCAGAATATAGAGTCTTTCCTGAAATATATTGGATGCATGATAAACAATTTTTGGTTGAATGAAAAACCTTTCCATAATAAGAAGATTCATCATAGGGCAAATTAAATGCTAATATGCTAAGAGAATCACAATGAGCAAGTAGAAAGGCATATAGTAAAGTGATCTACACTGAGAGAAATGATCCACATAAAATTATGATTTGAATTTGAGAGAGTTTGTGGAGGAAGTCCTGGACATTACGGGCAGGACATGAAGAGCAGAAAAATAGCAGAAAGAGCAGCAGGAATTTTTTGTAAAAATGTGTGCAGAGCACAGCCAGGCTTAAAACAGCTACAAAACATTTTCAATAGACAATTTTATTTTTTCTATTAGTATTTTTTTATCAGGGGAATCTTTCAAATATTCATGATAGACTTGGGAAAAAAATGATTCAAGATATATAGGCTCCTCAAGGCTTACCAAGTATAATTGAATTGATATGCTTGTATTTTTTTTCAGATACCATTACATTTCTTGCTGCAATATGTTATAGATAGACAGCTAAATCTTCTTGTCAAGTTTTGAAAGGATAGATCTAAAGACTATAAAATATTTTGGAAATTGTACTTATTAAAACACAACAGTGCAAACACAACAAAACCCTTTTCAAACCGGGTTTGATGCCATTGTTCTCCATGGAGCAGTCTCAGTTTACCTCATGGTCCGAGGCAGGTGAGAGCACAGCAGCAGCTGGAGTCACAGCAAAGGCAGACAACACACACATCTGTTAGAAGGGTCTGGTTTTTCAACAATGGACACCTAGTTCTCTCATGTCTCAGAGTAAGTGTCCATCGTGAAAATGACACGTTTCTACAAAATAAAATCGGGTTGACTGTAACGAAGATTCTTGGACACATGTTGTTTTGCTTAATTGTATCCTCGTTGTAATTCTGAAGGAAGATATTATGACATTCTCAATTTTACAGGTAAGTAAACTGAGTCTTAAAGGAGTCAACTGATTTATCCAATTCCCAGAGCCAATAAATGGAGGGACTCCCAGGCTTTAATCTAGGTTTTCCGATGACAAACTCATTTTCTGCCAAAAGGATGACTTCACATATTGAACCCCTGAGATGTGCTAATACTGATAATACACACTATCTAATTCAGTCCTCATAACCACATTATCAGGTTGGTATAAGCAACCTCATGCTTTTCCTGAGGGAACTGATGTTCAGTGACTTTAAATGACTAATTTAATTAGGATTTAAAACCATTTGGAGGGTAAAAAACCAACAATGATAATATGCAAGCATCCTCATCTCTATAAAAACTATTTTTCTCATCAACAGTGAGTTATTTATTTGGTTTCTCTTTATGGGAATTTTCTTGGATTGTCTGTTTTTAATGAAGTACCACCAACACTCTTTACCAGGACCAGAAACTAGGCTTTGTGGTGTTCCTTCCCTCTCTGGCTCTGGGTTAGAGTTTGTCAATGAAGGGCACTCAGACAGGATTTGGAAGGAGGAATGGAGTGGAAGTCATTCTTCTCAGGAAGTCACGGTGGGTGGATGCAGCAGCTTCTTGGCCGCCTCCACAAACTCACAGTTCTCCACTGCGGTGACCGGACGTGGAGACTCCAAGCACCTCAGTGAGCTGTGGCTTTTTTCCAGTCCCCATGCTCCAGTCTTAAGTCCTTCTGGACCGCTTCTCCAATCCTTCAGCTGCTGTCTTCCAGACTTTTCTCTCCATGGAATCCCCAAGTCTTATATTAAATTCCTTATTCTTGTGATGCTATTCTGCTTTCCTGACTGAGCACAGAATAATACAGTGGAAGATACCCCATGGCCTCTTCCAGATTGTGGTGTTGCCATCATAGGGGCAGTGATTCTTTCCTGAAAGAAAAAGAGTTGTCCTTGGTGGAACACACTTGAAATTTTAAAAAATTAAATATATCGCAATGTTTCCTTAATTCTACCTGGTTGATTGTGGGGGAAAAAAAGATAGAAGGCATCAGAGAAATAATCAACATGTACCAAGAAGCCTGTGGAAATGATAAGGTGAATGCATGACCCTAATTGCTTTTACAGGCCAAGTGGTGCTGTCGAGAGAAGAGTAATGATGTGTGTTGGCTTTGACATGAGGTGGATCACACACGCATGTGCAAAAGGATTTTGAGATCATAAAAACAGAAATAGTAACAGTAGTCTTATTATAGTAATAGTAAGTAGTCTTACTATCTAGGAATGAGACTAAGGATTTCATGTGCTATTGATATGCATAATGATATTGGTATATTAAATATTGACTATATTTTAAAAGTTTGTACTCTAGAAAATGTATTTCACTTTTTATTATTAATATGGCTACCATTTATTGAGTATATACAAAGTTTGAGCCAATCAAGTTTATAAGAAATATAATTTCTTATATATAAAAAATATATAACATTTTTTGTGATAGGTAATATAGGGCAAGATTAAGAAAACAACATTTTCAGGTAAGCATATATTTTAAAAGCCTGGAGTTTTTGATCATAGATCATAAGATAAGATCTAACTATGCACCAAGTGGCAGCATATTAAATTATATACGGTGGAAAAAAACAACTTGTGTGCACAGTATACAAACCTAAACATATAAAATGATAGGACTGTCACTGATGCTGTCATAGAGATTAATGCAGAAGAAGCCCTTTGAAAACAAGTCCTGCTATTAAGTGCTCGATGCAATTACCATTATGAGATCTAGCCCCATCCATCAGTATCCACTAAATCAAGATTAACAGCCTGCTCTCTGTTACAGGTGTTACTCACTTCTATTCTCTCTGTGTCTCTGAGGGATAAGGATAAAGAATCTTTGTTCATGGGACTGCTGTGAATTTGTTATTGAATGGCATTACTATCGATATATCTACAAATATTTTATTTGACTTTTAATAATTTGATCAAAACAGTTACATGCCATGCTGCCAATCTGTGAATAACACAGATTTTAGACAATGTTTTGTGAACATGAGTGAATACTGATTTGTGAATTCAAAATCTAATTTATTAAGCATAATACATGCTCCAAGAACAGCATGAAAAAGAACTAGATCTATAATATGGTAAATGTGTAGTGAACTTTTCCCGCACTGTGTCACAGAGAACATGTCTGGGGCCTATGACAATCGAGACTATCACTTACAATGACAACAAAGTACCTAATTTCTGCCTCTTTTACTTGAAATGCTGAAGCTCTTACACCATCACAAGGAGTGGGGATGAACTGCACAGATGCCCAGGAGGAAACCTACCTAGTGGTGTTTGCCTCCATGTATGTTCAACAAGGTTATGCCAAGTTTTAATGTATAAACCCAGAAAATAAAACAATTGTCTCAAAAAAGTTGTTGTTGTGTTCTTGGGAGACTCTATCTTGGTTACTTAATTTTATAATTTAAAGCTTCTATAATATCCACTTTTCCTGCTTATCGTGTTATTTAACCTTCATTTTGGCTAAGACACTATCTGTCTCTGCTCTCCAGTCACTCTCAGTACCCCGTTGCATGTATTCCTGTTGGGTGGTTCTCACTCCTGCATTCCTCAGTCCACCGCCCTACTGAGCTAAACATTAGTCCAATGAGCCAGCAATTAGGATAGAAAATAGCCATCCTGCTAGACCGAAAACTCCATAGAGGGCAGGCACCATGCATTATACCTTTTTTTTTCTTTCATTATTGTTTTAAAGATTGGCACCCGAACTAACATCTGTTTGCAACCTTCTTGCTTTTTCCTTCTTCTCTCTAAAGCCCCCCGGTACATAGTTGTACATTCTAGTTGTAGGTCCTCCTGGCTCTGCTGTGTGGGACGCCACCTCAGCACGGCTTGATGAGTGGTGCTATGTACACGCCCAGGATCCGAAATGGCAAAACCCTGGGCTGCCGAAGCAGAGTGTGCAAACTTAACTACTTGGCCACAGGGCTGGCCCCGCTTTATACCTTTGAATTCTGGCTCCATATACTGTGTCTAATATAGCTCCAGGAATACAGCAGGCTTTCAGTGTGTATTTGGTAATGAATATATAGGTGATTTAGAGAAAATACGCTTAAAAATAATAACTTATGTTCAGTTTCTTTTTTTTGTTTTTCATGTCGAGAGATCAGCATGCATTTTGAATATTCTAGGAAGACTTCAAGATATTTAACTTTAGTCTGTGGTTTCCAACACCAGTGCATTTTTATTGTATAGTTGTGAGCTTGGCAGCAGTAAGATGTGACCCCTGGATTCAAAGGCTCATACGTACAAACATTTATTTCTCACTCTCCTTACATGTCAGGGGCTCCAACAGCTCTGCTCCCCATGTTTCTTATTACAGAAGCTAGTCTGAAGGAGAAGACCTTATTGACGACATGCTATTCCCATCGGGGAGGAAAAAACAAGAGTTAGAGGAAACTCAAGTGATATTTCTGAAGCTTCTGCTTAGTCTCGGCTTACGCCACATTTGCCAAACCTGTAACATGGCCGAACCCAGAATCAGTGGGGAGGGGTGTAAAATTGTCTTATAAAGAAAGGGGGAGCAAACAGTTAGAGACAATAATACAATCCAGCTCACCTCTCCATAAAATTGATCCTGTAAAGGAGGTATCTTTCAGAAAGGTACTTCCATTTTAAGTATGACATTCAGGGACCAGAATTTGTTAATTACAATGGTAGAAATCCGAAAGGTCTTTGGCATCCAACACATTTAATTTGAGCCCTACAATTAAAATATCTGTGATCTTTCTAAGATTCATGGTTACCTGCCCTCCCTAAATCTTAGCGTCAGTATATGCAAAAAATTGAGCTAAAATACCCACCTTAGAAAGTTTTTGTGGAAATGGTATGATAACATGTAAAAAAGTACCAAGCACAGCTCCAGACTTAGAGAAACTCTTGCTCTGTCTCTTTCTTCCTCCCGCTCCTTTCTCTTGAATATCTTTATGCTGGAATGAACACTTAGTTTCATCGCTTTGCACGGTAACTTTTGACTCTGTGAAATCTTTCTCCTATCATTTTAACACCTTAGCTAACTTATCACCAACTGGCATTGATATTGAAAGCTGGGATTTGTTCTCCACCTCCAGGTCCTGGGGCTTCAGCTGCTTTCTCTGTCTTCCTTCAGGCAATCTATTCTTCCAACCTACAATATTAGAAACAAATAAAGGAGTGGTTTTGTTTTTCCTTTTTAACTCTAGAGATCAGCTAGGTCTCTGTCATTCCTTCAGTATTTCCCTATATCCTTCTTCATAAGAAAAGTATTGAGAAACTTATATAAGAGTGTAATTACCAGCAGCAAGAAATTCAACTTTTCAATTTCCTTCTTGAAGAAAAATCTCCCCTCTCTTCCACCCACAGTCTTTCAAAGCATCTCAGAATAAAGTGTCTGTGTGTGCCATCTTCCAACCTGAAATAATTTGACAGATTGCTTCTGAAACGAATCTAAACTAAAATCAAAATATGAAACTTAAATTAACAAATAGAACTAACGCTGTATACATAGGCTTTACCTAGCTTCGTGACAATTTGACGGTTAGCTGTGTGGTTCTCAGGCTTTTCGTAGAAATCAAGAGTGTTTATTAGTTTGACTTTTGACTAGCAACAACAAAAAATAAATTTTATGGTAAATATTTGAAGTGTTATAATGTATACATAATGATATATGTAGCTATTGTACTTTATAATAAAGTTTTGCCATAAAGTAATTTAATTATGCTCATGTAAAAGCCTTCTCATTTTTATGTTTCAAAAAATATATGTTTATTTAATTCTTCAATCATGGCTTCACACATTAAAGTAACATTTATAAAGTGTAGGATCTGTGCCAGACATTTATATTGAGATCCAGAAATGTAAATATGAACATTCATGTTCTCAAGAGAAAGACAAATAAATATTTAATTATAGTACCATAGATTCAACCATACAGAAATATAAATACATAATATAATTTAAATTGAGTATTGTGAAAGCAGCTAATTCCCTAAGAAAACTAGAAAGATATATTCTAATATGCCTGATACCGGTCTGATTGTTTTACATATGTTTTATATATGTTGTCTTCTTATGATCACACAATGACAATCATCTTCTCTGGCAGAGGTAACATTCAAATGGAGTTTGCCTGGCTGCAAAACCTGTGCCACTTAAATGACTCTTAAGCTGGGAGTCAAAGGAAAATTAGGAGTTTTCCTGGTGACGAGGCTTGTTAAGTGCCCTCCAAGGAAGGGGACTGTTGCTGGAGTTTGTAAAAGGGAACAGTATGTTCTAGGTGCTCTGCCTGGGAGGTGAGACCAGGCAGTAAGTAGGTTGAGGCCAGGTTGTCTAATTTTCATTGTGATGGTCTTGCTCAGGTTACCTTTCTGTAAATCACTATATCCACTCACCATTCACTCTTGCAATTCAAACTTTTCCGGACAACATACTGGATGTGCAGGGACAATCATGAACAAAAAGGAAATGGTTCTCTGACTTTGAGAGCCTTATAGTCACTAGCAGAGGAGAAGAAAGTCATCAAATAGTCTCACAAACCAATGCAAGATCATGGGGAGGACAAGCTCTCATTCTTGGAAGATTGGTGTGAGAGAAACTACCCTGAGACCAGAAAGTAGAAACCTAATTAGTCTGAACCAGTTGTATGTCGGTGATGCTCTCGGAAATTTCTGAAATTTCTGTGACTTTTGCTGGGCAGGGTTTTCTGGATCCATTTTCAAATTATCTGTATGCTGTTAATGCTCCCTGCCTCCATCACCATCTCTTGTTCTGCAACCTCCAAAGATTTTCTAATGTTTGTTTTAGCTTTGTGGGGGATCAGAATTTGCCATCCCAAAAATGTGTCTCTTTGGTTTAACTATTTTGAATAACAAAAGAAACTTTGACCTTCTCCCTAACTCCCTAAAAGACTTTAGGATAGAAGAGCTGTTTCCGGAAGGAACTATCATCACACATAACTATAATACACTATGAGCCAGGTGTGGTAGGCAGGGAGAACCTAGTAAGGCCCATTTGATCCAAGTCTTCTCCATGTCTCATTGTCTTTGCAAGGCATGGCAAACATTTGTTTACCAAACATTTGCTTTTCCATCTCTACGTGAATTGCCTTCCTCTCCTTTGAAGTCCCAAGTCACTACCCTCAACATCCTCCTTTGTCTTTAGCTGGAGATAGTATTTAAGGTGGTAGCTTCAGCCATTTTGTTGAGTTACTCAGTTTTCCTGGGTTTCTCCCATGTATACATGTTATTAAATTTGTTTGGTTTTCTCCTGTCATTCTGTCTCCTGTAGACTTAACTTTTAGACCAGCCAACATAACCTAGAAGGGTAGAGGAATATTTCTTCCTTCCCTACAGCTTCAATCCGTTCAGACTGCACTTGATCAACTTGCAACAAAATAAATTCCTCTTTACTCTCAGTATCTTTGAAGTTTCTCTGGCCTTTCCTTTCTCAGTCACCATGTATATTATTTTCCATCAATTGCCATGACTGACATTCAGACATCTAAATTTCCTAATCTGACAGCCTAAGCATTTCTTTGGTACCAAATTAGCTTTTCAGAGACCCGGTTTGCTTTACAACTTCTGTTTTAACCTGACGTCTTTAGTATCATCTTACCTCCTTCATCTTTCAGATTGACTTTTGACAACCCCTTATGAGATTCTGTGTCTTTCCTGCATTCCAGAATACCTGATTTTATCAGTCTGGTGTGGCTGCCCCTCTACTCCACTCCCATAGGTTTGAATTCATCCTCCATAGTGTGTTATTGCAATGACAGGTTTCCTTGGTTACTTCTCTCCATTGTATTTGAATATTGAGATGAGAGATGGTCCTATTTATGTTTTACCACTGGAACCCAGCAAAACTTCTGGTGTAGGTTATGTCCAATAAACATGTGTAGAATTTATGAGCAAATGATGACACATTAAGAGAAAGTCAACGTCCTTCACCCCAGTCTTACAAGAAAATTTTTCCAAGTATTCTTGTCATGATTTCCTACATTTTTCTCCAAAAATTACTGTTCATTTATTAATAACTAACATGCATTATGAATAAGTAGACAGTTTCTATCAATTAACCCATTTGAACTGCATTACTGAGAGGGACAGAGTGGTTGGGTCTGTTTGTTTCTCTGCTGTAAAAGTTTCCCAAGTACAAGGTGGATGCTGTGAGGTTTTTTTATCCCTTTTAGAACCTAGGGACTGAAGCAGTACCCTTCAGGAGAAATAGCAGAGAGAATTTAGACTAAAAAGCTTTCCCTAAATAAGTAAATTGTTAACCAATATTAATTATAGCAATTATAGTATTCCTTTTTATAAAGATAATTGAGGTGTTGGAGGTGATAATGAAAATATGTGGTTTTAGAGAATGCAGATTTAAGGGGGTAAGATGAAGCAACATAGTAAAACTTTAATATAGAATTCAGCACCTTTGAATCGTATTTATTTATTAACTTCTACTTTCTTCAACTCTTTAAATTATTAACATTATTTATTTATGTTTTTGGCAGCTTATTTATGGAACAAATGGAACAGTATAGATATAAGGATATTTCTTTCTTTCAGAAAGAAAGATGGGGATCACTATTTTAATTAATTTACGTTATTAAACATAGTGCACTTATATTGATAATTTATTGTCATTTTTTTCAACTTCTTCATTTCTACCCCATCACTGCTTCCCTCGCACCAGAAAAAGAAGCTCCTTTCCTCCAGGCACCGCCACATCAGGGGACCACAGTTACAAATATTTTGTCAGTGGAAAGTTTGTATGTAATACATTTTTGTATGTAGTGCACTTTTTCTCTTATCAGGAATAAATATTTAGTTATTTATACATATTTATAAATAATTGGAGGGATCTAATTGCTAAAACTGAAAAGGTAAACTGCCAGTGAGTGGCTCTAATTAATCATTATTAAGGTTGCACCCAGTATCAGGTCCAGATGTAAACTAACAATTTTACATTATTTCTGTTTTTCCATCTTTGCCAAAATCTTACTACCTTCTCAGTCTTCTTTGGGAATGACACTGACTGGAAGTGAAGGGGAAGCAACTTTTGCCTTCTAGTAAAAGGAAACGATATCAAATGACCTACCTCGCATAAATGTGGGCATTTTAAAAAATGTATTAGAGAGTATATAGTCAGGGTCTTGCCTTTTGGTGGAGAGAGTGTGCAAGCTGAAAGTAATGAGTCATCTAGTGCAGGCTACTGGCTTCATAGATGACAAATTGACGGCCAGAACAGTCACGTTACTTCTCCAAGGTCTTTCAACAGATCGGAGAATACAATTTCATTCTCTAATTACTAGTTTGGTGCTGCTTGCATAGCATCCCACAAAGTAAACTCTGTTAGGAAGAAAGAAGGTAGATCGAAATGCGTCTGCGAAGCAGATTTCATTTTCTAAAACCATATTTTATTCAATACCAACAAAATCTAAAAGGGGAAGACATTGTCTCTTCAAAAAAAGAAAAAAGAAATACTAGGTCTCTTTAGTCATAAGGTTATGGAATTTTATGATTTCGTGAAACATGCTGGAGGTGGAGAACCTTGGGAGGCCCAGAGGAAATGTAAGCTGCAGCCACTTTGGCATACTAATGATCAAATCAGTTGACACAGAGCCTTAGGTGTTGTTATTGTCACCGCAGATAAAACACATCCTTTTGGCTTGTGGAGATTCTGGAGTCGTTTCATGAAACCAGATGGGTTCTAATTAATGCAGCAGCTGTACACAAGCCTACTTCTTTTTATTCCTGACTGGCAGCCTGAGATCCATTTGGGATTTACCTAATGAGTTTATTCCAGGAAACTACCATTGGCATTAATTAACTCTATGGTATGAATATGGGAAACATTTAGAAGATTGTTAAAATTGAGGTGAGAATGACAAACTCTTAGTTCTCTGCACCTTTAGACTCTTCAAATTTAAGAATTCTTTTTTAAGAGAAGGAATAATAGCCCCAATACCATCTAGAGTCTCTTGGCCTTTAGAGTGTCGCCCATATTTCACCCTTTTTCTTTAGTAACAGAGTCTCAATTTTGTTCAGACCATGTGCCTAGTTAAGTGTTCACTTCCCCAGCTGGGCATGGCCCCATGAACCAGTTCTAGTCAGTGACATGCACGCAGAAGTTTGCTGCAGGGATTCTGCGAACACCGTTGTTTTTGACCACAAAGCACACAACTCAGGTGGCCCATGACTTTTACTTCTTCCTTCTTCTCACTTGGACTGTTGACATGGTGTCTGAAGTTGAAGTGATTATTTTGATTTCATAAGGACAAAATCCCCATGATGATGGTGGCAGAGCAGAAAAATGGACAGAGTCCAAGACTGGATGGCCTCGTGCCTCCATGCACCACTCTGGGCTGGCCACTGTAACTGAAGACTCAAGGCCTCATTTGGCTAAGCAGTTCCTCGCTAATACTCAAACCCCATGGATGTCTAAGCTCTCCTTGGAATATTTTTGTCAATTAAGTCAAAAAAGTCTTGTATTTTATTGGTCACCTTTAATTGCAGGTGATAATGAGTTTGCTCACTGTCCTGAACAGACAGGTGAAAAAATCCAGCCTCTCACTTTCTGCTCACCAGACCCACAATCTACTCTCACTTGTGAATAAAGAAGACTTAACTGGGGCCGGCCCAGTGGCACAGCAGTTAAGTACGCACATTCCGCTTTGGCGGCCCGGGGTTTGCCATTTGGATCCCAGGTGTGGACATGGCACCACTTTACACACCATGCTGTGGTAGGCGTCCGACGTATAAAGTAGAGGAAGATGGGCATGGATGTTAGCTCAGGACTAGTCTTCCTCAGCAAAAAAGAGGAGGATTGGCAGTAGTTAGCTCAGGGCTAATCTTCCTCCAAAAAAAAAACAAGAACACTTTACTGAACAATTAAGGATCCCCGGGAGTGTTTCGTGTTGTTGAACCCCAACACATATTCAAAATCACATAGGAGAGATTTTTAATTTGTTTGTCTTGGACCTCACAAAATGGAGATTTTTCTCGACAATTTTCCTTGTAAGGACTAGGTCCTACCCTCCTTTGGATCTTTTCTCCATCCCTCAATTCTCACTTTTATGTTCTTATATAGCTTCTCTTTGAAAGCTTAAAAGCCGTTCTCTCTCTTTATCTCATGAGCAAAGGTTTGACTCTTTTCTTTCTGAAGCCATGATACCAACACAAAGCCTGACTTTCTACCTTAACTGTGCATTAAAGTGTTACGTGTTTGTTTATATTTATTCAGAAAACTTTTATTGTTATTTTGCTAAGATGCATATTGGTAGCAGTCATTAAAACAAAGGGATTGTTTTTACTTTGTTGTAAGAAACAATTATGCATATATCTTCATATGGATTTATGTCATTTTATATTTCTAAACATGTATATTTAAGAAGGCCCTAGTAATTAAATTTCTACTTCAGAGGGCAGATATAGTCTTTATAAATGGCTTCTTAAATATCAGTAGAAACTCAGCGGACTTTGAAGAGGCAGGAAGTGTTGCATAGTGGGAAGCTCCGACAGCCTGGCAGGCACTCAGTTGTGGTGTAACCGCTCAGATCTCTGCATCTCCCTGAATTTTCATCTATTACACAGACATAACGACACTGTGGTCACTATATGGCTTCCAAGATTAAGGAGACTATAAATATAGGCTGCCTGAGATAACAAAGAAATGCTGTAAAATGGCAGAGTTGTTGTGGTTGATTTTCTATTGAGAAAGACGAGAAATCTTAGTTTTCAGATTTGTGGACTCTATAACGTTTTAAGCAAAACAAGATCTGAATTTTGCTAGTTACCATTTGCCTTAAATTTGAATTTGCAGTATACAGTGTATTGAGTATTCATTCAGGAGATGGGCGTGTTATCCCAGGTCCTGATAACTACGCCACTTGGCAGCACGTGACCATATGATGATTACAGTTAACTAGAACACGAAGGGCAAGGAGCACTCTCAAACAGACTCAAAATGGAGCTTTCTTGTGCGGTAAACTCTTCACGTGACGCACCACCACCAGCACCCTAACCGGAGTAGCTTCAGGATGACTCATTTTAAAGTTCTCCCTTTTTCTGCAAGTAGAATCATCTGTAGATAGTTAAAGTGAGAAGAAGCAAATGAAAATATGATGGAATGCAGCTGACAATCATTAACCTAAATTAACACCCACCAGCCCACAGAGACAGCAAGCAGAACAAAACCAGGAAGCTTTCCTGTTTAGATTTTAGAGCTTATACTACCATGTGATGTAAATTTCTATCACTTGATCCCTCTGGAAGGGTCGAGCTTTTATGTTTTAGAATCATTGTCAAGATTACCCTCATAATCCAGAAAGAAGAAATGCGTTTGCTTGATTGTGCTTATTTTCCATAAGTAATAGACAATCACACAAATAGATAAATGTTTCTCACATTTTTTAAATTTCTGCAAGAAAGAAAACTCCAATCTCATCTTGAAATTCTTATATCTTCCTCCAGTTGGGTAAGCTATTTTTTTTCCTTTACTACCCAATTATATTTGTATGAGATGTGGAGTAATCTATATTTGAGGGGTGTATATTGCTTTAGGAATTTTGGATTTAAAATGTTCTTGATATAAAAAACACACATCTCGGTGGTCATATTAGCCTTCTTCTCACCATGCAGAACGTCTCTTTCCAATCCCAGTAACACATGCTGAAATGCCATATCGAAAAAAATAGCTTAAACATGAAAACCGTCTACTATTTCATGACTTATTTCCCAAAAGGTGTCCTTTATGGTGGAATGTTAGGTGGAACCTGATGACTCAACATCGTGCAGATATAATGACGTCTTTTGAAAGCAGGAATTCTTTACGAAAGAAGTTTTGCTAAAGTATTTTTATACTTTTATAATATATAAAACCCACATTGTATGATTCCATAAAAATACATTAAAAACATATTTTAAAGTTTAAATAATAAGAAATACTTAAATGATTACACTATTTTATACATTTACATAATATTTTATTACTTAAATGTACAAAACGGTGTAATCACTTAAATATTTTTTCTAATAGCTGTTAATTAAGTGAATCATTGTCAAGGAATGCCAGGAATTCCTATATGCCAGGAAATGTGCTCACCAAGTCACAGGCATTATCTTTTCTAACACCCACAGCAACCCTATGAAATAAGTATTATTATTTTGCCCATTTTAAAGACAAGAGTTCTGAGGCCGAGAAAGACTGAGAATTTTGCCCAAGGTTGCTCAGCTAAGGTTAGACCCACATCTGTTTAACTCCAAAACTCATATTCTTAGCGATATGGGTGCTCTCCTGCAGTGTCCTGTCAATGTTTTATTTCCTTATTTCTTTTTAATACAAGACTTTTATCTCTGTGCTTCTGGCTAATACTCTTCTTTACGATTTTAAAAATGGTTTCTGAAATTTATGTGATAAGAACATAATGTTTGAAATTACTTCTTGATTCAAACAAGGTAATCCTACAGAGACACATCCTTGAATTTGCATTCAAAATGACATGCCTTGTAGGAATGATACTGTGAAATTCTTGATGTGGTGGGGCTGTCCTTTCTGCCTTAAACTCATGCACATCTGGTTGAAGCAAAAATCCCAGGAGAGGAGCCTGTGATTGTAACTCCCCTCTTCTGACTTAAAAGCTATTAAGCGTCTTTGTGCATAAGGAGTCATGCGGGTTTTGCATCTGTTCCAATTCATGATTTGGGGTTTTCCAGTCTAATAACATATCATGAAGTTAGTAAGCCCAAAATTTAAGCTATGCTTGAAAATAACTTCCTCAGCTGCCTTCAGCTTTATTACTGTCTCCAGCTCCCCATCTAGAAAATGGAAATTATAATGCTTAGATATACCACAGTGGGATGTTGTGAATGATTAATTATAAGGGTTTGGCTTGGTAAAGTCATAGATAATTGCTGAGGATCTTTTTAACCTCTGTTCTGTCCTGCCAGAGGGATGGAGGCAATGAGCTAATGGGTCTCTTCTGTTCTAAGCAGTTGGTCTTCAAAGAGTTTGAACATCTGCACAAGAGTGTCCTTGTTGGTGGAAATCAAGTAGAATAAAACACAAAACAAGGTCTGATTGGTTCAAATTAGGCCATTCACTATTGAATATCACTTATTTATATTTCATCATTACTATAGTCGTTCTTACACAATCTTTCCCCACCTTCCTAACACTCTATCTCTCATCTACTCCACCTCAAGCAGGAAAGACTCCTTGCTGGCACTCAAACAGCAAAGCCCTTTGATTCTGCCAGGTGAGCTCTTGCTCAAGCTATCCACAGCAGTGACTCACTGCCTTCAGGTCTCCGCTCAATTGTCATCCAAACAGAGACAACTCCCAGGACATCTCTACCTGAAGGAGCATCACTCCATCCTCTTCTGCACCCCATCCCCATCAGTCTTTAGCCCTTTACGCTGCCTTAGTTTTTTCATAATGATCATGATCCCTTAGCATTTTATTTTTGGTTGTTTATTCTCTATCATACCACTCTATAAAGCTAAGCTCTCTGCGAGCAGGGGATTTGTATGTTTTGCTTATTACTATGTTCTCAACATCAAAAGTGTGCTTGGAACATTTTAGACATTCACTAAATACATGTTGACCAAGTGGATAAATAAGTGGGGAATATTCCTGCATTATACATTCTTCGTTCTTTATTTCTCTAGTGTCTGTTTCTAGTAATCACTAATGTGGTCTACATTTGATTTTTGACATTTATAAGGTAGAGAAAAATCTTGTCCTTCAGAAAATCTTACAAAACAATTATAACTCAAGAAAATAGAATTCTAATTTGTCGTACAGACACCTGAAGAGAGGGCAGCAGAAATATGGGTCTCTGATCTAGTATTAGTCTAATCATGCACACGTACTTCTGACTCATTTCAAGCTCTCCTTGGGACACATGGTCTGGTGCAGATCTGAGGTTCAGATAGACCTGAGTTCCAATACGAATAAGCCACCTGCCAACTGAGCACTGTTTGAACTATAAATTAGGAATAATAATGCCTACTTAAATTTTTCCTCATGAGAGTTTATTAAATAAGATTATTCTAAGACATCTAGCAAAATGACAGATGTACATTGGGTAGCCAATATGTTAGTTTTCCATCTTCACAAAGCAAGATGTATACGTTTTTATTTATCCAGGAAACCAGCAAATGTTTTAAACCTCTAATTTTTCTCCTTTCAATGTCTAACTAAGTCACCTCTAGATACTTTGCAGTTACACCTGCTGTTGATCAAGCTCTGACAGGCTCTTTCTTCTTGCTACCAACTTCCTCACTCTTATGATTCTTCATGTAAGTTTTCAGCAATAATTTCTTTATTTGCTCTTCAACTTTCAGTCCTCCAATAATGCCATCAATATTAGTGTTTCTAAGGACTGTTCTTGTCCCATCACTCTCCTGTCCCATGCATTTCCACCAAGCGGATGAATGAATGATTCCATTCATTCATGATCCAGGTGCTAACAACTCCCTAGCCCTGCCCTCTCCTCTCAGATTCAGGCTCCTACATTCAGTCAGGGCGCTGCCAGCTCCACCTCGATGCCTCCAATAACGTTGAGAAGTGGACCATCGTTTCGCCCAAAGTCGTTCTTCTTACTGTACTTCTTTGATGATTGGATGAGAGGAAAAGGAAGACAAAACTGACTTCTGGTTTCTAGCTAATGTGGCAGCAAGAATTGAGAGAGAGAATGGAGTGAGGGAAATGTCCCAGCTCTCAAATAGGGTGTTGGTCACACAGATGTGTACCTTTACAGAGAAGCCTGGCAGATGCTGCCTTAATCAAGGAATCACAGTTAACATCACCAGAGATGAGACAAATCAAACTCGATAGGATGCAGTGAAACGAGCACACTATCATTTTTGTGATACTTGCTTCAAAGATGCATAACTTCCATCAAATCATATAAAAATATTAGATAAACCGAACAAAGGACATTCTAGAAAATAACTGGCTTGTAATCTTCAGAAGCATCAAGGTCATGAAGTCAAGGAAAGATTGAGAAAGAGACAAAACTAATTTATTTATTTATTTATTGGTGAGAAAGATTGACTCTGAACTGACTTCTGTTGCCAATCTTCCTCATTTTGCTTGAGGAAGATTGCCACAAAGCTAACGCCTGTGCCAATCTTCCTCTACTTTATGTGGGATGCCACTATAGCATGGCTTAACGAACAGTGCTAGGTCCATGTCCAGGATCCAAACCTGTGAACCCCAGGCTGCCAAAACAGAGCATGCGAACTTAGCCACTATGCCATGGGGCCAGCCCCCTGAGACATTACTAATTTTAAGGGGTGATTTTTATTTGGATCTTTTTCCTATAAAGAATGCTATTGGAATCAAATTTCCTTTCCAGACCTCAGTTTCTGCTTCTCTAAAATAAGTAGCTTGGATTAGTTCTCAAAAATGACAGCCAACATTTACCAAGTGCTTGGTCTGTCTGAGACACAAAACAAACAAACAAACAAAGTATGTGTTGGAACAACTGACAAACGTGAATGGGGTCTGAGGATGATAGTGTAGTAACACATTCATTTTTCTTTCTTCCTTTTGCTGGTCATATTGTGATTATGCAGGAGAAAGTCCTTGTTTGTAGGAAATACACATTATAATATTTGGGATGATGGATGACATATTGACGTTTTCTGAAATGATTTGGGGAACAGAAGTTCTTTGTACCATCCTTGCAATTTTTCTGTAAGCTTGAGATTGTTTCAAAATAAAAGTAGTTTTTACAAGAGAGGCTAGAATTTTTCTAAATACTGGATAATAATTGGAAGGTGCAAGTTTCGTAGTAACACAATCAGATTTTATCTTTAAAAGGTTACTCTGGCTGCTCTGTGGAAAGTATATTTGGGGAGTGGGATAGTGGAAGGGTGTTAACACTCTTGGCATGTGCTGTCCTTTTGGGAAAAAAATCACAGGAAGATTCCCCTCTGGGAGGACACATTGCAAAACGGCAGCTCGTCCTCCAAGCTGACACTGTTCCAGGCCAAACTCTCCAAGCAAATGACTATATAGAGAGTTTCTGGGAAGCACAGAGACCAGATGGAAAGCCATAGCAGCTGTCCACAAAACAAGTGATGAATAGCTTTAGGAGAAGATGACTTGCAGATATATTCTGGAGATAGAACGGAGACAACAGGCTGAAAGGTTTGATGGGGAGAGGGAGGAAAAGAGGGAAATCAAGAATGACTCACATGGTTTTAACTTTTAACTTCAGTAATGGCTTACTGGTAGCATTTCCTTATATAGAGAAGATGTATGAGCAATTTTGGGAGAAAAATCAAGAATTCTTATTTTGTTATGAATAAGCAGTTCACTAAGGAAGAAATCCAATGGCCCATATGCATAGATTAATATTCAACTTCATTAGTATTCAACAAATAAACAAAACATTGAAGTATTTTTCATCTATCAGATAAGCAAAATATTTTTCTTTCAATTTTGATATCTATTATTGATGCTTTGGATACAGAAACAGGTTCTTTATAGACTGATGGTAGGCAGGTAAAGTCTTAATGGAGAGAAAATATGAATCCAATATGAATCCAATAATTCAAACTTTTTCAAAAAAACAATTTTACATTTTAAAAATTATCCAAGTGAAATTACTAAGGATGTGAACAAAGATTTAGCTCTAAAGATGTTTTCTCTAATATAGCTAATGTTAATACTAAATGCTAAATAATCATTAAATTATTTTAAATATCCAAATGACAGGATATTGTTGGTTTGCAATAAACAGGCAGGGGGACTGGTCCTTTATTCTGGAGTCTCCAGTGTGTTAATGCAAACACTGGCCCTGAGATCCTCAGCCTTATCATGCATCTCCCGCTGATCTAAGAGAGGGTGAAATGTTGAAGGGAACGATCTGAAGGAGGTTAGGTTTGCTTTGAAGAAAGTTATCACCCATTGGGGATTGCAAGAAAGGTTGCCTTCTCCTAATTATCTGGGATAGAAAAAAGAGAGATTTCTTTTACTTCCCCAAGCCAAGTCAGGTGGGAACAAGAAAACTATTGATAGACAGCAGGGTTTCTGCAAAAAAACAAATCAAAACCAAACAATAACAATAAAACAGAAACAGAGGCTTGACCTCCTGCCTCCAGGATGTTTACCGAGCTGCAGGAAAACGTTGCTTGGAGATGGGTTGCGCAAAAGAGATTCCTGGGCCAGGATGGCAAGTGTGGATCCAGCAGGGCCTGGAGAAGGTGTTCCCTTGTAAGTTCCCACCAGCGGGGTGGACTGTGATGTTTTGGGAAAAAAATGGTAAAACGCCACATGAAAAAAGATACCATCCCAAAGGAAAAGACAACAACTATTTGACACCTGCTAAGACAAACTATATTTGTATTCTGAAATGTATAGAAAGGATCAGGTAAGCAATTTGCTTTCTTCTTTAGTGAGGATAAGCTGACTGCTCTAACAGGCGTGACACATCTTCACGGTTTAATGTGTGCAATCTTGTTGAGGTCTGAGGGAAGGGGCTCCATGAAACACAGTCATTCAAGACCCAGGTTCCTTTCACCTTACGCCTTGTCCATCTTTGAGGATCTCCCTGGACCCTCTGCACTCAGCTTGGAGAGCATCCTGGAAGGCTGTCATCACTCCATTTGCACCCCACTGGCGCTCATGTGGTCCCACCTCCGTAGGGGCTGGGAATGCAGTCAGCAAGGTTTTGGCGAGCCAGTCTCTGCCCAGTCTCCTTCCTCTCTAGCTGGTCACTGGGGCCCAGGGGAGCCAGAGTCAGTAGAAGGAGTCAGGGAGGGGGAAAAGAAAAGAAACAAGCATAATGAAAGAAGAGTTCCTCTTCGCTCAGCGTTCCTTAGACATAATCTGGGAGCAGAGACGAGGGGACAAGGTTTGAAACAGATGAATTGAAATTTTCTATTATAATTGCACTGAATTTTTTAATACTTGAAAATAAGACAATTATAAAATGAAAATTAACTGAAAAAGTTTTGGTATCTTCCTTCTATGGGATAGGGAAGGGAGAGCAGACAGCTTGAAGGCAAATTTTTCCTCCTTTGGAGGCACTAATTCCAACCCAAATAACTAACTGATTAAATTGTTACTTCCATATATTGAAATATAATGCTGGCATTCAAAGTTATGTTGCGTATTTGTATTTTATTTATATGGAAGATATTCTTGATGAATTCAGTTAGAAAATAAGTAGTGGTGTAAGATCATACTTTTGTAAAAAGTGTGTGCAATTCACATTGTATACATAAGTATATGCATTTGTATGTGTACAATCAGCATGGAAAAATGGAGAAATATATACACTAAAAGGTTAAGACTGGTTGTCTCCAGACGGTCATATTTATAGTAACCAAATATTTTTATTTTTAGGATACATTTATTAACTTTTACTTATCTGTGATGACTTTTGGAAGAGAAGAAGAATAAAAACAAGGATAATATTGTGAAATAAACATTAAAGTAAAATAAAATTATAAAAATATATTTTATGTCTAACCACCACATATACCTTATTTCTCTTTTAAGGATTATCTATATTTTATTAATTTTTTAGTTTTAATCACTTGCAACATTAGCTGATGGTAAAAAATAAGCTAAAACCAGTAAGGATATTTGCCTTTAGATGCATTATTTTTTCCATTTCGATTTTTCTCTCAACCAATCTCATTATATCACTTCAATTTTCTATTTTCTCTATTACTATATGAAATAAGAATTACAAATATTACCAAATAACAGATGTTTCTGTGGTCGGAGAAAAATAATGTACCTTACAGTTTTGCGTGGAAAATTTGCAATGTAAGTTGCAGGCATCCTTTCCAGCCTATAGGTGGCGCTAATGCCCTTGGCTTGCAGCAGTTAGAAATCACCGAATTCCAGGGTCTGGGCCAGCTGAGAAGCAGTGGGCTTGCCAGGTGTAGACTCTCAAGACTCACTGGTTTTCAAGAAACACACACGTGCTCAGCAAATGCATACTCCCTTAGGTGTTGTGTGTTTTGCTCCCAGTGAGTTTACAGTTCCAGTGTCACTGGTCTCTCGAAATAACAATAGCAGCCCTTCAAATTCAAACTGTAAGTATGGCCATCTATTCACTGGCTCCTTCTTGATATATTTTTCTACTTTCCTGGTAGCCCAGCCTGCTTTTGTTTATATGAGTCTGTCTTACCGATTGCATAGAGTATTTGGGAGATTCTATTGGATAATATTCAGGAAAGCTGCATTGCCATCATGTGCTGTAACTCCTTATATAAATGTAGTGGGTTACCATGATTATAATCAGAAGTCAAGTGATTTGTTAATTGATTATTAGCATCCAAAGGGCATGGGATAATGTGCCTTGACTCCATGAAATGCCAACTGATGACCAATAATAGTGTATGTATTACGTCCCAGGCTGTCTAGTCCTTTATATTTTCGGTAGAATGGTATTGGACACAAAGACGTTGGGACATGTCTATGTCTATGTCTGTAGCTGTGTCCTTTATCATTAGTAAAAGCTACAGCCATAGATTCTCATGATTCCAAGGTATATTTACTAATTATTGTATTTTTATTAAGTACAAATACTACTGTAATATTTAAGAGAATTATTGGGTTTATGTTGTTAACTTAGTTGAGCTACCCACAAAGCAGAAACAATACTTCTCAATTTACAAATAAAAGCTGTCCCAAGCTTTTGGGAAAACGCAATTTTTTCCATAATATCAATTTAGTATGACCACTGTAGTTTCTAAAATGTTGACTTCTGCCATGCCAGCTCTAAGAACTGAACCACTGTCTCGAAAATATGGAATCAACAATCTGGATCTTGCTTTATGCACTGCCATGCCCCTGAAGAAGTCAATACATATCAAATGGTGTTTTAAAGCCACTCAGGGAAATCGCTGTTTGCAAGAAGCAAACGATGAATTTTATTTTAATGTGACTAAGTCTGCTCTAAGTTATGTCCTCAGTTAAATTTAGATTTTGTGAAATCTTGAGTTTTCTGTCATCATAACTCAAAATAGTTTATGATATTATTCTGGAGGCTGGTTGTTACCAGCCTCCAGAATTTATTCAATATAATGTGAAATCATCTTGAAAACTATGCTAGGACATTTAATAAATGATGAAAAGTCACTGTTCAATGTATTTTAATTACAAAATAGTTCCCAAATGAGGTACCCGAATGTGATGTTGCCATGATGCTTCTATGTCCAATGTTGACATTGCAATAGTCCCAACAAGGCTTCACAGGACAGGTGGCATTTAAAGAAGTGGAGGTTTCTGCAGCTGAGCAGAGAAGGAAGGGGTGAGCTGATCAGGGAGACAATGTGCAATTGATAAGGTGGGAGTCGTGTTCAGGCCACCATAGCTGTCACATGGTGTGTGGGGGGGCAGACTTGGAAGGGTCTCCACAGCCGTGCTATGGAATGCTGAGACATTTAGATTTTATTTGTAGATGATTAGAAGGTAAGAGAGGATGGTGCAAGAGGAGCAATGCAAACAGGAGATCAGAGCATCAGGGCTACAGTTTAAGAGAGTTATTCTGCAAACTATTGTGATATTGTTTAGAATTGGAAAAGTTGGGATGTGTGGGAACCAATTAGAAAGTGCTATGAGAATAACACCAGCTCTGTGTTGTTTTTTTTTTTTTAAGGTATGCCTCTTTTTTTTGGTGAGGAAGATTGGCCCTGAAGTAACATCTGTTGCCTCTTTTTTTTTTTTTACCATCTTCCTCATATTTTTTTTTTTTCTCTTCAGAGCCCCCTAGTACATCATTGTATATCCTAGTTGTAGGTCGTTCTAGTGCTTCTATGTGAGATGCCACCACACATGGCTTGATGAGTGCTGTGTAGGTCCGCACCCAGGAACTGAACTGGCAAACCGTGGGCTGCTGAAGCTGACTGCACAAACCCAACCACTTGACCACGGGGCTAGCCCCCAGCTCTGTGTTTTTATGCTTAGTTGTTTAGGATAGGTTTTCACATATCATAAAATTATATCCTCGTGGTGTTTTACCCCTGAGAAAAGAGAGAGCCAGAGAAGTTTTAAATGCTTGCAAGAGACCACAGTGGTGGTAAGAGGCTGCAATGGGATTAGAATGTAGGCCTGAGCATCAGAGCACCAAATTCTACCCAGGACTTTGTTTTTCCGCCGGATTATTCCTGATCCAGGGAGAGAGCGCTAAAGCTTGCCAAGCACTTCCTCTGGGTGTGATGGCAGAATGTGGGAGCCCAGTTGCAGGCGGCTTTAACTACAGACCTTCAATTCCAAACTACCTTATCTACAAGAACTGAACTGTCAGGGGGCCATCTAATTTCCTTTTAGGCTTAGCTGGTTAGAGCTTAGGATGTGTGTTCGTGTTTACAGCATATACACGTATCTCTATATAGAACCTACGAATCCTGTAGCTTCGCCAAGTGGTGCATTCTGACTCAGCTTTGCTCAAGCCCGTAATCATTGCTGGCCAGGTTTGAATAATGAAATAGCTATTGTACATAAGGTAATGGGGATCCACGCTTCCCCAAAATCTTTCTCACATTCATTTTCTATTGTTTTATTCTCCAGTTCAAAATTTTTTGTCACTTTATTATTTATTATTGTTGGTATAAAAAACAAATTTGGGGAGATTTAATTTTCCTGTCACACCGGTTGTGTTAGCTTGCTAGGGCTGCCATGACAAAGTGCCACAAACTGGATCGTTTAAATAACATACATTTATCATCTCATGGTTCTGCAGGCTGGAAGCCCAAGGTCAAGGTGCTGGCCGGGTTGGTTCCTTCCGAGGGCTGTGAGGGCAGATCTGTGCCAGGCTCGCTCCTTGACTTGCAGGTGGCCCTCTCCTACGGCTATTCACATTGTCTTCCCTCTGTGTGTGTCTGCCTCTGTGTCCAAATTGCCCCTTTTTCATAAGCACACCAGTCATATTGTGTTACAGCCTGGCTTAATGAGCTCGTTTTAACTTGATGCCCTCTGTAACGACCCCTCACTCCAAATCAGGTCACATTTTGAGGTGGTGGGGGTTAGGACTTCAACATATAAATCTGGGGAACACAATTCAACCCATAACTCCTAGGTTACAAACATTAAAATACCAAGTAAATATATTGGCATAGTAATTATTTGTAATGAATTGCATAAATAGTATATTTCCATCAGTGGGACTTCTTTTGACATGTACATTCTGCCTGGAAATTTCTTCCCCCTGATCTCTGTCTTGTCACTCAGATCTCACTCACATTTCCTTCTCAGAGAAAACTCTTGTGCACATGGTTCCCAGTCTCCACCTGAAACCTTGGCTTTCTGTCACTCTGACTGCTTGGCATTCGCTCCCTGGTTTATGTGATCTGTCCCTTTCACCCCCATAGGAGGGTAGCCCCTTCCCAGCAGGGGCCCTGCCTGTGTCACTCGCTGCTCTGTTCCCAGGAGAGAGGACCGTGCCTGCACACTACAGTCTTTCCAATAATAACAGCTGAATGGAGGAGCAGATACACCAGATCCAGCATTTGGAACTGTACTCTGGATATGGATTAAGGGCATTCGATGGATGATCATGAAGCCCTGAGAAAATGCCCTGGATGAGTGCCACCTGGCTCAGGCCCTCATGAGGGTTTCCCTCCTACTGTCTGACATTGTCCTATCCTAGGGGATGCTCTCTGTGCGGTCTATCATGGTTTCCTGCGCATGGCTCTAGAAAGGTAAATGAATCCTGATTTTGCAGATTTAGGAATCAGATACATAAACATACATACATCTAATCAAACTCCTCGTCTCAAAGAGTAAGAAACTAAGAATCTAAGTGGTGATACGATGTGCCTAACTAATTGGTGACCATAAAGTGTCTAGAACTTAGTTTTCAAGAGATGCACAGTCTGTGCAGAACAAAAAGGGAAGCCAGGGTTTCTTTGTTTCTATTTTATTACCTGCCTGCCTCCGCATGCAGTCCTTGTCTTCTTGCCATGCCTGTTGATGGAAAAGCAAAGACCCAGTGCATATTCTGTCCCCAACACAGCAAAGTGTTTTCTCAGTAGACACGGAGACTCCACAGGTCTTTATGGTCCAGTACCCAGTGCCTGGCTCCTCGCCGGCTGGCGGACGACACCTACTTCTCCGCACAGCCTGAACCAGCTCATGTGTCAGCCCAAGGAAGTAGATGCCTGTGCATCAAAATTGCAGAAAACAATCAGAGTTCTGTTTGACACTAGCAACCTGGGAATAAGGATAAGCAGTCTGATCAGACACAAATTAGAACTGGTAACTAATCCCTCACCAGATCTGCTACTGACTTGCCGGGACTTTGAGTAATCACGGAATTCCGTGATTTCCCCGTGTGTAAAATAAAGAACCAAATGATTTCCAAGGCCCCTCTAGCTCTAAGATCCAGTTTATATTTCAAATTGAAAGTATCTGCCTAAAGGCACTAATATATTGTTCACAGTTTCCCAATAAACTACTTTCCAATAAATAAACTGCCTAAGGCAATTTGAGAATAATAGTCTCTCTCTCTCTGTCTCTCCCCATTCCCTCATTTATTTTAGATTAGTGATATACTAATTATATACTAATTATCCTATCTATTGCACTGACTGCCGACTTGATGGATCACATAACTCAAAATCATTCTCTGCTTGCCCTGTTTTCTCACCTGAATGAGGGTGTGCTTTCACTGACGGACTGGGTGCAGGCAAGGGCAGCAGCGGCCGCTCCCTTGCGGAGGGCTCCTAGGAGAAGGCACTTTATTGGCATGGCTCCTGCTGGGCCTCCACAGTTGTCTCATCTGCACGGAGCAGCTGGCTGGTGAAAGAAGCATGTTGTGTTGATTGATCTTATACATATTTTGAAGTGTATTCATACCTGTCAGTGAGTTTTATAACATCTCCCTTGCATTTTACATCAACAGCATTAAGTAGAGCTCATGGTGTTCACGTGCCGTTGGGAAATAGCAGATGGCATATTCATTCTTTTTCTTATTTAACAATTAGTAGCAGGGTTTTCAGGTACCCATGAGCCATACCAACCAATAAATTGCAGTGGGTCAGTGGGAGTTATTCAGGGCACACGCCCACATCAATTTGCCAGAACTTTGTCTTTAAATTGAAAGAACCTAGTAATTATCCCATCTGATATTATATACGAAAGAGACAGCTTCTGTAATCCCTCCCAATGTGTTAGCTCAGTGTTTTAAAATGTTTTGCCAGATGTTTAGAAATTACGTCAACTCCCTTCCTTTCCCCTTTGAAGTTAAATTGTTATTGTCATCAGGGTTGTGGAATTAAAAGCCTGTTGTTTCTCTAAACGATGAAGCCCTTCACAAAAGGAAGGCATTTCTGATGTGACGGAGGTAAGTCCACATGACACAATAGTTTAGTTACTTGGAATGTCTCGCAAGGTCTTGCAAGTTGAATTACTTCTTTAAAGTACAGCAGGTATTTACTTTCCATTTAAATTCTTCTTTATGCAGATAAGAATAAAAAATTTAAACCACCACAAAAACTAGTACTTAATGGCAATTATTATTACTAATTACTGAAAAAAATGACAATTTAAAACATTGGACAATCACATCATAATTTTAAGAAACTGACGTTCTATGACGGAGAGAGTGATTCAACCTTAGCTTGCTATTATACATCTTAGTTTACTGGCTTTTTAAAAAAATGCTCTAGGAATCATTCTCTAAATCCTATGAAAATATTCAGTTCAGTATTTTCATTCAGTTCAAAGTGCTGCTTTTATTTCCCTTGAGACTTCCTCTTGGACCGAAGGATTATTGAGAAGTATCTTGTTTAGTTTCCAAGTGTTGGAGATTTTTCCACTATCTTTTGGTTATCGATTTCTAATTTGGTTCCGCTGTGGCCAAAGAGCTCCTTCTATATGATATCCAGTGTTTTTTAATTTACTGAGGTTTGTTTCCTGACCCAGGGTATGACCTGCCTTGGTAAATGTGTCCCGGGAGCTTGAAAAGAATGGGTAGTATCCCACTGTTGTTTGAGGTGTTCTATAATCACGGATGAATCCTGTTGGATAATGGTGGGGTTGAGTTCTCCTATATTGTTGATTTTCTGTCCAGTTGTTTTAGCAACTGCTTAGAGAGGGATGTTGAAATCGCCAATTAGAGCCGTGGATTTGTCTATTTCTCCTTTGAGTTTGATCAGTTTTTCTTCGTTATCATGTTTTGCAGGTCTGTTGTTTGGCACACACACCTTTAGGGTTCCTGTGGCTGCTTCTTGGTGGATCATTACGTAATGCCCTTTTCCGACCCTGGCAATTTTCTTTACTGTGAAGTCTGCACTGATTTTAACAGAGCCAGTTCTGCTTTCTTTTTATTAATATTTGGATGGGATAACTTTTTCCTTCCTTTTCTTTTCCACCTCCCCATATCACATATCGTGACATTTGAAACGAGTTTCCTGTAAACAGCTGATAGTTGGGTTGGCTTGTTTGTTTTAATACATCCATTCTGCAAGTCTCTGTGTTGTAAGTGGTCTCTTGAGGTCATCTAAATATAACAACCTATTGACGCCTTAGGACGTAAGTCTACCATTTTATTTTTTGTTTTCAGCTTGTCCTCTGTGTTTTTCCTTTCTCTGCCTTCCTGGGGCTCACTTAAAGAACTTTTAGAATTTATTTTGATTTATCTCTGGTGTTTGGGTGGATCTCCTGATACAACTTTTAGTGGTTGCACTAGGTTTATATCTAATAGCACAGTTACTTTTGCCAACATTTTACCAGTTTGAGGAAATACAGAAACTTCCCCTATCTTTATGTTATTATACTCTTCTCTGTTTCTAATATATCATCTTAAATTTCATTTACATGCATTGAAACCACATCAGACAGTGCTATATAGAAAACTCAGGAGGAGAAGGAAAGGCTATTGTATTACCCATATTTTGTTTACTTTGTCCTTCCTTTGCTTCTGACGTTCCAAAATGGCTTCCTTATCACTTCTTTTCTGTTTAGAGAACTTTCTTTAGTCATTCCTTTAGGGTAAGTGTGCTGGCAACAGATACATTTACATTTTCTTCATCTGTGAATATCTTGACTAACCTTTCATTACTGAAGGATATTTTTACTGTATATGGAATTTGAGGTTGATATCCCTTTTCTTTCCACACTTAAAAAACCTTTGTGACGCCTCTTTCTGGCCTCATGATTTTTGATGAGAAATCCTGTAGTTCGAAATTTTTTTCTCCTAATAAATAAGATGTCGTTCACTACTTTCAAATTTTTTTCTTTGCCCTAGGTTTTTATAAATTTGACTATGACGTATCTTGTCATGGATTTCTTTGGGTTTATCCTGTTTGTAGTTTGCACAGCTTCTTGAATTTGAAGGTTTATATCTTTTGACAAATAGGGGACTATTTAGCCATGATTTTTCAACTATTTTTTCAGTCTTGCCCTCTTCCTTACCTCCATTTAGGACTCTAATGACATGTTCTGTGTTATAATCACACAGGCCCCTGTTGCTTTGTGCATTCTTTTCAGTCCATTTCTCTTTTTTACAGATTAGGTAATATGTATTATTCTATCTTCAAGTTCACTGGTTTTCTTCTGTTTCTCCATTCTGCTGTTGAGCCCATCCAAGGAGATTTTTCTTTCTGTTATTATATTTTACAGTCCCGAAATTTCCATTGGGTTCTTCTTTACATCTTCTATTTCTTTCCTGAAACCTTCTATCTTTTTTCATTCGTGCTTACAATGTGGAAGCGTTATTACTGTGGCTTCTTTAAATTCCTTCTCAGATAATTCTAGCATCTGTATCATTTTGGTGTTTGGAGTCTGTTGGTTGAATTTTCTCATTTAAATTTAGCTTTTCCTGGTCCTTGGTATGATGAGTGATTTTTAACTGAAACCAACACACATTGGGTATTACATTGTGACACCGTGGGTCTTATTTCAATCTTCTCTTTTAGCTGGGCTCCCCTTACAGCCTTAGACAGGAGGAGGGAGCAGCATCTCCTTACCGCCACGTGGGGTTGGATGTTGAGGTTCCCACTCAATCTCTGTTGACTCTGGGAGGAGGATAGGGCCGCTCCTTACTCCGGTTCCCTAGTAAACCCTCAGGGCTTGGAGGGCAGGGGTGCTTGTTACTGCTCCCCGTTGGCCTCTGTGACATTGAGAGCAGTAGAGGAGTTGCCCTCGTTACTGCTGGGCCATTGTCCAGTGGTGACAGAGCTCAGCAGGGAGGCAGAGGGGCCTGTCCTTACTGCTGGGTGGGGGTGCCTTGTCATTGTCCAGCTGGGATGACACCATCCAGTGAGGAGTTTGGAGTCTCACTAGGGCAGAAAAAGCTCCCTACTCCCTCTGATGGCAGTGGTAGGATGGGGCCTCATTTTTTCCTGTGGTATTTGCTGGGGTAGAGAGATTATTTTCAAAAATATTCTGAATTTTCCAGGATGACCCTTCCCAGATCCTTTCACCAGAGAGAGCTGGCTTTCCTCAGGGTCTTTTTTGACTATGCCCATTCATGGTTCTGGGATGCTGGTATCATTACTCAGCTCTAAGCCTGGGAAATATGAGGAAAAAGAAAACCACAGCCCCGTTAACTCCTTCCTTAGGTTTTGAGGTCACTGGGTGGTCTGCCTTCCTCTCTCCACCTGTCAGGATCTTCTTATATTTGCTTTGTCTGTAATATCAGAATTGTGTTAGTGCTTAACAGGAGAAAAAGTACTTCTGCTTTATCTTTACCAAAGCAGAAGGCGTCTATATGATTATTTAGAAAACATATTCTACAAGGCATGGCATTCCCATTAATATATTAGAAAGGAAAAATGTCTTGGCCATTAACACTTCAAACCATGGCATCATCCGTCCCATTGGCAGCAGTGGAGATGAAGTGATGAGGCCTTTCGGAGCCTCGGATTGTGTTGTTGCTAAGAGATAGCAAGAGTTTACAGGGATGGACTCACAGAGAAACGAGTTGGGGACATGTAGGATAATAAGCTCATATCACCCCTGCAAATACTCATACTAATATCTCATGAGGGTATACATGACTGATATAAAATTAAGAATTGTGAACAGAAGATAATACTGTTTTGACCAAGACATTATTATTGTTATCATTATTGTGACTATTTCCCACTTTTCCCTGAAGCTGCTTTCAGTAACTTCAGATACCAGCACCAAACAAAAATTGTATCTCTGTACCTGACCCACCCAATTTTCATAATCACTCTAAATCACATTCTGCTGTGCTATTCTTGCTGAGATAATTTAAGAGATGCTGTTTCATACTTTAGAGCAGAAGTGTGCAATTTGCTTAGCAAAAACATTTTAGCTCATTTTCTTTCTTGAAGAAAGTTTAATATAATTTGGAACCTTCAACATTGAAATATCTATCATCGATATTATTTTATCCTAGAGGAATGTTGGTTTCATAAAGAGTAATTGAGTCAGTAGCTTTTGTGCATTACCATTGAATATCATCCTCCAGAGGCGTTAGGTTAGCTTCAGTTCCTGTTGTTCTTTTCTACCACTGTTTGTAAAGGTTTTTCAGTGGGCAGAATTGACAACCGAAGAACGCTTGCAAAGAACTGTTACTCTACTTATCCAACTTGAAAGACATGGTAAGTAAAATCATAAAACTTTTATGTTTTAGAGTTGAAGGGATCTTATGGGATCCAAACTCTTCCTCTAAGATAAGGTAGATTATCAATTTCTATTTTTTTATTCACTTCCTGAGAAGATTAATCCAAAATTTTAGCATTTTAAAAAAAAGGTTTATTTAATTCAAGGTGAACTATTTAAGTGGTTGTCATACAACTTATCATTTCTATGCCCATATATGCATGATGAATACTAATACAAAAGCTGTAAAAAGCTCAGACATGGCAGCCAGCTGTATTTGGGTTTAAAAGCAGAGTTCCTTTGGGTAGTGGAAAGAGTTTGACTTGGGAGTGATGTAAACTTGACTTTGAATTTCCAGTCATAGATGTTTGATTTCAGTTCTCTCACTTAAGCTCCATCAAGTGTGTTCGCTCTCTTGTAAAATGGGGGGGAGGAGGATTATGAATTTTACAGATTTGAGTGATTAAGAATGACCTTCCTTTGAAGAAGAGTACTTCAAAGGTTTTCCCTCCCTAGCCTTACTCAACATTCAGTGCAAACAAATGTAAAGGAAAGAACAGCTTCCTACTCTGCTCTCAAGACTCATTTTACTCAATGAAAGAAAAGTCACAGCTGTTACCCTGCAGCTGCTGCCAGATGCCGTCTGCCAAGTAAAGCAGCATCATGACGTTAAACTAAGATCTGATCATCTGAGACCTCCTGCAGGAATGAATGGTACATTTTGTCTTTCCAGAGCACTGATGGATCTACTCGCATCCTTTTCAGTGAAGTGGAAATAGTGATTGCAAACATCTGGGCATGTAGAGCATCTCTTTCCTAAGCATTTGGTCAGCATCAGTATGACTGAAAGCTCTTTCAGCCTTTGTAATTGTTAGAATCACTCTCCAATTTTATTTAAATTTATGTGTAAACAGTAGGAAAATATTTCGCTAATGGTGACATGACTTGAAATTGATTTTCCAAAAACACACAAAGCTGAGAGAGTGGAAAGTATCACTAAACATCTATAGAAATTCTTTAAAAAATCATTGCCTATTCTTTTTTCCAGATTCTTGAGAAAGTATAAGAGAGACACCTACTGGAGAGAACAAGATGTATCTTGTTATCAGATGAATTTTCAGTTTCAGGGAAATAAAACAACTATGTGTCTACTGCCCTAAGATTTTATACCATATACTTTAGAGATGAACATGTTACCATAGTTATGAAGATTTATTTATGGAAATATGTGAACATCGCATAGTCAATTGTCATGGGAAGGCTAAGTTTGATTCAAAACATAAATCAGAAACCACTTAGGTAAATCAAACAAGTATTGCTTATCTAAATGATATAGAAGAGACGCCAGCTAGGACATACAGCTCCAACTGAACAGTTCCCAGAAGAGAATAAGGTATAAGTTTTAGGTCCCGCTCCCCGACTACTTGGAGTAGCTGTGGCTGAATAGTTCTGAGAGATTAAACGTCACATAAACCTGGAAGCTCAGTTGCACCAATGCCACAACAAGTCCTGCTTTATATAAATAAACTTGGAATAATTCTTCGTATAGGCTGGCCTGGATATGTGCTGAGGACACTGTATCAATCTTCTACAAAATACAACGTTATTATAGTACACTCACGGATGCTGTGTCTTAGTCAATTATGACTGGTATAATAGAATACCAGAGCTTGGGGACGTAAACAACAAAAATTTATTTATCATTGTCCTGGAGACTGGGAAACCCAAAATCAAGGTGCCAGTTGATTCATTTCCTGGTAAGAATCATCTTCCTGGTTTTCAAAAGAGGCCTTCTTTCTGTATCCTCACATAGTAGAGGGAAAAAAGATCCTCTCTCTTCCTTTTCTCTAAGGACATTAATCCCATCATGATGGCTCCACCCTCTTGACCTAATGTAACCCTAATTACCTCCCAAAGGTCTCACCTCCAAATAGTATCACACTGGCAATTAGGCTTCAACATAGGAATGATTAACCATACTGAATCGTGCACTCAAAAAAATTGTCAAGAGAGTAGATCTCTACTTAAGTATTCTTGCCATAAAAAAGGAGAGGCATGAGGAAACTTTTGGAGGTCATGGATTGGTTTATTACCTTGATCATTATGATAATTTCATGGGGTATGCATATGTCCAAACTCATCAAACGATATACATTAAATATGTGCAGGTTTGTCAATTAAATCTCAATAAAGCTGGTTAATTAAAAAATGATACTTATTAAGATTGTTTAAAAACAGAATGATAAATAAAGGAGGCTTTATGTGTTTGGAACACCAAGGAGTCAATGTAGAATTGAATTAATTGAAATAAAGTTTATTTTCTTCTCCAAAATGTTTACTAGAATACTTGATGAAAAAATGATATGAATGTTATGTTAAATATTTGAATGATCTGAGATGTTACCCTATCTGCAAGTCAGCAAATTATCTTGGGATAGAGAGTTAGAAAAATGATAGATAGATAAAGATAGCCAGGTAGATAGATAGATAGATAGATAGATAGATAGATAGATAGACAGACAGATAGACAGATAGATAGATAGATAATATGTGGATAAATAGATAGATTGGATAGATAGATAGTTAGATAGATATTGTAATGGTGCTGGTTAAATTGGATATCTTTGTAGAGAAAAATGATTCTTGACCCCCACCTCATCCTTGTCCTTTTTTACATATTTGTTAATGGCTTGGAAATTATATTGAGAGCCTATTCATCTATTCTTCATATAACTCAAAGCTGAATCTAAGAGAAGATACACAGCATAACTGAATGAGGATGACAAAAGTACTCAACAACTTTGAGCGATAGGATGAGCTTTAAAACATTACATTTAACAGTCACAAAAATAACATTTAGATTTGGGTGTGAACTGTCAATTGTCTGAGGAAAAGCAAGGAGAAGCTGTGGATACAAATGAGTACATGATGCAAGTGTTAAGTTGCAAGTAACCTCTGCTTGCGGCAACAGTGTGCGGTGACTCCGAGAAAATCTAATACAGACTTAGACTAAATTAATAGAAGAATAGAATCTGGAAAGAGAATAATGAAACCCTGTTATACTCCATTCTAGTCACCTGCCATCCGGAGTAGTACACTCCGTACTGTAAGGCACCTAGAGAGGCTGAGCCCATTCCAAAGGGCAGCGATCAGGATGAAGCTAAATCCCGTGTCATATAAAGAGTATTGGAAAGTAGAGTGGGGGTTTAGCCTGAGGGAGAGAAGGCTCGGGAACATAGGAGAGCTACCATGTAGATAAGTGTTCTGCTTACTTTGTATGTGGATAGGAATAGAAATTATGGAACGTATGGGGTGAGTAATTCAAGTTTGAAATAAAGAAGTATTTTCTGAAAAATTTGTCCAAAGGAAAGGTAATTTTTTTCCCTTAGAAGATACCATTTATTCAATAAATGTCTATTACATGTCTACTGTCACATAAAATTTCTCATAAATTACGGTATTATATCATTTTTTAATATGTCCAATGCAGGATGTTCTTTTCAACAGTTTTGAGACAGATTCTGTTTGAACAATAGAGCACAAGTGAGTAATAAGAGCAAACACTTGTTGCTCTCTGCTGGTGCTTTTCTAAATGCTCTACCGGTATTTACTCAATTAATCTGCATAACCACCCCAACATCAGCGTGTATTCTTGCTTAGATGGTTCTCCTTCCCCAGCACCCGTTCAGGCTCTCTCTACCTACTTTAAAGAGAGGTTTACCTTCAGGAATCCTGAACCTAATTGTTTGCATTGCCCGAGGATGGACATGCACCTGTGCCTTAAATAGAGCAACATTTCACAATATTGGTGTAGGTATTGAGAACGTGAGTGGCTTTAATGACTAAGGAACAAATTATTTTGCCACTCAAATGAATTTTAGTTATATGTTTTAAAATTATTGAAGGAGGACAGTTAACCAATATTTTTCAAGAAAAGTTAAGATCATGGGTCTCATACTATTATAAAATGAATTCATGTCAGGCCAGCCCATGGCTGAGTGGTTAAGTTCGCGCGGTCTGCTTTGCTTCCATGGCCCAGGGTTTAGCCCATTCAGATCCCGGGCAGGGACATGGCACTGCTCATCAGGCCATGCTGAGGTGGCGTCTCACATAGCACAACCAGAAGGGCCTACAACTAGAATATCCAACTATGTACTTGGGGGCTTTGGGGAGAAGAAGACGAAGGGGGAAAAAGGAATTCATGTCAAAGATTTTAAAAAGGAAATAGTTACAGTTGGTTCGAAAGATAATTCAAAGACAGACACATATATAGAAAGAATCAGAAGTGCTGAATTTAATTGCTAATTGATGCAAAACTTGTCAATATCCACACGACAGACTGTAATGCTCAGAATCATCTCTTCTACGGAGTAGAGATCAGTTATAGCAAATTAAATTTATATTATAGTCAATTGATAAAAGCATTTTGTTTGAATAGATCATTAATAATTTACTAGTACTATCTGAATATAGGAGAACACTTTCCAGTCACACAGTTTCTCGTGTATGTGTATAGAGACCCATAAAGAGCGTGCAGTTCTACAACTCAGCCACAGGTGAAAAATAAACACAGAAAGAACAATAATAAAAAATTGCCAGTTGAAATCTCAAAGAGATTTTCTCTTCCCCAGTGGTATCTGAATTCTTAAATGATTTGAGGTCAAAATAGCAAATAGACAAAAATACCAAGAAACTGGGTTCTCTGTTCTCTTACTCATAAGAGAACACGTTTCTATCATCCAACTAAAGATATCTCCAAATGGTTGGAGCATAAAACCAAATTCCCAGTCTTGTTTGCTTCCAAGAGGAAACAATTTGTTTGTCACATGCAAACCAGAAACAAACAAAACCCCACAAATCACATTAAAAAGAGAAGAAAATCCTCCAGAAACAGATTCAGCTCTACTGCTACTTAGAAATCCCTCTGGAGGCCAGGATGGACCTGGGCTTAATTTGCTTGTAAATTTACCTCAGAGAATGCACTTTAACCCCCTCTAGCAATACAATCTACCTGACTGTGGTAGGCGAATCCTTTGGGCATCTCTAGAACTATTAAAACCTAACTTTTAAGAAAAGTAAAATTATAACTCTCATACAAATATAAAATGAACACACGCCCAAGATTTCATGTAACTCATTAGTTAATGATGCAACCAGTGCAAGGGTAAAACCATTTCTAAGAATAATCCAAAGGCAGACACACGCACAAACAATAAGAAATGCTGAAATGAATTTGCTAATTGATGCAAAAGTACTCAACATCCACAGGGCATAAAATGTAATGTTGGGACCATTTTTCCCAAAGGGCGGAAATTACTCAAATCTCCACCTAATAAAATGCATTTGGATATCTATGAAAAAGAATCACTAGCATTACTATCAGATTTCTATAACTTAAAGAGTTATAAAGTAGCTCAGCCAAGAAAGTGAAAGGCCCAGACACCCACAGGATCGGGTAACACCAAAGGTCTTCTAGATGTTCCGCTATTTCATTGAAAGAACACAAAGTAATCTTTCTGCCCATTTAAAGTCTTCTAATTTTTTTTCTGACAGAACTTAATCAAGTTTTCATAGAGTGGAGTGTTAACAATAATTTTCTGTCATAGATCACTCTATGATATTTGGAATATATCTTGAACAGGGTTCAAAGAAATAAATGACATTGTTAAAACAAAACTCACTCCATTCCTGTCTTTCTGAATCAGGTTTTTAAACCCTTACATCTTCAAAAACAATAAAATAAAAACAAAATTGCGCTCAGCCCTACCTCATTCCAGCAAGAAATAGTATTAATATACAGACATATGAAATATTTGAAAATAGAAAAAGACCTCAGCTATTTCATTTAGAGATTCATTTCCAGTGAAAGTTTGCTTTTTATGTCTAATAATTAATAAAACATAGTAATTTGTTTTTCAATACATTTTTGCTAACAGTAAGTGCAATAATAAGTTAATCTGAAATAAATTTCAACCCTTAATACCTTTTGAACACAGGTAAAAAAACACAATTTTTTTTTTTAAAGATTGGCACCTGGGCTAACAACTGTTGCCAATCTTTTTTTTTTTTTTCTGCTTTATCTCCCCAAACCCCACGCCCCCGTACACAGTTGTATATCTTAGTTGCAGGTCCTTCTAGTTGTGGGATGTGGGACGCCACCTCAACGTGGCCTGACTAGCGGTGCCATGTCCGCGCCCAGGATCCAAACCCTGGGCCGCCGCAGCGAAGCTCGCGAACTTAACCACTAGGCCACGGAGCCGGCCCCGGGAACTTTTAAAATTAGACTATAGATGCTCAATTTTGTGGCACAGACATATAAGAGGGCATTCAATAAAACATGCGTGAAAACATTCTTAGGTGGAAGTGGAAAGGGGATTCAGAGAAAAACTGATCAATGCAGAGTCATGGGCTTTATAAGAGAAGCTTGTTCGAGTGTGTTTTAAATGGCTTATGATGAGTATCAAATTGCTATAATATCTAGATTCTATTGGATACTTTTAAAAGAATCACATAATAGTTTTATTTCGCATTGTCCAAATATACTTTATTCCTGAATTATATCCTTTACAATAATGTACATTATGATGGAAAATTATGCATATCTATTTAAAAATATATAAGAAGGTCCACAGTTAGAAAAAAATAAATAATAAGGGATAAAGGAACAACAGCCAAAAAAAAAAAGGAAAGAAAAAGAAAACTACCGTCAGGTTTCAGCAGTTTGGTTGAGGGTTAATGGGGCCATGAGGGAGTGGTGGCAGACAGCTGCCAGTCCACAAGTCTCCAAGCTCCAAGGAAGGAGTAAGCCTGAGGAAGGAGTGCAGGCACCTGGAAGGAGTGAGGTTCATAGGCGCCCATCGGCCCCAGAGTCTTTATGTCTCTTACCACTAAGAAAATGTGAGTGGATCTGTATCTCTTTCTCTCCCTGTGCGTCATCCCTGGAGCATGTTTTGTGGACACTTGTGGTTTTCCAACTACTGTGGTAGTTCAGTGTCCCCTCAGTACACTCTTCTCTATCTTCTTCACCCAGCATATTCTCCAAAATGTGAAAAAATTCTCCAGAATAATGTTTTAGTGAAGATCTAATAACGTCATTCTCCTCTTTCGTTCCCTATGCTCTTGGCATAAAGACCACTAGATCCCACCTGCCCACCCCAGAACCCTGCAACCTCTCCCGCCGCTCCATCTTTCTCCCCTCCCCTCCCTTCTTTCCAGCCGGCCCCTTCCTTTCAGTTCCTTGAATAGGCACACTGACTCCTCTCCTCAGGACCTGTGTTCAGGATGACTCTTCCTGCCAGCCGTTTCCCATTCAGCTCCTTCTCTCACGGGAAATAGAGCTGCCTTAGGTAATTCTCCCCTGACTGGCCAAACGACATCAGGTTCCCGATTTTACCTTCCCATCACACCTATATTTACCTTCTTAGCACTCATCCATGCTTGTCACAGTCAACGTATTTGTGGGAGTATTTGATTAACTTCAATCTCTCTTGCTAGAATATCAGTCCCACAAAGGCAGGAGCCACACACATTTGCACACCATGTTATACCTGCATCACTTCATTGCCTGGAATATAGTAACCTTTCAACATTTTATAAAATACAATGAATGAATATTGTGTCAGACACAATCTGCACAGAGGAGGAAAGGGTAGAGTTTAGAAAGGTTTGAAGTTCAAAATAGGCTTGATTCCAAACTCTGCTTCCCACAGATAATTTGACGGTAGAAATGTGACCCATGGAGGCAGAGTAAATGGTGGTAGGTGCACAGGACGGGTGCCACAGACCAACTACCGGTTCAAGTTAAGGTTTTGGTCAGTAAGCTGCCCTCTCCAGCTTTCCTCATTTGTACAATCACCATTCGATTGGATCTGTATGATCCATTTCAGTTCTGCAGTTCAGTGCAATAAGGGGTGTGAGCTTTTAAACTAATTTTTAACAATTGTATAGCATATTCAAATTGATAGAAGCAGTGACAATTTATAGTGAGCAGGGGGAGAGAAGTCTCAATACTGGTTGCCTACCAAGAGAAACAAGTCGGGGCAGACAAGTCAAGAGCAGAGGACAGATAGAGGGAGCAGCAAAGATTTTGATGACGTGATACCTGTTTCTCGTTAAAAAAAAGAGAATTCACCCAAATGAATGGCCAGAATCAGGCAAGTTGCCCAAAGCAGCTTCCATAAGTATAAACAAAAGCAAACACAATTAAACAAAAGACAAGCCAATATGTATTTCTATACAGAAATTCAACTTAAAAACAGTTAATATAACAATCATATTTGGAAAGTGATTTATTCTTTTCTCTTTGCTCTGGTAGGATATTTTAGAGTTTAGATAGTAGACTGTGAAATAATCTTTAAATTCTATTGCCTAAAAAGATGTTTACATATATGTAAATAAACATGTATATAATAGGCGACAGTGACCCCAGTGAGTGTTGGATCCTGTTCCCGGTATCGTTACCTGAAGGAATTCTCCCTGCTTCCCCTGTGCGATGAGAATTCTGGATCACCAATTACCTCCAACAGCCTCCAAGGGGGCAGTGTGTGTGGTACTTCAGGGGAAATGAGTAGCTATAGGATTTGCCACGGAACCTCAAGCTCCTTTTGGCAATGTAACCTTATGCAATTTCACATGAGATAAACATGCACTGAGTCAAGAATATTTCCTTTAGTACATTTTACAATTAATTTTAGGCATAGCCTCAGATACAGTTTCAAAGTCCGTAGTTAATCCATAGTGACATTTGACCTTGAAACGTCCCTCCCTGCCAACACCCTCCCTTCTTCCATTTGTAAAGCAAGCAGCTGTTTCAAAGACTGAGAACTTTCAAGGGTAGAAACAGTCTTATTGGAATCTAGAAGGAATTGTTTAATATCTTTGCAGAAACGGGGACATTGCTGTCCTCTTTAGCGGATGTCAGAGAAGACAAGAATGAGTGGAAATGTCTGACATTACCTTGCTGATTGAAGGGAACATGGTCAATTGATGGCTGAAAGTTCGCTCTCCCCTCCAGCTTCGTGATTCTGTGAAATTCTTAAACAAAAAGTGGATTTTCTCTGTAAACTCAAGCGTGATCACATCTTGTGTGTGTGTGTGCTTGTTGCTCTTTTCATTTTTGCAAATGAGTTATACGAGACTCTGTGTGTAGTCTAGTAAGAAGTTCTCTCACATTTGCTAACTAAGCACCAATAATCATTGCTAGTTATGACAAAGTAGTCAAGGTGTATTAATGCCATCTTCCCTTTGGGATATCTTGTCATGTAAACTGCTCCCGACTTTTTTGCAGGCTCTTAATAAAAGCCTAGAAGATAGGGAAAGGATAAAGGAAATTGATCACAAAAGAAAGTAAAGGCAAGGAAACTTGGCTAATTTGGTCATTTATTTAGTTACTTGGCTTCAAGGGGCAGGTGAAATCAAGAATGCAGGCATCAGAGGACCTCGAGGGGAACTGGACCCCTTCATGGAGAGAGAGCGAGAGGGAAAGAGAGAGAGGTCAACAGACATTGGAGGAGTTAGAAATAAGGATGAAGAATTTCTTACACCAAACATTTGCTGATCTTAGTTATCAGCTAGATGATACCATGGGTATAGCTTTATATAAGTCTTGCTGTAGAACCGAAAATTTGAAAATAATCACATAGGATGGTGCATTTAAGAGGAGGACAAGGGAAAGTTTCTCCAAAATTGCATATACTGTCTTTGAAAAGAGAAATTGAAACTGTGTCTTAATCTCAACCAATATATTTTTTTAGAGAGAGAGATTTTTTAAAAAGCTTGTCTTCACAACCCTTCAAAGTTCCTTGTCTTCACTTCTATAAGGAAATCAAAATTAAAAACTTTTATGCATCAGAGGAAATTATCAAGAAAGAGAAAGACAATCTACAAAATGGGAATAAATGTTTGAAAATCATTTTTCTGATAAAGACCTAGTATCCAGAACATACAAAGAACTTTTGTAACTCAGCAACAAAAAGAAAATCTGATCAAGAAATGTGAAAGGATTTGAAAAGATGTTTCTCCAAGGAAGATATACAGATGATAACAAGCACATGAAAATGTGTTTCCACAGAATTTGTAGTTTGTTTGTTGCAGCATTTTTATAATGGATGCTTTAAAATCTTTGCCAGATAATTCCAATACCTGTATCATCTTGGTGTTGACATCTCTGTCATTTCTCATTCAAATTGTGATTTTCCTGGTTCTTAGTGTGGGAGTGATTTTCGAATTTATTCTGGAGGTTTGGGATATTGCGTTATGAGACTCTGCGTCCTGGTTCATTCTTTTTTTCAACAGGCGATGCTCCTGTTGAGATGCAGCAGGAGGCCTAGGTGTGTGCTTAGCGTGGCTTCCTCCTGGGTGCTTATGGCACTACCCCGGCAAATGTGGCGCACTGAGTCACTGCTTCCATGGTGGGTAGATGAGGTGGGAGTTCAGCTACACCCTGGATGCCACTGATACGTCCCCTTTGAAAGTGGGGTGCTGATTAGCACTACCTTATTGCCTCTTAGTGGAGTGTAAGCTCAGCTTCTCAATAAACCTACTGATACCAGAGGACAAGATGGGAAGAGCAAAATGTCAACTAGCCCTGTGCTCGATCACCTCATTTCACTCCATCAGTACTGGTTGGGTGGAGGCTCAGCTCCCTAGGGGATCCCCCTGAGCCTGCAGGGGAGGGGGTGCTGGAGTGAGCGTCCCTGCCTCACACTGCCTGTTCATTCTCGTTGATGCTGGAGGGAGTGGTGGCTGAGTTCACTGTTGGACTCCTTTGGCTCTATCTCACTGGGGAATCAGAGCACCACCTGCTTCTACCAGGCAGGAGATGGAAGATCAGCTCCCACTCAGCCACTCACACTGCTCAGTGAGGCCCTCGGAGTGCTGGCACCAGTTTCAGTGGGGTGGGGTGGGTTCTCCGTGTGCAAGATCCACTCCCTGCTCAGCCCCACTAAAACTGAGGGAGGAGGATGTAGTTTTTCTGCTGGTGTTTGGCTGGAGTAGGGTGGATATTGCTAAGAAGATTTTCTGTTCTTAGCTCATCATTTTCCCAGTCCTTTAGGGAATAGGAGAATAGACTTTTCTAGGATTTTATTTTTTTGTCCCTGTTGGCTGTTCTGGATTTGCGCCTTCAGCAGCACCCTATCTGGGACGTGTGAGAGGCAAGAAAGAAACAAGGGGAACTCATCACCTCCTCGTCCTTGAGTCTCGGGGTCCCTCCCCATCCTGCCTTCTTCTGTTCTCCTTTCCGAGTCTTCTTGTGTTCGTTGGTTATATTACAAATGGAGGTTTTTAGTTGTAAGAGAGGAACTGGGAGAAACCCGGCTACACCATGTTTGCCAGAACCAATCAATATGCTTTGGAAATAAAATTATGCTCTATCTATCTGTCCAAATACTAAAAATTAAGCACACTTTTTAACAAGCAAAATCCAGCATCAAAAAGGGATTAAGTAATTTAAGAAAATGATTTATGGAATAACATGAGTTATTTTAAGTGACTCATAAAACCTCATGAAACATATTTACTTTGAAAGCAGTGATGAGATCTCTTCAGTCGCTGACAAGCCCCACATCTGTGCCTTCTTGTTTTTGTTCACTTACTGGAAATCCTGTCTTTGAGCCAAATCTTTAACTATATCTCCCTTTGAGGCTGAGTGGCTGTCAAACTGAGAAGATGCAAGGATGTCTGCTAAGGGGAAAGAAAAACAAAAACAAAACGACAAAGACTCAAACCTTTTGATGCAATGAGACATCTGGGTCAGAGTTCTCTCTTGTCCCCTGAGAGAATTCCTAGGGACTTTTGAGGACATAAGAGGAATAGAAAAGTTATCTATTTGGCAACCTCCAAAGGTTGTTGGGATAAATACAGCTACTGAAAGAGAAGCCATCTGGCATGTTGAGGAACTGGAGGCACAGATATTGTTCAAGGATCCCTGGTCCCTGCCTTGGTTACCACCTGGATGAAGATGTCACCTTGCTGAGGCTGCATTAATTTAAGGAATAAGAGAACCTAAAGCTCAGAAACTGAAAAACATAGAGGACCATATGTTCTTTTGGAAAGGAAAAAGGCAGATTATGAAAGCCACAGGTACAAGAAAATTTCGGCTCCTTTTCCAATCCTGGTAGGACTCTATCGATGTAAGGATCGTCCTTGGTGACAGCTTCCTCTTTACGGAACAAGTAGCAGAAGAAAAACTGCTGAGACGTAGACAGAGTCTGCTGCTGCCCCTTTTCCACTAGGCTTCAAGTAGATGTAGGAATTGAACTATTGGCTGCATAAGTCAGGGTATGATACAGCGGGATTCTCCCCAGTCCATCACCCTACCAGGAACATTCTGTGCATGTGTGGGTTGATCTATATGCATGTTTGTGTAAAATATATATTGGTGTCCTCTACAGCCAACAGATACGCATTACATGTTATACACATGCAAATACCTGTAGGTAAAAGAAGGAAAATTAAAATATGTTCTACATGGTTCCTGCTCTTAAGTTATTTTGAGATTTGGGGTGTATGTTGGGGGAGGGGATAGGCAAGGCACAGAAAAATGGCCATCAATCAGGTCAGAATGATAGTTGACAATGGTACCACAAGCCATTATATAATTTTTGGACCACATGACTGTGGTAGGCAGAATTCTAAAGATGCCCTCCCTCAAGAGCCCATCTCCTTGTTGTTTAACCAAACGTTAATCTAGATGCTGTTGTGAGGGGACCAGGCAGATGAAATGAAGGTTACCAGTCAGCTGACTTTAAAACAGAGAAATTATCCCTAGGGTGGGCCCAATGTAATCACATGACCCCTCACAATCGGAAGAGGAGGCAGCGCCTTGCAGCAGGAGAGGCCGGCAGAAGGGAGCTGAGGCAGAGAGGGAGGTCATGGAGCTCCACAGCATAAGAAGGGCCACTCGGCCATTGCTGGTGTTGTAGGAGTCCCTGAGCCATGGAACCAGGGCAGTCTTTAAGACTGAGAACGACCTCCAGCCAAAAGCCAACAAAGGAGCCACAAGGAAGCCCTAAAACCGCATGGAACTGGATTCTGCCAACAACCCGAGTGAGAGTAAAAGCAGATTCACCCTCAGGGCATCTGCAAAGGACACCCGCCAGGACCTTCATTAAGGCCTTTTGAGACTCTAGGCAGACCTCAGCTGAGCCATTTGTACACAAACTTCTGGCCCAGAGAACGCCAAAAAGTTTGTTATGGCAACAATGGAAACAAACACAGCAGCCCCTGCACTGTGTAGGAGCTCCCCCAACCACGTGCCTAGAGATAACGCTTCCTTGCTGCTCAGCTGCTCCTTGGGCTGTGGACCTTGAGAGAAGCATCTCCATTCAAAGTAGACCACCAGTTTCCCTGTCTGCTGGTGTGGCCTTTGAGAAAAAAAATCATACGTTTTTCTCTGTTTACAGAATCTTGATCTGTCCTGCATATTTATCCTGATCAGCAGTAAGAAATGTCTCTCGCAGTCCTTTTGTAGTTTTAGCCCTTTTTGGAGTAAAACTAACAGCTATTTGAGATGCTCTATGGAGCTCCTCAAATGAATTTCGCAAACGTTGTAGAAATCATTATCATCAGACTGTCTGAAATGGATGTTGATAATATTTAAGGATACCTGCATTATGAGCCTTGTGGAAGGGAGATTCTGACTCCTGGAGAGGAGCTGAGAGTCTGAGCTGCCCCATCCCTTGCCTCCTCAGTTCGTGAGCCTCCTGAGTGTCTGATGTTCCCATCTTGGCCCTGCCAATCAGTAGGAAGGGAGACAAACCATCTGGCTGGCAGATGTTGGTCCGATCTCCTTACAGGAGGGAACCTGGAGCTATGAGTGGAACCAGCTGGGAGCCCCTAGCTGCAGCGGCTGCCAGATCTGTCCCAACTCCCTAGAGGAGGATGCTTTTACTGGGCAGTTCCAGCCAACCAGCCAATGACCAAGCATAGCGGTGTGCAGAGCCTGGTTATTTATGCCCACGAAGGGACTTCTCTGTGAGTCTCTGCACTGGAGCTCCTCATTGGGCTCGCCAAGACTTTCCTGAGTAACACCGCTATCTGAGGCTCTTCCTACCCTTCTCCACATGGCCCCCCCAACCCTCTATGTGTGTCAGACCTATACCAGCACCTGAAGCTTTCTCTGCCTTCCCTATCCCCTTGATCTTTCACAGACGTTACCCCCAGTCAACCTCTTCCACTTCTAATTCTGCTTGGCATCTGCTTCCCAGAGGACCCAAGCTGGTACACAGAGTTTCTGGGGAAATATTGGTGCTTGCTTACACGATTCACTGCTGGTGGTATTCGTGGTGCAACTAGGTCTTCCTGATTACACTAGAAACAGCTGTGATCTAACTACATCATACCTGTGGGAGAGTTTGGCTATTTTGCTGCAACATAGCCTCTTTCTTGTGACTTTCATATCCTTTTAATAATTTCACCTTTTTCCTCTTTAAATCAGTCACCATCTATTTCTGTTGCTTGCAAGCAAGGATCCTAACAGATAAACCATCCCAAACATGAACAAAAATCTTTTCAGAGTTTTTTCAATGATATTTAGTAGCCTATTTTTGTTTACTGTGTATGACAGATATAAGAAAGAAGTGCTACCATGTTGAAGGAGAAACCTAAGGGATTAGAGTTGCCTGGAAGGAGATCTGAAGGTCGTGATTCCTGAGCATGTCTATGAAGATAGGTAAACCCGGAAATGCCAAGAGAAGGGTGCACTCAACCATCAACAAGGTTGAATCCTGGGTTAGAGACACCCTGCCTATTCTGCTTTTTGGCCTCTCTGTGTTTCCATTTCTTGCTTGATTCATAAATTTTACTCTGAAGACACATTTATATCTACAGATAAGCCCTGCTTTGGCTTATACATATTCTCTCTTAAAAAAAATTGTGACATGGAAGAATGTAATTTCATTACTATATGAAGGCTTGATAGCAAATCAGGGCAACCATATCCCCAGGTCTTGGGAGCCATTAGGTGCTTGTAATCCTAAAATCCCTCATCAGCAAGGGAGGGGCTTCTGTGAGAGTGGTCCCAGCACCAGTGTTCTGATTCTACAGCTGCGAGACCCCTCACTTCTCATTTCACCAGACTTTGTCACATAAACAGTGTCCGTCTCATCATCACAGTAACTCCGTCAGGTAAGTTAATCCCCATGTCAGTGATGAGGATGCTAAAGTACTCTCAGCTTCATTGACTGGACCAAGATCACAAAGCTCATAAATGTACTAATTGGGACTCAAAATCAGGGATCTTTATCATAAGCATTGTCTTCTGGGAGAAAATGCTGGTTTTCTCACTGCATGCTATTCTGGTTTGGCCTCATTTCTGGATTTGGAATGAATTAAATACACTTACAGTGTGAGCGAGTTTTGGGGGAATATGTTTTGATGAAGAAACTACAGACATTCTGCTTTTCTTATAATTTCCTATTCCAAAGGTAAATTTCTTTTTTTTTTTAAGATGGGCACCTGAGCTGACAACTGTTTGCCAATCTTCTTTTTCCTTTTTCTGCCTTTTCTTCCCAAATCCCCCAAGTACATAGTTGCTTATTTCAGTTGTGGGTCCTTCTAGTTGTGGCATGTGGGACGCTGCCTCAGCATGGCCTGATGAGCCGTGCCATCTCCACGCCCAGGATATGAGCCAGCGAAACCCTGGGCCACCAAAGGGGACCTTGAGAACTTAACCACTCGGCCACGGGGCCAGCCTCCCAAAGATAAATTTTTGGGATGCGATTATACAGAGGTGACTCATGAAGAGATGGAGAGAGGGCGCTCTTCCTTCCCTGGCTGTGTCCCTCTGTCCCTCCCCTCCTTTCTATATGCGAAACTGAAGTGGGGGCTTCACCACAGACACATAAAGTCAAGTGTGTTTGTGTGTGTGTATATATATATATATATATATATATGAAAATTTCTTCAAATAATATGTTCAAAACCATATAAATTGCTTTATTAAAAAATCCCTTAAGATGCTTTCAGAGCTCTGTTTTGATGGTACTGTTCTAATTCGTACTTATTATTATGTAGAGAAACTTCTATCAAGACTTGCCTCTAATTTTAGAAATTCTCAGTTACCTAAGTTTTCCATCTCACTGCTTCCTCATCTCTGTGTGAAGATGGTGTGTGTTTTGCACTCCTGAGCCACACTGCTGTAAATCGGCACACTAGATCCCTCATAAGCTTCCTTTCACGCCCGTGTTGGGTGTGCTTCTGTTCCTCTAAGGTGACAGCCGTGACGTTCTCCATATTGTCAATCACCAGCAAACCGAGGAGAATGAGGCCACGTGGGGCCTCCGGTCTGCTAAGACTCGCCCTGCGTCCTTGCTAACGTGACGCGAAGCATGGGTTGTGCGTGCCCTCTCTCTGCAAGCGCTCACGGGGACTGATGTAATCTTCTGCTCGACTGGGTAGGAACCCGCAGAGCAGGACTCCTTGCCTCCCTGTGTCAGCCTCTTAAGTGCAGAATTTCGAGATGGCTGCTGACATACTTCTGCTTTGGTTTCAAGGTTTGCTCAAGGTAAAAATGATTTAGTAATCTTCAACCAAAAGGAGATATCTGTCAAATTTACGGGAGATTTACTTTTTAGTGGAAAATGATCATTTTATTAAAATTTGTATAAAAGTAAATTATTTAGGAAAGTCTAAAATGAGCTGCAGTAGTGGAAATAAAAACGTTCGATTCTTCCAAATGATTTCCCAGTAATAGAAAACACAGGGACTGGAAATGCTTTGACAGGTTGCATGGTGGCGATACCTTCAAGCTGCCGCCAGAGGGGGTTAGTGAATTTCACATGGACTATTAGTTCTCAAGTAGAAAAAAATGAGGGAACTTCTGTAAACACAGGTTTAAAATCTCACTTTGATTGCTAGATCTCACCCAATGAACTAAAGTTCTAAAATTGTGTACTTATTTTTTAAAAATGTGATTAAAAGCTTCAAATAAAATTCTTTTATGCTGGTACCTGCTCCTTCCCTCTCTCTGCCTCCAGAAGCAACAGCGTGGGACAGGGATGAAGATGAAAGGATGAAAGGAAAAACTGCCCAGACACTTGCATACACAAATAAGTGCTGTCACCTTCCACACTCCACTCACAACCGCCTCCAGATATTGATCACAAATAAAGTAGAATGCAGTCTTAATTGCCAAATACATCTTGACATCCTGTTTACAAATCAAATGAAAAATTCATGATTAACTTCTAGTTTGTTGATACATTAACTTTTTGTTATTAAAAAAAAATTCTGTTTGTAATCGACTTGCCATTTTGTGTGTGGACAATTGAGAGGGAGCACTGAGAAGATACTGTAAACCATTAGCTCTATGTGCCTGATTAAGCAGCCCTATGATCGTGACTGGGCAGGGCAGGCACCTTCAGGATTGCGAGCTTGTGCAGGGTGAGAGAGGCCGGAATAGTTTAAGGCAATAATTATTTCAGGGTTAATTGGAGTTGATGGAGATGTTCTCTTCATGGATTATCATTTAACCTAGATTGTTTCTTTATTTTGTTTATTTTCATATTTCTTAGACATACTGATATCAGTGCATGGCCTCGTGCTGCTTCTGTCTAGCTCTCTAGAGTCTAGATCTTAGAATTCCTGCTTCCTGTAGTTAAATTGTACACTTACCATGAGATGGTTTTGTTTCTTCAAAATGCCATTTGTAGTGGCTGAGCTTATTATTTTAATTATTTGATGAAATCAAATGTCATCTAAAGAGGCGAACTGCGAAGGCAAATCTACAGATTTTTTTCTGTAAAAATTATGTTGAATGGTTTTGAAAAACTTGGTGAGAACAACTGAAAAAAAGCCTGTTTATATATGAGCGGAAATTTAAAAGATTGAAGAAAATAAATAAAATTCATTCTGAGTCTGAAATCAGATTGCTTCCTGATTCTGCGGATTCCTGCTCCACATTAAAGAAAACAAAACTAAAAATCATGAAAGATGCTATGTGGGTGTAATTTACTCAGGATAGACTCGATTAGACTCCAATAAATGAACTTGGACTCCAAGAAGGATTCTGGCCCTCCATCAATAGGCTAACAAATAAATGTACATGTATGTTTCATGTTCAAATATGATGTTTAACATATATAAGGATCACAGTATTTTGATTCCCCAATTTTAGCTGATGTTTTGATTAACAGATCAGCTTTGGAACTAGAAGTATTAAAATGATAGTCAATTTTGCTTCCTTTAAATTCCCTGAGAGGATAATGCTAATGATCAAGGGAGAGAAATGAAGTCAGTCTAACGTGAAACGTATATTTGACAGAGACAACTGAGCAAGTAGGTACTGACTCAGGTTAAAAACCAACCTACCAACAATTCCATTGGAAAAGGCAGTCATCAAATTGGCCTAAAACAAATGTGAGGAACTTTCTGTCAGAGAAGAAACTGCTGTTGTTCCAAGACCACAATGTGCAAACACTGACCATCACATTATCCAAAAACAACGTTACTGAACAATTAATTTTGCTAATGATAGTTTTCTCAAATATGACAAAATATCAAAATGGACTTTAAAATGCATATTCTTATAGAACCCAGTGTGAAGCCTCTGTGGCCACTCGTCCCGTCTGTGTGTGAGTGAAACACGTTTGACGCCCACCTGCCTTTCCAGGCCAGTTCGAACCTTCTCCCACTTCTGCCATCTTTTACTCTGCTCAGCTCCCTAATCTTCTGTTTACTCAGTCCCAAGTCAGATCAGCCCTGGGTCGCATTTAGTTTATTTTACCTGTTTGGGGCAGTCCTATCATTATTTACAGGTTTACACTTCATTTCCTTATGTCGGATTCCATGGCAAACATTTTCCTCGCTGTGTAAGTTCTTGTGGTATACCTTTGGGACAAAGGATATTTTTAAAAGGATTCTTTTTCCTTCAAAGTAACTGAAAAATAGGGGCAGAGAAGGATTCTATATTCACTTTATCTATTGAGCCAATTAAAACTTTAGAATGAGGGACAGCCCCGGTGTCCTCGTGGTTAAGTTCAGGGCACTCCAGCTTCAGCAGCCTGGGTTCGGTTCCCAGGCGCCAACCTGCACTGCTCTGTTAGTGGCCATGCTGTGCTGGTGGCCCACATACTAAAAAATGGAAGAAAATTGGCATGGGTGTTAGCTCAGGACAAATCTTCCTCCAATAAATAAATAAATAAATAAATAAACAGAATGAAAAAATTTCAAACTTCTCATTTCCGCAGTTAGGACTCACCTAAGACAGCAGAATCATGAAAGTGACATATCAGTGGAGATGTGATTATCGACCTGTGAGCCCCTCATCTAGAGTGAGAGGGAGCATGGCATGTGGGTAAGTCACAGGACCTTGTTTTGGTCCTGCCTTTGTTCTCACCACGCTGTAACTCCTGCACATTGGATGACCTCATGGTTGCTCTCATGGCCCTAATTCACATGTTTGTGGGAGGAGTAAATGGGAGATGACACAGGCAATCCTTAGACTAGTGCCCGGCACCGAGTAATTCCTTACTGAATGTGCACTATAATTACTGAGTATACATGCTATCAACTGTTATCTTCACTGTACAGAAGTTCTGTGTTTATAGATGGACGTGTATCACTTGTTGCTGTAAAGATATTGTATCTAGCTTTCAAATGGACACTTAAAGAGACTACTCCAAATGTTTAAATTATGCATGTGCGTGTAGTCTGTAGCCTGTATGTGTGTGCACATACACACCACACACACTAACATTACCAACACCAATTTACGTACCGACATTAATTTACGTACTTACCACAAATTATTGTAGGACGGTGACAGAATGACCCTCCACCTGGCTCTCCTAGGGGGAAGACTGAGTGGGCTTCTGCCAGATGGTCAAATAACTAAGACATTCAAGGAAAAACTACCAAACAAGCCTATTTTCTCTTCCAGTCCATCTTCCTTGGGGTGCTCCAGAATGGGCTGACAAAGGGCCGGAGAGCTGACATAGCCCTGAGGTGAGACAGCGCAGCTGTGTTGCTGAAAGTGCGAGTAGACAGGATTTTAGAAAAATGCATGGGGAAGAAAATTGGGGTTTGTGTTTTTGATCAACAGCTGAAAAGTTTGCAAGAGGGAGAAAGGAGAATGTGACGTCTGCTGAGGGAAGGGAAAACTTAGAGAAAATAAAAGAATGGAAAGGGGACACTTAGGAGAATTTGCTGAGTAGTGGGTGATGTGAGTACCTTCTTCTAAATTTCCAAGAAAACACTAATAAGATCGTGTGTTACTTTGTAATGGTTTTGGATTCCCAATTAAATTCCTCCTAAATATTACCTGAGAGAAAGTTCTGAGAGCCAGAGATGATCATTCAAAGAAGCCAGATTCTTTTGTGCTAAACTCTGAGGATCATTAAAACATAACTGTACAAGAATTAGTTACATTAATAAAAAAGACAGGACCCTCTGTCCTTTTCAAAGATAATGATTCTACTCATTTCAAGGCCCAGGCTTTTGTGCTCCCCATTAAAAAAATTATTGATCATCTCATTCTAAATAATAAAGTTCACCTCTTTTATCTATCATTCATCTTATCTTCCCTTGGGTCCTAGTGTCCTTGAAATATTGCTGCCAAATCAAATGGGTAGTTATTTATTCTTTAAGTTATCAAGTGGTGAAGAAACTACTTTTCTGAGAATTTGTAATTTTTACTTTTAAAATATCTTTTGTAGGCTCACTTCTGGTAATTTGAAAGTGAAAGTAAAATATCTGTGATCACAGTGTTTTTGAAGTTGTGTTGTCCTAAGGATTTTCTCATGATGTTTGAGAAAGAAAATATATGCACAAAGAATTTTCAATAATTAGTTGCTGTATTTTCTTAAAGTTCATAATTTCAAATTTTATTAAAAATGTACAGGGAAGTTTTAGGCGAAGAATACAACATCTCTAAATAATAAATAACAACAAAAGTTAATGAGAGATTTCTAGATTTAGCAAAAATTATTTATTCAGTGTTAATTCATTGTGATGGTGTGCATTGTTACCTATTGATATAGCCAAGCAGAGACCATTGACAACAATCATCTATGTAAAAACGATTTCATCCAGGCTTTGTAATCAGGTTTTTGTGCAGATATATGGACCCTTGCGAATGCTGCACAGGCAACGATAGGTATCAATTTTAAAATGTGTGCATTATATTTGAATAAATTTTCCCGTCTTTATTTTTCAAAAGATGGAATTAGCTTCTTTTGTGAGTCCTTATCTGCTAGGCTGTGGAAAATTTTCCATTTCACTTTTTTGAGATTTCATAATCTGTTCCAATTTACTAAGCCATTTTGTGATTTAGTTAAATTAAATAAGTTTCAACTTCTGGTCCTGGTTCCTCTGCCCTCTCAGATTCCTCCTTTTCCCTTTCCCTTTCCCGAGGGACATCTGTGAGCAGGGAGTAGCTCATGAGACCGCCTAACATGAGGAGAAGAGCATCTCATTTGCTGAACTCCAGGTATCTCCACCTGCATCTCTGGGGACAGAAGAACAGGAGCAGCTCCCTCCTCACTTGGGCTTTGCCCTGTCTCCGTCCACGGAGACTCAGTTAACTCCTAATCGGGCCAGAGAGCTTTGGGCTCCACCTCGCAGCCTTAGATACAGGAAGTCCTCAACTTCACTAGAAGGACCCCCATGCTAGGTACATGTGATTTTAATCTTTTCCTATCCTGGTGCCCAAATGGAGTCGTGATCATTAACAGATTATGCGAGGGGCTTCGAGAAGCACTGCTGTTGTCTGAGGAACCTAAGACGCTTGTCTTTTTAGCTGCAAGGCAGAGCTAGCAGACTTTCTGCTGTACACCAGGCAATGATTGGAAAGGGAGTATCTTGCTATTGAAACAAAATTATTAGAAACAAATAGAAGGAAAAATCAGTTACGTTTTCAAATTTTTCCTCTTTTGAGTTAAAAGAATGAAGCAAAAGTGAGAATGACTGTGAGAAATGGAAGTTAAGTTTCCCTCGATATTATGAAACAGCTTTCGTTTGTTTGTTTGTGTCTCTCAGGCCTCTACCTGAAGTGTTTTCAGGAATGAATAACTGAAGATTGTTTCTCTAAAAGTTGGCTGTGAGAAATAAGTAAAATAAACTCTGAACTCTGGATGCTTCCAAGTAGTTTTGAGTCCATCTATTTATTCTATCAATGTTGTGTGGCTTTTAGAGCTATTTGATTATGACTCTTTAGAATTGAGCATTACGCTAGCTGTGGAAGGGAGAAGAAGAAGGGAACCTCACCGAATGTGGAGAACACTCAGATATAAATCTTTGGGTCGATAGTCCTTTAATTTTGCTTCTTATAACTTTTTAATTTCCTGACATTTTGGTATTTCACTCACAGCATCGTTGACTGTTTATCAGTTCTAATCCGCTTTAACCCTATAACTGACACTCTTCTAGGCGGTTGGAGGTGCATCCTTCAACAATAAGCGGTGCCTGCCCTTGTGGATCTTATGGTCTTACACATAACACCAGTAAATGTAGTTGACAAGTAGATCACACAGTGAGCTAGAGGTGGATAAGTGCTTTGGAAAAAATAAAATGTAAAGTAAAGAGGATTTGGAGAGAAGTTTGCAATTTTAAACGGGGTGGAGAAAGTAGGCCTTATGAGGAGATGTCATTTAAGCAGAGACTGGAAGGAAGAGTGGGAATTCGCTAGATGGACACCTTGAAAGAGAGTAACTCATTCAGAGGGAACAGAGGAAGCTGAACCTACAGTGGGATTTTCCTGCAGTGTTCCACGAAGAGCAGGGCACAAGCGTAGTTACCATGAGAGGAGAGCTGAGTAGCAGGAAAGGGCAGAGCCAGGTCATTCCAGTGTAACCACCCAGTGACAAGAGCTTGACTTTTGAGTAAAATGAGAAGCAGTGGTGTGACAGAATCTGATATCTGAAAGGATTGTTTTGATACTCTTTTAGGAACAGACAGTAGAAGAACAGAGTAGAAAGAGAGGGAGCTGTTAGAAGCTTCTGCTGTAGTCCAGGCAAGAGATACTCGTGGCTTGGAACAGGATGTTCCTAGGGAGTGAGCCCAAATTACTGGGCTGTGGATACATTTCAAAGGCAGAGCCAAAAAATGTTGCTACATTTTAGTAGGCAGAACAACAATGTTCCCAGGATTTTCTTCTTATTACTTGGATATAGGGTATAAAACAGAAATGAGTAAAGATACCATGACAGATTGGGGCTTGAGAGAGTGGAAGGAAGAATTTGCCATCAACAGAGTTGGAGGAAGCTGACAGAGAGCAGATATGAGAGAGAGATTAGGGTCTCAGTGTGCACATATTGTTTGGGGATGTCCCTTGGACATCCATGTTGATATATCATGTTGGCAGTTGGATAGATGAGTCAGGAATTCAGGAGAGAGGTCAAGGCCTTGATACATACAAAGAAATTGTCAGTATACAAGCGGTATGAAGCCATGAGACAGGATTAGATTACCAAGGAGTGAGTGAGGATAGAGAAGAGAATCCAAACCTGAATGCTTGAGACTCAAATTTAAAAGAGTAGGGAAAAGAGGAGAAACCACAAGTGTTCCTGAGAAAGAAAATCAGTGAAGTAGGAGGAAAAGCAGGAGAACATAATGTCCTGGAACCAAATGAAAAAGTCTATCAATGAGGAGAGAGAGACGATCTGTCAATCCTGCTGATGGGTGAAGTAGGAGGAGGAGGAAAGCTCAACATGGAGTTAGCGATGGGGGTCACTGGGACCATGACTGGGGCCAAAGGCCCGAGCAGTTTCTCACGTACTATGTTATGAAATCCCAAACCTTTACTTGGCCTTCTTCCTCTGGAAAGAAAGAAAGAATTGTTTATTTCCTAAACGTGCTAATAATCAACGGAGAAGTCCCTGATCACCTTCTCAGTTGACAGCGGCACTTTTCGCTCCTTTGAATTGGCTCCTCTACTTATTCTAGATTTGTTTGTTTTGATTGTGGGGGAAAATATATTGTCATCTTTGATTTCTTCAAGTTCTTTATTTTAGTCTCATGAGGAGACCTGAAACCCTATTCTTCAGCTGGATTTATTCTAAGGCATTACCTACAGAGGGAGAGAAAGGAAAGATGAGGGATCAGAAATGGATTAAGCTCCCTTTCATACATTGGGATATTTCAGTAGTGGCATGCATTTACATTATACAGTATGCCTGCTTTGACTAGATATTTTTAGAAACTTAGTTTAGCACCTCTACTTCTGCACAAGCTAGGCAGTGTGGCATATCATTTAGGGAGAGCACAAAGAATCCTGGTTCTTAGTACCATTGCTAAAGTGCAATGACTGACCTAGAGAGGAGCTCAGATGCCATTAGTAGAACTTTGAGTTGGAAACATAATAAAAATGCCACTATTATCCTTTTAATGATGATATGATATAAACAACTGACCAAAGTAAATATATTCTAGTAAGATTCAACCCAAACCTCAGAAGATGAGATTAAGCAATTTGGTTATATTCGGTAATTCTAATATCATAACTTCATTTGATGAAGAAATAATTCTATGAACAGAGACTTCTTATTTATGTGTATATCTGTAGTGTCAATCTCTTATTATGTAAAGATAACTCATGATATTTAGATAACATATACACTAATATTTTTATCCCTATAAATGTTTTCTGGCTTCAGATATAAGTTGTCCAAAAGTTCTGGGAAGAAATGACAACAAAGAAAAGTTTCTGTGGCCAGGTACATCCAAAATAATGGATGTATCTCAATAAATGATAGGGCGTAGGACTAACATTCCAGAATTTCTGATTCCTGCTGACCCTTGTACTCAACAATATGTGTCCAGCTGCTTCTTGTGCATGCTATAGAATAGGAAATCAAGTCTTCCTTGCTTTGGAATTGGCTTTGCTTCCTTCAGCATGATGTGAGTGTTTGTGTGTTTGCAAGTATCAAGCCTACTTTGTCTTAGGAAACATTAGGCTAAATGGGCAAAAATGCGTGTGTAGCTATCAAAGCCAGGAGGGCTCTGACATTCACAAAATATCTTGTAATTTAGAGCCTGCTGCAGGAACACAGTGGAGCAGCAAGGAAAAGATGTTTGTGGGAGGTTGATCTTTGTGTGTCATCTCAGCCTCATCTCTTAAGTACATCCCAAAGAATTTTGATGCCCAATTATACCAGGAACTAAGGCCCAGAAGTGGAAAACTTTAATTGTTTCTCCAAAGTGAGAAGGCACTTGAACAGAAGAATCAATTCCAAAGTAATTACTCTTCCTCAGGGTATCCCTTTAAAGTTTATCTAGTGTTTAGAAAAAATACAGTCCTTGAACTTTAGGGGGGATGTGTGAATTGAAGTTCAGAATCAAAAGAATATTGTTCTCACTAAGGCACTGCAGGTTATCTCTCTGAGAAAGCTGAAATACAACTAGAAAAGCAAAGTTGTTTTCAAGAAGTTTTCACAGTTACTGTAAGCGTATTAGTGTGGAACTTGCATATTGCATCATATTGCTAAGGGAAGAAGAGGAAGGGGAGAGAAAGGGAGGAGAAGCTCAATGGAAAGTCTACCTTTGTAGCTAATTCTCGGTGAAATAAACTTTAATTGACTTAACTGAGATTTCCTAAGAATTTTTAAATAAATCTACATTATGCATGATTGTGTGATTAAATGGCTACGTGTTCATCAAAATTCACCCTTATCTCCCAGAAACTCATAAATGGCCAGCACTAATCATAGGCCAGAATTTCATGGCGGACGTGAGAAAGAACACTAGCAGAAATAACAACTTTGGAAAAACACCCATGTGGCAGTCAGACTAAAGCTCCTGGTCCCCAGAATAGAATATATTGCACAAAGGTGGCAAAGGGAAACATTCAGAATGAAATAAAGATTTTTATACTGGAGAATTCCCAAGAAAAAGGGTTTGTTCTCTATCCACTGTCAACCCAGCTCCTCAGAGAGAGTCATGATAAAACTTCTAAATAGGTTTTGGGAATCTGGGAACAAGTGATACATGTGTTCTTCCTGGAGAACAACTGGAAAGAAGGTGAAACTGAAGTTTAGAAATTTCCCATTTTTTATCTAGGCAGCTAGACCTGAAACAGCTTCACGGAAGTTCTGCCATCTCAGTGCAGCAGGCGAGTCATAGAGTGCTGCCCATATGACCTGGATAAGTGTGCAGAAGACGGGTAGAGAGAGACAAGAGGCCTTGCATATAGATTCTAGTGTTGGCTTAGCAACACCTGAGAGGATCATTGATGAAGACCAGATGGGATTGAAGACAAGGACGTCTCCATGGAAGTCACTGTACACAGAGATCGACTGTGAGGAATAGATGGTTGCCTCCTAGAAAGTCACAGAGCTTGGGCAAAACTAAGCCCCTTAGGACCTGTGGAATGCCGAGCATCCCCAAAGATTCAAGGTTAAGTTTCTGATGACCTAAAGAATAAGATTTCATTTAATAAAAAAAGCCCCCTAAATTTATTAATAGATACATCAAAAGCTATACTTTTGTACATATGAGTTTGTGATTTAAGATCCATATTCATGACACACATTATTAAGAGAAAATAGGAAAGTATGAGTGAGTATAACAGGAAAACCTATTTGGTTAGGGGAGCATTGACAATTTCCCTGAACAGTCAGTCTTAAGTCAAAAACCAGAGGTTGAGAAAGTTAATCAAGTGAAGACTAGAGGGGAAAGGTGTTCTATAAGAAGGTATGGCTTACTCATAGGCTCTGAGCAGAAAGGATCTCAGGGACCTGGGAGAAGGGAGAGGAGGCAGACAGCTCAAGATTGGTAAGTGCAGGGGTAAGAAACCCAGCTGAGGGCAAGGGGCCAGCAGGGGCCAGATCAGGGCAAGCGTCCCGGTAGGCTGCAGCAGGTTATCCTAAGGGAAATGGTGAGAAGGATTTGAGCAGGAGAACGGTGTGCTCAGGTTTATGTGTGAAGAATCCTCAACTGCTGTGTGACAAATAGATTGGGATTCATACAAGAATGAAATCAGGGAAAGCTGTGTGGAGGCTGACAAAATAGTGGCTTTGAAATGACAGTGGCCTTGACCAGGGCTCTCTACTGAAGGTAAATTTTGGACTTGGCGATGCATTGAATGAAGGATGAGTGAAACGTTTTTTGGCTTGAGTAACTGAGTGAGCCGTGAGGAGATTTACTGAGACGGGGAATACTGGCGGAGCTGCTGGGATATCGGGGGAAGTGAGAAGGGTTGGGGAGGGCAAGCGTTCATTTTGGATAGATTAAGTTTGAGATGCCTGTGAGTCAGGAATAATTGAATTCAATAGGCAAGGATTGGGTTTCTATCTGCAAGACAGGAATAGCAACGCCAATGCCAACTGAATATTCAAAATTTGTTTTTACATGTATTCCCTTCCCCGGGGCTGTGTTTGATTTGGAAATTATCAATATTTATCTATGTATCTGTGAAAAGCAATTTTTTCTGGTATATTTTTCTTTATATATATTAAAAATCAATCTGGCCCTAGAAATGTGAGTCAATTTATTTATTTAATTATTTTTTAAGATGACTACATAATTCTATTTTGGTCCATTATGGATAATTTTATAGCTAGCTCTATGAAGACAATTATATCTAGTTGGTTTTTCTTTTTAATTTTCAGATTCTCAGGTAATAACTCTAGGTCTCATGGGCTTTACTTGTAAAAGTTGGCCCCATGTGTGAAAAAAGAGGGCTAAATAAATTAACATTTTAAATTAAAAGTGTTATAGACATTAAAGACCCAGATCTGGGATCCTAAATGTCATTCTCCAATAAATACTATTTTTTAGGGCTCCTTGGAGAAATGACTGATTCTCCAGCTCACACAGGAAATGTATATGATGAGCCTGGAGCATCTCGTAGTACCAGAAAGTAAGGAAATGCCAAAGTAGAGATATATATATATATATTTTAGAGAAAAGGAATGAGGACCATATCAGAAGGACATAAGAGCTAACATAAAAGAGCCCCAAAATGGCTAAAGCTGGAATGATTTGAACAAAAACAAAAACATAGACTAAAAAAAATAAACTAAAAAGTATTGGAATGTAACACAAAGAATAAAATAAAAATTCATGTATCTACACTCATATAAATAAGTGATTGAATGAATGAATAAATGCAAAATGAATGAATAAATACATAAATACATAAATGAGGGTGAAGTGACAAATCTTCTTTACAGAAGAATACCAGTTAATGAATATAGAATAAAAGAGGGAAATGCAAATAACCATTAGAACAGCAGAGTAATAGCTGCTAAAGGTAATATCAATGGGTGAAAGCTAACATGTGTGGGCAAACCTTTAGATATCTCTGTATATTCCAAGTGTCTCCCCCCAAATATTTATCAATTGCTGTGTCCGTTTTGTTTGTTTGTTTGCTTTTTGTTTTTGCTGCAGAAGATTCACCCTGAGCTAACGTCCATGCCAATCTTCCTTCATTCTTTTAGTAAGTGGGCCACCAGCAGAGCATGGCAGCAAACCGAGTGGTGTAGATCTGCGCCTAGAAACCAAACCCAGGCCGCCGAAGTGGAGTGCGCTGAACTTAACTACTAGGCCACGAGGGCTGTCCCTGTGGCAGTTTGAACAAATGTCTGACCTCCAGAATGTAGAGCTTTACTCCCCTTCCCTTGAGTGTGGGCTAGATTTAATGACTGTCTTCTAAGGAACAGACTATGCAAAGAGAAAACCAGTCACTTAAGAGAACAAAAGCCTGGCAGACGCCAACCTAATCAAGTGATGGATGTTGACATCACAGTAATCTGTTGTGCTGATAGCGTTTACTCTGCTGATATGATGCCAGGAGATGGGCACACCACTTCTGAGGCATTCTCATCCCAAATCTACAACCTCAGTTTAATGTCTAGGAGGAAACCTTAAACAAACCCAAGTGGAGGGATATTCTACAAAATATCTGAATGCACTGTTCAAGGGTGTCAAGGTCATGGAAGACACAGAAAGACAGAGGAATGTCATGGGTTGGAGCATTCTAAAGAGACACAATGACTAATGCAAAGTGGTGTCCTGGATGGGATCCTGGAACAGAAAAGGCATATTAGTGGAAAAACGAGGGGAATCTGAAAAAGTCTACAGTTTAGTGAAGATTACTGTTTTGATGTTAATTTCTTCGTTTTGGTAAAAGTGCTTTGGTTACGTAAGATGTTAGCATTAAAAGATACTGGGTGGGGGCTGGCCTGGCTGTGTAGTGGTTAAGTTTGTGCACTCCGCTTCCATGGCATCAGGTTTGCAAGTTCAGATCCTGGGTGCGGACCTAGCACCACTTGTCAAGCCATGCTGTGGTGGCATCCCACATGAAAAAGAGGAAGACTGGCACAGAAGTTAGCTCAGGGCCAATCTCCTTCACACACAAAAAGACACTGGGTGAAGGGCACATGGAACTCTACTATTTTTGCATCTCTCCTGTAAATCTAAGATTATTTCATAAAACTATGAAAAGGAAAAAGTATTAGGAACTGAGATTTTTGTAGATTCCCCTAGCCTATGAGCTGACTGGAAAGAAAGATGTTGAAGGCGATTCTTATGAAAAAATTATTATACACACTCCTTTTTTTCTTTAGCCTTGTTTTTAGTATGTCACAATGATTTTTGGAAGGATAGCTATTTTATAAAGGGTGACGCTGTACGCGAACTGGCTTTGGACACCCTAGGGATAATACGAATAAGAGTAAGGTGTACATGTGGCTCGGTTCCTCCTGTAGTTGTGGTTTGAGATTCTATGTTAACACGTGGGCAGATGATACGGAATATAAGCCATTGTAAACTAGGACCTACCAGTCTAGGATAGCTCGTCACCCAAGTGACTAACATTTTTCATTCAAATCCATGAAACAGTGATGATAACTCTATAATTGTTATGAGAACTGAATTTCTGGATCTTTCATCATTAGTAAATTATCAGTCCTTATATTTCACTTTCCACTACTTCTTGTCAACACTTGACAGTGTTGCTTATTTCTCCTTCCTGAAACACTTTCCTCTTGTTATTTCTTTTTGAGACCCCCACTGGCCTAGATATTTTCCTAGCTCACTGGCGCACCTACTCAGTGTGGTCCCCGGCCCGTCCTCCTCCTCCTGACCTCTACATGCTGCAGTCCCCCGGGACCCAGGCTCCAGTCTCTCCTCCTCTTCGCATGCACCCACCACAAGTGAGCTCCCCTTGTCCCATAGGTTTAAGGATAATCGGAAGCTAATGAAACCCACAGCATATCTCCAGGCCCAGCCTCTCTCCTAACCCCGGACTTGTGTATCTGATGGCACATCAGACATTTCCACTTGCCTATCTAATTAGCACTCAAACTAGATTTATCCAAAACTACACCTTACTTTGTTTTGTGACCAAATATCAGCAGATCCTGCTTCCTCATTTTGTTTAGGCAAAAGCTCAAATACCTCTTCCAGAATCTTTCTAAAGATAACACCCGTGTCATTATCTCCTTATTCTTTGCGTTGATTCCAAGGACTTATCATGACCTGCCATTGCATATGTGTATTCATGCTTCTCTTGTTGTCTTTCCTCCATAAAAATAGAAGTGCCGCAAGGGCAGGCGTTTTGTCTTGTTCACCTCTTGAATCCCAGCATCTAGAACAATGTCTGCAACATAAGAAATATTCAAGAAATATTTGTTCAATGAATATAAGTGTGAGTAAATGAATGTTGTATGAATGAATGAATCAATCAAAGTCCTCATCCTTCATTTTTAATTTACGTAAGCATGATCTTTCTAACTTATATCTATCTATGTGCATTTTTGTGTACTGTATTACTTTTGGGAGCTCAAAGAATCATATCGAGATTTGGTTATTTCTGTACTTAATGATCATTCCTACTGGAAACCAATTCAACAGTGAGAAAATCCCCCCCTCAATTTCTTTCTATAACAGCATCTCCTTCACAAAGCTTTTCTGATTCCGTCATATATAATTGTCAGTCTCGCAATGCTTAGTATATAACTTGATTGTTGTACTTATCGCTGAATTCTAATTATTTATTCTAATTATTTATTAATACTTTTGTCTCCACAAAGAGACCTGAAGTATTTCAAGATCACAAACTATTTTATTTATTTTTCATTGGGGAGCTTAGCAGAATGGCTATTATGTTTGAATAGACCTGTTCCTCCAAGTACCTCAGTTGGTGGTTCTAAGTGGGGATGTCCGTGCCAAGGATTGTGTACAATAATCCATTGGTGTTGGGGGAGGTAGTATGAGAACTTCTCTTAATACTTATTGTCAATCTCATTTTTAAATTTCTATTTTGCATATAATTTGTAGCAGTAAAATATATCTATATAGTAGTACACAATTCACAATTTATAAATGCATATTTTGAGAGTGGTTGCTCAATTCTTTTTTTCTGTTAGAGATGTGAATATGATCAAAATATTCGGAGGCTGCTGGAACAGACTGCTGCCATGATTGTGTGCAGGCTGCCCCAGTCTGTGAGTATGGGGTGGGGTCCCACTCAATGTGATACCCAAGCTGGACCCTGGCCGGCTTTGGTGGTGGATCTTGTTCCTCTTCTTCATCTTTCAAAATGCCTCTGTGTGCCTCTTGGCAAGTCCATGAGACGCCCTCCTCATGTTGTTTACCCTATGTCCCCTCATTCTCAGTCGTGATCTCTCCTGCTGTCTCCCCTGGCCAATGTTCACTGTTCCCAGAGCTGAGTATTTGACCTTGCTCCTGCTGTGCTCATCTCATAGGCTCCAGGCACAGTGTTAACATTACCCTCAATAGAAGATCTGAAAGCCATGTCCTCCGTGGAGTTAGATGGGTCTTGGGTTCTATATGGACGCAGGGAGTGGGACCTTCAACAGAGACTGCCCAACATACATTCTCCACTCTCTCATTAACAACACTACCAGTTTTACATGAGGCAGCTGTGAAGTCAGCTAAGATTACCTTCCCTATTCTCTTGCAAGTAGATATGAACAAATGCTTAAGTTTTAGCCATTTCAGTGTAAGTGAAAGCACTGTTTATGACATTGGGAAGGATGAGTTAAAAGATGCTAAATCATCACTGTGGTATGCTTCTTTTTGCCCTCTTTCTTTCTCATCCCTAAAGCTTGGAATTTAGCTATAATGGCTGGGAATCCAGCAGCCATCTTGTGCCATGAGTTGATCTAAATGATGGAAACAAATGCTGGGATGGTTGAATGGAACAACCATAGGCTGGACCTAAATGAGATGTGACAACCTCCATACTAGCCATAGATTGCTGACCTCCAGATTTACCTTGCATATGAGATAAAAACTTCCTGGGTCTTTAGCCATCTTATTGTATTTTATGTTTTTATTAAATGTAACAGAACCTAAGTCTAAATGATGCTGGCCATCTCCCAATTTTCTGTATACTGGATTTGACAAGCATGTCATATGCCCACTCTCAAATATCTCTTCATAAATCCAGCCCATTCAACTCTTTGGTGTGTCCCTTATTTCCTATGGGGCACTCAAGCTGCTTCCCCACATTTGCTACACCCTTCTTAAAGATGCCCAGCTCCACAAGAATAAGCAATAATTAAGGCTTAGTGAGAGCTCAGTTCATACATTGCCCAGGGACAAAGTTTCTGGGAACCAGATCTTGGGGGGCCGGGGTGAAGAGAGAGAGGGAGAGAGAGACTGAAAATCACAGAGAGAGAAGGTAGAATGGAAGGAAGGAAGGAAGGAGAGGAAAAAAAGAATCCAATTTATTTTACTAACTGAACTAAAGACTTGGTGTGCGTGTGTGTCTCTATGTGTATGCGTGAAACATTCCATCTCTAGATAAAGACAATGCTGACAATTAAGCAATTCAAAAAGCATAGCAAGCAAGCAAACAAAATACTTAGCAATGAGGGTTTTATTAGTTTTTGGTTTTGGTTTTGGCTTTTCATTTTGTTTGTTTGGTACAAGTTTGTATTTTAGAAGCTGCTTCTTCCTCATCAAGCTTCTTAAATCTTCAGGTGGGCTGCTCTCCTATAATACAACTCTGAGTATAGAGAAAATGAAGAGTACACTTGTTTTCCCCAAAAGGCATTGGCAGAATTGAAGAGAGAAACAGATTTTTCTAACCATCATGCTAGCGTTCTTTGTGTTCAATTTTTGGAAGTATGTATTTTTATTCCATCATTTTATGAAGACTATTGGTGAAATGGATCCAGCTAGTGAATGAGAGAAAAAAAGATGGTTATCTTGATCATACCATTGAATGTTAGGGAAGAAATGGAAGTCCATCTTTAGAGTAAACGCAGCCGGATCTTGTGCGGTTGCCTTGCCAACAAGTTGATAAAGCTGCTATGCTGGCCGGTGGAGAAGAGGCTGATTTTCACACTTCCGAAGTGTTAGAGCAAAAGTGGGCTTTATAAGTTTTTGAAAATGCATCTCTTTAAAATATTTCAAGATTTAGACAGAAAGTGGAAACCACCTGAATGTTCATCAACTGGTGAGCGGATAAACAAAATGTGGTATATCCACAAAGTGATATATTATTCTCAATAAAAGTGATGAAGCACTATCCACACTGCAACGTGGATGAAACATGAAGACAGTACGCTAGGTGTTGGAAGCAAGACCCAAGAGACTGTAGATACTGTGTGATTCTGTTTATCTGAAGTGTCCAGGGTATAGCAGAGATGGAAAGTACATTAGAGGTTGCGTAGGGCTGAAGGTTAGTAGAAATGGAGTGGGGTGCCTATGCAGTCCAGGGTTTCTTTTTGAAGTGATGGAAATGTAAATAACTTGGATTGTTGGAGTGGTTGCACTATTCTGTGAATATACTAAAAAATATGGAATTTTATGTGTTTAAATGGGTGAATTTTATGGTGTGTGAATTATTTCTCAGTAAAGATATTAAAAAGGGGACAATTAGACAGAAATTTTTTTTTAAATAATGCAAGACTAACTTATTGAAATAAAAGTAATTTTCTTCCTATATCAGGAATGAATTGAGTCTTATTTGTTGCTTAAAGCTTGTATCATATTGACTATAAAGTGATGATATAGTTGACCACAGCTAACCATCTAAATTGTTCAATCTGGCTAAATTGGTGGTTACAAGATGAAAGAGCAGATCTTTTCCTGTGGAATAACAAGTCCATTTTAAAATAACACCCTTCTGCTTAATTTAATGAGTGTCTTTTTAAAGGATAAAGACCAAACCCCTAAGTTACCTAAATGTGCACCATGCAGCACAAATGGAAATATATTTCTGTAAGTTCCATATGAATTATTCAGTGTTCAGACAGGGATCTGATTTTGCGTTAAATTACATTGATAGAGGCTGCCCAATCCTGACACAAATTAAACATTTGCAGATTCTGACCCTCCCTTTCTTCCCTGCCCTGGACGGGGATTGGGGGATGAGCTTCATTATACATAGTGGGTTCTTCCAATTTTCAAAAAAATCACAGGTAATAAACCCTGCCTGATGCTATCACTTTAAAAGACATCAATCGAATATCATTATGTGAAGCTGGAAGACACTCCTGTGGGCACTCTAACGAATAAAAAGAAGCCCCAAACCCCTGCCCTCAAGGATCTTAACTTTGAGTTAGAGTAAAGATTTTGACAAATAAGAAGTTAATAAAACTGTTATCAGGGGATGTCCCGTAGATGATACCCAGTGGGTCTTTAGGTAGCTTGATGCTTATTATAGGTCTGAAAATATACAAAAGGAGTTAAGCTCAAGGATCTTGTGAGATATAAATATGATCGTGTTGTCAGCTATGCACAGATTTTGACATGCAATTAACCATTTCTACTGTTTTCCTATTACAGTTCATCTATATTTTAAAATCTTTTTGGCTCCTGTCTAGGCCCCAAGCAACGGAGAAATCATTTTGGGGGAATAATTTCCACTTTTCTTCCACTCTCCAGTTTTGGATTGACTTACTGTTGTTAAACTCCTTGTCATAGATTTGGTTTCAGAAAGAATAATTGATAGGGGGTGGCAACAGAGGGTGGGGGCAGTCTGCCCATTTTAGATTCTAGCTCAAACCTCTATTAGAGTACTAATTTCTCACACTGGGAAATCCTGTTTGCTCTTCATTCGTTTTAAATCTCTGGTCACCGACACTGATATACTAGCTGTTTGTCCTTGGGCCCCGTAGATTTGGTGGCATTGCCTCTGTCCACTTGTCCTGTTTTTGTATATCACTTTCGGGGAGGAGAGCTTCTCATTTTTTCAAATTAGTGTTCTTTAGATAATTACGATTCTTCCCATAAGACCTGGCAGATGCCCCCACATTTCCATCCCTCTCCCCCTCTCTCCCCATCACGTCAATCTATGGTCTGATATATCCATTTTGGTTTCAAAGGTTACAGAAAATTATCTTGCATGTAAAAATCCTCCCTGATAATTATTGTAACTTTTAAATTACACATTGAGTGAATTGGGTGAATTCTGAGCTTACTAGCCGTGTCAGAAATTCTGTGAGGTCAAGGTAGCACTGTGAGAAATAAACGGCAAAGGCAAATGTTGTTTACAAATCATATGGCACAGCAAAAAGAGTGAGCCAGGATCCTGGGTGAAGTCTGGGTGGTGTGAGCTGACAAGCCTACAGCCTAAGACAGGGATTAGAAGCCCCTCTGAGCTGGGCGTTCGATTCTTCACTTTGCCGCAGAGGTTCAGGATGAGCTCTGAGCAGCCAGGGCTCCACTTGAACAACCTGCATCTTGAGCACATTCCAGCCTCTGAGCTTTGCCATCTGTAGTCAGTGGTGGTGAACGGAAGCGGGAGAAAGCTTTCCTATGTCTGAATCATCATTTTTGCCAGTTTTTCAAGCCTGCACCAGCCTTTGTGGTCTTGTCCTTTTCACAGGCCAATATGGATCCATTTTCCTGAAAATTAAGGGCACTCCTGTCTGCAATTCAAAAAAGGGGTGGGAGGGGAGATTTCGAACAGATAACTTGATTCCTAGAAATGAGAGGAAATCAAAGATGTACAGAAAGTGGCTATCTCGCTATTCCAGAGGCAGGGGACACACAAAGAGCTAGAATCCATCTCTCAGGTTCACAGATGCCAAGGATGTTGTCCTGCTTTGGGACACAAGGCCAGTGTCAGGACTGAAAAGGCGGTGGGACACTGACAGTTCCTCACCAGTCTCAGAGAATGTGAAACAATTTTCTCTATTAGGAAGTTCAATCCTTCTGTTATGGGGGTGAAAAACACGTGAACAATTTGGAAGTTAGGTAGCTAAAGTTTCTCAGCCTAGCATTCATAGCTGGAGGTCCTTATCGCTAAGCCACGAAGAGAGCAAGTGGACAGTGGCCAGAGCAGCGACAGCCCTGGAGGAGATGGAGCTGGTGTGCAACATCGTTAACAGCAGCAGAACCCTGCATCTCCAGAGCCCAAGAAAGTGAGTGAGGAAGGACCCCCTGCCCACACGTGTATATCACCATCTAAATGATCTAACATTCGAGGCATCTGGCCCTGTAGCCGTTTCCCATAGGAATGATGACTGTGAAGCTGGAAAGACTGGTCTATTGACCTTCCTACACACATCTTGGGTTTAATTGCTCTAAATATGTGTTCACTCTAGGAATACTCTTTGGAATTCCGTGCATTTGCAAAATCCTTTAAAGACCAATTTAATAAGCATTTATTAAATCCATTCTATATGCAAGACATTCATTGTATGTAGTAATGTGGATATATTCATACCAGTATCCAAAATCTACTTACGTTAACTTAGGTGTACAGAGGAAATCAGTACATCATTTCATATTCTATATTTCATTCAGTTTATCGTCTAAGCCCCCACTCCACTGGGTACCGGGGAAATTAAGACAGCCTCTCAGTCTTTCCTAGTTTTAACAGTTTTCTTTCCGTAAGTGATTTCCAACTACTCTAAGCTCCGTTTCCTTTCAGGGATGATAGAAGTCAGATAGCTTGGTCTCTCAGTAAATACCCAGTTTTTCAGGGTCCTGCCTTCTCCACCTTCTCCCCAAAATGGGGTCTGAGTGAAAAAGCGGGTGTTCGTGTGAGCTCATGTCTCTCAAGTGGGGATGGTAAGGACCTCCTGACCTTGCGTTGGTCCTGGGATGGGTGCTGTTGTGATCCACTAAGCAGCTCTTCAGACACCCTCCTGAGTCCTGTTGGCATCATCTGACGTAGACAGGCAGGGTCCTTCCTCTTGAGTTGACCCTGCACTCCTCGCCTCTTGCAGATGACGACATTTGGTTACAACTCGCATTTGCTCTCTGGCCCGCAGTTGGCGCAGAAACTTTTTCTTTCTTGTTCATTTTTCTCTCTCTAAGGCTACTTGGTGCGTCAATACAGAGGCTTGTGGGAAGTTCAGGATCTTTCCTGCCCCTCATGGGATTGATGGGTTCCAGGAGTGCTTTTGCTCTGTCCAACCAAGCTGTGTTATCACATTTACAGTGATGCTGCTCCATCTACATTGGTGCAACGTCTGCCTGGGATGATGTCTCCTGCATTATTCATAAATGGGCAGTGGGTCAATGTTCGTCTTTTGTTTTCAGATTTCCATTCAAACTACATACCTGCTGTGGTGGCTTAAAGCATATTTGCAGATACTTTGACATTCCTTAGACAAACTGTCGTGTTTAACCTCCTCCCATTGCATATGGCTGGTCCTTAGTAACTTTTGTCTAATGAATTGATAAAATTACTTTTCAGAATAGCCAGCCCAAGAGAAAACTGTTTCTGCCTGGTCTCTTGATCTCTCTCTCTCTATCAATTCCTATTGATTTCTCTCTCGCTCGCTCTTTCTCTCTCTCATATGTGAGCTACCATGTAAGAAGTCCAGCTGCTTTGAATTCCTCTGTTTGAGAGACAAAGTGAAGTGAGCACAGAGTTAGAGAGAAATGCCCGAGGAGCCTCTGTTGTTCACCCCAGCTGCTGGAGTCTTCCCAGCCCAGGTGCCAGTCCTGTGTAAGAGCCAGCCTTCCGAGGATTCCAGCCCCCACTTAGAGTTGACTCAGCTGACACAGTGTCGAGCAGAGCCTGTGCAGGCTGCAGATTTGAGTTCTTTTAAGGTATTAAATTTGGTGGCGGTATGTTACAATCCACAGTAACTAGATCACACCTTTGTCTTCCCTCTAGGGCTTGACCTGGAGAGGGAAGGGCAGGATCTTGATTTCTCAGCCCTGCTTTCTCTGGATCAGCCTCTCCTTTCCCAGTCACCCTAAACCTAGAGGCGTAGGCTTTCTATCTCCTTCTCAAGTCTGGCTGAGGTTTTTCCTTCTTAAAGTCTATGATTAAATTAGCAAAGCCTGTCTCTTAATACTTGAAATGGAAGCTAAAGGACTTTGGAGAAATGTGTAGTTTTATTTAAATAAAACTTGGCTTTCAAGATTATTGTCTGGTGTACGATACAAAACAGTCTTTATGGCTCAAAGCTGATCTTTGACTCTTCTGGTCAAAGCCGTATTCTCTTTTCTTGGTTTCTTCTAGCTCTTTCCTTAGCCAAAGAGAGAGACGGCTGCAAGGAAAGGCAACCTAAGGAGGAAAGGCTGATGTGTCATTTTGTCATACCCAAAATAGTATCTGCATTAGACAAGGAAGCATAAAACATACTCCTTGTCCTTGAATAGCTCTTGAGTTATTTCTAGAAGCAAGAAACAAGCCGTAAAAAAATACACTAAGAATTCCTCGTATTGTTAGGTTCCAAATGCACGATGCAAACAATGCTTGCATATTCAGCGAGTGACATCATTTGGGATTGGAGCTACTAAAGATGGTTTCAGGAGGGTGGGACTAACTTGAAGTGGTCCCTAAAGACAGACAGAAAGACAAGGTGAAGTGGAAAGAGTGTCCAGGTAGGGGAAGCAGGACGAGCAGAGACATAAGATCAGGAAAGCATAAAATATATGCAGGGTAGCACCTGGCTGAATTTGAGAGAAGTGCGGCGTGTGTGTCCAAGGCAGAAGAGGAAGATTGGAGCAGTGAGTGGTAGTGGGTTGAATCAGCAGCTGAGGAATTCGAGCATTATCCTTTTGAGTGTAATTGGGATCCAGGAAAAGGTTATGAGCAAAAAGATGACGCAGTCCGAACAGTAACTTAGAAATATGATTCAGCCTGTAGTAGACAAGATGTATTAGAGTTGTCAAAACGCTTTGAGAATCCAGGAGAAGGAGACTTGGCCACAATATATGTAAAGCTCTTAAGGCATAATATGGCAGGTTGTAATAGTTCAATTAGTATTAGCTATTATTATCAATATTATCATTTTTATTCTGGCTGAGATGAAGAAGGAAGTTGTGTTCTTAAAGATAAGGGTAATGTATCTGGATTTGAAAGACTGAGTAGAATTTGTTAAGTAGATATGTAGAGTCTATATTAGGAAAATGGAGTAGGAAGAAAATGCAAACAGGAAAGTGAAATGACTGTTGGGAACCTATTTGGGCATCAGTTTGGTTAAAATACAGATTGAGGGTGCTCAAATTAAAAATTTTCTTTGGAAACCAATCACCAGATGCCTTCAATATTCTGGTAAGTAATTTACATAATATAACAATAGCTTAGTAGATGTCATGTACTATACTAAGCACTTTACATTTTCCCAGTGTAATCCTCATGACAAACCATGGAATAAGTAACACGGTTAAACCCATTTTACAAATGAGGGAATCCAGACCATTTGCAAATCTGAAAGGTAGTATATTTAGGATTCAAACCTGGCTCTATCTGATTAAGCCTGAGTTTTAATTATTCTCTTTATATTACTTTAGGTTTTAGTATGTCCAAAGGGAGCCAATAAAGACTTTAGAGCAGGGAAGTAATATGAATAGAACTGAAATTTAGGAAGATGCTTCTAACTCTAGTGTATTGGGTAGATTGATTGGGTAGAAATTAAAAACTGGAGGCCAGTGAAGAGCCTTATTGCACTATTCTGTGCAAGTATTGAGGACTTGAACCATGATAGATGTCACGGGATTAGAAATATGTCAAAGGTGGATACGAACAGGAGACTGGAAATCAAAGACATTGGTGATATTTCAAAGCATGGTAAGATGTTGGTAACATTCAAGAAAGGAAATATGGGAGGCAAATATGAATTGTTAGAGCCTGGGAGGAAGGGGTAGAGGGGACAGGGATGATGGTGAACTTGATTTTGAATGTGCCTTAGTTTAAGTTGTTATTTATGACAATGTGGTGGAAATGTGTCAAAGACTGTGTAAATAAATAGTCTGGAGCTCAAAAAAGACAGGTAGGAATGAGACAGTGATCTACATAGATCCTTTGAAAATATCGAGCAGCATTTGAGGTAAAGTGAAAATACGTAACTTTGGACTAATAAAATCAACACAAAATGGGTGAGGTGAGCTATTTTCATAAATTTTTCCCCAAGTAACCCATCTAAGAGTGATCATTCAGTGTTCTGATAGTCGAACTAGGTAGTTTTATAAGTCTCAGTAAGAGGTCAGAGGCCATTTCTTATAAGAGCATCTCAATTCCAAATGTGACCACAGTAACATAAAGCTGTGTCTTTGGCAATGGGAACTGATCTAGCACGAGAAAGTGTTTTAACGATGAACACCCACTAGCTGACTGGTAGGAAACCCTGAATAAGGAGATAGGATCAGGAGGATTTGTCAGTATCACTCCAGTGCCCTCTGGCAGAAAGAAAATTCTCTCATGCTAATGCCTAGTCCTGATTATCTAGATAAAAATTCACCATAAAATAGAGAAATGTGATTCATTCAACTACTATAGCTTGATATTTCCTTTAAAAATTATTTAATTCTTTCTCCCTTTGCTCCCACAGCAACCTCCCAGTCATTATTTTGTTCCTCGCAAGGGGATGTGGCATTGCTGGTCGCTCAGCTCTCAAAAATCTCGTGAACCCACAAGGAAGGTTTCTTCCTTGGGTTGTGCTTATCTATGGGAAATGGATAAAAACATCTTTGAAAAATATCTACACAAAGACCAGGTGCTGGATTTTGAATGAGTGCATCAAGAAGCAAATGCCCCTTGAGGCAAATCCTTGAAAAACTTGGCCATCTCTTCTTGTAGTTTTTCTTGAAACTTAACATAGACATCATAGAGTTGAATCTTTGTAGTATTTAAGATTGCCAATGGGGTGGGGATGGAATGTATGGAGAGAAAGGGAAAGAATGGAGTTAAAATGTATAACCTTGGAAAAGACTGGAAATATAAGGAGGTGGAAATGGTTTGGGATCCATTAAAGGATAGAGAGAAAGTACAGTTAGAGAGGAGGACAAGAAAACTGTCACATCCTAGCAGCCAAGGTGGCAAATAGTTTGTTGGTCGAGTGCTGCAAAGGATAACATTACATAATGAAAAATAAAATTTAATGAATCCAGTGAACAGATGGTTAAGAAAATCATAAAGTTCAATTCCGGCAGATCAGAGGCATAAGCCAGGTTTTAAAGTGTGTAAGGAGTGAAGGACATAAAGAATTGTGTTAATAGTCAGTTGTTTTTCGGAAGTTAGATGTGTAGAATTAGGTAAAAAATGAGACAATGGCTTGTGGCTCAAGAGAGGGTTTCCTGTATTCTTGCAGGACGGGGTTAGCGTGGTGGAGGGGGCTTGGCATATGCCCAACTCAGCAAGACTATCATGGAAAGCACAGAAGAATTCTTTTTCCCAGGGTGGATATCCACATTGTTTCCCCAAATAGAAATCATACGTTACAATTGATGCTGTTGTAAGAGATGTCCTTATTCTGGGAGAATGCTTCTTGAAATTGCATTTTTAAAAGTAGGTATCTATAAAATGTTATGACAACTCCTTGAACAAATGTCACATTTTGAACTTTCATACCCAGTGTTCATATTTCCCAATGTCAGGATATTTTATTTTAGCAAATTCTGCATTGTAGAGAATGGAGTGATAAATGTCAGTTTCTTAACTGTATTAAATGGGATTCTCTGCATATCTGTGTTGCATTGCAGATGATAGCTTGAATCATTAACTAGGGCTTATCATGAAAATCTTGGATCCTTTGAGTGGCAGCTGAGGGTTTTACAAATAGCAGATCAATTCAAGTGCCTTTTTCTGAATCTTTGTTTTTCTTGACAGCTCTGCATTATCTGACACTCTTATTGACTTTCTCCCTCTTGAATACACTCTGCCCAGGAATTTTACTTTCTCGCCAGCTGACTTTCTCTTCCCCTGAATATGAATGATTCTTTTTGTTCTTCTAAAGTGGTTCCTCCTCTTGCTTATCCCCTATTCTGGGTTTATGTCAACTTTCACCCTATCTTCTCTTTTCTCTCTAGATATTTTCCCTCAGTATCTCATCCAGTCTGATAGCCATCATATTTATTTGACTTTCTCTCTGTTTTATCAGCACATCCATGTTATTTTGTGTACAGCTTTTCAAATTTTATTGCAAAGTCCATCATTGGTTCAATGTGTACATGCATACAATTCAAATGTATCATCTTTCCCAATTAAAAAAAAAGTAAAATGAAAAAGTGCAATATATTTGACCACATAAACAACTATGGTCAATAATATCATAAGCAAATGGCAAATTATGAAAAATATTTTTTTTTAATGATTTTATTTTTCTCCTTTTTCTCCCCAAAGCCCCCCGGTACATAGTTGTATATTTTGTTGTGGGTCCTTCTAGTTGTGGCATGTGGGACGCTGCCTCAGCGTGGTCTGATGAGCAGTGCCATGTCCGCGCCCAGGATTCCAACCAACGAAACACTGGGCCGCCTGCAGTGGAGCGCGCGAACTTAACCACTCGGCCACGGGGCCAGCCCCTAGGCTACACTCTTCTCTTATTCTTCTCAAGACGTCCTTTGTTACAAACACACACACACACATGCACACTCACAAGCAAAATAAGCTAAAGATTAGAAAACTACCAGTTGGGCTCACTCATAGTAGCATTTTCCTAATTAAGACTACTTTACCTTGAGAAAAAATTGCAAATTGACTTTATTACATGACAAGGTAATGTGACGATACATTCCTTAAAATTTTCACTCCTTAAAACTTACTTGTAGAATAGCAATGTCTGCAAATAATGAGTTGAACTTGAAACTGAACCTTCAAAATAAAACGCAGTCTCTTGAAATTCCAGCTCTCTGTTCTGAAAGCATGGTATGTTGCAAGTGGTCTGACAATGTGCTGTTGAAGCACAGGACACAGAGGAGTCTCATCTTGCCAGGAAGCATCAATCAGACATCAGATGCTGGGGAAAGTGCTCCCCTCTCTCTCAAATTTCTCAAAACACCACTGAGTGTTAGTTGGCGCACAATATCGCTTGCTTCTGGATAGTGCAACACCCTGTTGCCGAGTAATGCACTGGTGATTCTATTGATAGCTGTGGATGCTGCTTTGACAAGAAAAGTGTCCAGGATTTCCTATTGGGGCATGGGAGATTATGTGGCATATGTCATTTGCAAAAAGCACTGCTAGAACAACATATTTCAGAACTGCTTTTCCCTTGGCAAGTCTAAAATAGATACGCGGGAAATAGCAGATGATTCACGGCCTGCTCGAAATTTCATCACAAGCATAAATGTACTAAGAGTGTACAACAGGTCTTTGCGTCCATCAGCAAAGGCAGCGGGGCTATGATTGGGCTAATACTTACAGAAATTAGATGTACAAGTGGAATAAATTGAACTTACTTGGCAATTCTTCTCCAGATATGCTGGAATAGGTTTCCATTTTCTGCAAGTGTTGGAATGGAATGGAGGTAGGTTCAGTGATGAAACTTTAGACTAGAGGGAACTTAAACATTTTTTCCTAGAAAAAGTCAGCTCCTGGAGAGTGTGGAATGAACAACAAGGAGACATAATAAATAATTGAGACCTAAATGTAATCCGAAGTACTTACATGTGTTTCCTTAGTGATAACCATTCCTTTAGAACTCATTGGAAGCCACAGATTGTTTTGCACATCAGTTTGTTTCAGAGATCATTGCATTTGCTTATATACATTATGTATACACCATATAAACATAACTACATGTTCTATTATTTATATTCTGCAGGTAGAACGATCAGAACCCTTCTCACTCTGAGCTTGAGTTTTCCACAGACCCCCCAAGGTTGGCTATCACAAAGACCCTGTCCCACTTGTTTCTCAGCCTCAGAAGTTCCTTTCCTGGATCTTCTTCATGGAGCAGGTTCATATTCTCCTTCTAGTCTCCTCTCAGCTGCCTCATCCTGACCACCACGTTCAGTCCATTCCGGTATTTCTGTCTCCTTGCCCCTTTTATATGCGCTTCTTTTGTAGCACATACCATGATTTGAGACTGTCTTATTGATGGATTGGATTTCTGTCTGATGCCTTTCTGCCCCGTTTCTCTCAGGGAATGAAGCCTCCCTGAGAGTGAAGACCTGATCCTTCCCATCACTCACTGGGTGACCACAGTGCCTGGCCCCGGCAGACACCTCATAAATAAATATTGACTTCATTGAGTGAAGTCTATTTATCAGGTACCAATTTCCCTACAGGGGAAAATAACACGTAACTTGGGTTCTCACAGAGCCACTGTGATTGTGTTGACAAGAAAAGTCTTCCTGTCATGGTAGCTGTTCATTCAAATGTGACATGTTGCACACTGCTGTCGCTTTCTATTCACACCAGCCTGGGTGCCCAAAGGAAGCACCAGCTGCCAGGGTGTCGGGGCTGTGGCTTGGCTCAGAACATGTAATCTGAGTCTCAGAGTTTTTCATTTGCTGTCATCATATTGACTGCCTAGCAATCAGATTCTTTCCAAATTTATCTTCAGAGACCAGTCACTGGGAACCAATTCATACAATATAGATACATGACGACTATTTTTAATTTGTTCTATGGCACAATCACCAGACTTCAAGATGTGTACAAGTATTTAAATTTATCACAAAGTGATTTTGTCTTCAAGAAAATAGAAATATATATGGAATATATAATGTTTTACAATTGTTCGTCAGAATTGCAAGCTAAAGTTCAAAATTCATAAAGGAAAGGAAAATAACTCCCTGTCTCTCTGCTCCCTAGCTCTTTGCTGCTTCATTGTTTTCTCATAGCAATTAGAGTTTATTACAGCTTCGTTTTCATTAAGCAAGGATTATGATCATGATGGATTCAACTAAATGGGATAAATATTAGAGATACTATGTCATATGTGTACTCCTTCTGCATGACTGAAACTGAAATTTTAAATGTGAAAATTCCAGGCCAATTTTGTTATCATAGTAAAAATGATGAGAGCTGTAAAATTTCAAGCATATCTTTATGACAGGAGTTTACAAATACAAATTTCCTCTTTACAATAACCATGTCAAGTCGAAAGAATTTCCATTTTACAAACGAAAAACCAAGGCTCGTGGTCCTATTTTGCAATGAAATTTCATCTAAACTTTTTTTTTACAGTTTCTCAAACTAAATATGAAACCAGGCTTGTGTATTTTCTATTACTTTTGAAGGGAATGAGAAGATAGGCTACCCAAAGAATTTGCATTTACCACCAAGAAAGGGAGGCTAAAGGGGGGATGCTGCCATGTGAATATCTACATATGGCAGATGCTTTGAGAATATTTGTGACTGGCCAAAGCAGCAGCCCAGATGACATGTGGGCACAAATTCCCCTCTTAAGATGTGGAAAAGTATCTATACAGACCACTGTGCCCTATGGAACAGAATCACCTATCTGGCACTTAATAATTAATTTTGTTTGTCATTTTATTGGCCACATTACTTTACCATACTGTATTGTGACTTGTCAAATAATCAGTTCTTCTATGTTGTACATATAATCTGTACTGAGTCAGGAAAAAAATGTCTGCTTATGTCAAAATAATAGAATGTGAAATTTTTTTTTCCAAGACCTATATGCCCAGTATTTGAAGACTTTAAAACATTCTTTAGATAATATTCTATCTTGCAACAGAAAAAAATAAATAAATTTGGGTTTGGAAAGTGTAAATTATAAATACTAATAAAATAAATATCACCAGATATTTCTGACATGAGCTATTTATTTGGAAACTCTTAAAATGGAGAAAAGGGTAATTTTTTCTTTAAAGGGCATTAAACTTTAAAAATAAATAATCTGAGTCAAGATAAATCTATTTATCTTTCTCTTTATTTCTACTTTAAAATGATTTGCAGGAGTAAGGATATTATAATCCTTCACAGAGACATTTATACTTTCTCATTTGTTTTTTCTTACTTTTCCATGGATATACATGAAGACAAATGCAATGGTTACTGACTTTATTTTCTGATGTGACAGGATTGAGTATGATTTGAGATGTTGTTTTTTTTAGATGATAACCTATTCATTTTCAATAGGACCTTTCCATCAAACCAAGTTGGATTTTTGAAAATAAATATCTGAGTCTCTTGAGTTTTGGCTACTTTTGTTTTCTTGCCCGTTCTAAACTTGTTACTTATTTTATAGTGGTTTTTTTTTTTTTTGAGGAAACATCTGCTGCCAATCCTCCTCTTGTTGCTGAGGAAGACTGGCCCTGAGCTAACATCCGTGTCCATCTTCCTCTACTTTATATGTGGGATGCCTTCTACAGCATGGCTTGACAAGCAGTGGTAGGTTCGCACCCGGGATCCGAACTGGCGAACCTGGGCTGCCGAAGCAGAGTGTGCGAATTTAACTGCTATGCCACTGGGCCAGCCCCCTTGTTTGCTAGTTTTAAAATAATTACAATAGCCAATTTTCCTGAAAATGTCACCATATCGTCTTTTATAAAATATTACTATAAAATCAGTTGACCTAGAAAATAAGACAAAAAACAATAATTGAAAGAAAATCATAATGTGCTAAAATACTTATTTTTACTTTACTTTGAAAGATGTAGCACATGACTCTGCTCTTAACACTGAGCTGTTTTCTTCACAGCACTCGCCAACCCTAATTTACATTAATTTGCTTATCAGCTGTACCCTCCATACTATCTAGTACCTCCAGAACGTACGAAAATAACAACAGTGACTTCTTATTTTATCTTATTTTGCTTCATTCTGTATCCAGCAACTCAAACAATTAGGACATTTTAGATGCTCAGGAAATTATTGTATAAATATTTGCTGGCCCATGTTAGGGACCTCGTTTTGGAGAGTGAGGAGGCCACATCAAGGGTGTTGGTGCTAATTTTGTTTTGAGATTGGGATGAATGCTACTTGAATTCAAATATAGTTTTACTCATTTAACAATTTTCCAGGTGGGAACTCTGTTCAGGAAAACATGGTACACATAAAGAGATTGCACAAATAACTAAGAGACAGCTCATGCCATCAAAAAAGCACCAATATTAACAAATCTAAGCCATGAAAGAATTAGAGAGGAGCCAGTCCCAAGGCTCAGTGGTTGAGTTTGCGTGCTCTGCTCGGTGGCACAGGGTTTCACGGGTTCAGATCCTGGGCGCCAACATGGCACCACCCATCAGGCCACGCTGAGGCAGCATCCCACATGCCACAACTAGAAGGACCCACAACTAAACAACTGAAAAAAAAAACCAGTACAACTAGGTACTGGGAGCTTTGGGGAGAAAAAATAAGGAAAATAAAGGAAGATTGGCAACGGTTGTTACCTCAGGTGACAATGTTCAAAAAAAAAAACGAAAGAAATAGAGAAAAAGGGAACAAGAGTGTCTTTGGTTACACGATCAAGAAGGAATTGGCTCATCTAGAAAAGAACCACTACATGGACAGTTTGGCCTATTCTGCTCAGTTGGAGCTCTTAAATCTTTGAAAGCAAATGTTCTAGGTTAACAGAAGTGATAAAGAAGAGGGGTTATTCTGGGTTACTTCCCCTGTCACTCCCTATATCCTAATGTAAGTGTGAAAATGTATATGAATAAGCTGTAAAATTTTGAGAATAACTAAAGGCTATTACTTTGTAAAATATCTTATGGCCACAGGAGGCCACTGTGACTGCAATTATGAATCCCTGATAACAGCCTGCCTTGCAAAATCCCATCGACTACTTTTTACTGTGCTGCTACATGGCTCCTCCTCTTTTCCCCTGAGCACTTGTTTATACCACTGCATAACAGTTGTCACGTTGTGTTATAAATATCTAACTACGCATGCATCACATACCCTTGTACTGTAAATCCCTCATGCCTTATTTGTTTCTGCATTCCCAGCAAGGATATACTTTATATGGTGCTCAGCCAACATTACAATGAATGAATGAATGAATGAATATGTGAATGTATGACTGTGTAGAAGGAAAAACTTTTCCCTTCTTTCCTTCTAGGTTCCACGGATGGTCTAATAATTAAGTTGACATTAGACAGATTAACAGGAGAAAAATAAATTTAATGGCGCATGTACAGCAGCCCCATAAAAATTGTGAGATTCAAAGGCAGTTGGCAGCTGAGGCTTCTATACCATCCTGAGCTAAGGAGAAGGGCTAGGGGTCTGGGGCATCAAACGGGAGGAAGACAGTTCACAGGAAGACGAGAACAAATGTTTGATAAACAAGTGCTTACCGTGCCATGCAGACAAGTCTTTCTGATATAAAAAGTTATCTCTGGCAATAGCTCTCTTCCTGGTGCAGGCTCCCTACCTCAATTCCTTCAGGCAGTTAAGGGAGAGGTAAAAAGCTTTTCCTGAGTCTGCTGGGTCTTAATTGCCTTCGGCTAAAAAGCAATCCATATGCCAAAGTGCTGCATTTTGGGTGGTATATTCTGCTCCCTCTCAACTGGTAGAGGGCAGGTTTTAAAAATTAGCTTCAATTAGATTATAATTTTAATAATTATCGGATTCTTATCTAATTTATCTGAGTACACTCTGTATGACATGTATCACATAGATTCTTTCACATAGTAGGTAAAGAATACATGATATATAATTGAATTAAATTATATCATTGACTATCATAGCAGGTTAGTAAGATAGATTGAAAAGGCAAGGAGCACTATTGAGTACTTTCTGGCATATTTGTGTACATTAGTAGGATCCCATCATAATTCGTTTCTCACAAAATCACTGCTTAGAGAGCATCTTAAAAACCCTTAGATATTCCTGGAAAAATGAACTCCATGTATTAGTCAAATTGTTAGGATTATTTTGTTCATTTAATTGTTTCATTGAGGTCATATTGGCTTACAACATTGTGGAATTTCAGGTGTGCATTACTATATATCAGTCTCTGTATAGACTGCATGGTGCTCACCACCAATAGTCTAGTTTTTATCAGTCACCATATATATGTGCCCCTTTGCCCCTTTTGCCCTCCCTCCACCCCTTTCCCCTCTGGTAAGCACTCATCTGTTCTCTTTATCCATATGTTTGTTTATCTTCCACGTATGACTGAAATCATACGGTGTTTGTGAAACTGTTAGTTTTAAAATCACAAAACTATACATACTATTTACCTCTAACATCCTATTATGCATATGACACACACAGTTCCTTCTTTCGCAGTCTTTCACATTATTAAATTGTTTTTTACTGTTTGTTTTATAAATTAATGTTGATATTTTTAATTCATAGTACTTTAAAGAGGAATTTGTATAAAACCACAATAAAAGAAAATATTCTCAGGAGAAACTTTGCTCAGACACATCATTCAACGCTACCTTCCAGTTACTATTCTAACACACCTATGTTTAGACTCATTTGCCTGCTCGGGGTTCTTGATTTCTTAAATCTATTAATTAAAAAGTAGTTTCTAAACGAGGAATGGACCAAGATAACAGGATAATAGGAAGAAAGCAAACAGCCTAAACTAAAGACAAGTCTAATTTTAACTCAGAATGAAGTACTTCAGTTCTATCAAAATCATCAATCAGATGATATTATTCCCTTAAAATACGTATGCAAATATTTGTAAGCTGTTGATTCAAGCTGCATCCCGAGTCCATTGTATAATGCCTAAATTTGTGCAAGTTTGACCTGCATTTCCTGAACAAATTTCAGAGGAGTGTTTGTAGCTCTGTTGTTGATGAGCTATTTTGAAGAGATCTGGCGTAGGACATGAGTGTCGTACATTATGAGGGATGAGATTTGGCAAACAATGGTCTGGAGACTCTAATTCCATGACTTTTAACTCCAGATTTGCATAAGAAGCAGTTGGGACGTGTCACTGGAACTTTCCATTCCCAAATTTTTTTAGTGACGTTGATGCGGGGGAATGGAGAGTCATACATCCTGTGGCCTGACATGTGTTTTCCAAGTACATAATTCCAGAAAGTGCTCTCCAGATTTGGAATTGGTTTTGAAATGAATTATTAAACTAGTTCAGATTAACAAAAATAGGAAGATTTTTAAACATATACACTAGCCTTTCCTATTTAATAACTTTAGAATACCTATGCAATCTGAACATTGTAATTTGCAAACGCAAGAAAGTTGAATCAGGACCATGCAATTTGAACCTGCACTCAGGATCAAAACAAAATAATAAATTCCTTTAAGGTTGTCCTTTTCCTTTTTTTCCAAAGTTCAACTGCCATAAATAGCACCTGAGTTGATCTATTCCCATAAGAACGTAGATATAGATTAGTGTAGAACTTTCCAGTTGCTAGGAAACGGAAATGCCCATTAAAAAAATCGAGCAGTCTCCTCGCTAAAGAAGTTTGCAAAGCATCTCATCTTTTTGTTAGTATGATGGTGTCACAAAGTTCCTCCACAGAAAAGCATCTTTTACCGATTTCTTTATAGAGAGGGACAAGTGTCTTATTATCTGACAGGTAACAATTTTTCTTAGTTGCTATAAAGATTTTAGTTTTAAAACACAAATAGTTTCACAACTGCCCTTGCACTTTTGTGCTTGAGAATTCAATGAGGACTGTTTTCAAACAGCCTGCATATATGGCTTGTCTTAGTTTCAGAATATGAATGGATCCGTTATTATGTGTTTGAGTAAAGTAGAAAAAATTTAGTGTAAGGCTGTTTGTGTTGTTCAGATCCATGTAGGGGAAAATAGCAAAAGAATTCAAAAGATATTAAAATGATTGCAGAGAAAAAAAAGTTAGTGCCTTTAAAAGAACATTGGGCTCTCAATGAAAAGTCTGTGCTATAATCACATCTGCAACAGCCTGCATGTCCTGGCATCAGTCAGTTTAAAGTCTTGGATCTCACTTTTCTTATCTAAAATCTAAAAGTCTGTGTGTGTGTGTCTGTGTCCGTATTAGAGCAGCAGGTGTTCACCCATTCTATCACCCCCTTCTTCTGTAATCATTCATTGAGAATTTACTGTAACTACTGTGCCTGGGAAATTTAGGTTTAGAAAAATCCTTAACTTCAGAAAGTTCACAGTGTAATGGAAGAGATAAACAAGAGTTAGGCAATTAAAATATTGAGAAGCAGTTGTAATACTAGAAGTAAGGACAGGACGAACCACAAACAATGCTTTTCTCTCTTTATCTTGCCCTGAATCTGTTCTCTGACCCACTTAAGCGCCCTCTCCTTAACACTCCTAGAGCTTCTATCTAGACACCACATGAGAATTCATCCTGTGGTATAAAAAGTGATCGCCATGCTGGTATATAGCCCTCTAAGGGATTAAAAATTTTATCAGGTATAAAATCATAGTGTTTGAACCTATGGTAATGGAATTCATGCATTTTCAGCTTGTGGGATTGGTCAGACCTTTCCAGTATGTCTAAAATTACGTTGTGTAAGGTTTTGTTTTTCCTATTCAAGCAGTAGCAATTTGGCTGCTAATTTTGTAACTTCCAGTTTCATGTCTTTTGCTTAAAGGACCGGTAGATTGGTTTAAACGGATTTCCAGTATCTCTGGAATCCAATATCAAAAATTGTGGTATTAGAAATATTTGGAGATATTTGGATTTGTTTATTCTAAATACTAAGGATGATGAAAGCGTGTAGGCAATAATTATTTTTTTCACATCTTCTGTTCAGTTCTTTAAATACTGTGACCTAATCAGCATTTTATATAATCCTAAAGAAAAAGGAGTCATGTTACTGGAGAAATATCGAGCGAGACCTTTTAGGTTTTGAGAGTGTCAACACTGAATTTACAATAAGATTTTTGTTTTTTGCTTCAATTTCAAAGAATTAGAACTGAACCAAATGAGTAGCAATCATAGGTCCACACTTAAATACCTTCTTCCTGCCTCACTTAGCATCTCTGAAAAGTTTTTAGAAAACAGTGTAATCTGGTTTCTTTCTCTTTGCACCATCTGGTCACCAGGTTTATTTACATTTTTCTCTTTTTTTTACATTAGTGAACTTCCTTTTTTTCATCTTCCCTTCCTTTACTCTAATTTATTTCTCCTTTCTGTAATGGAAAACATCAGCAAGATCCTAATATTGGGTCTAATTTTTGGTATTTTAGTTTCTGGTGCATGATTTTAAGGTTTTGCTCTCTGTGTGGAGGGATGTGTTTAATGTTGTTTCTGATTTTATAAAACAAAGCAAAATGGAACAATTATCTTATGCTTCAAATTCTGCTAATTCATTTCCATAGTTAACATGCTTAAGCATTGATTGATTTGTTTAGTTGTTAATAAATAAGGAGGAATTGATTTTGTTATACTAAAATGGATAACCAATGGATTGTTTTAAAAATTTGCTGGACTTCGTAAGCTATACCTATAAATACAGCAGGTGGTTGAAGGGTTTTCTCTACTCTACTTGCAACTGGAGCAGCCTGGTGTAGTGAGGCAAATGGGGTCATTTCTTGGTCTAAGAGGCACATTAATGAGGTCAAGCACGTGCATTCAATTCCACTTCAGTTAGCCTTGCCACATTTCATTGCCAAGAGCTGAATTTCTAAGTATCAATATCCATCCAACAAATAAATCCATGCACAGGCCAAGGGGGAAATAATGAGAATGTGTGGATGGAGCCATAAAAACTCATCACAAGTTAAGGGAAAATAAAACGGCTTATAAGATGGCAACTAGGAAATGGTTGAACAGTGACAAAGTGACTGATTGCTGGTGCCAAGAGGATGTTTGAGGATGATGCACAAGTGTCCCAGAAGATCAAGGGCTTGTTTACAATCCTGAAAGACTGCAGGGGATGGCCTGATACTCTGTGCAGGCCTCATCAATGAAGGGCTATTTGTTCCAGATGCTACAAATCTGTTGACATAGATCTTTGGCTCTCAGTCCCTTCAAGGATTGCCTCAACTGCAGAGAGCAACTGCACCCAGGTCACATCCCTCCACGGGCTGCCCAGATCCCGTACCTGATTATTGGAATGGAAGGAGATAAAAGGCATGGCCATCTCAGTTCCAATCTGGATGCTTCCCAAGGCCGTTCTAACTCCTGAAATGCCTGTGGGGTCAGCTGGGGCTGTGGGTGGTCCCGGATGACAGCTCATTTTCTACTACAGTCCAATTTTACTTCCTTCCCCTGCCTCCCACAGATATGGATCCCAAGGGTATCCCTTAATAAACATCCTGTGTCCTAAACTCGAGCGCAGCGCTGCCTCCTGGGAAATCTGACTGCTGCGAAGACTTTTAGTTTCTATCTAATGTCAGGACTGGCTCCGTAATTCACAGTCCCAGTGCAAAATGAAAATTTTTTAAAAATTATTAAGAATGTCATGATGTCGATTCCGAGCAGTAAGCCAAGTGTGGTGCCTGCAGGGGCAGGCCCTCTGTGATGACACAGGTTCCATGTTCATGGAGCCATCCCTATTCAAGCAGAAATGACTATTTTCACCAAGAATCCAGAGAATAGGGGCCGGCCCTGTGGCGCAGTGGTTAAGTTCGCACGTTCTGCTTCGGTGGCCTGGAGTTCGCTGGTTTAGATCCCGGGTGCAGACATGGCACCGCTTGGCAAAAGCCACGCTGTGGTAGGCGTCCCACATATAAAGTGGAGGAAGATGGGCACGGGTGTTAGCTCAGGGCCAGGCTTCCTCAGCAAAAAGAGGAGGATTGGCAGCAGTTAGCTCAGGGCTAATCTTCCTCAAAAAACAAAACAAAACAAAAACAAACAAACAAACAAAAGAATCCAGAGAATATAGTCATACTTCTGATGATTTACTAGAACAGATAATACAAAGATAAAAGTGCCAGGAATGTGATAGTTTTAGAAACATGTGAATAGATTCCTGGTAATGAATAATTGAGTGTACACATTTTATAAAATAATTTGAGAAGGAACACAATTTTATTAATTCCTGTGAAAAATAGACTGGCAATAGCTAATGCTATAAATATGTATAGCAGAACAAATTTTATTTTAAATTTTGACGTTTACACTAGTTGCATAAAAGTGAAATCTCTTAAATTTCCAGAAAGGCTTGGATCTTATGCAAGCCTATGTGTCAATGATTGCTAATATGTGAAGGCATTTGCCTGTATTAATACACTAGTTGTTTCTCCTCCCCCTGCCCCGCAAATTAAGCATTGTCATTCTAATCTTACAGATGAGGTAATTTAGGCGGAGAAAGGTATGTCAAAGTCATGCAAGTCAGAAAGAGTAGAGTTAGGGCTGGCCCGATGGCGCAGTGGTTAAGTTCACCCATTCCGCTTTGGCGGCCCGGGGTTTGCCAGTTGGGATCCCAGGTGTGGACCTACGCACTGCTTGTCCAGCCATGCTGTGACAGGCATCCCACACATAAAGTAGAGGAAGATGGACACAGATGTTAGCTCAAAGACAGTCTTTCTCAGACGAAAAAGAGGAAGATTGGCAGCAGATGTTAGCTCAGGGCTAATCTTCCTCAAAAAAAAAAAAAAGAAAGAAAAAGTAGAGTCAGATTTGATGAGTGGAAATATTGCTTCAGCATCCCATTCAAACACTACATCACACAAAGAAGAAAATCATTCACAATATATAACTTGAACAATAACAAAAGAAAAGAATCCACGCTGGAATTGTTTAGAGACAGTTCTCTTAGATTTGCCTAGATAAAGATTTATCCAATTTCTAATGGAAAGAGATTGGTGATGAACAGTCAACTTATGCTATATAATTTTTTAATATTTTTGAAGTTTATGAGTGCTCACGTGCACCTGCTCACAATCCCATGTATGTTAAAGCCTGTTTGAACAGAAGACTAACACAAACTCTGTAAGGTGGTAGTCCACAGGGCAGATTCACTCCCTCTCAATTCATTTGTTATCAACCTAGAGTCTTAAGGCAAAGCGTCTGCCCCTTGGTCTCATGGACCCACTGACGTTACAGATAATTCCTGAGACTTAGTGGACGACAACTGATGATCGCAATCAGGATGCCAGTGTCTGAAATGGGTAGGCAAAACCAGGCAGGACAGTTCCCCTTTTGGAATAGTACTAAGCAAGGCCTAGTCCTATCCGGGCCTACCAAGCAGCAACATCTCCTTACAAAAATGATAACAAGGGGCCGGCCTGGTGGCGCAGCAGTTAAGAGTACACGTTCCGCTTCTCGGCGGCCTGGGGTTCGCCGGCCCGGATCCCGGGTGCGGACATGGCACCGCTTGGCATGCCATGTTGTGGTAGGCGTCCCACATATAAAGTAGAGGAAGATGGCCACGGATATTAGCTCAGGGCCAGGCTTCCTCAGCAAAAAGAGGAGGACTGGCGGTAGTCAGCTCAGGGCTAATCTTCCTTGGAAAAAAATAAATAATAAAAAAAAATAACAAACAATATATGACTACCACAAATAATAATGATATTATGAAAATCTTAAATAAATATAAAACTTTTTCTGACTCATTTTCTTTCTTAAAAATCTCTTAGAATAGCATCTATTCTGTAGTTTGTGATATACTACATTTGCTGAAAAACATTCAAAATAGTGTCCAGCATATATTTATTTATCCATTTTTCTATTGATTGGCTTCTGGGTAGATTGAGTTACTAGTGCTGCGCTGGGTATTCTTATCATAATTTTTTGGTGACTGTGGGTGTACACGTTTGAATATTCTATATTTTTACACAATGGAATCCTCTACAACGGTGAGAATCAGTCAACTCCAACTGCATGCGACAAAATGGGTGAATCTCACAAAAATAATGTCGAGTAAAAAAAGCCAGACACAAAAGAGCACATGCTGTACCAGTCCATTCATACAAAGTTTAAACACACACAGAACGAACCTGTGGTGTTAGAAGCCAAGATACTGGAGTGAGATGAAAAGCCCTTGGGTTTAGATGGAGTCACACCAAGCTGGAGGCCTGAGGAAAAGGTCAGGTGAAAGCCGTAATTCAGTCTCAGGACTGTCTAAGAAAGATGGTCATGAGAGATTCCCCGTTGACTGACTAGCCTTCCATCTGGCTCCTTCTGGGTCAGGAGCCTGACTTCCTTTTTACACATTGAGGAGTGATGACTAGTTTTCACGCAAGTTTATGGCTCAGGGAAGTTTTTCTTTGATATCACCAAAATAACTCCCAACTAACTTGACTCATACCTGAAATTCTATCATTACTGGTATTACGCATGATGTTTTCTTTGGTTTATGACATTGTCCCCTACTAACGAAAAGTCCTCTACTAGTAGTAGCAAATTACAACTTCTCTAGGACATAGATCCTTCTTATTCTTCTTTGTAAGCTCAATGCCTTGTACTCGTTTTTGACAAAAAAGAGTAAAAAATAAATATTTGCTGAATGCCAGGGAAGTCTTAAGTCATTATATGCTGACATGAATGAAGTCCAGACTCCTTCCTCAGAGGTGTTTTCTATTGGAGAGACAATAGATAGAGTTGCTCTCACTGGGCCGCAAAGATGAGAAGTGATGGTAAGCTAGGGAGCCGAGATAAATGACTGAAAATGAACGTTGAAGATGTGAAAATAAACTGTTTTCTACACAACTTTGCCCAGGAATAGCCTGGATCTTAATGCATCCAAAACAAGATTAAAACAAAACCTTCAGCAGTTTCTCAAAGAGACAAGAGAATATATATTTATTGCATCACCGTCAGATTCATTCATCTACGAATCTATTCATTTAAGAAATAATTGGTCAGTTGGTACTGTATACCAAGCACTGGGTTTGCATAACCAATACAAGAATGAACAGAGAACAATTATGGTGCACTCACTCCTAGAGCTTAACATCTAGATAAAGAGAATTTAAGGAATTGTACAAATAAAAATAAAACGACACGAGTGGTGAGTGCTAAGAAGGAAAAGAACCTGATTTTAAGAAATACGTAATGGGGACATCTGATCTAATCTGGAGAATCAAAAATGAGAAAATAAAAAGATCTGAGATGTGAACTATCTGTTGGACTTAACAATAGGAAGGTTGTGAGGCATTTTCAAGACAGAAGAGAAGAATGTGCAAAAGCCCTGTGGCAGGAAGAATCACTGAACATTTGAGGAACTAAAAGATTTACTATGGTTGAGAGCAGTTCAATAAAAGCTGCTTAGAAAGACAGGGCTATATCTGACACCCCTTGCAGGATACATGAGGGGGTTTTTGCGTTTGTTCTAAGAGAAATGGGAAAATTTTCAGATTTACATTCTTAGAAGAGTATTCTGACTGCTTATAGAAAAACAGATTATAGTTGATCAAGAATGGATACAGAAAATAAGCAAAAAGTCTAATAAGTTGGTGGATTTTAAATGTATTTATGGGCAAAATAAGCAGAATTTGGTGATAGCTTGAATACAGGAAATGAAAGAGAAGAAGGCGGTAAGGACAACTTTTGGACTTCTGGCTTGGGCGGCTGATCCATGGTGATGCAATTCCTAAGACGGAGAAATGAAGAAAACGACGGTATTTGAGCTTAATGAGGGATTCCCGGCTCAGTTTTTATCGTGTTGATTGTGAGATGCTTCCAAAGCACAATGAAAGTGTCAATGTGTTAACAGCCATTATAAAATCACTAGTCGTTTAAGCTATTAGGATGGATTAATGCACTTGGTTCATTACACTAAATGTTAAATTCCTGAGTATATGATGGACAAATTTGTAGAACAGATTAACTGACCACGGGTTACTGACTTAAAAATATTATGAAAATATTCAAGACTACAAAAAGTAGAGAGTAGTATTACACATTTTCATACACTCACTACCAGATACAACAATTTTCAAAATTTTGCCAAATTTGCTTCGTCTCCATTTTTACTTTTAAAATTTTATCTGCTGAAACATTTTCAGCGCCATTTACTTGATTTATTATGTCTTTTAAAAATATGCTGTTGGGCCAGCCCTGGTGGCCCAGTGGTGAAGTTCAGCATGCTCCACTTGGGTGGCCCGGGTTCACTTCCTGAATGTGGACCTACACCACTCATCTGTCAGTGGCCATGCTGTGGCTGTCACTCACATACAAAAAGAGGAAGATTAGCTGTGGATGTTAGTGAAGGGTGAACATTCCTCAGCAAAAAAAAAAGAAAAATAAAGGGTGCAGCCCCATGGCCAGGTGGTTAAAGCTCCGTGTGCTTCTCTATGGCAGCCCAGGTTCACAGGTTTGGATCCCGGGTGCAGACCTGAACCACTTGTCACCATGCTGTCATGGCGACCCACATACAAAATAGAGGAAGATAGGCACAGATGTTAGCTCAGGGCAAATGTTCCTCAGCAAAAATTTAGAAAGTCGTCATCACACCTAATGCAAATACCACACCTAATGCAATAAGCCCTAATAAAAGCATCATTCTTTTTTATTTTTTCATTTTATTTTATTTATTTATTTTTTTCGGATGGACATCATATTTCGAATTCTGTATACATTACATCATGTTCACCACCCAAACACTAATTATAGAGCATCCCCTCACATGTGACCCTAATCACCCCTTGTGTCCTCCCCCCTCCCCCCTTCCCCAATGGTAACCACCAGTCCAATCTCCAATGCTATGTGGTTTTTTTTGTTGTTGTTTTTATCTTCTACTTATGAGTGAGATCATATGGTATTTGACTTTCTCCCTCTGACATATTTCACTCAGCATAATACCCTCAAGGTCCATCCATGTTGTCACAAATGGCCGGATTTCGTCATTTCTTATGGCTGAGCAGTAGTCCATCGTGTATAAATACCACATCTTCTTTATCCATTCGTCCCTTCATGGGCACCTAGGTTGCTTCCATGTCTTGGCTATTGTGTATAATGCCGCAATGAACATAGGGGTGCAAGTATCTTTATAACATTGGTCTGAGCAGCATATTTTCAAGTCCCATGTCTGAGTGGGCAGGGGAAACAAAAGAAAAAATGAACAAATGGGACTACATCAAACTAAAAAGCTTCTGCACAGCAAAGGAAACCATCAACACAACGAAAAGACAACCTAACAATTGGGAGAAGATATTTGCAAACCACATATCAGATAAGGGGTTAATATCCAAAATATACAAAGAACTCATACAGCTCAACAACAAAAAAACCAACAATCCAATTAGAAAATGGGCAAAAGATCTGAACAGAGATTTCTCCAAAGAATATATACGGATGGCCAACAGGCATATGAAAAGATACTCAACATCATTAGCTATCAGGGAAACGCAAATCAAAACTACAATGAGGTATCACCTCACTCCAGGCAGAATGGCTATAATTAACAAGACAGGAAACAACAAATGTCGGAGAGGGTGTGGAGAGAAGGGAACCGTTGTTCACTGCTGGTGGCAGTGCAAACTGGTACAGCCACTATGGAAAGCAGTGTGGAGTATCCTCAGAAAATTAAGGATAGATCTACCATATGATCCAGCTATTACAAAAGTATCATTCTTAATATAATTCATGATACTTCCTTAGCATGTCTAATACCAAATTAAAAAATGTCAGTCTAAGAAATAGTTTTTAGAATATATTTACTTGACTTAGGATCCAAAGTCCACACCTTGTCAAATAATCTCATTTATTTGGCAGCAGTTCACTCTTCCTACCCAAAACTTTTCTTTTCTCTCTCTTCCTTTTTTTTGGTGATGCCAATGGTGCGTTGCATAAACTGGATTGTCCTATAAAATATCTCTTATTCTGTATTTGTCAGCTTGATTCCTTGGTCATTTATCTTGCTCTGTTATCCATGTTTCACTTATAAGTTAAAGTTCGCTTTCAAGGATTGATAAGGCAAGAATATTTTATTGGAGGTATGATTGCTTACATCTGAACACAATCAGTGTTCCACTTTTAGTGATGCTCAGGTTGTTTTGTGAGTTCAAGTGGTGACAGGTTGATCTCTTTCCTATAAAGCCAAGTGACAACTTTTCATTTAGTTGTTGGGATGGACTTCACATGATTCAGTTTTTATTAAGTGTTTGCAAATGGCCATTTCCTAATTTTATCATTCCTGTCATACAATAGGCAGAATTCTTCTGTATTTTTTCCAATAAACTATATTTGGATATCATAAAATAAAGTTTATACAGAAAAGGCTTAATCATTCGTTTCATCAATCCAATCTTTAGAGGAAGATGTGATATGTTTGTTATTTCCAATGATGCCCAAAATGTTGTTATTGCCACTGCTCTGCTGGATTTCTCTCCCTCTCTGTCTTATCAGAATGTCATTATGGGTTTGTACGTATATGATATACCTCAATAAATTTCATTATTCTCTTCTGGTATGTAATTCTCACAATTGCAGCCAATGAGTGCGTCATCACATCAGCTTCTGTGTCTTTAGGCGTGGCACTACCACTCCATTCTGAATGGATGCTTTACTTTCTGTCACCACAAGATGTCTCTGCACCATCTGGTGGGTTTCCTACAACATACCTGGGACCAGCCATTTCTCTGATGATTACTGGTTCTTTTTAGTGGGGAATAGTATTTAGAAACCACTTTCTGGATGTAAGGGTGCTCATTACTCTTCCATTGGCATTGCTTCTAGGCCTTTCCAGAAGACAGAGTTAAGATGTGCATATTTTTAGAATTTAAAAGAAATCAGGAGTTCATAAAAATAATTCCCATTCAAGTTTAGCGCTATCAGATTTTTAATTAACATCTCTGACGTTTATATCAATATATTTCCTCCCACACACACAATCTTAACATCAGTATTGAATTGCCTTATCCTCAGTTAGACCTATAAAATAGTTTCAAAATAATCTTAAACTATTACTATTTATAATTAGACTAAAGAAAGAAATCGAACTTTAAAATAGAGTTGAGTTGTTTTTGTTGTTGCTGCCATTGTTCTTGCTGTCCTGTTTGTCTTTGCATGCGCACCATCGTGGAAACAGAGCCTTGGTGTTCCTACATCACTTAAAGTTATTCTTTTCTAAGTATGTTTATTTCACAGGCTTCAACACTCATTTGTAGGTTTATTTTCTATTCTCAGATATTTCTTTTGAATTTATTTTTCATTATGTGAACTGCTTACGTTTTTCAAATTTAAAACGATATAAGAAAATATCCAGCAGTATCATTTCCTTCTTTATCATCTTCACTCTCTCCCCTCATTTGACTTGTAGTAATAGTTCTTACTCGTTTGTGATTTATCCTTACAGTCTTTCTTTTTGTAAATATAACCAAATACAAATATCTATTTTCTGCACCCCCTTTCTTATATAAAATATAACATATTACATGTACGATTTTGCAAATCAAAGTATTGAAAGGAGTAAGGCAAACACAATGTAACTAAAAAACTGCTTTCTAAGAAAAAGCAGAGAAATAGGAATAATTGAAAAGATATGAGGCATCCTATTTATATTGGGAAAAGATTCAGAGAAATTACATTTGGATTTATTGATGTAATAAAAACACCAACCATCCGATTACATATTTGCTGCTGTTACATAATATAATAGCACTGAGGAGAGGGCGAAACCTGGCGGTTTGCTCAGGACAGCCAATTTCTGCCTATGTCTATTTGCCTTGGAGGAAAACATGTATGCTCACCCTTGTAGACAACCTAGTTTGCCTTTGAGCCATGGGTAAGTTTTGAGAACTAGTTCCATGAATAAGCCAGGCTATTTGTAACAGAGGCTTCACATGGAACACTTGTGAGGTTAAAAAGTAGACAGCTAAATTAGAGTAAGATTGTTAATTTACTTATATATCACGTAAAATAGTTAGGATGACAGACCAGTGGAAAGGCTACCTAGAGACCCAGGACGGAGCTGGCAGTCGGATTTTAGTCCTCAGTGACTTCAAATCAGGTGAAAGTGAGAAAAAAAATGGAAAAGATATTTGGATTGGGGTAGCCAGATATTGAAGAAAATGAGAAAAATGGAAAGTTTGATAAAGGCTATCAATTTGGGCAAGGTAACAGGATCCAGTACAATTTGCAGTTAAATACCAGACCGTTTTTTCCACAGGAGGTTATAGTTCAATTAGATGTCCACCAGACAAGACAGAGTTTGCAGATCCGAGTTACCCTTAATTTACAGAAGAGTTGCAAATAGCTCAAAAACAATGAATATGGAACCTGATAGCCCAAAAGGATGTGCTACAGACAACGCAGCTTTCCATTGAGACAGAATTAATTTCTACAGCCTCTTGATCAAAAGCTGAAGAGAAGATTATTCTTAATCACCAAATAAGACTGATCTCAATAGATTTGGCCCGATTATTTACACAGGTGCAGCAAGAACATCATTTACCACAGGTCTTCTCGTGCTGGCTCTGCTGGAAGTCTTTATAAAGAATCTCAGATTAGACTTAGAACAAGCTGAAAAAATCTAGGAAGACAAGGCAAGAATTCAGCACCAGAAATTTGAGCAAAGTACTCTCTTCTCGAGTTCCAAAATATCCTAAGATTCCTGAGTCTGCCAGTGAGTCATTTGCTCGCTTGCTCATAAGGCTGGGAACCTGGGAACCAGGTGCCAGGCCAGTTTTCTAAGAAGGCTCTGTAAGCATTGGCTCCATCAAGTAACCCTAGTTCCTTAAAAGTGTCTAGCGGCGTCTGATTAAATGAGTATCATTCTCAAATATTACATTCCAGGAAAGACATTGGTTGCATAACCAATGTTTCCAATTATGTTCTTGTAACATGGACACACAAGGGACCGGCCCCGTGGCCGAGTGGTTAAGTTCACATGGTCCACTTCAGGGGCCTAGAGTTTCTCTGGTTCGGATCCTGGGTGTGGACATAGCACTGCTCATCAGGCCATGCTGAGGCGGTGTCCCACATAGCACAACCAGAAGGACCTACAACTAGAATAGACAACTATGTACCGGGGGGTTTGGGGAGAAGAAGAAGAAGAAAAAAGAAGGTCACACAAATCACTGTAGTATATAATGCGAACCTATGCAAATAACTATATTGCTATGAAAATAAGAATACTCAAAAACATTTCACAATTCTAAAAGAGTCAGGCAGGGAGAAAAGTATTTCATTTGCAAATGTTTATATCAGTTTGCAAAAGCAGAGTCTACTAAATTGTTCTGAGTTATAGACTGCTTAAGAGAAGAGGACAGAGTTCCTTACACATCCATAAAAATACGAAATTGAAATATCAGTAATATTGCAAACAAAGCCCACAATCATCCCTCACAGTACCTTCATTCCTACATAACCTGTCCCGCTAATCTTACCCCACTCAATCTTGGGTTAACAGTCGCACGAATCCATCTACTTCTCGACTAGTTTTGGACTTCCTGTCTCCAAGTTGGGTAAATGATGCCGACTGAAGCCTGTGCCCTAACGTAGTGCTGTTCCACGAGGTTCTGAGATGGTCCTCCTGTGTTGAAGATGAAACACTCCTGTCCATAGCTGATTACAAGAGCTTTCAGGGAAACAGCATAGTAAAACAAAAACGATCTGTAAATGAATAAAGACTTTAAGTAGCTGTGGTTAAAGTTTTACTGGTAATTTTCAAAAGCGAAAGATCTAATGAGACGTCATTACAAGAATAATTCAACAGGCAAGGAACAGATTGTTCTTGTAGATTGCAACAGAAGGTAACAAAGTCAATCCAAAAAAAGTTTTAGACAAAACATTTATAAACATAATGATTAACTCTATTGTCAAAGACGAGGTATTACACCTAATTTATAAAAATAAATGAACATAATCTTAACAGAGAAAAATCTTCAGATATTACATGTGATAATCCTGAGAAATAATATACCTTGAATGTACCAAGTATGTAGTTAGACTGTACCAAGAATATATCGAGACTATCAAGTAAAAACATCATGTAAGTCGAGAGTAGGTCTTAAACATCCGAGCAGTGATAAAATTCCACAGCTAAGTGATGTACGCCTCTCCTTGAAAACCGCTGACCTACAAGCGACTTGATTCAAATTAAAGAACTAAAGTTGTGATAAAATCAACACTTTAAATAAATAACTGGAATTATGACGATAACACTGTAGTGTTGTTGTCTAACAAAGCACACAAGGACCCTGACAGATAGAAACGCATTCCAGACTGTGAGAGTACTGACATCTCCAGGTCCTTTCCATACAGCATGCACTTTCTGAGATACATATATTAGCAGTATTTTTCCCAGCCTAATTTAACCTAGGGAAGGCTAAGCACGCCTTCTGATTTTGCACTGCTTCCCATGTGCAACAGTAACATATTAAACAAACTTCATTGTTTCTATCACTTTTCTTTTTACAAGCTGAAGGAACAAATCCTTTGTGATTTTCCAGGGACCATTTGGGAAATTTCAAAGACAATTTTGCTCAAAAAAAAAACAGGCTTTGATTTGAGGAAGGCAAACTATCAAAAGTTGTCACATTTGAGACTCGAATTGGGTTACAGAGAAGGAATTAATGGCTACCTATTTAACAAAAGTGACAGTAAAGTATTTTAAAAGTAAACCTATGAGGTAACTTGATTTTAAAAACCCTTAGCTCCTTCATAAGTGAGAAACCTTTGTTTTTCATAAATAATCTAAGGCATAAACATTCATTATAAACCATAGAAGTTTACTCTGGCAGGACACAGAATCTTTGCTATCCAGGCTGATTACCCAGAAGGTAAAAAATAAACTTTTGTAGCCTCTTACTAAGAGACCAGTAATCTAAGAACATTTTATTATAACAGAGAGAAAAACAAAGTTTAGTTTTGCATCAGTATAATATTCGACACAAACTCATTTTGAAAATCTTATAAATAAATCCATCAAACCTTAGTCAGTTTTCACACGGGCAACCAAAATTCCTTAGCCTAGAACCTTCATCTACTTTCTATACCCATTCAGGTTTTGTCCTACACTTTACTTTTTTTTTTCTCATTCTGGAATAAGCAGTCATTTTATCTGGGGACAAAATTACTCTCTTTTTCCTTAAAGGAAACTCATCCTGCAAATCTTGCTGACAAATTGTACATCTCTGCCACTCTTACTACTAATTGAGTCTGACTCGCACGTGTCGATGTTTTAACCACACCAAATTCTATTCCACAGAGGGAACTAGGAGGTGAGTAGATGTGAACTGTCATTCACACCAGCCTTCGCAGCAGGCTAGGAGAGCTTATGAAGACACATCTCACAACTTATTATAGCCATAAACATCCCTTATAGTGCAACTTCTCAACGTGCAAAACTGAACAGGTTCATGAACAGATGCAGATAAATACAGACACTCTGTAGCATGTAAAAAATGAGACAAACTGTATACATACTTAAAATTATACATAATAACTAATGTTCTAATATTTTCTTCTACTTACAAATGATCTCAGTATCTAATAAATACAGTAGTGCACCCTTATCTGTGATTTTGCTTTCCATAGTTTGAGTTACCAGTGGTCAACTGCAGTCTGAGAATGTTAAATGGAAAATTCCAGAAGGAAAGTATTCATAAGTTTTAAATGGCATGCCATTCTGAGTAGCACGATGAAAGCAGCCCCGGGACAGATGTGAATCACCCCTTTGTCCAGCAGATCCACATTGTATGAGCTGCCCGCCCATTAGTCACGTAGTAGCCATTTGGGTTGTCAGATTGACTGTCAAGGTATCGCAGAGCTTGTGCCCAAGTCACCCTTATTTTACTTCATAGTGTCCCCAAAGTGTAAGACGTGCCGAAGAGAAGCTGTAAAGTGTTTCCCTTAAGTGAAAAGGTGAAACTTCTCCATTTAATAAGGAAAGAAAAAGTTGTATGCTGAGGTTGCTATGATCTATGATAAATTTTATTACAGTGTATTATTGTTCTATTTTATTATTAGCGATTGTTGTTAATCTTTTACTGTGCCTAATGCATAAATTAAACTTTATCGTAAGTATGTATGTATAGGAAAAAAAAGCATAGTGTCTAGAGTGTTTGGCACTACCTGAGTTTCAGGTCTCCACTGGGGATCTTGGAACGAATCCTCTGTGGATAAAAGGTGGCTACCATACCCATTAATTAACTCGATTCAGTATCAGTCTAAGGTGGGGTGATTTCTTGATCTTGGTTATTTTCCTGGAACACAGAACTCAGATAAACACTACCAGGAACAATAGTGTTAGGAACAGAGAAGACTGAAAATCTAATTCTTCTAGAGATATATTGGAAGGTTTCCCACTGCTGAGAATCACCAGGAGGTTTTTGGATTGAAAAATAGATCTTGGATAGGAGAGGATGAGAGTCAGAAACACGGAAGATTCATTCTCTCAGAATATTTCAGAACTAACAGAACTGGACCTTACATTTCAGATAACAACCTGATAGAATATTCAGCCCCCGGGGAGTGGGCCTACGCCTCCTACCTCTTTCTGGAACTGTTAGTTGGATTGTAATGATTGTTACATTGTAGAAATTCACGTAACACCATGCAACAGGTAAATTTGCCCTATTAGTCACTTTTCGTAGACAATCATCAAAAACAAAACAAGACAAAACAAAAAGCATTCAACATATGTATTGTGTATACAAACTTGTATTTCAATAGTTAACAAAAAACAAAAATAAGAATTCATTCAATACCTTCCAATCCACATTTTAATGATTTTTCTTCATCTCCTTGAGCTGTTAATGACAAGCAAAAAGCCTATCTGTTTTACCTGTATAGTCAAAATAGTAAGACTCTGGCCAATAGACAGGCATTATGCTTCTAGAAAGAGAAATATCCTTGTATGCATTACCGTGTTAATTTGAACAGAATCACTATTAATAACAAGTTATTTAAAACCCAGAGTAGATATACTTTTCTGAAACAACTTATGTTGGCTTGAGTGTATATTTTAGGTATCAAGAAAAATTAAAAAACAAAAAAGAGTGAATTTAATAACAATATATTTAACTATGCAATAATTGGTCAAAATCTCAAAAGCACTGTGTATTTTACTTCATATTATATCAGTGACTTTTTTTTAGTTGACAACCTAGAATTTTACATAGGCTACATTTTAATGCCAATAGTTAGATTACTGTGGATATGGTATATGAATAGTGTACATTTTAAAATAAATCTTTGGCTCTTTCAGATCAGATAGGCAATTCTCAAATCACCAAATCCAGTGGCATAAATCTTTCCACTTTCCATATAATTTGTTCTCTAATGAAGTCTTAAGGCATACCAAAAAATTTAATAAATAAATAAATAAGGCTCATTTGGTCATCCCAGTGCATTCAGTGTAAGAAGTCAAACCTCAGAATTAGTAATATAACCTGGTGAATTCTAACTATCCATCCTCACGTTTAGATACCCTTCTTAATTTTGTTGCTCATGTTACATTGTACCTTGAGATGATGTATATGAATAGAGACCACGAAAATTATTTAAATGTATTGTTTATTTTCATTTTGAAATTTAATTTATTCTAATTGATTTGCTATTTATGATAAAATCCATAATTAACTTTTCAGCTAAATGCATCTTTTCATTTGTGTATAAAGTTGCCTCTGGTGTCCGAAGGGAACCAGCATCAATTTCTGGGACGGCTCCTTCATTGCTGACTCAGGTGAAGGCTCCTTAGTTGCAGTCAGGTCTGCAGCAAGCTGAGAGCTGTAACCAGGCTATAAAAAATTATGGAACAGGAAAAACATGATCCTGGAGGCCATCTGGAAATCTCTTTGACGGAGAGTAACACAAGAAATAGTATCTCACAAAGGGCTTTCAAACGCTCGTCGCTGGGCTAGAGGGATGTATTGTCTTAGAAGACATTTTGAATGTAAGTTGCATATACCACAAGACACTGAAAAGGAAGACGATAATATGAATTTGAAAGGCAACAGTGTGTAAAAATAAATCTGACACTTCACTTCTGGAGTCAACAAGCTTGGGATCTACGAGGCTTTCAAAGAAATGGATGGGCAGTAGTGTGAGGAAAAGATGTAAATAAATGTGCCCAAGGGCCCACAGAGGTGATACTGTTCAAATAGGTGATTTTCTGCCTTCTGAACAAACTGAGTATCTGCCAAGATTTTTCTCCCCTCTGCCATTTCTGCTTCTTTCATGCTCTCCCACTTACAACACCCTCCTCCTGACCGCATCGTCATTCAGTATGAGGTTATCGTAAGCAAGCATAGCTTCACAAAGGCTTGCCTGCATCACTAGGGTATGTCACATGAAGGTGGAAATGAGAAAGCAGGATAACCTAACTAAAATATATAAGAAAAGTATTCCCATGGCCAATCATAATGTAATATATCGTGGAGTATAAGCTATGCGCAGATATAGGCACTTGTGATACAGAAGAAACGGCGTCCTCCAATTCAACAGCATATTTATGAAGTCACTGCAATGTGAAAACCACAGCAGGGGGTGAGGGGTGCTGCCACCTACAAAGAGAGGAGGAGCCTTTGTAAAGGAGCCTGTTACAGGTCGAACTGAGGCCCCTCCAAATTCATATGTTGACTCCTCATATCTAGAACCTCAGAATGCAACTATACTTGGAAAGAGGGTCATTAGACACAATTAGTTGATATAAGGTAATCCTGGCGTAGGCTGGGCCCTAGTCCAATACGACTATCTTTATAAAAAGGGGAAATCGGGCACAGACACACACACACACAGAAGACCACATGAACACAAAGGCAGAGATCAGAGCGAAGCCACGGAACATAACAGAGAGCCAGAACATGCCAGAAGCCAGGGGAGAGGCCTGGAACAGGCTCCCTCAAGCCCTCTGAAGGAACCCACCTGGGTCACACCCAGACGTTGGATTTGTGGTCTCTGGAACTGTAAGAAAATACATTTTTGCTATTTAAGCCACCTGGTTTGCAGGCCTTTGTTGAGGCAGCCCTAGCAGACTCATACAGAGCCTGACATTATTCTGGGAGGAGCAACATACACACATACGGGCATGAAATACAAATCATGAATGCAAACCATGAGGGAAGAAGAACCAAAATCACACAAGGCTTTAGAGTGCTGAGCGGGGGGCAGTTGGGTGTTGCAGACCAGAAAAATCTCCACTGAAAAGGGTGACATTTAAACTAAACCTTAAAGCAAGTGACAGAACTGGGGCAGGTGAGGCAGCAATGTGTGTGGAGAGGAGGTTTTTGACTACGGGAAGATATCAAGTGCAGAAAAACAGAGAAAATATGCATCTCAACGGAGGGAGGTGAGGCCCCAAGGAAAATTGGGGCCATTCTGCAAAGGCCTTTGAATGCCAGGCTGAGAAGTTCACATTTAATTAGGGGACAGTGGACCTTTAATGTTCTTTGAATACACATAGCACACACACAAATGCGTGCAAGCACATGTGCACATGCACACACACAGGTATAGACATGCCATTTGATCATTTAAATCAGACATACTGCCCCTGGAAATGTTTCTTGGAATTGTTATGTAGGACTGCCATGGAGGGGGGCCCTTCCTCTCGATTCATCTATTGCTTCAGAGGAGTGATATTTTGAAGACTTTGTGTATCGAGCATTGTCCTAGGCGCTAGGGTTATAGCAGTGGGTGAGAAAAACCGGGCCCCTCCCTCCTGGAGCTCACATTGCAATGGAGACAAATACACAAAAATAGATACATGGATATTGGGCAGAATAGCAGGTGGTGGTATATGCTACGGAAAGAAAAGTCCAGGTGAAGGAAAGAAGATAACGGGAGTGTATATTTTTAGATAAGGCCATCAGGAAGGTTTCCAAGCGGGAGATATTTGAGCCAAGACCTACCGAAAGGAAGGGACAGACCCATAGGTCTTTTCCAGTCATGAGTATCCCAGGGAACAGCACAGACTCAGACACTTAGATGTGGGTGTGTGCTTGCTGTAGAAGGAACACAGGGGCCAGCCCGGTGGCCCAGTGGTTAAGTTCGCACATTCCGCTTCTTGCGGCCTGGGGTTCACTGGTTCAGATCCCGGGTGTGGATATGGCACCGCTTGGTAAGCCATGCTGTGGTAGGCGTCCCACATATAAAGTGGAGGAAGATGGGCATGGATGTTAGCTCGGGGCAGGGCTTCCTAAGCAAAAAGAGGAGGATTGGCAGTAGTTGCCTCAGGGCCAACCTTCCTCAAAAAAAAATTAAAAAGTAAAAATGGAAAGAAGGAACATGAGGTGGCCAATGTGGAAGAAAGATGGGAGAGAGGAGACTTGCCAAGGCATAGAGTAAAAAGAAAAAGAAAAAAATTCATCTCAGAAAAGCCATAGAGTCCAAAAGGTTTAGTTCTGAAAGAAAGAAAAGTTGGAATAATACCGGGGAAGGTGGTCCTGGTGCGGAGAGCCAAGTGTTCCCGAGTTCAATCTGCTAAGCCGTCCGGTGGGCCTTGATGAAACATCTGAGGGAGGTCAGCACACAGGGCAGATTTTAATGGGCCTGTATGTCCCCAGCAAACGATGGGAAGAGCATCAGTGAGATCCAAAGCAGAGGTGGCAGGCCAGCCACAGGAGACACCATTCCCTTCCCAGATAACAACTGTGAGCAAAAGTAAAACCGCTCACCTGGCTTAATGACACGGAGAGGGGGTAGCAGCATTGCACGCCAGCTCATGACGGGGACCACAAGGTGATGGGGAGGCAGTCAAGAGGTCAGCACACCCCACGTTTCCTCTGTAAAGGGTTTAAGAAAATGCTTGCTTGTCTCTATCCAGCTTATAGGGATAAGGAGTGACAGGGTGTGCACCCTGGTGTGGCAAGTTGGAGTCTCTGGAAGAAAATTGATCCAAGACATGTTAAAGAAACACTGCTACTTTACAGCTTCTCTTAGTTTTAGGCAGAGACTACGTAAGATGACGTTCTGTTTTAGTTCACTCGGGCAAAGGACAACAGGCTATGGCTTAAACAACAGAAGTTTCTTCTCTCACAGTTCTAGAAGCTAGAAGTCTGAGCTCAAGACGTCAGCAGGGTTGATTCCTTCTGAGGCCTTCCTCCCTGGCCTGAAGACTGCCGTCTTCTCCCTGTGTCCTCACACGGTCCTCCCTCTGTGCATGTCTGTGTCGTAATCTCCTCTTCTTACCAGGACACCAGACCTTGGATTAGCGCTCACCCATATGTCCTCATTTTAACTTAATAACCTCTTTAAAGACTCTATCTCCAAACATAGTCACATTCAGGCAACTAGGGGTTAGGACTTCAACACGTGAAGTTTTGGGGGGACACGATCAAGCCCATAACATTTTCTGTTTATAAAAACACATCAATGCTCTAACAATTAAAAAAGGGCAGTCATCTGCCTCGTGGGCCTGTGCTCAGGCACAGAACCTGCTCTCTATCCTTACTGTTCTTCCTGTCAACCCCACACCTGTGTCCCAGGCAGATGTGGAGAAAACTTCCTGGTGGTCCCTCCCTGGTGCATGGGGCTCCCCACACAGGGACTTGAGGGGCAAGGACCATGTCCTTTCAGATATGCAGGCTTGTCTCACTCACTTTCAGGCTCACCTCGCTGCTAGCTGAGAGCATTAATGTGGAATTTGGAGAAATGTGAGTCCACAAGACCTGGACTTGTGAGCGTGGGTTTGTGCCGGTCTACCTGCAGCCTGGCGCCTGGTGAGCATCAACACCGGCTGACAGGCGAGGGCTTCAGAAGGGGGCCCCGGACAGGGGAAGAGGGTGAGAGGTGAAGAATATAAACAGAGGATGGGAGCCGCTGGCTCTTTTGTTCTCCCTGCATTCAACTCCCCAGGAGAAAAGAAATCAGAGGTTAAAATGGAGATGTATACAGTGTTTCAAAAGCTGTGAAGGAAAAGAACGGATTCTTATGAAAGATATCTCTTTCCAGGATTTGTTTACAAGGAACAAAGCAGTTGCTGGATGAAAAGTATTGTGGGACCTGTTATTTTAAATTCAGCAAGAATAATTTTAAGATATTTTTGCAGTCACATAAGCCTCAGAGAGAAGGCATAGAGATGGCTCAGATATAGAGAGGGCTCATTTTAGCAAAAACAGTCAGATAAGAGGTTGCAAGCCTGTGAAAGTGTTCGGGGAATATGCCTTCGAATATACCTGTGCTAAATACTGTTCTCTTTGGAAATAAAACAGCTGCCAGAAAGGTATTGATCTAGACTACTGCTAGACGTGGTTAGAGAAAAAGCTCCTAATAAGTTTAATGCTCCCAATAAAAGTGACAGCATGAATAGGGAATGGAAGGCTGCTTAGGGGGCTAGACTGAAAGGGCGGAATTCAAAAACTGCATTGAAACGGAGAGAAGAGACTCCGTCACCTACGCAGACTTCCAAGTTTAGAATCGAGACGGAGATCTACAGAGTGCCCAGAAGGGTCAGATTGGCTAACGTTCCATTTTGGTGACACGCCTATGTGGAATGTTACAGAATCCAGAACAGTTAGCATGGTCTGTCAGACAGGAAGCCAATGTAATCTTACTGGTGGTCCAGAAGCAATGAGAAAGAGAGCATTTAGATGCCTCTAGTTTTGTCCTGACTTGAGTAAAAAGGAGGTAGCCACAACTCATCCTACAGGAGAAAGGGAACACTTGCTATTCTTGCTCCTCAGAAAAGATGCTCATTATCTTTTCATCTCACTGCTGGAAGTGAGTACGTGTGCATCTCCGAGGGAGGTAGATGTGTCCTGGCTGCTAACCTGGGAAATCCCCGTGGGTTTGGGTCAGTGCGCCCAGGCTGCCATAACAAAGTGCCACAGACTGGGGGCTTGCACAGCAGAAACTGTCTCACAGTCTGGAGGCTAGAAGTTAGAAATCAAGGTGTTGTCACGCTTGGTTCTTTCCAAGGGCTGTGAGGGGGGATCTGCTCCAGGCCTTGCTCCAGGCATACAGATGCTCAGCCTCATGTTCCCATGGTGTTCTCCTTGTGTGTGTGTCGGTGTCCATATTCCCTTTCTTATAAGGACACCAGTCACTCTGGATTAGGGCCCAAAATTAGATTGATGAACTCATTTTAAATTCGTTACCTCTGTAAAGACCCTCTTTCCAAATAAGGTCACATCCTCAGGTCCTGGGGGTTAGGACTTCAATGTATGACTTCGGAGTGGAGGAAACAATTCCACCCACATCAGGTGGACCTCATGTGTGCATTAAAGAACACAGTCTGTTTCCTCATCTTTGGGATCTGTCCCTTTCTCCCTCATCACTTATGACTCCCTGTGTAATGGCTATCATAAAATATTCTACCAGCTAGCCCTGTTGAGGCCACGGCATCCTGCCCCACCTTCCCCGAGGCCTCTGGCAGCGCTCTGCATGAGGGATGTCTTCTCCAGGCCAGAGCTGGTCTGCTGTGGCCTGTTTCTCAAGGAACCATGCTTCTTCTGTGCTTAAATAGTAAGTCATAGGCCGGCCTGGTGGGGTAGCGGTTAAGTTTGCACACTCTGCTTCAACAGCCCGGGGTTTGCTGGTTCGGATCCTGGGTGAGGACCTACACAACGCTTATCAAGCCATGCTGCAGTGCCATTCCACATACAAAAATTAGAGGAAGATTGGGGCCAATCCAGTGGCGCAGCAGTTAAGTTCTCATGTTCTCCTTCGGCAGCCTGGTGTTCATCGGTTCAGATGCTGGGTGGGGACCTATGCAATGCTTGTCAAGCCATGCTGTGGCAGGTGTCCCACATAAAATAGAGGAAAATGGGTATGGATGTTAGCTCGGGGCCAGTCTTCCTCAGCAAACAGAGAAAGATTGGTGGTGGATGTTAGCTCAGGGCTAATCTTCCTCAATAAAAAAAAAAAAAAATAGAGGAAGATTGGCACAGATGTTAGCACAGGGACAATCTTCCTCCCCAAAATAAAAAAAAAAAAAAGTAAGTCACTTATACCCACTACAAAACAAACTAAAAGCAACAGTATCCTTTGATTCCAATATCTTGGAGAGATTTTAGATTTTAGACTCAGATATAAGTCCAATGGACTTTAACTAAGAGAAGATCTCAGTGTGCTCAGAATTGTCCCTTTCAATATGTTCCACAGGCACCCCAGCCATGCCCAAATAAGTCTGCATCTTAGGGTACACATCGATGCCTTTACAGGTGACTCCTACATGCCCAAGGAAAAAATCAAACAGATTAACACATAAGAAAATTATAGTTTCTATAAATTAATATTGTAGTATTCTATAATTAAACTGTTCTATATTAACGGATAAGCAAATACATCAAATTGGTAACAGTGGCTTTTGAGGACTATTGCATTGAAATGACACAAGGATTATGAAAATCGTTAGTGACCAAATGAAAGTATTAGGATTGCGCTGGATTGGGGATTGAGAAAAACACAGGAGAGAAAAGTAAAAGAAAACATACCTATTCTGTCTGAAGGAATCCTAAGAATATGCAAAGCTTTCACCTCTGGGAAGAATCTCAAGGACATAGTGGGAAAGTGACAGGCAGCATCATTCTAGAAGAGATTGGGTGGCTAAATCCACACATTTAAAACTTAATCCAAACAGAATGAGACTGTGATATTCTTCAAATATATTTAGCCTACAGACACACGTTGTTTGGCATCATTGTAGCAATTAGTTGTGCAACAAACTAGTCTGTGTGCACTGATGTGTAGACAAGGTGGAGAGGAAAATAACGCTGAAAGGCAGAGCAAGAAAGGAGCCTGGGGCATGAGTCTTCTCTTTAAGGGGACCCGGCTCTTTGTGTTCTTCTTTTGGTAGTCACTCTAAAAAGAGGGAACATGATAAATTAGAGAGCTCTCAACTGATGCACAAAAGTCCTTGTCCCACTCCCACACAGCTGACTTTGAAGCGGCCCCAGATATATGTGTCGTCCATGTCCTTAGGGGACCCCTGGAAAACATTCCCTCAGTTCCTGTTATATTTGACTCTATTGTCACTGAGCATGGGTCAGTATGAAATGACAGCATTTGCATATAGTAAAAAAGCACTTTTACAAAACTTAGAAAAATCTATTAGTAAAAATGTATTATTTCATATTTAAGCTATTTATTATATTATCTCTATGCATTCGTTATGAGAAATGCAAAAAGTTAGTAGAAGCCAGTTGGGTTCAGTTTCTAAACTCACATGGCATTGTTAACAGGAGGTCACTAATTAACTTCTGCATCGCCTTCAAGAGAAATTATGAAGTGTCTCCACCGAGGGGAGGAAGGATGAAGTGAAAAGAGTGCAGAGTCATAAATTAAGTACAAGGATGCCTGCATGTCCACACCATGTTCAAATGTCACTTTATAGCACAAGAAAAGATGTGCATGGGAGAAGCGGGCAAAGCAATCATATTTTGCTTGACTATGAATTAATTTCAATTAGAAACTTCTTTTAAGAGAGGATGAAGGAAAAGTTGTTAATTCATTGTGAAAGGTAGGGTCAAGTATTTAGTTATGACAAGGACCTAATTAGATGCAAAATGGGTTGACATATTCTTCTAGAAATTTTCTCTAATCTGCCAAACTCCTTTCTTCTATGGTACGTTTAGGTCTAAAGGAGCAACATTTTAACTTCGTATTGTAATTAAGTGCATTCCATTCCTTCTGGTCTAGCCAGAGTAGAAACGATCTCTAAGGACAGAATACAAGTAGCTAACTGTGTGCCCTCTAAAACACACATATCCCACCTTGCAAAGCTACTTCCTCAAGTGGATAGACAGATAAAATGAAGAGATTGAATTATGCGAGATAAATATAATTTAAAAAGTGATCTATTAGGATATTGTTTACATTACTGAATAATGCAGACTCACTAGTCCTCATTTTGTAGGAAATAATGGAGAAATTATGAAGGTTTTTGGCCAAAAGAAGCAGAGAAATAAAACTGTGGTTGATTAGAGCAGGGGAGTCATCCGTGGGCCTTGTTAAAAAGCAGATTGTGATTCAACAGGTCTGGGTTGGAGCCCAATATTCTGCAAGTCTAACAAGGTCCTCACTGAGGTGACACCTTGCCAGTGGGCCTTGAACCACACTTTGAGGACAAGTAGATGAATGTGACCACTTATTCTAAAATTCAATTGTACCTTTTCAGAAATACTGTCTCCTACCCCCCATCTTCAAGATATTGACCTAATTGGTATAGGATGCAGGCCTGGGAATAATAGTGAAAGCATATTGTGTGATTCTATGTGCAGTGAAGTTGGAAAACTACTGGTGTAGATAATATTCTACTTTTAGAAAATAACAAGGATTATTTTTCAGAGAAAGTGAATTCCAGAGGCTATTTTTTTCCTACTGACAGCTGAGTCATTATGGAAATGACTTTCAAATATTTATTTCATGTCTTCTTTCTGTTTGGGGTTTCCCACTGAAATATATTAGGTAAACTATAATTAAATTTTGGCTTTCTGAGTGTATTTCCTTTGACGATGCAGTGGATAGATCACTTGGGACTAGAAGTCTGAGCTACTAAACATTTCAAAGAGAGTGTCCAGTAGTAAAGAACTCAGACAGATGCCTGGTGAAAGATCGAGGTGAACTCAAGGAAAAGATTGGGCAGCTGCTAGGAAAAGAAGAGAAATCCTATAATTTTCATTACCAAAAGTCCATTATTCTGAACAGGGCAAGAGCATAAAAATAATAAAACATGAATGCTTGGATTAGCATTTTAAGGGAATCATTGAAAGCTTTGAGCGATTCAAGGACGTACAGTGACTATTTTTCACATATTGATCTGCAGTGAGTTGCCTATTTAGTAACTTAGACTGTGAATCCTTGGTTAAAAAAGTTCACTTACTGAATTAAAACCTGGAAAATGCAGAAGTCTGGGTAAAAATTCTGATGTGCTTAATTTTTTTAAGTGCTAATGGCCCGGTGCCCTTGAAGAGATACTTTATTATTTATAGATACTGGAGATGGAAATAAGAAAGATTTTTACACAATCTAAGTACAAATTGTAAAGTATGTTACAAGGAAAGAAAACTTGTAGATAATTAAAAGATAAACAGGGCAAGGGAAAGAAGTGGAAGTAATTTATTGAGCTTTCTCCTTGTGGCATGAAACATATATATTGTACCCCATTTAACCCTCTCAGTAAACCTTGGAGGGGGCCTTCATCATGCCCATTTTACAGTCAATGAGATCACTATGTAACCTTGCCCACTAGTAGGTGGCAGCACTATTGGCCCCATCACACCATGGATGGGAAAAATATAAAGGTGTGTTTACCAGTCAGGGTTCAACCAGAGACATGGAACCAGCAGAAGCTAGATATTAACAGATTTAACGCAAAGAATCGGTTAGGAGACTGGCCAGGCAAGGGCAAAATTCATAGGCTGGAAACTCTGTAGCAGGAGCAGAAGCCGCAGTCCATAGACAGAATTTCTTCCTCTTCTGGGAAACCTCAATTCTTCCCTTAATATCTTTCAACTGATTGAATGAGGCCCACCCAGATTATCTAAGATCATGACTCTTACACACAGTCAGTTGATTATAGGCTTTAGTTATATCTACAAAATGCCTTCACAGCACCACCTAGATTACAGTTTGGTTGATTGACTGGGGTGTGTAGCCTAGATAAATTGACACAAAAAACTGATTAACATGTGGTGTGTGAATGTTGAAATGGGGATGGGAGAGGGGCTGAAAGGGGTAAAGTAACAAGAAGCCTTGGTAAAAACTGGACATAGAAAGAGGTAGCAAAAAGAATATTGAAAAAATAGAAACAGTTGAAAGAAGTGGAAATACAGATTGGAATGGGATAAGCAAAGGCATAGTGTAATCTGGGCGATTCTGAGAAGAGAGGCTGCTTTCTCCCCAGACCTGGAACATGGCCACTGGGGCAAGGAGCTTCGTAACCTGCCATCTTCCTCCTTGTCTTATCAGCGACTTGTTTTATCCCAGAATGTATTTGAAGGTAAAAGTTTAAACACTGAAATGAGTAATGTTTCCATAAGATTTGAACTAAAATCTAAAAGTGACTAACTCCATTGTTGGGGGATGTGATGGTTAATTTATGTGTCAGCTTGACAGGACTAAGGGATGTCCAGGTAGCTGGTAAAATATTCACGGGTGTATCTGTGAGGGTGTTTCTGGAAGAGATTAGAATGTGATGCAGTACACTGAGTAAAGAAGACCCACCCTCACCAATGGGGGCAGGTGGGCATCCTCCAATCCATGGAGGCCTGAACGGAACAAAAAGAGGAAGGAAGGGCAAATTCTCTCTCTCTTCTTGAGCTGGGACGCCCATCTTCTTCTATCCTTGCACATCGGAGCTCCTGATGCTGGGGCCTTCAGACTCTGGACTCAGACTCAATTACCTCACCGGCTTTCCTGTTTCTCCAGCTTTCAGGCAGCATGTCATGTCGTATCTCAGCTTCCGCGATTGCATGGACCATTTCATATAATAAATCTCCTCTCAGTTGCAGTCAGCAAGCAGTCTGTCATCCAGAGAATAAAGGTGACTCAAAATAATAGGTTTAGCGTGTTTTAAGGTCTGTCATGCTCTCGGACACACTCATTGAGGACATCTTCCAATACGAACCTTCTGAAAAGCTGTAAATGGATCGCTTGCAGCAGAGAGTGAAACAGGAGGGTCAGCAGGGTTGGCTGAGCACTATACTTCCACATCTCAACTCTTTCATTCCCTGGGAAACTTTGCCCTCTGCCTGTCTGGAGGCTCATTCTTACCAATTAAGGGGTAATCTGTATTCTTCTGAGGCATATCCCCTGTTCATTGACTCCCTTACATTTTCCTCTCCACTCAGTCTTCCCGTCATCCTGGCAGAATCCTACCTTCTGGCAGGGGCAGTCTATCCAGAGCCCCCAGTGCTAACCATTACACAACCGGACCCCAGTAGTCAATCCAAACCCTCACCTTCCGGATCCTCCCTTTCCTTAACCCATCAGCCTTATCTCCACTACCTCTCCTGGCCATGCCCTGGACTTGGTCTGCACATGGAAACCTTTTCTTGTTGAAACCTTGGACTCTAATTAACGACACTTAGTCTCCTCATCTGGTCTTGCCATTCTTTTACATCCAAATCCCCACAGTATTTACTCTTGTGCCTTAGGAAGTTCCTTGTATCTTGACTCCTCCCACTTCCAAAATGGTCCCACGGCCATGTGAACCCCATATGGAGCATCTGAACTCTTTCCTTCTCCATCCTAAATTCCTTTCCCTCCCAACTTTCAGGACACCCGTCTCACACATCCCATAGGTGAGGATAAAGTTTATCATCTCTTTTCTCTCTTCTTTTTGAATAGTTTGGTAGCTAAAATTTATGATCCCAAATGATCAATGTGTTGAAGCACTAAAGAAAATAAGCTCAATTACCAAAATTTAATTAAGCTTACTTAATACATTCCACTGGGAAGTCTGAGTTTCTGTACAATGCTGGAGAAAAAGGTATAGCCATGAGTGTTCACGTGGAAGCAGGCAGACTGTGCTCGCCTCCGTTAGGCCCTGCCTTGTACAGCTCAGGTCCCCTCTCAGGAGCAGCTGAGGCCACATCTCTCTCCTGGCTTTCCACCCAGGGCAGCCCCCTCAGCCTCCGCACTGAGGCCATCTTCCCTGGCTGAGAAAACTGACCACTGAAGAGGGGGCCCTCAGCTCTCAAAACACATCACCTTCTCTTTGAGCCTTTCCTGTCATCTCAGCAGAGCCAATGTGTCCCCACTCGGATTGAAAGCCAAACTCCTCATCCATGCCCCTGATCCTTTTTCCTCAGATTGCTTCAGAGACCTCGATCCTTCAATTGTTCTGTTTTTCTCTAGCTTTCTATCTTTCTATCTCCAGCTCTTTCTTACAGCCTTATAAAAATGGGCCCTGATGCGGGTGTCCCATGTGAACCACAAGAAGTTAATTTTGTCGTAAATGAGTGTCTAATTTGATTAATGAACAAATAATATACTTTTAGAAGAAAAAATACAATACTATTTATATAAAGAGAAGTGAAACATTTAAATTTAAAGTAAGATATATCAAAAGAAGATTATATCCTTTATAGAGACGTATATTTAAAAATTTTAAGTTAAATTAGAGTTCTTGTCAGGGTTTGCATTAGTAAAATCATAGATCAATATTGTGACATCCTTTTATTCAGCTCCACGAACCTTTCTGGGGGTAGTGCTAACTCCATTCTCTTCCAGTAATGCTTTTTAAATGTCTTTAAAATAAATTTAACTTAGAAAAAGAACATTCTTGCTTTAATATAGTGACAGAAATTGTAAGGAGTAAATTCATTAAAAAACACACTTCTTAAAAAAAATTGAAATTAGTAATGACAGGGAATTCAATAATACCACCTCAGCAAATTCCAAGGTGGATTTGATTTTTAAAAAAAGTTTTGCAAAGCAGTAATAATATTGATAATGATTCTGACAGGTGTGTTGGACATTTCTTTTTTACCCTTTGATCTTTTCACAATGTACTACTTATTTGGAATTAGTCGAGTTAGAATAAGACATGCAAACCAGTCAGTCATTGTACTTAGTGTTTTAAAACTTATGTCTAGCTGGGTAGTCAGTATGTCAATTGCTTGATGAAAATCGATTTTAACCCCCTTTTCCTAAAGACTCTGCTGAAGATCAAACTCCTATCTCACTGGTTCTTGGCATATTGATGGTTCAATTCAGAAAACACATTCTTTCAGCTAAAAGTTGGACAAATATATCAAAGAGCTGTCAGCTACAGAAGCAGCTCGGTGTCTTTGGCACTTCCACGAAGACAAAGTAATAAACGTTCAAGCGGTATTCTGTAGAGAAATAATTTGAATTATACAGGATATATATAACAAACACAATGATCTATTGGAATATTCTTTACATCCTATTTTTATGTTTTATTTGGTCTTCATGACTTGGTTTTGCAACTGCACAGCCAATTAGAAATGAGAAGCTTAGGGCTCGAACATTATTATTCACCTGAAGGCATCAATAATTTATTATTATACTATAGGCTACTTGACCGGATAATAAATGTGCAAAAATATTTATGAAATTTCAGTTACTCCGTTATCATGGACATCCAGTCCTAAATCAAAATCTGTGCTCCAATGCCATATTTCTATAGCCAGAGATTTTTGTCATTACCACTGTTGTTTGCTTTAGTTTTATGATTTTTTTAAAAGAAAATGCAGTCAATATTACACTCAATTCTACCCAAATATTATTTCATTTATTTGTTAATCACATATTAATTTCTAATGCATTTCCTTATCATTTTCCATGACCAATACTACTCAAACCTTCAAGTAACAAGCGTCCCAAATAACCTATGGCCCTCACCTTCCTGGGTCTCAGGATGGCTTTTTATTTCCACTACTTTCTGTCTCATCCAGGCTTTCCAAGATCATTGGAGTATATCTTGTCTCTATCTCTTTACTAAAATTCACGTCTCAACTCTTTGCATCCCAAATGGGAAGCTATTCTAATAGAGTCCCCCCTCACATGCTAATTTCTGAATGTTTCCTTTTAATCCTTATTTTAAGACACTTCTATGCCTTGTTTTTGCTTTTTACCCAGTTACTTATTCTACACTAACTTCTGAAGCTCTCCCATCCATGCCTGAAATTGAGTTTAACCACAACTAATATCTGCTAACTCTCAGTAATCTGGCCTCCACGCCAAACTCCAGGATAACTCCAGTAGGAGGTCCCACAGGCATCGCAAACACAGCATTTCTAAATCAGAGCTCACTATAATCCTAGGTAACTCATTTCTTTTCTTTTACTTTAGAATTTGGTGTTATAAGCTTTTTTCCTGTTGATCAAACCAGAAACCTTTGTAACTTCTTTGAATCTCAGCAATCATATCTAATTAATTTCCACGTTCTTCAGATTTTGCTCCTTAAATGTTTCTTAAATTTTCTCTTCCTGTTCCTACCCCTGCCCTTGCTCATTTAAGATATCAATAACTACGGCAATTGATATCCTTGTTTCATTCCTTGCCTCCAATCTTGCCCTCCTCCAATTAATGAGCCATCCTGCACTGGATGATCTATGTAAAATGAGAATCCGACCAGAGCAGGCTTAACACTTCCACAGCTGCCCATCGCCTGCTAAAGGGAGTTCCCTCACGCCTAAGAAGCAGCATGCCTCTCAGCATGCCCTATGATCTGCTTCCAACCATGTTTAGTCCCATCTCCTTGCGCTTTTCCTTCCGTGTTTCACATATTGTGCTCTAGCTTTAGTGAAGTATTTCATATTCCCTAGTGCACAATGCTGTTCCAGGTTTTCATAGCTTCCCTTCTGTATTCTGTCTGCCTGGAAAATGCTTTCCTTCCTGATCCTTGGAGTGGGTAGTTCTTTTTTAGTCTTCAAAGATGCAATAAGAATGTCACCAGCTTCACTTTTGCCCACACTCAGCCACCCCCACAACAGATTTGCCTTCCTGCTCCCCAGGATCTGTACTCTCCTCTGTCCGGCGCCAGCGCAGAGTGCTGAAAACTTCCGGGTAGGGGCTAGCCCAGTGGCAAAGTGATTAAGTTCCCACCTCTGCTTTGGCAGCAGCAGGGATCCCAGGTGCAGATCTAGGCACTGCTCATCAAGCCACGCTGTGGCAGTCGCCCAACATATAACACAGAGGAAGATGGGCACAGATGTCAGCTCAAGGACAATCTTCTTCTTCAAAGAAAACTTCCCTGTAGAAGTCTTGTCTTCCCCACTAATCTATGAGGGTCTTGAGCTCAGAAATGATGTCCCCTCAGCCTTTTGTCAGGGCTTAGCACAGAACATAGTAGAAACTCAGACTACAAAATGTTATGGAACTAGATGCAGGTGGTGGTTGTGCCACACTGTGAATGTACAAAATGCCACTGAACTGGTCACTGTAGAAAGGTTGATTTTATGTTGTGCCAATTTCATCTCAATGGAAAAGAAAAGAATACATTTCTCTAATGGTGCACTCACAATGTTTACATTCCACGAGTGAATAAAACTTGAACTCACAAAGACACTGAAGCATTTGAGAGGTCAGAATCCACTGATGGGTGCGGGGATTGTTGCAGAATATACATGACCACCTCACGCTTGTCTGAATTTCCAGAAACTATGATAAAAGACTGTTGCAAATCTCAGCTCTGAGTAAGTGATAGGATGGGAAATTATCTATGTGAACTATTTAAGGTGAGGTCATGTAGTAAATGACTAAGCAATGCATTTGCTTTTAGCTAAATGAGCCAAATTATATAACAGCAATTTATAAACTCTGAAGTCTTATTCAAACACAATGCAATCTTTATGATGATTATTATAAGGATATTTGGTAAGGCCAAACATCAACTTGGCTAATACTCAGGGATTCTGTACATTACATTTGCCAATGTATATACTTGCAGGAAAGGCATAATTCATTAATTTAAATGGCTGTCAGCTGCATTTTTATTTCAGAGGCAGCTTGTATAGTGGCAAGAATACAGGAGTTGAAACCTGAAGACTTAGCTTTGAGTCTCAGCAAGCCTCTTATTTAACTCTAGACTATAACCACATTACATGTGCTCATTGAGCATTAGTTTCTTCATAGAGTTATTACATTTTATATATGTTAAACCGTTTTGTAAAATGTGAAGCACTATTCACATGCCAATAATCATTGTCCTTGAAGACAAACAGAAAGTTATAGTAGCCTGTATTTTCAACAAATATGCAAAAATATTGGGATTTTTAAAATATAAACAATAGAAATTGGAAATAAAAGAGAGAGAAAAAACTTTTCTAACTAACTTCCTAGTCTTTTTTTATCAGCTATGTTCATGGTTGAATATCTTTAACTTTTTTTGGCTACAGAAAAATTTATTTGAGCATCCACATAAAGAGAATCAAATATAACTGCAGTAATTATCCTTTGTCTTCCTTTTCTTTTAAATTTTATTTTATTGTGGTAAGAACGCTCATCCACTCTTTAGATGAACAAAGTGACACATCTCCCGAGTTACAATATTAAGTGGACAGTAAGGCAAATCAATGCAAATATTTCAGCTTCCGTAAGAAATTACATTTAAAAGCTTTCATTTGTCTCTCATATTTTCTATTTCTCTTGAAAATATTGCCACTTCATGCCAAGTTGATTTTAGGGAATTCCTCTACAATTTTAGAAAATGGACAGACAAATAAATAAAAGCCTTGAGCATTTTTGAATCCACACAACTTTGTTAAACCTCCATAATGTATGTGATTGTGTCATTTGAATGTTGATATGGTGCTTTTGTCACTTCCACATAAAGAAATGCCTAGCACTGTATCTAATTTGGTACCTTTAAACACATTGTAACTGGATAGCATATTCATATAGATATTTTGCAGCTATAGTATGGACATTTGGAAATTTTAACCTCTCATTTAGGGTTTTCTTCCTCTGCTAGTGCAGAAAAAAAAATAGTGTTGAAATACCATTCCAACTAGAAATCTGAGAAATAACACTCCCAAAGACCTCTTTCACTTATTTTATGTTCGAGAACTCTCTTAGATAGTTAATGTCTATTTATATGGTAATTGCTCCCCAATAGATGTCTACTTTTTCTTCTTTCAGCTAGATTCCATTTTCACCTAATAACACCAGTCACTAACCTACTCTGTGAGTACAAATGATCTTCATGAATAGTGCTGAGCCAATCAATAAAATGTTCAAGTTTGGCTTAAGCTGAATGCTTAACAGTTCATGAATGAAAATAAGATGAGAGAATACTCATGAATAGTAGGTCATTACTTTTCTTTTCTTCCAGTGACTCTTCGGGAAGACAGGCCTCTCATTTGGTGGTGATATTTCCTCTGCTCTGCCCTCTGCCAGCTCCAGCAGGCCTCTCGGCGCCGCCTGAGAAGTGATGGAAATCGTAGTGTTGGTAAAGGAATTCCCAGCAATGTTCCCCACCTTTCCTCTACTGGACTCAAATGTTCCACCTGCATCGTATGTTAAATTAAAGAAGAAACCAGCCACCGTAATAACATGAAGGGATAAAGAGAAAAAGAAAAGGGGGAGGAAAAAACAAGAATACTTTAAGGTTTACTTCTTCAATTTTTATTTTAAAAAATATTGATTGAGCATCTGCTGTGTCCTGGGCAGTCTTTCTTTTTCTATTGGGGTTACAACATCAATAAGACAGATAACATGAGTCCTCTCCTCATAAAGGATATACAAGCAGTATACACACACGTAAATAAATCAGATGATTTTAAAAAGTGAAAATTCTGAAGGGAACCTCTGGGAACTATGACAAAGAGAGAGTGAAGGAAGGTGATGGGTTGGGAGCTTGGGAAGGCCTATTTGAGAGGAGGCGTTTGAACTGAGACCTGCGTGAGGATGACGCGGCAACGGTGAACATGCGGAGGGAACGATCCCCAGGCGCAGGGAACCCGTGATCCGAGGCCTCAGATCAGCACCTGGCATTTTGCATGAATGGACAGAGGCTGGAGGGCCTGGAGAATAGCGAGTGAGAAAAAACGAGATCAGTGAGCTTGGAAGGAGCCATAAACATTGGGCCCCGTAGGTCACGGGAGCAAGACTGTGAGGAGGTTTCATTAAACAAGGAAATATGTTCTACATGCTTAGCAGAGTACCCTGCACAGAGCGAGAGCTTCATACACATGAGACCAGTGGTTTCGGCTCTGACTGTACAATGAAGATGCCTGGGAACCTTTAAAAGGACTCCGTCCCACCCCCAGAGATGAAAATTGACAGGTGTGGGATGGCTGGGACATGATTTTAACATGCAGCCAAGGCTAAGAAGTACCTTGTTCGATTTTATTGTAACTATCAGAGGTAAGAAAATTGACTTGGTTACTTCATAGCCAGGTTTTCTCAGAGGTGAATAGAATCCTGGCCACTTCCATCTTCTGAGGCTCTTGGTATATTAAAAAAAAGAAGAAGAAGAAGAAGAACAAACATCAAAATAGGGTTATTAATCTTGTGATACCTAATTTATGAAATTAATATTTTTGTTTTTCTTAAAAAGCTAAAATTCAATGGTTTCCATGATGCCAGGGAAAAATGGAATATGTTCATTCCTGCTTTGGTAAAGCTCCAGTTTTGGTAACATTCTGGAAGCATATCTGGGCCCCCCAAGGCAGAGCAGGAGGGCCTGAGAGTGCCTGGTGGTGTTTGCAGGGAGGGGTTGGGGTGGGTAGACCCCTGCAGAACTCACAAACAGCAACTGCTTTTGTGGACCAAGAGCTGCCCCAAAGCTCCAAGTGGGAGTCCAGCCTGACCAGGTCCCCAGATGACTGTGCTCTCTCCCTCCCCTCTTTCATGGGGTTTAGCTTGTGAGATGCTTAGGGAAAAATCTGAAAATTCCACGTTGAACATGTGTGGTGTTATGGACCGAATGTTTGCCTGACCCTCAAACTCACATGATGAACCCAAATCCCCACTGTGATGGTATTTGGATGTGGGACTTTCGAGAGGTGTTGAGGTGTGGGTGAGATCGTGTGGGTGGAGCTCCTGTGATGGATTGGTGCCCTTATTTGGGGGGAGGAAGAGCACAGAGCTCTCTCTCCACCATGTGAAGACACAGCGAGAAGACAGCTGTCTAGGAACAGAAAATGGGCTCTCACCAGACACAGAATCTGCAGCAGCCTTGATCTTGGACTTCCAGCCTCCAGAACGGTGAGAAATAAATAGTTGTTGTTCAAGCCACCAGTCTGTGGCATTTTTCTTACAGCAGCCTGAACTGCCTGGGACATGTCGCATGGAGAGGAAGCCGGCCCACCCAGTTCTTTGAGGGTCTTGATCAAGTCAGAGCCCTCTTCATCCTGGTAGGTCCAGTCCTTGCCCAGGAGGCAGGTGCCTGCACCCAGCTTCCACCCCGTCATGCCCTGTGTATGTGCAGGTTCCTGCTCTGTTCCCACCAGGGCCAGCAGGGAGAAGGCTGGTCCAGGTCACAGAGTGAAACTCAGCAGTGGTTGCAGGGCCTGCAGTGGAATGTTGGCTGACCTATGAGCAAAGTTCGATTTAAAACTTTCAAATAGTGAGACATAGAATGTATATGACAGCTGTAGGTCCAAACGAGGCATTCCAACTCCAAGTGAGATTGTGGTATTTTCCTTAGTGACTAACTGTCATCTATCTCTAGATCTCATGTTTGGACTGGTTGTAAGCTGAGGGTGACCTACGTTATGTCTTTCAGCATTACTGTTTTTCCAATTGGCCTCAGACTGGGTATGCAGGCCCCCTGCTCTAGAGGGTCCTGCCTGTCACACACACATCACGTGCATTTGTCAGAGAACTCAGGGGCAGCTCTTTAACTCAGGATTCGGTGCTCAGCCTTGGCACAGCAAAACCCATAGGCATCCAATCTTCTGGATCATATTCTCAGGCCCCAGGAAAAGCTTCTCCGCATCTCCTGCCTCAAGTCACAGAAACAAAGTGTTTCTACTTCCAAACACTGTGAAGTGTTATGGCTGGTGCTTCTGCTGACATCTGCTGAATAAACGAGTCTTTGAGTGTGGGGAAGCTTTGAGGGAGGGAGCAAATGACCGTGAGTGACGTTATCTTCCCCTCAAGTTCCCTGCTGTTCCTCCATGCGCCACTCCCTGAGGTAGTGTCAACTAGGAGATGCCAAATGGCTTTTGCCTGCAAATCAAATAATTCATCCCTCCCTCTCTATTCCATCTCCTAAATCTCTCTCTATGATGTATTTTTCAGCTTTCTCTTAAAAAATACATACCAGTTTTTTACATTCTCCTTTCTTTCAGAAAACTTAGTGTTAACAAACTTGTCTAAATGCTTTATTTAGTTGGTTAATTCATTTAAACACGTATTTCTGAACCTTTTTTTTCTTTCTATGTTCGTGAGGGAGATTGGCCCTGAGCTAACATCTGCTGCCAATCTTCCTCTATTTTGTATGTGGGATGCCGCCACAGCATGGCTTGATGAGCGGTGTGTAGGTGTGTGCCTGGGGTCTGAACCCTGGAACCCTGGGCTGGGGTGGAGAGCATGAACTTAACCACTATGCCACTGCGCCAGTCCCTGTGAATCTTTTAAATGATTCTTGTTTTGCTTTACGTGTAAATTTGTCTCTTAACTCTTTTTTAAAATCTCTAAACTGCCTTAAGTTTTTGGAAGTAGAAGAGAAATGTGTCTTAAATAAATACCTGAGATAATAAAATAATTTCAAACATATCTTACATGATGTTGGACTATATCCATTGTTCTCATTATTTTAAAACTAGAAAATGAAACATATTTATAATTCTGTAATACTGGTCAAGCTTCGTGTAAGACTTAGTCACCCTTATTAAATAAATTATCTTTAAACAGAAATACTCAAAAAAACGAGGTTATATGTTGACCAGTCCACAAAAATGTGTGGCCAATGGCTCACAGAAAGCTATGACCAATGGTTCAATATTTGCTTATTCAGTCTCTGTGGTGACTTTATAGAACATAACTACTGAGACTAATGAGAATTGAGTGTGCCTAAAAATATGTCCAACAAAAAATGCACAGAATGTCAGAAAATTTTAAAACAATATTAAGGAATTTAAAATAAGTTGAATAATTTGATATATATACCTACGGTGCTCTTGTATTGCAAGACTCAACATTGCAAAAATGTCAGATCATCACAAATTGTCTATATAGTTAATAAAATCTCCATAAAAATAACAACATTTTAAATGGAGCTTGACAAGACATTTCTAAAATTTACATAGAAATGCAAAGATCCAAAAATAGCCCAAGCACTCTTGGAGGAGAAGAATGTGGGAGGACTTGAACTGCCACATAAAGGCAAATTCTAAAGCATATGGTTTGATGTGAGGGTAGACCACAAGAACAGGAAAAAAAAAAGAGCCTTCAAATAGCCCTAGGCGTGGACAGACACTTGATTCATGACCTAAATGGTCCCTCACAGCAGTGGAGGAAAAGCAGTTCTTTTCTAAATGGTGTAGGGGCAAGAGAACCTCCTCAAAGACAAAAAAAACAAACACTTTGAACCCAACTTCACATTATTCACACAAAAAATGATTCCACAGGGATTATACATACAGATGCACAAACTAACCAACTGAACAAGCAAATAAATAAATTTAATTAAATTAATAGAATATCTTCATGATTTCCAAATGGAAAATATTTAAACGGAATACAAAAAGTACTCACCATAGAGGAAAATATTATAAACCGAATGGCATTAAACTGAAGATATTTTGTTCACCAAAATTCAGCACCAAAAGAGTGAGAAAGTTATTGTTTGCAACACTTACAATCGCAAAGTGCAATTTCTAAAATATACAGAGAAATTCTACATTTCAATAAGAAAAGAAAAAAACCCATGAGAAAATGGGCTAAAAATATAAGCAAGCATAAGCAAAAGTAAACAGATGTAAAGAGGCTGTTCATATTATTCAAGTGGTCAGTATACACATGGAAAGGTGCTTTGATTTAGTGACGCCAAAAGCTTACCTGAAAGCATTATATCAAATAAATAAACCTGTTTTAATTAATGCAAGTTCTATGTGTACTTTTCCATGATTGATAACCTTCATTATGTGTTTGGGAATGTGAAAACATTGGTGGGAATCCTTGTCCAGATCAGGATGGTTTATTCTTCAAATTCCAGAGGCGATTTTACCATCTTCTTCAGTAATAGTTCATGAGAGTAAAACGGCAGTGATGTTGTGCCGTGACTCCTGCAGTCCAATTAGCGGCCTGCTCCGCAGTCCTACTTCTCTTACTCAAAAACAATAAATGATGTCTACCATGGACGAGCAGTGGACCAGATATTGGCTTAAAAATGGAGATGTAGCTCATAAATCCATCTGAAATGGAAGTGTGGTGACACCAGGAGGCCTTAACCTAAGATAGCTAGTGTCACAGTTAATGGTTAGGTTTAACCTTTAAACCACTTAGAGGAAATGAAAGGTGAAGTGTGTTTTCAAGAAGGAAAAAAACAATTGAGCTCCATCATGATTTTTATCTCTACTTGATGCATTGCAATGGAATATAGTTTATAAGAAGCACATTTTCCTCAAACCTCCACTATTAATGCATTTTCCAGGCAGATAACATTAAATAATTTCTGTAGGAGACAGGACTGAAAAATCTATGGATGGAGTTCTTTCTGCAGCACAATATAGTAAATACCACTAATTCTAGTAGCTTGATAATAAGGCTTTTAAAAATTAAAAAAGCAAAATGGTTTAAATGGAAAACATTAGAAAAGGAGACTAAAATGAAAGCTTTCTCAAAAACAAAACTTTGCAAGTGTGCTTAGTAGAAGAAGGAGGGGATGGAAGTATCCCAGTAAATAGGAAAGGTGGCCTTCAAGAGCGTACAAAGCTGTTCACAGGCTTCTTCCAGGCTCCCGGGAGAGACGTCAAGCTGTGCTCTTCACAACTGTTCTGTGGCGTCTCTGTTGTCTCAATATAAGTGGAAAATATTTTGTATATGTATATATTATGCTATCCTTGAAAAAAATTAAGTGTTTTTAAAAACCTACTAGTAGTTCCTTTGCAAATATTTGTAAAGAGTAAATGAATCCCTGGCCCAGTGGGTTTAAATGAATTTTTAACGTGGTGAGTCATATGCGAACTTCCATATTGAAATTTTAAACACTTTGACATTAGGGTATACCAGATATTTGTCCCTATAACAATACTGCAGATATTAAAATCCCCATTTTACAAATGAGTGAATCGAAGCCCCAAAAGGTTAACCAAGTTGCTAAAGCACCCAGCACGGAAGACGCAGAGCTGACACAGCAAGCTAGATCCGTCTCATGGCGAAGCTCGAGTGCCAACTGCAAAATGGTAACACCGTAATGTTTGAAGCATAACACATCATTATTATTCAATGACTAGAACTGGATTTCAAAATGGTCTTAATTTGCTTTGTTCACCTTACTGTGCTATAATATTGATTGTAACAGTATTATTCTTAGAACAAACTCTTACATTATAAGTAATCATTACATTCAGAGAACAACATATGTCTGACTATTTTTTAAATATGCACTTTTGAGATGGAAATGACATAAGTTGTGATGAAGGTGTCTGTGTTGTTACAGCAAGGCACATCAGAAATAAAATGAACCCGATAGTACCATGCCACAGGCTGCCCGGGCATTCCACGTACTGGGCTCTCTTACCCACCGAGGCATTCTGTAGGTTAATGTCTTGGAGAAAGACCAAAGTGCTAACTTGACAAAATACAATCTTGTCATTTAGGTATTGGAGATTGATGCAATTGTTTTTCCCTATTGCTGGAGATCCTATTTAAATGGGAGGTTTTGTTGTAGTAAAGAGAAGTCAGCATGGACTTAATCATTTAGACTTAGCTTTTCCTCAAATATGGTTGTTTGGCTGACGGAAGTTATACAGGACAATACACTAATACAATAAAAATGTACACAGAATTAGAGTAAAATGATATACTGGTAAGAAATTTCCCATCCTTACCTTTGCACTTTTAAAATACATGGTTTTTATTATAATAAAACTAATTTACGGCAATTGTAGAGTACCTTTTTCTTTTCTTTTTTTTTTAAGATTGGCACCTGAGCTAACACCTGTTGCCAATCTTTTTTTTTTTCTCTTTACCTGCTTCTCCCTAAATCCCCCTAGTAAGTAGTTGTGTATTCTAGTTGTGAGTGCCTCTGGTTGTGCTGTGTGGGACGCCGCCTCAGCATGGCCTGATGAGCAGTACCGTGTCTGAGCCCAGGATCCAAACTGGCAAAACCCTGGGCGGCCAAAGCGGAGCCCGCGAACTTAATCGCTTGGCCACCGGCCGGCCCCTAGAGTACCTTTTGTAAAAGAGAAATTGTATATAAAAAAATCAAAATACTCTAAAGGTAACAATTGCTAATATATTGGTACATTCCTTTTTATTCTTCTTCCATATATATTTATTTCCATAATTTTACATAATATTGAAACTGCATATTTTTTCAGCCAATATTTTATTGTAAACATTTCCATTGCCATCAACATTCTTTGTTAGTGTGATTTTTAATGACTGTATCTTTTTATGGATTAATCATAATACTCTAAAGCAATTTCTTTCTGTTATGTCCATTTAAAAGTTTTTATACGTAATTTTGCGATTAAAATAATTGAAGAATTGTATACATGTTGCACTCACTTTTTAAAATTAACATGCTGGTAGTTTTTTAGATATACAGTTATCGAGTTAGCAGAAATAATTATTTTTAAAACTCTTAAAATATATTTCTGAGTAATTTTCCCAAATCCTGAAAACTCCTTTAGGAAAAAAAAACATATGGTATTTATCTTCCTTTCCTCAGATCCCAGTGCAGGATCTGGCACAGAATTGGTACTTAAAAAAAGGATTTCACGGCTGAACTGACTGGTATTGCTTTGAGAAATAGAACCATTTTATAGTCCTGCCAGCAGTCCTGAAAATGCTATTGTCACAGTGATGAAGGTACTCATTTGAAAACATTTTAAATTTTAAAACTAGCATTTTCTTATTTCAGCTTGTGTAACCTTTGTTTAACAGTGAGAGTGAACATTTTTATACATTTATTATTTATTTGTGTCCTCATCGTGATGTATCCCACTGGACACTTTTAAAACATAGGCAAAAGTTTAAGTTTCCAAGCTGGCACCTCTGTTGGGTGCAGCATTTTGGCCTCATAACACTTAGAACTTGAGGCAAAGCTGCTTTACACTTTCTGAGCGAGGCACCCATGCTCACTCAGCCATCGCTTCTCTCGCAGGGTCTGTCACACATCCGGAGACTCACATTCTGAAGAAAATGGGAAGCAAAGGTCCCATTAATAACCCACACATATTAAGGCCACTAGAGGAAAATATGGACACAAGAAGCTGTGTACGTACTCCATGATCGTGCCAACTCCTTAGTTAGTTTTAGTTTTACGTTTTAGTTTCAGTTTAGTTTTAGGTATAAATTAACAAATTTTTGTCCACCTGGTTCTCTGGCATATATACAACGCCTGGCTTATAGTATGTTCTCAATAAATACTGTTGGATGAATAACGTAATTGACAGCCAGAAAAAACAGAATTGAGGGATCAGATTCAGGTTTAATAATAAGGTTCAGGTTTAGTAATAAGAGCTAGTATATGCCACAGTCTAGGAAAAGACTGGTCTCTTTCTGACTCACCTCATTTATTTTTACTCCAATGACCTGCTTTAGAACTAAATGTTTCCACTACATCAATTAGCAAATGAAATGAACCTTCTAGGAATCACGATTTAGGTCACCAGGTCACTGCACATCACCTGCTCACTTTCCTTCTCTCACTCCTCCCAAACCCCAAATCTTAGCTGCCCTCTGAGAATCCCAGTCCATTGTCAGCAAAATCACCTTTGTCTTCAACTTCGCAGACTGGCCCTTCACCTCCCAGCTCTCCTGGACTCTGCTAAGGACGCCCCGAGAGCTCTGCCACCCCACCGCCCGCTGAGGTGCTGGCTCTTTCTCCTGCAGCCCTTTCACTACAGGACACGGAGAAATGGACCTTCTTTCTTCTCATTGCTGTTTTCAGATCATGCTCCCTTCCTCCTTCCTAAAAACCTTCAGCTTTGAATCGCATCTCGGATGATTATATCACCCACTATTCTTCGTGGTTGCTGTCATATGCATATCCCATAGGATTCTCCCTCATTTTTTGAGGTTTTTAGCTCCTGACTCACTACCACTCCGTCCAAAATATCCGTCTTACATTTGTAGCAATTTGAATCTTCATGTAGATGATCTTTGCAACACCCTAGCCTCAAGTTACTTGAAATCCTCTCCTCCCATGATCTTGCCATGCATCTTACCTAGGTGGCTCACTCCTATGGCTGTTCCCTCACTTGGTCATCACCAACAAGGGCAGACCCTCTGTTATCTCAGCATCATGCATCCCATTCCCAAGCATCACTTGCCAGTCCCTTTAGCAGCTCAGCTCCAACCATCCTTTATTTCCACCACTTTCTTAATCTGTTGGTCCTCACGACCTCCTTTCCTGAACTTCTTAGCTTAAGTCCTATGATTACTCAATATAATTACTTCCATGTATACACTCTCAACTCCCTCCCTCTCTCTTGCATTATCGTTCTCACTTGAGAACACCACAGTCTGAGTTAATCCCGTCTCTCCTTGCTTTTATTTCCAGAGCGCACATGCCTAAAGAAACGTGCACAACCACGAGCGCTGAACTCACCCTTTAAACTCATGACTGAGAACTCCAGTCTGGCGCTTAATGATTCATGGCAACCGTGACTACTTTTCTACTTCATTTACCTTCCCATTCTCTTCTCCTCTCTCCCCAAACTCCAAGCACCACTTATCTGATTTTTGTTCTTGGTTTTCTATTCACTGAGGAAATCAAGCTTCAGAATAGAGCTTTACAGACTCACTACCACATCCATTCACTTTCTGGCATCTGCACCCACATACTCTGCGTTCCTGCTGTTCACATAGATGAACAAACTATGATCCCATCTAAGCCCATCCCCTCCATCTGTGCATTAGATTCCATCACCTCCCACAGACATAGGGATATACTTCAGCAATCCCCTGCTTTTGACATAATTGCTTTAATTAATTTTGTTCTTGGCCTCACTCCCCCTCTCTAGCTACCATCACATTTCTTTGCTCCCTTGGTAGCAAAACTCCTCATAAAAAGTATCTAAACATAAAACTCCTAGAATATAACATGGAAGAAACTCTAGATGACACTGTGTTTGGTGATGAATTTTTAAATATTACACCAAAGGCGTGATCCATGAAACTTCATTAAAATTAAAAACTTCTTCTGTGAAAGAGGCTGTCAAGAGAATAAGAAGACAAGCTACTGACTTGGAGAAAATATTTTCAAAAGATATATCAGATAAATGACTCTTATCCAAAATATACAAAAAAACCTCTTAAAACTCAACAATAAGAAAACAGCCCCTTTTAAAAACAGGCAAAAGATCTGAACAGACACCTCACCAAAGAAGAAATATAGATAGCAAATAAGCATATGAAAAGATGCTCCGTGTCATGTATCATCAGGGAAATGCAAATTAAAACAACCATGAGATACAAATACATACCTACTAGAATGGTGAAAATATACAATGCTGACAACACCAAATGCTGATGAGGATGTGGAGCAACAGGAACTCTCATTCACTGATGGTGGGAATGCAAGATGGTACACCAATTTGGAGGAGAGTTCGGCAGGTTTTTTAAAAAACTAAACATACTTTCACCATACGATCCAATAATCCTGCTTCTTGGCATTTACCCAAAGGAGTTGAAAATTTATGTTCACATAAAAATCTGCACATGAATGTTTATAGCAGCTTTATGCATAATTGCCTAAACTTGGAAGCAACCAAGACGTCCTTCAGTAGGCAAATGGTTCATCCAGACAATGGAATATTATGGAGCGCTAAAAGGAAATGAGCTATCAAGCCATGAAGAACATGCAGGAACATTAAATGCATATCGCTAAGTGAAACAAGCCATAATGTATGATTCCAACTCTATGAGATTCTGGAAAAGGCAAAACTACGAAGACAGTAAAAAGATCAGTGATCACCAGGGCTTTGAGAGAGGGAGGGATGAATGGCAGAGCAAAGGGGATTTTTAGGGCAGTGAAACTATTCTATATGATACTTATACTGTTTTACTTAATATTTCACTTTTGATAGGATATCAGGTTTAAATTTTTAAAGTTTGCATTTCGTTTGTGACAAATACATCCATCTTTCCCTCAAAATAGTTCTTTTAAATAATAGGTTTTTGGCTATATACCAGCAACCAAACTTGAATTACAGTTTCCAATTGCTCTTGCAACCATGTTGGGCCATTTGAGGGGCTTGTAACAACGGATCTGAGCAGAAGTGGTGGGTGCGCTCTAGGTGGGTAAGACGCATGTGTCTCTTTGCCTTCATCTTCCAATGATTTATTGAAGACAAATGTGGCAACTTTTTGAAGATCACAAAGCCACAAAATAAAAAGAGTCTGGATCTTTGAATACCCTACTGGAGGAAAACTCTCTTGCTGATCAAGAACATCTGTTTGGGATTTTATGTGAGAGGAAAATAAACTTTTTTCATGCTGAAGCCATTAGGCATTTTTGGATTTCTTTGTATTGCCCCAACCAATACATCATTATCTAATAAAATAAAATGCCCTCTCTAGATGCAAATGATGAATCTAGCAGTCCATGGAAGTTCGTACATAAAAACTTAAAATTTTTCATATAATATTGTGAGTAGAAAAAACTGGAAAAAATTAAAAAATACTCATATTGCTTCAGGCAAGTAAGGTGGGTAATTGTCAAGGATTATGCTCTCCTACTCTTTGACATACCTACATTCAGAACATTTATTTTGCTTTTGTTTTCCATATATGATGAAAAAGGCTATAATGTACAATAATGACTGTTGATTCAACAATATTTGTCCATGCAAAACCCTCCTTGACAAGATTTGGGGAGCAACGTTCAGCGTTAAAATTAGCTGTGTGTATTCTAGCGAGTCATGTCAGCTCTACACGCGATCAAATAAAGTAGGAGGGACTCATTTTCAGTAATGTGGAAGGTCGCTCCTGGCTTTGGGAGCCCGTTGTCCTGTTACTGTTATATTTAATGAATAAGATATTTTAAAAATACTTTCAGCCCTTTAAATTAAGAGGTGAATATTGTCTTTTATATCAGAAACCTTTTTTCTACGTTTCTTTCTCTTTGCATTTTACTGGGAGAATCCATGTGGTTGACATTCTGCTATAATACACTTGGATCTGTCCTGATATTTCTCCATGTATAACTGAATACGCTATTAGAATCTATGATTTAATTGGCTGTTGTTCTATGTGGAACATTCACATAGAGTGGTGGAATCAAGTCACTGAGGTGCTTTCTCTCATCAGAATGAAACTTACTATGTTCTCAGAACACACACAATGAATCACCAAGGTGTGAATACTTCCACTCACTCTCTTCCCTTGTAGTTTCTTCCACTGCATTTAAGGGGGCGATTTTTATTTCCTTCATTAATTTCTCCACTTCTTTTCACCGTTTTTGCTCTCTTCTGCTGCCTACTACCTTCTGGGTAACTTTCTCCACTTTGTTCTCCCTTGTTCCAGGTTCTCCCACGTTCCTAGGATCTGTGACCAGTCAGCTTTTCTTTGTACCCATTTCCAGCCATGAACATATGCCTTGATATTGACTGATGAACTGACCATCCACACTGCACTTTCTTTAAGCTTAGCATAACTGATTACTGTTTTATAGTGTTCACGTCTTAAGGCTTCCTTGTTAAAATTCAAGCTCAAAAGTGTTTCTGAAAATTTGATATTGCAGACTCTAAATTCCTGGCCACTCTGTATTAGTTTACATAAATGAGGTCCTTGAAAATACGCTTTACTTTGGCTTATTTTAAGAAATTAGAAGTACCCTGATATCATATATATGCTATATCTTGTTTAATTTCTTAAAATATGTATAACATATATGTGGGAATGCATGTATATGTACACACACCTGTATACAGTCCATCGTCATTACTCGTGGATTCTGTATTTGTGAATTCACTCACTTGCTAAAATGTATTTGTAACCCCAAAATCAATGCTCGAAACTCTTTTGCAGTGATTCGGGGACATGCCCAGAGCAGCGAACATTTGTAGTCACCATTTCCAGGAGAGGCTGCACAAGGCAACACACTGTTTCAGTTCTCCTATTGTAATCAAGTCTCCTTTTTTGCCATTTATTTTGTGCCGTGTTTTTCATGTTTTTGTGGAATTTTGTTGGTGATTTGGCTATTTAAAATGGCCCCAAGAGTAGTACTGAAGTGCTGGCTAATGTCCTCTTAAAAGATAAACCGAGTCACATTAAAAATTTTAAGAGTTTATTTGAGCAAAAAATGATTGCAATGGGGAGCGCCAAAACGCAAATGGTGAGGGGTGGTCTGCAGACAGGAGTGAAGAAACGCTTGTATAGAGAAGACGTGTCAGCAAAGACAGCAAATTATTGGTTGGCTACAGCTTAGCGCCTATTTGACTGTGATTGGTTGTCCTTAGGTTTTGATCTCCTAACCTTGAGGCACTTACAGGCTTGGATTTTGGTTTGCCTGGATAGGCTGCCATGACATTAGAGCTACATCAGCATAATGGACTCCTTGCTTAATTAATTTAACAGTTGCTAAGCACAAGAAGGCTGTGATTTGACCTATGGAGAAAATATCTGTTAGATCAGCTTCTGTTCAGGCATGAGTCATATTATGCTGTTGGCTGTGAGTTCAAGTTGCTGCATCGACAATATACACTAACAGCAGGCCCTGAGACCCTTGCAGCTGATCTATGTGTTTCTCTCTTTTTAAACTACATACCTGAATAACACTGAATTTTCTTTATGTGTTTAAAGCAAAAAAATTTATTGCAACAGATTGATTCCAGAAGTAGATATAAGGATCCACCCGTCTTCTATTAAACCAGACATTAAAAAGATTGGTAAAAATGTAAAACAATACCATTCTTCTCACTAAATTATTTTTTATTTTGGTAAATATAGTTAATTTTGTTAAAATTATGCTTGTGTTATCAATTTATTTGTTATAAAATATTATCCATGTTAACATCTAGTGGATTATTATTTTTAAATATAGTAATAATTTTTATAATATGGAGAACATTGATAGATATGACCAGTGAAGTGCTGGTAATCTGGCTCTCTAAAAATAAAAAGCACTGAATTGAGGTGATTACCAATTTTCTTGTGATAAATATCTTAGTGGTGTGATGGTCAACTTCTAATAACTAGTTCTCTGAGAGAACTTGCAACATAAATGTCTATGTTTACAAATGAGACAACTGTAAAACAACAAATCCTTGAGTTGGAACTTCACTCCTTTGTATGAATGACTTTTAGGCTGAATTAGAAAATTTTTTTTCTTTTGAGGAAGATTAGCCCTGAGCTAACTGCTGCCAATCCTCCTCTTTTTGCTGAGGAAGACTGGCCCTGAGCTAACATCTGTGCCCATCTTCCTCTGCTTTATATGTGGGATGCCTACCACAGCATGGCATGCCAAGCAGTGCCATGTCTGCACCTGGGATCTGAACCGGTGAACCCAGGGCCGCCTGAGCGGAAAGTACCCACTTAACCGCTGTGCCACCAGGCCGGCCCCAATCATATTTTTTTTAATACTGGGAAATTGTTTCCTCGATTTTTTATACTCTTCATAATATAATGCCACACTTTAAATTTAATCTTCATTACTAATATTTTCTTAAATCAACAAAACAACAAATCAATTCTTGCTTTGCAGCACTCGTCAATTGCTGTGGTGTAAATAGTCCTACCATGGCCAATTTCAAGCCGCCAACCTGACATGACCCAAGAAGGAATTGTGAAGATGTGGATGATAGCAGAGAGTAAGTAGTATTTTCCGTTACATATGGATCAGACATAAATAACCTCAAAAGAATAGAAAAATGTAGTAAAATAATTTGAAAGTGTAGTAAAATAATTTGAAAGTAGTGAGTTTTGAGTATTTATTAATTTTGTTTATAAAATAAATTATAATTACATATTTGTAAGTATATGTAATTTAATTTTTAATAATGAATCTTTTTTAAAGCTGGCTTGCAAAATTCTTGAACATTTAACAATCATTCTCACCACCACACTACTAAAATACTCCCACTGTGGGCATTTTTAAGCTACTAGCATGAGTCACTGAATACAAAGATGGGAGTAGGTATTTAGAATCAGTTCCAGAGAGTCTGTGCTTGTCAGTTCCAGGGCATCACTGGATATGACCTCCATAAACAGAAACTCTTTGAGATTCTCCCATATTTTTAAGAGGGTTGGCCGATCCTGAGACCAGAGTTTGAGAACTGCTGAGTTGGTGTAGAGTGGGTTAATTGGTTTCAAGCCTAGAGCCAGTGTATGGCTTTATGATGATACTGGAGAATTCCTGGGTTCAGATTGTATTTGACTAAACACGGGATGTAATATTTATGGAATAAGGAACACAGGGGTATTTGACAGAGCAGATGAGTATTCAAAAAAAAAAAGTGATGAGAAGTGAAATAGAAGGTTCTGAGTGAGAAAACAAGTGGAAGTAAGTTTGTTTAAAAAAGAAATGAAATGAATCCTATTAACCTTAATAATTTTACTATAGTCCTTCCTTCTGTATGAAAATGTTTGTTTCTTAGGTTGATTTTAACTTGTGCAATGGATAAACATGAATGCAAAACATAATTGTACTGTGTCATTTCAACTGTTTTCTAATATCTTATTACAAGATAAAACTTTCGATCTGCTAAACATTTCGAGAGGCTTGAAACACAAAATGGGTGTAAACTAAGCCTGAAGGCTTGAGACAGCCAAACTCCTCTGCATGACAGAGACTGAATTTCTGAGGGTGATCCTGGAGGAAGAGAGTGACGAGAAAAGGGAAAAGGGAAGAGAAGAAATGGTCTAAGAGACTTGAACTGTGTGAAGTGAAGCATAAGGATATGAAATAGTCACTATGAAATTGCATCGTCTGTGTCCTCCCTCCACTCCTCTGTATTCTACATCTTCATATTTCTCGTACAATGGTGTGAGTGTGTGCGCATGAGTGTGTCTTGTCACATGCTTGGGTCTGCGTGTAGAGACTCAGCAGGAAGCTGGGTTGCTTGAGGCTGATAACTTAGACAACAGCAATGAGATAACTCAAATGGAAATAACAATTCCACATAGGCAAGAATTGGGAATAAAAGGTGACTGCTGGCTTATAAACTTCTAAAGAACACAGAGAAATTTTAGAAAGTGACTTGAACTTCCATAAAATATAGAATGGATATTTTGGAGGAAATTCATGTTTTAATCTCCAGAAGCAGAGACACTCTTGTTTAAATAAAGCCATACTTCTGACCTCCCTCATGTCTTAGTCCATTCAGGCTGCTAAAATATCATATGCTGGTTGTTGCATAAACAGCAAACACTTATTTCTTGAAGTTCTGGAGACTGGAAGTCCAGGATCAGGGCTTCTGGGTTCATGGATAGTGCCTTTCACTGTGTCCTCATGTGGGCAAGGGGCTAGGGAGCTCTGTGGGGTATCGTTTCTTAGGACACCAAGCCCTTTCATGTGTACATCCTCATGACTAATCACCTCCCAAAGGCCCCGTCTTCCAATACTTCACCTGGGCATTAGCATTTCAACATATGAATTTGTACGGGACTCAAACATTCAGGCCGTAGCAGCTCAGTTCAGGAATATTTTCCAATCACCTTTCAGGATTTATATAAATAATGCAAATATTAATGACATTAAATTGGTCTGGTTTGAAGAAACTTTGATTATTCAATAGATTTCCATTAATCGTGAAAATTTAATCTGTGCTTATTGCATCTTTTAGGTTTCCCTTTTCGTGATTTAAATCTGGTTTTATTCCATTGTAATGTGATCTCTGATTGATAGTACATGTTTATTATTTTCCAAAGCTGTGTGTGTGTGTGTGTGTGTGTGTGTAGATATAGGTTGATGTGTGTCTATCTGTGTGACTATCTATAAGACTGCTGATTTTAATGTGAGGCTTCTCTACATACTAAAGGTTTTGTTGGAGACGAAAACCTTTCAATGGTATTACTTACACTATTTGCACACCATTTGCCAAAATAGGAAAAGAATTCTAAGTTCAAAGTCCTAGAAGCAACTTACTTTCAATTTCCCGTAGTTTAAAACTAGCAACTGCCAGCAGGTGTAACCAAGCACATTTCAACTGTCAAACAGTATCAGAGATAAAGAAAATCATTAAGGTAACCAGCTTCTAAAAACTCTGTGAATCAAGAAGGCATTTTTACATGTCAAACCTAAATTATACTTAGAAGACTACAATTTTAAACTGCCTCCTTAAAAGTAGGATTCATTTTCCACTATTGTCTGTTTCCAAAGGCTCTAAATATGCATTCAGCATTTGTGCCATATTGGTTTCTTTTTAAACCTAAAATAAAAGCAAAACAAAATAGTAAGATAAAAAAATCTTTCACTATTTTTATACGAAAGCTAGTCAAAGAGAGGTACCCAAACACATCAGTCAGATTAGGTTAAATGTGTTTCTGCCACTTTAATAAAATAAATGATCTGCTGAGAAATTATGATGAAATGGAAAATTTGGACCATATCCTTATGACTGGGAAGGGAAAATATTGTATCCAAATTCAAATGATTATTTTTCTGCCCATATGATTGCATCCTTAAACTTGAGATGTACTCTGTCCTCTTTGCAACCATTGTTCAATTATATTTTTGTCCTTGCCATCCTGTACCCCAGCTATGCTCCTCACACACCATATCAATCCTCACTTATCACACACATACCTCAATTTATCTGCTACATAGCTTGTTTCAGATAGCTGTCATATGTTGTAAATGAAGTCCCAGATGTGTACGTTGCTGACTGCTCCCTAAAGGGTAGTACAGGCACATAAAGCAAGTAATGCATTTGTAGGGGCAGTGCTGTGAGTTACGTGTTTGTAATCAGTTTTCACAGGCGACAGGAACGGTGTCACCTGACAATGGTTCTGTGACAGCATTGCAGACCACCTGCCAAAGTTTACAGAAATACAGCCAGTGTTCTAGGACACCTTTTACTTCTCCCAAACTAATGTGTAATAATAATTCATATGAGCCTCCAGAGCATTTTGAGATTAATGTTATGTACTTTTAAGGCTTCATGCTGATGTTCCAGTTGTTGCTGCATGGGCAGAGGGGACATTGTGAACGAAAGAAGCCATTTGTTATACTGTCCACGTCCAACCGACAGAAAAGAAGGCTCCCTTTGAAACGTTTGTGTCTGTTATGGACTGCTGAGAAGTCGTACACAGGATGCTGGTGGTATGACAATTTTCCGCAGCTTTCTGAAGCTTGCCAATTGCAAAATTACTCCTGGTGCAAGTTAATAAATAATGTATGCACTGTTAATAGATCCAAAATCTTAAGCTCCTGTTAGAGACAGAAATTGTGCCAAATCATCAGAGAAGTGCTATATTAAATTGGAGTGGGTAGGAGGGAGAGAAAGAGAGAGAGAGAATGGGAGAGAGAGAGAGAAAGGAAGAAAACTAAAGATGTGTTGAAGTCACGGATGCTATTTTTACCATGAAGACTTAAAACTAATAAATTTTAAGGATCAGAAAATTTTGTTCCAAGACTTGAATATTCTTTATATAATGTTGTCTTTTATTTCCCTTCCAGTTTAAAAGTTAATCTCTCACATTCCCCATAACTTTACAAGAGTTAATTCCAGATATCTGCCATTCTTTTTGTTTGTTTCTTGAAAGTGGCTTCTAGTTTACGTTCTTTTCACTTAATGATAATATATACTCTTATATATAGGATATATATTATATGGATACACATATATCTATCTCTATGTTTCATCTCAATGCTGCTTACACCTATGACAATGTTATGCGCAGTAATTGTGTTTTATTTTCAAAGTCTGATAGCAATATGAACTTTCATGTATGTATACATGTCTAGCTACAGGGATCAGCAAACTTTTTCTATAAAGGACCAGATAGTAAGTATTTCCGGCTTTACGGACATATTGCCTCTGCCATGACTTCTCAACTCTGCCATTGTAGTGAAATCAGAGGGTGATTTGCAAATGAATCAAGGTGACTGTGTTTGGTCCCTCGGTCATAGTTTGCCATCTCCTGTCCTAAGGAAAACTTATTCCAAAACAAAGCTTATTCCAAAGTTTTCCTATAATCCCCCAGGTTATTGTTACATTTTTTGAAGGCTTTGGAAATTCTCCATTGGCTGAAAAAGCGTGTTAACACGTTATACTTTAGAGGCACAAAGCCAGCTCGACCGTCTTTGTGGTTCATGTGGATGACTCCCGCACCTCATAGAACAAACTAGAGTGTTTTTCCCCCCTGCACAGGTGGTCTATCTCCATGGCAGGTTGGCACTCCAAGGGCAGGAGGGGCCCAGCCACTCTGAACCCATCCTCTTTAGAGCAGGAAGGGTGGAGGCAGCTGGATCCGTGTGAACACAGCCCTTTTACTTCTGAAGAACAATAGCTTCCTTAGGTCCTGCCAGTGAGGGTCATCTAGAACAGTGAACAGTGGAGACAATAGGCCGCTCTTCTGCCTGCTCTATGTTCAAGGAGTTCCTCCCTGGGTTCAGAGTGAAGAGAGTTGACATGATTAACCCCATGGAGAAAAGGACCAAAATGATAGATATTTGATCAATACATATATAAAAAATTAACAAATGCCACCAAGGAGAGTGCCTTAGACTGACCACAAAATCAAGGTGCTTTGTGTCTTTCATTTAACCACTTCTCAATGCACTTTGATTTCAGCAACCCCAAGAGAATGCATTCAAAACGGCTTTTCATCTCTTAAACCATATGACGTGCCCTTTAAAAGTCTAAACAAAATAATGTCATCTGTGTCTGTGTGTCACCCAGCTTTGCATTATCCTCAGAAAGGCAAATGGACCTGTTAGCAGTGGATGCCATTTTGAACCCATGCTGGCAGCTGTAATGAAAGGTGCTTTCTCCAAATCATTTTTCAAACACATACCCGACCTCACATTGACCAAGATGTTTCATCTACTCTCTTTCATGTTATCCTCTGCTGTGATTATCAATGAAGTATTTGTTTATTTAAATATGTGATAATGAGTTATGTTTTATATTAAAATGGAAGCAAGTGATAAACACTATCAAATCCAAAACAGCATCCCCTAGGTGTGTGGTCTAAGCAGGCCTCTTTCTGATTATCGGGTCTGTTGAATGCTCATTTCACCTGGGCCACGCAGGCTGCAGGGAAATCCTATGAAAAGCAGGCTCGCAAACTGCCAAGGGAAATCGGATGGTGACCCACTGCTGATTGTGTTGCAGCTCACAAAATACCTAATGCATTGCCTCAAGGACACCCAAAGCAATCATATCAAAGACACTCAATTTTGCTAGCCCAGGGAGTACTGGTGGGCTGTGGGATGACACACTTCTTCAGACTGTACTTTATATCTTTTATTTCTACTGATGTTTTAAAACTTTAGTACATATAATAATACAGAGAAATAATACATACATACAATAATACAGAAAAATCTTTTTACAAGATTATCTATAAATTGACTTCTGATCTTGGAGTAGTCCATGCTTTTCATATCTGTCCTTTGCTCTGATGTGCGCCTCTCTTTTTGTGCTCCTTCAGACAACGGCATTTTCACATGTAGGGGTAGTGAAGCAATATGACTGGCTGCTGGAATACAGGAGGCAGAATCCTCCCACAACCTCCCTTGAAAACATCTGCATGTGTCGGAGATCCCCAAGGTAACCCTCAGGATGAAGGACTCATGGAACTCAGCAAAGCTGTCATCCCCACACTTACGGTTTGTTACAGTTAAGGGATGCACATTATAATCAGCAGAGGGAAGAGGTGCACAGGGCAGGGTGAGGAGACACCAGGCGTGGAGATCCCAGTTGTCTGCCCCCGTGGAGGGTTACACAATCAGTGATTATGTGTCTTAGCAATGATGTGTGACAACACTCTAGGAGCATTTTCAACTGGGGACACTCACCCACCCTTTGGTGTGCAGAGATTTCGTTGGGAGTTGGTCACATAGACACAACTCTCCACTCATGGCTGATCTCAGTCTCCAGCCCCTCCAAATGGCAAGCTGATATGCATGGCCCGAGGCCCCCACCATAAGGACACTGTCAGCATAGCTTCTCCACGAGGGTCCTAAAAGTTGTTCAGCATCCTACACTCATTAGGACTAACTTCCATGTTCACTTCTCTGTCTCTCTGCTCCTTAAGGCACCCTTCAGTGGCATAGTTCATGCAACCTATTCCTTTTCACCATTGCTTCACCCTCAGATGGCCAATCAGATGACCTAACCTTCCTATGTTCAGAGCCTTGTTCTCACTTTTCTATCATTTTCATTCAATTTGAATTTGTTTTATGAGAAAATCGAAGATGTTATATTTAAAAAATCAAATTAAAATAAAGTGGCGTGCACTATATTTGTCATATTTTTGTTTGTTTATATGGCAAACAAGAATAAGAGCTGCCTTGGAAATACTGTGGGTAAAAAATTGGGTAGGAGATTTCAAAGCGCTGGTATATTGAGAATAGAAAATAATATATTTCCTTCTTCAGTGACTCTCTAGATGTCAATATAAGAAGGACAAAAATGTTTTCAGTTTTTTGAGTGTGGTTTGGAAGCATATGTCTGTATATAATTTGATTCTTTTATCTCATATCCTTAAGTCTTACTCTGTTGGCTTTTAGGTTTCTTTCTGACCCCTGCTTCTTGTCCTGAGTCTTTTATTACGGTTCCTCATCTTCAGCTCCGGGGCATCACAAAGCACTCAGAATCTTTCGGTAATTTGCTTTAAGTTGGTTTACTTTTCACTTTTCTCATTTTTTTCAAGATAGTCTTAAGGAACACCTTCATTTCCCCTTAGCCTTACAGCAAATAGTCTCAGTACTTGTATCTTTTCATTACTCCAGTAACTTCCTGCATATTTACCACTGTGCAACAGAAACAGAGTCAGAAAAGGACTGTTTTTATGCTAATTACTATCTCTTTCTCAAACCACATCAAACTCACAGAAAATGGCCCTTTAAATCATGCATGAGGAATTTTCTTTCCCTCTTTCTTTTTCTTTCTTTCTTTCTCTTTCTTTCTCTTTCTTTCTTTCTCTTTCTTTCTCTCTCTCTCTTTCTTTCTTCCTCTCTCTCTCTTTCTTTCTTCTGAGGAAGATTGGCCCTGAGCTAACATCTGTTGCCATTCTTCCTCCATTTTACATGTAGAACACCACCACAGCCTGACTTGATGAGCAGTGTGGAGGTCTACACCCAAGATCTGAGCTCTGGATGCAAACTTAACCACTATGCCACCAGGCCAGCCCCAGGATTCCCCATTTTAAATACAACACTGTGCCTTCAGCTCTTTGCATACCTAATAATTAAGGGTTCAGAGAAAGCGGATGCTCTTTTTTACCTCTTCTTTTTTCTTTTTTTTAATCAATATTGAAGAGGAGGGGAATGAATAGGGGTTGCGGTGGTGAGCAATGAATTTCATACTTTTTTCTTTTTCCTTTTTTAATTTAACTTTTATTCAGGGCTTTACGTACACTTTGGCTTAGAGTTTTCAGAGATCATATTTAACATTTTGTCACTGAAATTCTTTTCTCATTGAATTTCCTCTTTTTTTTCCTTTGGAGACATTTAATTTTGCTTAGTTGGTAAGTTATTTAAGCTCAAAAGTCCTTTGTGCCACTCTTCTCATTTAACAGACCAGGTTAATGAGAACAACTATTTAATATGTACCACTTTTAAGCAGGGACTCTCAAGTCTGGCATTAATTCCATTACTTGAAACACGGAAGGAAAAGGAAGAGCATCCCCACTTAAAGTAACTTTAGAAATCACCATTATCAAACTCTTTTTTATAATATATTTTTTATTGCTTTGGTTTTGGCAGAAGTCCAAAAGGCTGGCAAAAGAGTTTATTTTTCTTTTCAAACTATTCTTGTCACTTTCTTCTGAATACCCACTAGGTAAATCAGGCATAGTAGATTTCAAGTTTTATCATACGTTTCAAATTGACTGCTTTCATCACAGTCAAACCAAAATAAGAAGAGTGTAATGAAAACAACAAATATTAATAGTCTTATGGTTTTCACTCCCTTTAACATGATTAGACATGTTATACTCTAAGGATTATGAAGAATAAATTATAGAAGAGATTATGTGATTAGTTATTAATTCTTTCCCTGCAGGATTGAGAACCAAAGGATGCTATAATACTTCTTCATTACAGAAACAGAATCAATTCGCACTGGGGCATGGTAATGAAGGATAGGCATGAAGCTGAAAAATGAACCTGACAGTTGTCTTCAAATCTTGTTTTAGCCAAATGTTTCAAATTTATCCCAGTCCAGAACTTTTATTAGAGTTTATAACATCAATCAAAATTAATAGTATGATTTTTTTTTTGTCAATTTACGTTTTGTGGTCAGTTTTCTAGGCTTGAATTATGGACTATAATCTCGTCCTGCTTTCGTCGCTCCATCGCCTCACAAATTCTCTGAGCTGGATTAGGCCGTTTCCTTGCAGTTGGATTATGTATCCATGAAGTGGTAAATTAGCTGTTGTTACTGAAATTATCCAAACATAAAGATTTATCTGAGCTTTGTATCACTAAAATATATTTTATATTCATTTACTATTACATTTACATTTTAATTGAGTGAGCCTCACTGTGTGCACACACACACAGTATTGCACATTGCTAGTCCGTTTACTAAGCCCTGTCTGGTGAGATCCTTATTATTTTTCCTGGGCTATATTTCTTATTTTCCCTTTAAGTCTATAAAAAGAAGTTCTTAGTGAAGCCCAAAAGAGGAGGCACAAAGACACACTTGCTGCTCCCTAGCGCCTTGATGGGATCCATCCCCGTCTGATCCTGGAGACAGGATCCCTGGAACCCAATCCATTCCCCTCTCCACCCCTCTGCTCTTAGTCAAAATATGCACTTATATCAGAAAATAATATAGGAAGAAAAAGTATTTCATGTCTTTTAACAAAAATAATTTCCAAAGTAACGCAGTTACATGGTAGTAAATTAAACAAATTCAGGGCCCGGCCTGGTGGTGCAGCGGTTGAGTTTGCACGTTCTGCTTCTTGGCCGCCTGGGGTTAACCAGTTCGGATCCCAAGTGCAGACATGGCAACGCTTGGCAAAAGCCATGCTGTGGTAGTCGTCCCATGTATAAACTAGAGGAAGATGGGCACGGATGTTAGCTCAGGATCAGTCTTCCTCAGCAAAAAGAGGAGGATTGGCAATAGTTAGCTCAGGGCCTCTTCCTCAAAAAAGGCAATACAGATGCACACAGGATTACATAATACTAATAATGGTTTCTTGCCTAACACATTCCGAATGCTTGTAGTAACTTTTTTAAAAAAAAATTTTTGTTCTTCTCCCCCTTCCTGTTACTTTTCCCAAAGTCTAAATAATAAGATTTTCTGTCTAATCATAAATTTACAAACTTTATTCAATGTCTATCGATTTCCTGGTTAAAAGATGGGGATCCAGCTCAGTAACACTAGCCTCCCTTATTTCTCTTTTCACCATCAGTGTTTAAGGGAAATATTTTAACTTCAGTTATATCATCAGTTGCCTTCATACCTGGAAATGATGTATTCTTTTTCTGTAAGTTTATGAGCATCACAACATCTTTTATGAGAAATGAGAACATAAGTGTCACTGGCTGTCCTCCACCTTGTGTGAGTTCCACTTTCACTTTTCCATTACCATATTATTTGCATCATATTACAGAAAAGATTTTTTTCAAACCACACATTTAAGCAAGGAGTTTGCTGATTTTTTTACACATTTTGTAAAGAAATATAAAATATTAGATATTCGTATGATAATCTAATTTTAACCTTTTTCTTCTATTAGAAAAAATCTCTCTCTCTGACGGGCATGTTAATAAGCAGTGAGATTCAGAAACACCAACAGAACACGGTGGACGAAAGAGAGACAGAAGGATAAGAGAACAGAGAAATCGGATAACAAGCTCACAAAACAAAAACAAAAAAAAACCCAAACCAATAGCTGACTTTTTTTAAACGAAATGTCGGCACAATAATAGAATCACAAAATCATAAAAGAGAAAGTTGCGCTTCTAAGTTTACAGCTTCAGTCGAGTTTTCACATCGTCTCAAGTGAGTCGGAAAGGTTAGGATAATTTATTTCATGATGAAATGAAGAGCTGGGCTAATTAATATTAACTTATATGATTAATAGTTGTTTTATATACACAGTGGTACTCATATAGTTTCATGTTATGTACGGATCTGAAAAACCTCAATATTGTTACACTACTAATTGATCAATACATTTTTCCTTGCTTCTAGAAAACCTATACCACACCTGTGTATACAGATGGAGACCCAAACATCAGTCCTGCTCTGTGAAGGTGTTCAGAGGTCAGTGATGGTGTGCACCTCAAGGACCTATGGAAGGGGAGGTCCATTTCTCAAGGCTTTGTGAAAGTTGCAGTCTGCCCGTCCTGCCGTCTTTTACTCTATTTCAGGCACGATGGGGCCTCTCAGAAATACAAAAGCTAACAAGTGGAGGGACAGTATTAAAATGTGCCCGAGTCTTCTGGTTGCATATCAGTGTCGCCAGGATCAGACTAGAGAAATCTGAAATCTCTGTACACGCCCCCCCCGAAAAAAACCTAAAAAAATCAAAATGTCCTCAATCTAATTTTTCATGGTGGGTTAATAAATAAACAATATTATCTTAAGTTTTGAATTTTTACTTTGCTTTTTAAATCATTTGGTCTGTTAGGCTTTTCTGAAAATACACATGAAGACATATGATAGAATTGCCTAAAATCGCTATTTAAGAAGCAGCAGAATCAACTTATCAACATGCAAATATAAGTAGAACGCCCAACAAGTAAAGGTGTGTGTTAGATGTGTTGAAAAGTAACAAAACAAAAAAGTCATGGTGCCTCTTTGCAGAGAATTTACAGTTTGTGGGTGTGCAAGAGGTGTATATAAGTGATCTAATGCAGGACTCCCCATAGCACCACAAAAGATATGCGAACAAGATGATATGAATATAACAGTATATCATTTCAGGGAATTATTAAATGCATAGAAATAAATCATGGAAAATGCTAGTATTAGTCCAATATTTAAAAACTATCCTATGCAGAACATATCTTAAACATTATGAATTAAACCAAAACTTGATCTAATTTTTGATATTCACTGGAAGGTTCCTAAAGGCACACAGAGGATTTACAAACTCATAAAAAATAAAAACATCACTGTCAAGTAAGGCAATTCATGTTATGCTATTTTTCATGATATGAACCTTTTGCTCAGTATTTTTGAAAGCTAGGTAAAAATAGTTCTAGTTGCTTAGGGTTCAGAGTCTAAGAAATTTAGTATGAATATTCCCTTGTTAATGAAAGTGCTTGTCTTTCTTTTCCCAAGCCCATCTTCTCCATGACCCCATACAACGTCAGCTCTCAGTCTCAACTATCTCTTGATCCTCTGACTTCTCAGCACTCATGACAAATCAGCACTTTCCTGACGTTTTGCATTTTGATTCATTAACTGTCTTCTTTACCTCCCTATACAGTCATGGTTTTCTCTAGAAAAATGATACAATATAGTCTGTGCCTCAGATATATTAGAAATTTAACAAATGTGTGTGCTTATTGGAAACGATGAGGAACCTGCAGGAAAATCCATAGACTTTCTCGTAGATTATCATGAGAAGTCAGAACCATGATTTATCAAACATAAATCTAGTCAACTTGCCAAGGGATGAATTTTGTTCAACATTTTGCTTATTTTAAAGTTAATTTTTAACTTGTGAACATTCTGGTAGTGGGTAAACAAAGTCCACATTTCCCATAAAGAAGAGTAATATTTTGATATTACAACCAGGATTATATCTGCTTTTGTATGTATCTACAGATTTTCCATACCAGTTCTTCCCAGATCCGAATGTTAATCTCACTACCCTCTTTACCTGTGTTGCTAGGAACCATGACACCTTTTGACTCAGGAGGCAGAGGGTTACTACACATTCCACAAAAACACATTCTAAAACTTTCAACCCAAGGTAGGTATTTCTCTAGTGATATGCAAATGAACTGAAACCCCTTTCATGACATTTATTGAGTAACTCCTGCTGAAACAATCTTATATAGGATGATAAACTGTCTCTAGGTCTCAATTAAAAATGCATTTAGAAGTCTGTTTTTCCTGTTTTCTCAGTTGTCCTTAATTTGTCTTGCCAAAGTTGAGCTTTTAGAAAAGCAAAAAATAACGTTTTGTGTAAGATTTTAACACAAACGTGATTTCTTTTCTTTTTTAAATTATGTGTATAAAAGATAGCACATCAAACTTGAGAAAACGCTTCAGCAGGAGATAATGAAACAGAATAGCTGTATAATCATGGTATTGGATACTGATTTCCACGTTCATTATATGATCACCAAGCCTTTTTCTGATATGAGTTTAACTTCCTCTATTTAAGCATATTTTCCTCATAAATGGCTTCATAGTAAACCTTCAGAATATTTTTCAGGTGTTGATTAATTCCCCATAAGAAGAGAGGAACAGATCTTTGCTACTCAAGGTGTAGCCTGCAGGCCAGCAGCATTGGCCTCAGCTGCTAGCTTGTGAGCAATGTAGAATTTCAGGTCCCCTCCTGGGCTGACTCATTCAGAATCTACATTTTTAGCAAGATTTCTAGGTGATTCACGTGCTTGTTACAGTCTGGGAATCACAGGCATGTATGATCCCCTTTCTCAATTTTACTGCCCTTCTTTCCTGTGTGAATCTGGTATTAATAGACATCCCCATCATCTGGGAGAGTTATGATGGAGAAAGCAAACGAAGGAGGTGGGCAATGGACAGCCAGGGAACATAGATGCTGCCTGTACATGATCAGAAAAAGAGCTCAGCAGTTGCCGGCTCCCTGCTTGCTCAAATGACCAGGCAGCACATCAGTCACTTTCAGGTAGAGAAACATTTCTTAAATATATTTGTTCCTGCACTCTGATCTCTGTGCAGAGGATAACCATATTTCTCTTAAAAACTTCTGATCAGTGTAAAATGGCTTTTATAGTGGATTACATCAGAGGAATGACTCCTAAGGGGAGCCAGCTGTTCTTAGCTTGGGTAAGGTGTGACGCTATGAAAAACTGGCTGTCAAGTTCCTCAGTATTAAAACATAACAGTAGTATGAACGCTGACTTGATATTCTGTTAGCGTGCTCTATTTCCAAAGAATAGTCTCAAGATCAGCAGTTAGTATCAAGCGTGAAATAATTAGTTACTGCTACTGAATAGCTTCTGAAACAACAGAAAGGTTTTATCCATATGGAGGGAATGTTTGAGTTACATTTATTCTATGCTGGACTAAAATATTCCCATCCACAGTCCAGTTTGCTGCAGCGATACGATAGAAATACCTTCTGATTCCCAGGTCACTAGGGTGATGGCAGGGACATTAGCTGGACTCGGTCAGCTAGGAGATGGTGACAAGGAGCTAGTTCACTAAGAGATCTGCTGACTTCAGGTCACCAGCTCCAGACTGGTCCCACATTCGGCTCTCACACTGCCTTCAAACACAGGACGCATCAGATGGTTCTTCCTAAACTCCCAACTTTTCATCCCTTTAATTCCATCAGATCCTGTGACTTGTTGCTTTTTGAGCATGCAGACATGTCCTTTGGTAAGAACAGATAGCCTCTAGGTTAAAATGACAAATTGGAAATAAAACATATTTCAGAATGCCAAAATGGTTATATGCCTGGTGTTCTTAAAAGTGTTTGGGGCTACCTCCAAAATTTTTGGACTCAAAGAATTATTGAACAAGCACAAATACAACATGCTCTTATAAGTCATTCTTATAGGGGAATATACGAGAGGGAAATACACACTGACCTGTAACCTCATAGAATATTTCTGAAAGTACAAGAGCTACCAGTTTTGTTTTTCCTTAAATCTTGCATGTTCTTATTTGAAATTAGTTTCTAGGAGAAAATATATGATTTATGTAAATGACATGTACTTAAAATATTCTGAATATGAAGAGCCCTGAAAATATACATGTAGCTCATTCGAAAAAGAAACTTACACACTTACAGTATAAGAAAGAGCATTGAAGTAAAAATTCAGGAAATGCTTTAGCTACATACTAATGATTCTCTACTACCTTCTGGACCACTACAATTTTTTTTAGCAAGAGCTTGCAGAAGGAAGTTTCATCAAGCAATGCTATCTTTTATTGAGAAATAAGAGTTGACAAATGGCATCCTTGTTTATGACGATTTTTGTTTTGATAGGATTAAAATGACTAACATTAGACTCTTGACCCAATTTGGTAAAGCAACAGAGACATTTCCTACCATAAAATAGAAGAAATTAAATATTAGGATTATGTAAGACAATGAGACATAGCTGAAAAGAATAAAGATGAATTGTTTCTTTTCCAACCGATAGGTTCCATGTTTCCTGGTATACCATATTTCAAATATTAGAAGTCCATTAAGTCACTAATTTGTCTTGCATTCTGATTTTAAGATATGCCTTATTAAGAATCAAGTATCATGAGAAATTAGAGTAATAAGAACATAGATTATCTTGTATGTTTTCAATACCCTTGCCACATATAATCTCATAAACACTAATATTTACCCTCAGATAACTAGACTTATTTTTTTAAGTCTAAAAGGCAACCTAGAACAACAAAACGTATCCTTTTATAATGTAATATGTTCATTTTGCAATATTGTAGAAATAGTATTACCTTGTAGTCAGAGGTTGCTCTATATTTTATCAGTTTGCTAAAAGCAAAATTAAAAACTCATATTTTTAAAGAATGTTTATTGAATGTTGAAATGTATGTCAGAAAAAATAGCTGGTATATGGTCTTTGAAAATAGTTCAATATGCTTTTAGAATGGCAGAGGTAGTTTGTTTAGTGTAGTATGACTACATAATGCAAGCAGTCTTAACTGACTTGAATTCAGCTAATGTGGAATTTCTGTCAAATTTTTTTTAGCTAATTTGACCAGATGATTTTTTAATAATTTCACTCAACAAATGACGAACCAGTTACTTTATACAGACAAACTTTTCTTGGTCTCTCTGTTGAACTGAATTAGAACTGGTTCCAATTTTTAAAAATTTTTTCTTATGTTGCTAATTCATTATTAAAGTGCCCACATAGCATTGAGTATTTATACTTTTCATTTCTGTTTTATATCTTTAAGTTAATATGATCTTCAGTATGTTCTTATTACACTGAGAAATATAAACATGCATATTTAAACAATTTAACATATATAATTTGAGTATGCAATATTTAGAATTATTATTTTCCACATCTTAATAACCCTCTGGAATAGCATTACACCATATTGCAAATATATTTACTAATAATTTTATAAAATTATATTTTTACTACGGTAAAAATACAACTACATTATGCCCAGCAATCCTGCTACTGGGTATATATCTAAAGCAAACGAAATCAGTATCTCAAAGAGTTATCTGCACCACCACGTTCATTGCAGCTTTATTCAGAATAACCAAGATATGGTAACAAGCTAAGTGTCCTTCAACAAATGAATGGATAAAGAAAATGTGGTACAGATATACAATGGGATATTATTCATTCATAAAAAAGAAGAAAATCCTGCCTTTTGTGACAAAATGGATGAATCTGAAGGGCATTATACTAAGTAAAATGAGCCTGACAGAGAAAGACAAAACACTTTGTGGTATCAATTATATGTGGAATCTAAAAAAAAAGCTGACAGGGTCCAGCCTGGTGGTGCAGCGGTTAAGTTTGCGAGCTCCGCTTTGGCGACCCAGGGTTCCCTAGCTCTGATCCCATGTGTGGACCTATGCACCACTCATCAAGCCATGTTGTGGCAGCATCCCACATATAAAACAGAGGAAGCTGGGCATAGATGTTAGCTCAGGGTCAATCTTCCTCAGCAAAAAGAGGAGGATTGGCAGCAGATGTTAGCTCAGGGCTAACAATCCTCACACACACACACACAAAAAGCTGAAGTCATAGAAATAGAGAATAGAATCCTGGTTGTCAGGGGCTGGCGGGAGGGGGAGTTGGGCTGACATAGGTCAAAGGGTGCATTTTCAGTTGTAAGAATAAGTTCTGAGGATGTAATGTACAGTATGGTGACTACAGTTAATAATATGGAACTGAACCCTTGAAAGTTGCTGAAAGTAGATCTTAAGCATTCTCACCACATAAACAAGAAAAGAAAAGGAATGCATTATGTTAACTATATGAGGTGTTGGATACATTAATTATCTTGAACTTGGTAATCATGCTACAGTGTATATGTATATCAAATCATCACCATGTACACTTTAAATAAACACAATTCTATTAGGCAATTATTCTTCAAAAAAGTTAAAATAAAGAGAAAATTGTTTTTGCCTGTTAATGCTTACAACGTTTCTTTTTAAAAAGTATGTATATGGCATTCACATCCAAGAGTATGAAATACATATCAGGTCATATTTTTCCCATATTTATAATAAAATCATAGATATTATATATTAGTTTAAAGAAGAAAAGACTCTAGTGCATTCTAAAGATACATTTCAGTGATGAGTTCTACCCAAAGAAAACAAATTTAAGCTGTATTAGAGATAAATATTTAGGCCAAATGAAAGGAGGGCAACTTGAATTATCACAGCCACTTTTTTTTAACATTAGAATACTTTCCCTTTAAGTCTTTTAAGTTCTAATTGACCATCTGTCTACCACAGGGTGACTGTGGGTGTTAAGCCATGCACCACATCCTAGATAAAGGAAATTGTGCAATATCTGACAGATAACTGATGCTCAGTCAACAGGTGACATTGCTATTGTGTATGCGGATGTTCCCACACTTAAGAGAATAGAGTCTACTGCTGCTGCTTGGTAGTACAGTACCCTCTGCTGATTGGAAGGTTTTTTTTTCTGCAGTTTCAGTTACCCAGAGTCAACTATAGTTCGAAAATATTAAACGGAAAATTCCAGAAGTAAACAATTCATAAGTTTTAAATTGAGTAGCTTGATGAAATCCTGTGCCACCTGTTCCACCCTGCCAGGGACATGAATCATCCCTTTGTCCATTGCATCCAGGCTGTATACACTACCCACCTGTTAGTCACTTAGTGCTGGTCTTGGTTATCAGATCCACTGTCCCGCTACCGCAGCACTTGTGTTCAAGTCACCGTTACTTTACTTAATAATGGCCACAAGAGAAGTACTGCCATCAATTCGGATCTTCTCTTACTGTTCCTAACTTATAAATTAAACTTTGTCATAGTTAGGGATGTATAGGAAAAATCATAGACCACATAGGGTCCGTTCGGTTCTATGCTTGGTTTCAGGCATCCACTGGGGGTCTTGGAATGCATACCCCGAAGATAAGAGGGGGACTCTGTAATGGCAACGATTACTAGTAACATGAGAATGGAACAGAAAATGTAATTCCTGCCGTAACTAGCAAACACTTCACTTTTAAATTTAGTTATATTCTGAAAATATTTTTAAACATGTTTATGAGCTAAAATCCCATCATAACATAAAGACGCAACTTAAATGTCTCCTTATACGTAGAACAAGCAGTGAATAAATAAGGTTCCATTTATCTGTCAATCTACTACTGTTCACAATTACTAATTTCCTTCTAAAATAAACCTCAAACCTAAATTTAAACCTAACCTATTTTTGTCCATTATACAGGAATGTTTATTGCTCAAATTCCATAATTTACTTCACTATATAGGTTAAAGTTTTCTTCATTTATAGAATTTAAACATCTTTGTTGCCACGTGGAAAAGAGGTTTGATTGTTCCGCCCAAAGGTGATGCTAATCTGGTTCATGTGTGTCTGCATTTGTATTAGTCAAAATAAACGTTTGTAGTACAATATTTAAGAATTGCTTAATAGAGCTGTTATTTAGAGACTTATGGATGTGTGAGAGGTATTGCTACTCAATTAGTATCCCCAAATTGGCCTAACGGTCAGTCTGTGCCCCACATTTCTTTCATAGGTCTGGTGTTCGTTGCTATTTATGCTTGCACGCAAATCAGTACTCTCTATGATGGAATGATAGAGTTGTGCTGGACAATAAGAGATTGTCAATTTGACATAATATTGGAATGAAGTCACTATCTGCGAGTAAGAATTAACAATGTCCACTGTGTTAAACTCACAAAAATGATAGCAAAATATGGTGACTTTGAAAAAGTTTCCCAGCAAAATCCAGTACGTCTGACTAGCATTTTATAAAAGTGTTGAAATAAAGTACTTAATTTTCAGCAAATATCCTTAAGAGGATAATAGATTTGGGGGCTACTTTATATTTTGTACTATTTTGCATGTTAAAGTAGAAAAACATTTGGCTCAGAAATTCTTTTAACCACATTTTTACAACCACATTAAATATTTACACTCAGATAATAACCTGCCTTTCTCCTTTCACTTTCCCCCTGTCTTCCTACACATCCATTTGGATTGAAATGACCTGAAGTGAATTTCATCTTCAGTCCTCCGAGATGAGGCCTCGGCAGTTTTAAACAGGGAAAAGAGCCATGTGAGAGCTTATGGGAAATAAGGCCTTGAAAACCCCCTACCTAAAAAGACTCACGTTGTAGCACGGGACCAGGACACGGGCTGAAATCTTTGAAAGAAAGAGAGTTGAGTGTGAAGTCTAGAACAATAAAAAGTACTTTTGATCTGTTCTTACTAATAGCATTGTCCGACTTCGGTTCACTTTTGATCAGCTATCAGTAAAGCATGCTACGCAAGTCAAAGGACTAAGTATTTATCTAAACTATGTTTTTAAAAGTCAAGTTATAAGGAGGGTGCATATTTAAATATTCTTTGTTTAAGGGAGGCATGGACTACGCAGCCCAGGCGTCCATGCAAAGGTTTTGCAGACAATAACCATTGGTAACCTGACTGCAGAGTTGTTACAGCAGTAAAGATCTGCAAACTCAAGACAGCTGTTTCGTTTTGTCAGGGGCAAGGGTATTGAAGGACACTGCAAAGAGCGTTTATTGTTGTTATATTCTTTCAGAGGCCGGGACTGCTTTTTGGGGGTCAAAGAAGACCATCAGCAATCCTCATCCTTGTCCCTAGGACGCCCCCTCTTCTGCCGGAGCCCGCAGCCTGAGGCAGGGAGGCCCCAGCGCCCGTAGGTGGCGCCCCACGTCCGTGCTTGCGCTTCTCGCCCGCGCTCTGGGCGCATCTCGGAAACCCGGTGCGTCTCCCCAGGTCGTTAGAGCTCAGAGCAGCCGTTTTAATAAATAAGCGCGAGTGCCAACGCGCTCCGCGAGCTCCGAGGTTTAGAGGAGCAGACACAGAAACCCAGGTGGAGGCGCCTCTTTAATCCCTGCCAAAACCTGACATTTCCCAAACTGGAGATTCCGGAACCGCAGCCTGTAAACCATTAAAAATCCCAAGCTTTTTCTCTCCATCCCAGTCCTTTTTTTTTTTTTTCTCCAAGAACACTGTTTTACCCCCTAATTATGAAAGTGGTCACGCTATTCAGGATTAAGACTTGGAGGGGATTTGGAAACGAAAAGAAAGAATCGAAAAGAAGAGGCGCGACCGGTGCTTTTGAGGGTGCCTAATTTTAAAAAGAGGCATCTGGGAGGATTTCGCTCTGGGTTTTGGGTGAGAGTCGGACCTGGGCGGTGCAGGGTGAGGCGGGGGTGCTGGGAGCTGGTGCGGAGCCCGGGAGGGGCCAGTGCCCGGAGTCCTCAGGGCGTTCGTTGCACTTGGCTGTGCTGTCCGGAGACTGGACGAGAGGCGGGGACTGGGGGGCCCGACAGCGAGGCGCGCTGAGGGCGAGTTGGGCGCGAGGGGCCCTCCGAGGCTGCAGGCCCGGGTGCGGTGCCAAAAACGTACGGGCGCGAAGCGGCGGGCGTACGCTGTGCAGGGCGCGGGGCGTGCGGGGCCGAGGCGCGGCGCGGTGCACACGGGTGCGGGGCGCGGGGCGTACCCAGAGCCAGCGCGGGCCGGCGCGGGAAAGGGACAGGGCGGGGCGGCGCGGTTATTGGCCACGCGCGGGGAGCAGGGTCGTGCTCGGTGTCTCCTCCCGCCAGCTCCGGCTTGTCTTCTCTAAGCAGAACAACTTCGTGGACAGCAGCGCTCCTTCATCATGGATGTTCCAGGTAACCCAGCCCCGACCCTGCCCTCGGCTCCGTGCGCGTTAATTGCAGTCATGCATTTATTTTAACCGGGACCCTGGCGAGCCTGCGGTCTGGGCGGCGAGAGCGAGCGCGACAGAGAGAGAATATCGAAATCGTTTTGTACTGGGGCTGAGGAGAGGATACTCATGGAGAAACAACTTCTCTCTTCTTAGAAAGACTATTGGAGGAGTTGTTCCGAGGCTGTGGGCGGTGAGGGGAGAGGCTTCTTTGCTTTTTGTTTTTCGGCTGGATGTTGAAATGACCTGTCTAGTTTGGTGGGAGAAGAGAGGGCCAAGTAGAAGTGCCAACGGGCGCGTAAGTTAGCAGAAAGCTACAGGGCTGCCTCCCAGCCAGGGCGGAGGGAGCCCGAGTCTAGAGACAAAAGCTGCACCATCAGCCAAGCTTGGGGTTCCCGTCGTTGGAATCCTCTGGTCCTGCGCCAGAGAGAGGGATCCGAGGGGCTTCTCCAAAAGGGCACGCTGGCTGCGGGGACTTTGGAAGTGGGTGTTTGATTTTAGGGTCTCTATCTCTTCTTTTTTTGCCCCCTCTTAATCTTATTCACCCTAAGGAGCTTCCTGGGGATTTTGCTCTTTGGGTGGAAAATGGATAAAATCTTCACCAAGTGGACTGTTTGTTTGTTTGTTTTTAAATAAAACCTCCAGGATGGAAAAATAAGAGGATGTAAGGGAAAGCAGAGAAAGGAAGAAGCTTTCTTGGTGTGGCTTTCAAGAAAATGCGGCTGAAATGAAGGCGATAAAGCATTAGTGGATTTTTTTTCCTTTGCCAGCGTCTTGAGTCCTCCCCCGCCTTGGGCTGAATGGGCCTAGGGGTGGCGTTGACGGGGTCTCTGAGAGTCCCCGACCCTGTTTTAGCGTTGACTCCCTGCACAATCCGTGGGCACCCCGGCGCGCGCCGCCAGGGAGCCTTCAGGCATGCCCTGCCCAGTGCGCCCGGGCGTTTCTCCGGACTTGTGCCAATCCGGGAGGTGGTGGCTGTGCGGGGGACTACAAGGGTGGCCTCCAGGTAGGGGGCCCGAGTGCTGCTGGCACCTGCTCCCCAGGTCCCCTCTTCCCACAGCTTCACCTCCCAGTCTAAGGGTTTGGGTTCTTTGCCCTGACAGGTCCGCTGACGCCTTTCTTCTGAGGACGACCCTGGCCTTGACCATCAGAACAGGGGACCGAGGCCAGAGGAGGCAACCCCCGACCCTGAGCGCCTCCTCCTGCGCTCCTCCTGCTCCTGCCCGCCTCCGCCCCCGCGCGCCGCCCCCTAGCCCGGATGCCGGCGCCCGGCCGGGGCCCCCGCGGGCCGCCGCTGACCATGCCCGGGCGCCGGGGGGCGCTGCGCGAGCCGGCCGGCTGCGGCTCCTGCCTGGGGGCGGCGCTGGCCCTGCTGTTGCTGCTGCTGCCCGCCGGCTGCCCGGTGCGGGCGCAGAACGACACGGAGCCCATCGTGCTGGAGGGCAAGTGCCTGGTGGTGTGTGACTCCAGCCCGTCTGCGGACGGCGCCGTCACCTCCTCCCTGGGCATCTCCGTGCGCTCCGGCAGCGCCAAGGTGGCCTTCTCCGCCACGCGGAGCACCAACCACGAGCCGTCCGAGATGAGCAACCGCACCATGACCATCTACTTCGACCAGGTCAGCCGGCCGGCCTGCCGCCTCGCCTCCCGCCGGGGTGCAGAGAGCGGGGGCCTGGGCGCGCGGGCTGGGGTTCTGGCGTCCTAGACATGGAGTTCCGGCCTGCCTCCTCCTCTCTGCCCTGCCCTACCCTTCTCCCTTTTCCTTTTTTAGTAAGCCCTCCTTCGCATTTCCCTTTTCCACATTGTAGCTTTTTTTATAGCTATCAGCTCAGTTGGCACTTGGATGACTGAGAGTTTCGTAAAGCTGCCTACGCTTTCTAAGAGTCCCGTAAAGCTAAGAGGTCTGAAATGTATTTCCCCAAAGGAAACTGCACGTTGTGCTTTTCGCTGGGGTGGGGGTGTCATTTGTGGTGAATGGGCTTCAGTCACCCCGGTGGTCAACTTACGGAGGCAGTGCCTTTAAAACTCTCCACGCTCAGGAAGGGTTTCTCTTACGGTCTCAGACAACGCTCAGAAAATATATACCTTTTGCTTATTTTAGAATGGACTGGGGAGAGGATGGTTATCTTCAAGAAAAATAAGTGGAGAAGAGTGTGGGAGAAATGGCAGGGATGGTTATATAAGGACAAAACAAAATGGTATGGTTATATAAATGGAATATATAGTAAATACAGTGTATACAGCACAGTATACCAATACAATGTATGCAATACATCGATGTAATATATAGTGTGGCTACATAAATACAAAACAAAGTAAAGATCAGTAACAAGTTGCCCTGAGCCGCTTCTCTTCTTCCGCTTGCTTCAAAGCAGAAGGGTCAGCAATATGATCAGGCCTTGGCAATCCTTCTCTGGGATATTTCTGCTCAGGATTAGAGAGTCCTTGTGTCCCCCCACCCCCCTCCCTTGGTTTCTGTTGTTTTCAGAAACAAATTGAAAACATTATAGTGGTTTCTAAACATTAACTCATCAGTCCCTTCCTTTTGCCAAAATGCTTCCCACAGAATGGAGTACTGGGCTTAGTGGACTCTTAACTGAGTTATCTTCTCTCTGTTAACCAACTCTCACACCTAAGTAGTGACAAACCTACACACACTGTTGACTCTTTTTAGGCCAGTGTATTCATTTATTTAAATCCTTGTTAAGAATTATATATTTGAAGTTTTGGGGTTATTTGGGAGGAGTCTCCCTTTAATCTTCATTTTTTTACAAGACATAAAAGTATTTATTTTAATTAAGTCCAAATAAAGCGGACAACAATGAAATAGGCATTAGGTAACTATTTACTTTATGAATAAGTTCTTTTTTGTGTGTTATTATTATTATTATTCACCTTCTGGCATTCTACAAATAGTTTTCACAGCATTTTTAAATCCATCATTTCATCTGAGTGTCGAGAAAACTCTGTGACATCAGGCAGGATAAGCATAGTAGGATTCTGATTTTATAGATGGGGAAACTGTGCCAGAGCAGGTTAAATGATGTTTCCCTGGTTCCCCCGTTAGGAAGTAACCGAGACCTGCTTTTCTGGGGCTGGCTGGGTGTTCTTTCAGCTACAGCAGGGCCCTGAATTTACCAGTTTCCTGAATTTAAAATTGAAGTGAAAGAGTTGAGGTAGTTGAGTTGTAAGAAGCAGTCCAAGGGCTGACTGGAGAATCCTTCATTCTTGTTTAAAGCCTTGTAAGGCAGAGTGAGAGCAGAGCCTTGGAGAGACCGGGAACAGGCATCCTGAAGCATTGTCATCTTTAACAATAGAGCCCTGAGTGGCTGTGTGTGCCCTGCAGTGGGGGCTGAAGTGGTACTCGGAGCTCCCTTGAAGAAGCTGGTGCGGGCTTATTCCCCAAGTCCTTGCAGCAGTTGTCCTTGGCAGCAAGGCACATTGCTTTGGGAATTGCATGTTATTCATCTATAATGAGTGTGTAAGAAATAGCAGCAAAAGGTACTCAGTTGCGAATTTACTTTCTGAACAGATGACAGGATCTTCAATCTTGGGTTTTGTTGTTGTTGCTGGCTGTTTGTTTTAAAAGCTAACACCAGGCAAGCCGTTTTATTATTTTAATTGAGTTGTGCATTTATATGTGAGTCGGTATTGGGACAGAATCCAGACACAGTGGCAAGAGTCTGTCTTGAACATCTGCAAAGGAATTGGGTCATAATGGGGGCCCTCCCCTCTTCAAGTTCTGCTTTTGACATTGTAGCATTCTTATCCGCCTTTTATTTGAGAACAGCCATCTGCAGGGTCATGTGCTCTTGTGTCCCGTGGCTGATTTTGTCATTATTCTTGCACCTTGTGGAATTCCCGTAGTTTGAGCTAAGGATGTCCAAGGGGCTGTTTTGACTCTCTCGTTATTGATCAAGCTTATTTGCATGACATCATAGCTCAGCTGAGGGAGCAAGCATGTTGCTCAGAGGAAAGTGAGGGGGAACAGGCACAGCCAACGTTTATTGCAGCCGTTATTGAGCTCCTAATATATGCTGCCAGGGAGTGTGCCAGAGGCTGGGAAGCATGGAGACAAAAACCTTGCACACTCCATTCTCTCATGGAGTCCGCGAAGTGAGGTCGCCAGCTTGATCCCATGGAAGCTATCTCAGTTAATGGGCCACTTCCTCTATAGCCCTTTCTCTACCCATTCAGTATGGCACGCTCCATGCTGACGTCCCCAAACCCCACCAATCTCTGAACAGACTCGATGTGCAATTCATTTACTGACCTGATTGTTTTCCATTCTTTCCATTCTGTTCTCTTTCTCTGCCCTGCCCCCAACATACAAAATTTGCATCCACTTTCTCAATTCATGAATAAAATATACTTTAAAAAAACTTTTATGAATTATAATCCATTAGAATACTTTTGAAATCAACTCCCGCTGTAGGATGTTTTCACTCCAGCTCCGCCTCCTCCCTGGGGCAGCCTTGGGGCGCTGAGTTGGTGCTGCCTGCTGCCCTGCAGCTCAGAGGAGCCAGTGTCAGTGGTTATGGGAGTCTGTTTAAAGCATATGCTGAGGAGGGGCTTGCTAGGTTTGTGCCGTATTCCCTCTTGTTTTTCAGGTCTTAGTAAATATTGGCAACCATTTCGATCTTGCCTCCAGTATATTTGTAGCACCAAGAAAAGGGATTTATAGCTTCAGCTTCCACGTGGTCAAAGTGTACAACAGGCAAACCATCCAGGTGGGTAGCTTTGAAAACTGCCTGGACCCTTTTAGCTTTGGGTTTAACAGTCCCTGATTGCTGCAGCCCCTTTCACCCTCTCTGTGAGGCTGGATGAACCAGGGAGCAGGGCTGACCAGGGGCCTGGGGCTTGGAACCAGCTGAGTCCCTGGGTCTGGCCCTTGGTTTGGGCTCTGTGGAGAGTATGGGGATGTGCAGGGGGAAAAGAACAGGTGTGTGGAAATGGGGTCCTTCATGGTCTGCTGAGCTTTCCCCTCTGCCTCGTAGGTCAGTTTAATGCAGAACGGCTACCCGGTGATCTCAGCATTCGCAGGAGACCAGGATGTTACCAGGGAAGCTGCCAGCAATGGCGTCCTGCTGCTGATGGAAAGAGAGGACAAAGTTCACCTCAAGCTGGAGAGGGGCAACCTCATGGGGGGCTGGAAATACTCCACATTCTCGGGCTTCTTGGTTTTTCCTCTATAAATGCAGAGCCCCCTGGATGGTGGGAAGTTGAGATCTGGACCCAGTATCCGCCCTTCCTAACACCCTGAACTTGCCAGAATAGGACAACTTGTTTCCGACCTCTGTCAGACTGTCTCGGTAGAAGAATGATTTCCTTCTAAAGCTCCAGTATTTTCTTTGAATATTGACCATTCCTCGGGAACCTGGCCTCTAATTAGTTTTAGACTACAAGGTCTTAAGGAGAAATGAAATTATCGATTTGAGCAATTTGTACCTGTGATTGTAAAGTCAATATCGGATTTTCTTGTTGGGACCACTGCCTTTTCTTCTTTTGTTCGTATGCTTTTTGCTGCCCCACGTGAGGAGTGTCGCTGACTCCTGGATGGACTGCAGGTTGTGTTCTGGGCTCAGAGCAAGAGTCCTGCAAATCACTGCCCACCAGCTGGTCCTTGAAATGTGTTCTCTGTGTGTCTGTTCGGCCTTAAGGGAAAGAATGGCTTCACTTTCGTTCTGTATTTTTCCCCCGGGGGGATGGGGTGGACTCGGGAGGGAGAAGGGGGCATTGTGAACCTGTCAAGAAGTGCTTTATCCAGAGAAGCAAATTTTGCACGAATGGACTGCGACTTTTGTTTTGTATTGTTTGTGTATGTGCTTTTTTTTTCCCCTCAAAAAGTTTTGCTATTCTTTCCACACTCAGCTCTGTCTCCTCACCCCCATTTTTATTTTTTGTGTTGGGGTGGCAGAGAGAAAATGTATGTTGAATTCCTGGATGAGACCAAACAAAACAAAACAAAAAATACCTGTATATTTTGTTCTGGATGAGGCCAAAACAAACAAAAGGCACCTGTGTATCAAAGTAAAAATGACAGATGGACAATTCTGCTTATTCTTTAGAAGAGATGCTCTCAGAGATACCTTTAGAACTGACAACTTGGATTTTTTTTTTCTTTTTTAATTTACACTCTGGAATACTTTAAGAACCTGATGTTCCTGGGGGCCTGAATCATGTAAGATGAGAACGGAAGCTGTAATGGCCAAGTCTCCTAAAGATGTAGTTTCTTCTCCAAGTCTACCTGGGTCTTCCCAGTGGTATGTTTTCATTTATTTGGATTCACCTCTGTGTGAGCACACCAGGGTCGGGCCTTCAAAGGCAGCAGGATCAGCTAACTCTCCCTCAGCATCCTCTTCTGATCTCCCAAGGAAAGAGGTGTGTTGACTGACACACCCCTGTGAGCCCCTGGGGGGCAGCCACCTGGATATCATGTGGTTGAAGGTATTGGCAGAGGCATCCTAGGAGCACTTTTACAAGTCCTTCTTGTTTTGCACCTTGTACAACAATATTATTAAAATACAGCTGAGAGTTGATGCGTGCAGGATTCGTATGCCAAGGAAATGTCACTAATCCCAAAGCAATCAAAGAAGAGACCTCAAAATGGATGTTAATTTGTCCGTTGTGTAACAATGTAACCAAAATATTGATGATAAAAAGTCATAATTTAAGATTCAGAATAAATGGTTTTGATGTCTGGCTTGCTCTTCTCCCTCCACACCGTCTCCCAGCTCTCAAAATGCGTGTAAGTAAAGGCCAAGCATCACGGACTTGGGGAAAGTAAATGCATGCTGAGCCTGTTTAAAAAACACACAGACACACAACCCCACATGCAGATCTTACTGTGGGTCTAGGTGGAAATTGCACATTTGTATACATTTCAATTTATCCGTACGTATTTTTCACACAGGAAGATTTTGGGGGAGATAATGTGAAAAGACTATCAAAAAGGCTGTATGGATAGGCAGTCTGCTTTTATCACATGTAATCATTGATGTGGCACAAGTTCCAATTCAAATTTCAATCAGGCAGCACAGCTATAGAAGAAACTGACATTTTAAGATAGCATCAGGTGTTTCTAAGATGTGTGTGAGGATGGGAAGCATTGGGCTCCATTTTCAAATAAGAAATACAGTGGAGATTTTATAAATGAAAAAATGTCGCCTGAATAAGAGCCCAAGTTTTACTGGCCTTAGGTGAAGAGAATAATAGGATGCAGAATTCAATTTGAATTAAAATGCTGTTACATTTTGTGAGGGGGAAAGAAATCAAGAAACATCAACCAAAGGCATGTATTTTGCCTTCTATCAAAGGCGTTGGTTATTGATGCAGATAATGTACACAGCAGGATGCCAGCTAATACTTTTCTCTGTGTTTTATTGCTCTTTAGTTACTTAGTCCTCTTTTACTCATTTCCTTAACCTTCTGTTCAATTTAAAAAAAACAGCAAACCTCATTAGGAGACAATATAATACTTCAGAGGTTGAATGATATATGAGTACTTGTTATTTTTATTGCTTACTAATATGTAATACACATATTTGTATTAGCAACTTTATTACGTATAGATTGTCATTTGGTTACACTGTCTAATAACTGTTACTGAGTTGACCAATCTAAAAATAAATATACTTCAGGAGTTTATTTGATATTAGGAACAAAAGCTTCACCCTGTTTATTCCACTGCTATTTTTTTTTTTTTTTTGAGACAGATGCCAAAGACTACATTGGGAAGAAACCATGACATTAGTGTTTCTGAACTTGTTTATCACCCATGGCCATATCTGCTAAGGTTCTGTATGGCTAAGGATCTTTGGGGGAGATGAAGCTCCTGTGTATGGTCTATAAAAATATGTAGGTCAGATCGAAATTTGGAATATACTTTCTTTTCATTGGGAAAAAAAAAGAGACATCTGTAGTATTTTCAGCCCTATTTGAGCAGCCTTATCTCTGAGCCTCAATTTTCCCATCTGTAGAGAGAGGACAATCACTCCTTCACCTTCTGTGCAACTCACAAGACAACTGTGAGGATCGCACTGAAGTGTCAGAACTTTAACGTGCCCTGATAACAAGAGACATCATATGGAGGGAGGGTGTTTCTGGAAAATCAAATTTTTCAAAATGTAATTTATAAAAAATATTTCAAATGAACATCTGACAGGAGGATACTTTTATGTAAAAATAAATTTCCATATTCTCAAACAATGTATTAAAATTGTAGCATTATATTTAAGCATAATTTGACTTTTAAGAATGCTGGTAATATGAACATATCAAAATTTATACATTTTCATACTAACTTAATTCTCAGTTATGTTATTTGTTATCCTACATGGCTCAAGCTCAGCTTTCTGTTCCAGGCTGTAATACCAACATTTTATAAAAATATATGACTGTAACATTTTTAACACAAGTAAAAAATGAGGTACTGATATTATGGCATTACAATAGTAAGTTTCTCTAGCTGATACATGTTAATCCTACCAAACTGTAAATGTTTTTAAAACGGTACTATTTTTTTAACTTAAAATATATTCTAATTTGAATCACAACCATGAAGTTTCAACTCTAAGTCCTGAGAAACTGTGTTTACCATCTGTAATTCCTGAGCCTTTTTGCATCCTAAAACTTTTGATTTATGTATTCATGTTTTTAAAGTTTGTGCCTGACATGGCTGCTCAGAGCACAGGTGATAAAAGCCTATTGAATAATGACATGAAAACCCATGGAATCCTGTAGAGAGTACATAGATTTACTTGTTTAGAAAAACTTTTTTTAGCTGAATCTAGTTTTATCAAGCATCAGGAGAGTTATAAAAGATATGCAAAACAAACTAAAATCTTGGCTGAATCCTTAATTTTATTTGTAGTATTTCCTTGATATCTTAGCAGGAAAATTGCTATCAAGTCACATGTGTAGTAACCATTACATATTTCTCATTTGCCTGTAAATACATGAACATAAACACCTGATTTTTATCATAGTGATATAAAATACATGGATTGGCCACATTCTCCTGGAATCCAGAAATACGTTAGAGGAAAATTTGATGAATCACTTTATATAAGCCAAAGGTTGCTCCAGCATGCCTCCTATATAGCAAAAGAAGCAAAGAACGTTCTGTCAATTTGTGTCCCCATAATTTTGCAATCTTTTCTAAAGAAATAAATATTGCAGTAAGATAATGTTGCTGAGAATAAATAGCTAATGCTCATATTTCTACAGCATAGGAAATATATAATAACCTAATACATAGATGCACATGAATGAAAGGCTCTGTTACATTATATTTAAGATGGTGGAAATGAAGGATGTAACTCACAGAAGCAGGTTATATTGTATCACTCTAGAGGGTTTACTGATCACTCTGTAACAGTACTTGTAAAACATGTAAAACTAGATTAATCATAGGACTGCAATGGGGTTTTGTCCTTTTACCTTGCTTATGTAGAAATTTACTTGTCACTGAGACTCATTTCTCAAGCTGGCACTTTGCTACTAAAATGAATATTGTGAGCATTTTAAAATTTAAGATCAGAGCCTATAAATTCTCATGAGATTCTTAAAATTAATTTTCTTGGCATTTAAGGAGCAAGCACATCAAATACACTGAAGTAAGTTAAAATGCAATTTCCATTTTGGTCTTATCATTTTACGTAATTTGTGCTCTTAATCTTTATTTTTCTATGATACACTGTGAAGACGGTAATTGATGATGGCCGCGTTCATTAGTCAAGTCTATTTATGTACTTGCTTAGCTTCTTAAAACATATGTTTTGTCTATAGATTTCACCAAAAAGTATATTTACTGCATTTGCAGACGGAGGCCTACAATTCATTCACATTTAGATATTTTAAACGTCAATTTGTAACATAGCTGCTCATGAGGAGATTAGTCAGATTCAGTCCTCACCTACCTCCTCAAAAGAGGGGAAAAAAAGGGTTTGTCAAAATTCCTTTAAAGTGGATCCAGCGAATATAAACTTTTTAAAAAATGGCACGTGTATAAGTATATATAATAACGTTATACTAAAACAAGAATTCCGAGTAAATGAGCTTTCTTTCCATTCCCAAACCCAGTAGGGTAACTTGAAATTTGTAAAGGCAAAAGCCACGTGGTTTTACCTCCTATAGCTAATAGGAGCTCTGTTTTATCTTCCTAAGTGGATTTTGCTGTGGATTTCCATCACCGAAATCACCTAAGTGTCTATAGCATCATAAATCATCATCTTCATCAGCTCGCCCACATACACTCACTGTGTAGCGTAAATGAGCTCCTTGACAACTTAATTTGGAAAAGAAATCTTCATTCCCTCTTCCTAATGCCTGCAGCAGGACTCCCCAGGGTTAGGATGCTTCTTTCACTGGAGCTGTCCTGGCAGAATGGAAGCTACTTATTAACGAGCCCCTGCCGGTCTTGCAACCTGACTAGCAATGCCTTACCTTTTATTATTGTTCCCTCACATTCTTCAGGAATGCCGATTTCTTCTTTTGAATTCATTTCAGGTGGCAAAAAATCATTGTTTGAGTTGAATATTGGCAATCATCAGAATGAGTAACTCCTAAGTATTTTGCTTGACTCTTACTTTATTCATTTAGAAATACTTATAGCAATCTCTTATGCTTTCAAAGTCCGGTAGGATCTCGAGCATCCTAATATTTCCTTGCCTTTGTACTATAAGTCAACACTTATTCTGATGCTAGGTGCATTGTTATTATGGAACTGGCTTACAATAAGAATAATAACTAAAGTATAACTAAATTAACTGGAAAAACTGGGCAAATTCTGCTTATTACTAAAACCCCTCATTTGCAATTTTTTTTCTGTTGCCAATCTTCCTCTTTTTGCTTGAGGAAGATTGTCACGGAGCTAACATCTGTGCCAATCTTCCTTTATTTTATATGTGGGACACTCTGCCACAGTATGGCTTTATGAGCGGTGTGTAGGTCCGTATTTGGGATCCAGAACCCCAGGCTGTGGAGGTGGAACATGCAAACTTAACCACTATGCCACTGGGTCTCCCCTCATATGCAGTATTTTTACATGGATCTTAAAGATTCCTACCAGCTTGAAAAGTAACATTAAAATTAATATTTATCTTTAAATTGCTAATTTTTTTTTTACAATCATGTAAATATTTGATCATAAATAGTCTATTTCCAGAGAGAAGTCTATCATGGGTAATCAAATTTAGGACATGAAAATGTGATACTGTCTTTTTTCATGTTCTCAAGTACCACGTGGGGATGTCATAGCATACTTTTGTTGTGGAATTGTAAACTGTCAGTGGAGAAAGCAATTATATTACTTATAAAAAATTATCTATCCTTTTGGGAACAAGGTGTAGCTATTTCCTTTTCATTTCACATTTACGGATTGATGCCTCGTGGCCAGACAGAGTGTTTAGGGATGATGATAGAAAAATAAAGAGGCACTCAGTGTGTGCCAAGAGCTTCTAGTCCTTAAAAATAGTGTTCAAAAGTAGCCTGGAGGATATCCAGTCAAACTGATGGTGAGGAGGTGGGCTGGGGTGGGTGTGGAGGGATGTTATAAATTTGAATGCATTTTTACTAAAGTGAATAATGTAATTTATATTTTTCACATGTGAAGAGGACAATGTTATTTTGGTGTTGACAATGAACACTGAATATCAGTAAGAGGTCCCCCCATTACCTCTCTCCCCACGCTGAATGTGGTTGGATATTTGACAGACGAATGACAGACTAAAGTTCAAGAACTAACCTTGGAAGTAAAAAGTAGCATGGGGACAGGTGCAGGGAATTTCCAGGTTTAACCACAACAGACAGTCCTTTTCACGGTTGTGTTTTTGCTTGCCTTGTGTGGTGAATTACTTGGGAAGACGGAAGGCATGCTAGAATTACTGAAATCATTAGAAGACAGATACAAAGCAAGATGCAAATAAGGCATGATGTGAAGTCCATCCTAAACAGAGCTGGATGGGGGACCATACCTGGCACTTGGGGATATTTTACAAGATGTTAACTTAATGAATAAAGATATAACTTAAGGAAAGATGAAAGGTAAATTTGAGACTAAACGGCACTGGTAGAAAGCATGAATTGTGTATGTTTTATCTACACAATCACACACATATGTGTGTTAGTGTGTGTGAGAAGGTGCAATGTAGACAGATATTTATAGTCCATACTTACCTACTGTCCAATGCCTTCCCTGTGCCTGTAGCTGTCCTATCCCTGAAAACTTGCTTTCATATAAGAGGGAGGTGATGGACCCAAGTACCTTTGCTTGAGTACGTAGATTCACTTCTGTTAACTTTTTATTTCAATTATATGGTCTATGTTTCATATTTTATTTCTTGTATTCAATCTTAGAAATCTATTTCACCAGAAGGTAGAAATTGCATCTGGTCTCCCTGAGAGACAGAGATTGAGAACTGTTGAGAATAATTAAGCCATCTGGTGCTATAAATCCAACAGAAAGTTATGATCAGTGGATCGCTGCCTAATCTGCTCTTCCTCCATTGCAGCTGAATTACCTTGGTACAAGAGAATGACAAGGGGCTGGATTTTTAAAGGAAATTGCCACATCTCCCCCGTCATTAGCAGGCAAAAGGCATGCATGCATCAGACTGCGATAATTAGCCAAGACGTATTCTCCCTTAAGCCCTATTACTTTTGATATTTAATTTTTCCTTTTTTCAAGTCTCAAAGCATACTGCACCAAACACTGAATGTCATGCAATTTTTACTTACGATTCTTACCTATTCCTGAGTATGTTCGTTAGAAGAAGTTACTTATGAAAATAACCTTTTCTTTTTATCTTAATAGAGATTTGAAATGAACCTAAATTTATTTTGTTATATTTTCTTCCAGAATTGCAGAAACATTTGTTTCAGGAAAAACTCCCCAATAGATGGTGCTGCTGCTGTGATTTAAGCCATCGAATAATTAGTATGCAAAAAAGCTCCAGAGACAGGCCTCTGGGAATTCCCTTACATCAAGTTATAGAAAGGCAAAGATGTGGCTTTATTTTTGCTAAATGCACATTGACATAATTGTATAATTTGAAAACTTCAGAAAGATTTCTTGATATTTTGAGGTCAAGAAATTACTTCTCATCTCCATTGTTCATATTTCAACCATCTTTGACACCTAACCACAAACAAATTGAGTTTTACAAAAGGATGAGCTGAATGGCCTCCCAAATTTCTTTCCCCCCATAATGCTTAAAGGGCCCATTTGTTAAAGCTATAATATGAAGATAACGGTGCAAGCACAAAATGGAGTCCTTCCTTCGTATTTATGGGAAAAAATTGCACATGCAGGAATTGTATTGGAAGAATGATACTGCCCTTGCTGTTGATGATAAACCTTAAAATATCAACCCTTTGTGCGTGTGAGGCACTGTGTTGAGTGCCTTACCATTATCTCTCCATTTAATCATGATAACCCTACAAAGTAGACACTGTCATTATTACCATTTTACAGGTGATGAGAATACAAAGTGATTAAATTATGTGGTCAAGATCTCATAGTAAATATAACTTGCAGAGGTAGGATTCTAGTCTTGGACTTTCCAACTTCAGAACCTAGTCTCTAAACTATGATATTATACCACATCTCAGAATCTCTTGGGAAATAAGAAATCTATATATACCATGATTAATCATAAGTATTTGCATCACAGTTACTTCAATAAAATGCACTATTTTAAAAAAGGACAATTTAGATCTGCACTCTGAAAGCATAAAAACCACTTGAATGTAATCATAAGAGACATATTGCAACAGCTGCTGTAAATTTACTGACCCTTTTATATTAGAAACACCGAAGTTTGGACTCTCACTATGTTTAATTATCATTCCCATGAAGAAAATGAGAATGGAAACACTTTTTCTTTTATTTCTCTTGTCAGAACTCTGGAAAGGTGAACTCAAAACACTCAAATGTGTAAATACAAAGAGCTAATTTTCCCGACAATATTATATCTTTTATAAGGGACACAGGTGGCTGTCTCTTTAGAATTCTAGAGTAAAACCTGAGAAGTCAAGTGCAAGAAGTAAGTAAGCTGTGCCTGAATTGGGCAACTGGCCTTAAAGCTGTTCGTGAGGCTTTGAGCTTGACCTCTGACTGGAGATCTCTCTTAGAACCTGGAGTCAGCCAGTTCCTTAAGAGATTAGATCTCTTACCCAGAAAGCATAATTAGCAAAATTGAAACTAATTAAGTAAAACTAAAGGCAGGTTTCAGAGATGGTGTCATTTGGTTGGATTAAATGCTTTTAATATATTCTAATGTTAGAGGAAATATAATTTTGAAGTTAGATAATAAAAAGGCAAGACAAAAGGTCTCATCAAGTGTTTTTCTTCATTATACCTTTTTGCAGCACATATTGCCTCGAAGATTATGGACATGGAGAAAGGTTTACATTTGGGACTATTACATCTAAATTTACTACGAAGCCTTTTAATCTAATACATATTTTCATAACATTTTAAACAGGGGATAAATAATTTTCACTGCTTTTGTTTGTTTCCTGAATGTACTTTTTTGTAAAAAAAAAAAAAAGAAAAGAAAAGAAAAGAAAAAGTGTTGCATTCCTACTCAAAAAGGTAAGGCAAATGTACCTTTAACAACTTTTTATTTGTTTCCAATAGGTGGTTTGGTCTTAGTGGGTAAACAAGTGGGTATGCTTTAAGAGAGGTGGGTATCTATTTGTATAAGAGGATTTTTTTTCTTTTGAGGAAGATTAGCCCTGAGCTAACATCTGCCGCCAATCCTCCTCCTTTTGCTGAGGAAGACGGGCCCTGAGCTAACATTCGTGCCCATCTTCCTCTACTTTGTATGTGGAATGTCTGCCACAGCATGGCTTGACAAGTGGTGTGTAGGTTTGCACCCAGAACCCTAGGTGGCAAACCCCAGGCCACCAAAACGGAATATGCAAACTTAACTGCTGCATCACTGGGCCAGCCCCCTGTATAAGAGTATTCATTTGGGTTCTTTGCTTGACTCTACCACCAGGTGGAAAATCTTAAGAAGACCCTCCATTACTTAATACAACTGAAACATACAAACATAGATTGGCCCAAAGCATAACAATTACATGCAAGGATGTTTTACTTTTCAGTGAGAGCAGATAGGTAAATAAAATCCCACATGAACATAAAATAAATTTAGAATTTGATAATTTAAAATTTTTTCATCAAAGAGATTGATAATTTTCTATTGATTACTTGGGATGGTTTAGTTCAAAGTAGATATTATGAAGTTAAGTTTATTGGCCTATAAGGTAACAATGTTACTTCATAACGGTATTACCGAAGAACATGTGGTTGTGGTTTATTGATAGTATTTTGGCATCATAGAAGTTTATTCTGCCAACCCTGATTGTTGGTTATTCCTTTACTTAAAAAACAAGATAAGGGTTCCTATATCCCAATAGTACATGATGCATCTTGTCAGGCTTTAGCCACGAAAGGTGATGGGGCCAGGGCTGCTGCATTCATGGCCTCCAGAGGCTGTGGCATTTTCCTTCTCACATATTTTGGAAAAGTGCATCGTATCTTCTCTGCATTAGCTTTTACTCCAAGAATATACAGTTTGGAATTAAAATAACGCTTGCTTATTAGACACAAACGTATGGAAAAATATATCAGGGCATACTGATGGGGATGATGATGATATGGAGACAAATGTACACATGAACAGGATAGATGGATGATAGAGAGAGCATAGATAGGTAGACAGAGGAACAGATAGACAGACAGATAGATGGGCGGATACTTTAAATATATAGTGGTTTGAAAGTGACGAAGACTTGATCAAACTTTAGGCAGGCTCTCTGGGCCCTCTTTTGGACTAGGCCTTGGCCTCAGGCCTTGTCCTCAAGCCTGCCTAGCCCAGTTGTAGCAAGAATCCTGCTAAGTCCCTTTAAAAAGAGTGATGTCCAATTCCTGACTCATCAGTCCTCCAGATGATAGTGCGCTGGAGCATGATTTTGACTCCTAAGATTCTGAGGATACTCTGGAGGCTGGGTTAGAGTCCCAGGTATTGTTGGAGCAAGAATCTTCTTGGATGGAAGTCTTCTTGGCTCTTTTTTGAGTGGAGATTTACTCCCTGACTTCCTGCCTCTTGCGAGGCTTCTAATTTAGAAGCTGAGTGAAAGGAGTCCCAGGCTTCTCTGTTCGTAAGACATAGAGGCTGGGTTGGAGGCTCAGGCATTTTTGTTCACCAAGTACCACTGGTTAACATGAGAGCTTCTCAGTCAACTGAAATCCCTGTTGACAATCCCATCTGAAATTCCGCCTCCAATCCCTGCTGAGGATATGCTCCACCACCACGGCACAAACTCTGTCTGCTTCCTTTCTTATCGGCGTGATTTTACTAAGGATAATGTGGGACTTCATGGGCTTCTCTGGGAAACGAGATCTCCCCAAACTCGCTCCTCTAAGAACTCTCCTTCCCATTACCTCAGCTCCTCTCTCCTCACTTTACCACCTTCGATCCTCCCTTCAGTTCCCAGGAATCCCTCCATATGTCCCCTTCAAGCCCTGCCTCCTCCATCCCTCTGTTCACCCTGCCAGACTCTTGCCTTCCCTCTCCAGCCCCTCAACTCCGTACAGTCGAACCTAAGGCTCCCCGCCCGCTCTTCCATTGGGGGCTCTCAAGGGACACAGGGACACCCAAAAGCAGCTACATATCAGGGCAAATGGAAATCTTAAAAGTCTCCTCCACAAATATTGCTAAAAAGCCCTTAGCCCTCATTCTGAGCAGGTAAGCTTAACTTGTTCCGTGTGCCAGAAATGCAATTCAAATAAGAGTATAAAGTGGAGCAAAACCAAGAATCAGCTATTTTTTATAAACCAGTGAGTTTTGCATTACTGTCTTACTTGACCGATGACTGAAATTTTAAAATGAAAGCTGTAATGTCTCTATTTGCATCTGTATGTTTATGTATGTATGTATGCATGTCACATAATATATATGTGACATTTTTCTACCTCTGAATGGTATTTCCAAATTAATTCGTAAAATCTTGTAAAGGAACTCTACTCAAATTGACTTAGAAATAAAACAAGTACTTATATAAATTAAATATTCCTAGAACCTCCTCATATAGAGAAACTAACCCAAATGTTTTTCAGATTTACATGATTTTAGTAAATCATTGGTAAATAAGACTAGTTAGGTATTATTGGTTTAATAACAATGAGTATATCTTCTGAGTTATCAGCATTCAATATAATAGCATATATTTTTATTATACCTGGGTTTATTAGTCAAACAAGGCAATATTATATCATTTAGATGTTTAAGATTACATAAACCATAAATTTAACCTAAGAACAGATGTACAAGTAAAGATACAGTACAAATCAATTACTTTGTACATATCAAGCATGTCAGTAAAACAAAACCACCATGTATTTACCTTCTTTTAGGATTTTTGCCTTTGTGATACTTGTGTAACGTGCGTGTGCTATGATATTTTTATTAACAGAGAAATAGCTTGAGATGATGGCTAACATTAGTTGATGTCGTAATATGTCTGCCTGAAAATAGTTTTCAAAATCTTTTTGGTCACTTGCAACCTTAGCATTATGCTAAGTTAAGAATAGATATTTATTTTTAATTTCTAAATAAGATAACCTACCTTAGCATTAATTATTAAGCCTAAATTTAGGTTTTTATACTTTTGGCTGCTTTTTATATAGTATAAGAGGCTAAATATATTTGAGTCTGTTGATAAACATGTTCATTTCACCATATTGAAAAATTATCCTGTGAGGAAGCCTATACCTACAAAAATTGTGAAATGGTAGGTTTATAAAATTTGCTAGTCTGCTACAGAATGCCAGTATATGACAGATAATTCACAACTGTTTACTTCCTAGTTCTCTCTGTATAAAAGTAAAGGTTACTAACAGTTAAAAATTATAATCAATATATGAAAATAAAAATACAGGAATCAAACTAAGGGAAACAGCATCATATGCAAAGTATGTGTGGTATGAAGGATGTGCTTTTGTTATGGGAAAAAGAGAAAAATTTTGTCCTAAACTAAAAAAAAGAGAAATAAAGGACAAAAATGCAATGTATATAAAAAGTTAGGCAGTTTGAGATAAAGGAATCTTATTTTGTGGGATCAAAGCTGGGTAAGACTGAATGGACTTTTTTATAACTTTTTTTAAAGAGCTTTATTGCTAATAGTACACAAATGCAAAACCAGGATTTAGCTTTTTCTCTGTTACAACAAAATGTTTTTTGATTATTGATCTGTTCTAAATAAGAGATTGTAAACGTGGTTTTTCGGGGTTTTTATTTTTACTTTTTTAAGTACTCCACCTAGGAAACAAAGATTCTGTGTCTCATCAGCATAACTTCCCATGCTTTATTTTAACTTTATTATGTCCTTTGTTATTTAAGAGAACCGGGTCTTCTCACTTTTTAAACGACTGATGTATTTGTTTTGTTTGATTTTGTTTTTTACTATCATATTACTTCCTATGTTTACTTTCAAATTATTTTTTTATTACTACTTTGGTTTTGAATGGGTAGCTAAGTATTTTTTCACAGTGACCTAGACTCTTATTTATTGAACTGTTCTAACTTTTTGACATTTTTGTTGTTTTCTCTTCCCCAAATCAAATTCTAAATGAAATTTTCTTCATCTCAAACTGACTTTGAAATTTTCTGGAAGGCCACTGGAAAATCTCAAAGGATTTATCTTTCATCTTGCAAAAAAGAGTGATTAGATTTATTTGATGTGTTCAGTTGCATGAAAATCGTTGTAAATAAGAAGAGATGATTAACCTTCCTTAGGTTACATTTGTATGGGCAAATGTTTTTAATGTAAATATTTCAGAAACTGTATGAAATTCATGGAAATTTGTCAATACACTTGCTGTCCATGATATGTCCTGTATAATGATATCAGTCATAATTTAATTTACTATATTAAAATGTTTTGTACCGCAGAAATAAATACCTTTCCTTGTCAAATGAACTCTCATCAGATCTTTGACCACAGCCATTTAAAGTCTTTTCTCATCCACAGACAGGTTTCGTTTCACTCTGATTCTTCTCCAAGTGTTTACAACCAGCTGCAGCCCAGAGGGCTGTCTTCAATAAAAAGGGACCGTCTCAGAGACCCATGGAAAGGATTATGACAGACACTCTGGGGCAGAGACTTCTGATGACTTTGCTTAAATAAATTTGACACCGTACCACTGGCCTGAGTAAGGATTGCCAGAACTCTAGTAGAGAAGCTGACAAGTTCACGAAGCTGCTAGCCCAAGATCAAGGCGAACAGGACTGAATTACATGGGACTGAATGAACTGATGAAGAATGATAATGATTTTTTACAGCTTTTGTTTGACATAGTGTTGGTTCTTTAATGTTCTATTTTCTGGATATAAGGAAACCCTTTCCCTTTGTCCTTAAGCTATCTCTAATTCATAATAATTTAGATTTATGTAAACAGAAGTGAAATCTTTATCTTTTTCCCTCTCCTTGATCCCTGCAGAGATGGAAACTCTTCCTGAATGTTCTAATTTTCATGGCAATATAATTATTTGCATAATTTCAATAGAATCTGTTCCCTTTGTGACAGAACATAATTGGAAAAATTGCTTATATAACCAAGAATTAAAATTAAATATAAAAATTGGTTATATATATATATATATATGACTGGACTGCCATATTCGAGAATGATGTGCATAGAATGAGATATCAGCATACAGTTTTAAGAAGCTCAGGTTGACTTAATGAAGCCAATACTTACCAAGCTTTCTTGGAAAAACCAGCCTGATATGTAGCTTATATGGTTCCCAGCCTTACAAGTGAGTAGCGAAGGTCACTTCCTGGAAACCCCAGAAAACTTAGGCTACCTTGTGGACCTCAAGAAGAGAGGAATTCACCTAAATCTATAGGTACTGCAGGTGCTTGGCTCTGGTTTCTAGCCAAGAGAGGCTTTCAAAAGTCGATTCTGTGATTCCTTATAAAAAGTTCAAGTAAAACAAACTTAAAAAGGCTTGTGTGGTCAATTACCGTTCTTACTGCCCTTATGTAGATAATCAGGCCAAATCTAATGGTATCAGACTTATTGTGTGAACTCTGGTTATCTTTGATCAAAAAGAGGGGCGACTGTAGAGGTTGGAGGAAGCTCTTGGGGACCGATTGTGACAGGTTTTGGATTTGGATAACTAGCAAAATAATGGTACCTATGACAGCATTAGGGAAGTCAGGAATGCGATATGATTTATATCATAGTGAAATTTATCCTTCTTAATGAAAATCTTCTGTACTTCAGACTCATTTAAGCTCTGATTTGTAAAGGAGGCAGCTCTGATAGTGGCAAATCCATTTACAGTGTAACTCAAGAGAGTCAGGGATGGGATGCTTTATCTCTGTTTTCCTCCATGAAGCATTCTAAATGGACAAATTTTATCTGTCAAGACTGGTTCATTTTAAATTAATATGTCCGGTTAGGGGGGTTTGTTATTTTGCGTCTAACTAAATAGTATTTTAGATCCGAAACATAAAAATGAATCTGCTACAATGATGATTTAATATTCCTGTCAAATCTAGTCTGATGCTTGATTCATTGATTCTCAGTGCTGATTGTGATTCCCGATCTTGGAACTAGAGAACCATAAAATACCATGAAATGTATTTCCAGAAAAGCCCTTGTAACGTATTTAAGAGACCTCTAGAGAGTATAGTTTTTTACGGCATGAAAATGCTTTTAAAATCTTAATTGTAATAGTCATACCTGTAGTTTTCCTCCATATTTTTAAGATTTTTGAAACTGCTTCAGACTCTTCCTAAAAGGTGTTAAAATAAAAGCAAAGTGTTAAGTAGGAGGTTTGTTTTCTTGGCATCTGTATTCGAATTCTGCCACTCAGAGGCTAATTAATATCGCTAATGAAAATGACTAACATTTATTGAAAGCTTACCAGGTGCCAGGTGCCATTCTAAGTGTTTGACTCGTATTAGGTCTTGCTATGAGCCAGGTTCTGTCATTGTTTCTAGTCTATCACAGAGAAAATAGAAGCACAGAGGTTAATCAGCTTGCTCATGATTCCTCTGCTGGCTATCCTAGCCAGGGTTTGAGTCCAGACTGACTGGCTCAGGATCCATACAATTGTGGATTATGGCATCATACTGCGATGGGAGCGAGCTTCAGAAAATTTCAATAAGGGCTGAAAGCGCCTTTCTCTAGTTGATTATTGAGGCCAGATGCCTATCTTGCCAAATTTTTCCTTTTCACTCCATAAATAAGTTATTTATGACATTTGTAAGTTAAATGTATCTGAAGTTAAAATTAATTTATGAATTTAATATATTTTCGCCAAGTATAAAATGCCAAATTGAATCCCAGCACTGAAGAGCTTATCCTGATGGCTTAATGTGTTTGCCAACCAGACTCAAATCATTTATCCATTTCTGCGTTAGGGTTAGGTGCTGGGGATATGATGATGACATCAACAGTCACAGTTCACGAAGCATGCAGTTTGGGGGGATTTTGGTAAGCAGGTCAGTAACCACCACTCTGTACAGTAAGTGTTAGGACTTTGAGAAGCGTGGGGCTCCCGGAGCAGAAACACATTGGAAGCACTCTCATCCTGTCTGTTGGGAGCCTTCCTAAGGAGGTGTTTAAGCTCCTCTGAAAGTCAAGAGAGATGGGTGAAGATTAGTTGGCACGGTCTTGATGGGGAGGAGGGCTGGAGAAGACATAGGAAGTTAGAGAAAAAGTCTGATGAGACATGAAGAGGAATTTGGAATTTAGTTTAAGCGTAAATTCTTTACAGTTTTAAGAATTAAAGTGTTATGATCAAATTGAAATCACTGTAATGGTGCTGTCACAACTTGAATATAAAAACTTACAGAGAAACTGGATTAGGTAATGTTGACATTTAACCTTTTCTACCTTCACACGTCTTTCCATAGGCCTTGTAAAACTGCGTTGAATGGAGTCATAATTGAATGTTTGTTATTTGTGAAGTTGTAAAAGACACGCCAAAAGACCACTCATTTGTTTCCAACCTGTCATAGTTTCTCATCTTCAGAATATGTAGTTATCAAAGAAAAAATAGCAAAGTTATGAAAAATGCAACTTTATTATGATTTCTAAAACAATTTGGAGGTCAATACATAAGCTATGTCTTTCCTAAACAATTATGGGTGTTATATTTTTGGAGGTTATATTTTGGTTTATATGTTTGCTTCGTTGATTTTCTTGTTAAACTCATAGAATGTTTAAATCATTTTCTAGTTTTAATTAAGACATAATTTACATACAGTAAAACCCACCCTTTTAAGTTACGGTTCTGAGAGTTGCGATAAAGTTATATAGTCTAGCTACCGTCACAATCAAGATACAGAACAGTTTCATCACTTCCCCAAATTCCCACATGCCTCTTTATGGTCAACTTTTCGTTCTGTGCCCAGCTTCTGGAAACCACTGATCACTTTGTAGCCTTATAGTTTTTCTTTTTCTAGAAAATCATATATATGGAATATTACAGCATGCAGTCTTTTGTGTATGGCTTCTTTCATTTCACATAATAACGTTTAAGATTCTGTATTTTTGTGTCTATCAGTGTTCATCCCTTTTCAATGCTGAATAGTATCCTATTTTCAACACTTACAAATATAGCCACTATAAACATTCATGTACGGGTTTTGTTTGAGCATAGGTTTTCATTGTATTGGGTAACTACCTAGGAGTGAGATTGGTGGGTCACTTGTTAAGGGTTTGGTTAACTTGATAAGAATTTGTCCAACTGGTTTCTAAAGTAGCTGCACCATTTTCTATTCCTACCAACAAAGAGTAACAGTTACAGTTGCTCTGCATTCTCCCCAGCACTGTATCTTGGCTCTTTCTCCCATTCTAAGAGGTGTATAGTACTTTCTAATTGGTTTTAGACATCATAATAGGTATGTAGTGGAGTCTCATCCATTGTGGTTTTAGTTTGCATTTCCCTAATAATTAATGAGGTTAAGCACCATTTTATGTGCCTATTTGCCATCTGGATGTCTTCTTTAGTGAAGAGTCTGTTCAAATCGTTTAGCCCATTTCATATATTGGATTGTTTATTTTCTTAATGCTGAGTTTAGTTTTGAGAGTCTTGTATATATGCTGGGTACAAATCCTTTATTGGATATGTGGGTTAGAAATAACTTCTTCCAGTCTGTGGCTTGTTTTGCATTTTCTTAACAGTGTTTTATGAGGAGCAGACACTCTTAATTTTGACGAAGTCTAATGTATCAGTTTTTCTTTTATAGATTCATACTTTTGGTGTTGTATTGAATAAATCTTTCCCTTGTCCAAAGTCACAAAAATGTTCCTCTTTGGATTCTTCTGGGTTATTTTTAGTTTCTGTTTTTCATTTAAGAATCAGTGTTGTGCTCTAGTCAGCTAGACCATATCATCTCTCAAGAGTCAATTGTTAAAACCTAAAACTTCCGTGAATTTACTGATGATATTAACTCAAGATCAGCTATGTCAGTGTTATGTATACCATGAAAATCCCAAAATGCAAAAATTCAAAGCTTTCTTTTTTTCCAGAAAGCAAGTTCTCATGCTCTCTCTCCTTGAAGGTGTTTGTCTTTCCTTCAATTGCAGATTAATGGACTGCCTTGTAACGTTAGCTTTCTGTTGGGTTCACAAAAATTTATAAACACACAGATCATCTGTCAGGGCTTTTGTTGTTGTTGGTGGTACTGTTCTAACAGTGGAAGCAATCCTTTCCTCAGTTTTCTACATTCTTTATTAGAAACTAGACATCCTGTTGACTTATTTTTGATTTGGATTATTTGTACATATGAAAAGTTAATGTGTAATAAAATTTAACATGTAAGAAAGAACAAAATTTTGAATTGTAAGGGAAGGAAAAAATAGTAAATAAGCTTTATTTAAACAAAAAATATTTTTCTCATATATATTCCCCTTTATTTAATATTATTTGTCAACAAAGTATACTAAATCTTTCTGATTATGGGGTTTTGGGAAATTTTTTGCTATATATATATATATTGTTAATGTTTTGCCTAAGTAAAAGAAGAAATTTGGTAGATGTATGACTCTTTTGTGGTTGATGAAGAACGTGGGCTTTGTATACAAATTAAGGAAATAGTTTATCATTTCATAACAAAAAAGTTCCAGAAAATAGAATACATCAGTGTTTCTACTTTGATGGCATGCTGTTATTATTATTATTATATAATTACAATCATTACAAAATTATAATAATATAAATTATGATAATAGCATTATTATAATATTGCAATTGTTATTTGCAATATAAAGGTATAAAGACCCAGAACAAGGTGACAAAAGCTAGGAAAGAATTTTAAATGGCATTTATCTTTCAGATGCAGGAGACATTGCTTTTACCATTAATTTCAGGTAAGATACATTGTGAAAATCCAAAACCTTTGATGACATGAGTGAAAACACTCCATCTCCCTGTATTTAGTTACTTTTCCTGGTCCTAGTGAAGTCCACATGTATTGCCTTCCTTGGACTCCACTTGGGGCATTGATGTAGGAGCATAAAAAGAGTAAAAAAACACTAATGCCCGCATCTTAAACTTTTAAAAATGGTCATAGTGCTACTCTGGGCTGGACTGGGGCACAAGTAAACTCCATTGGCTGATATTGTGGCCACCCCTCTATCTTTTTTTTTTTTTTAAAGATTTTATTTTTTCCTTTTTCTCCCCAAAGCCCCCCGGTACATAGTTGTGTATTCTTCGTTGTGGGTTCTTCTAGTTGTGGCATGTGGGACGCTGCCTCAGCGTGGTCTGATGAGCAGTGCCATGTCCGCGCCCAGGATTCGAACTAACGAAATACTGGGCCGCCTGCAGCGGAGCGGGCAAACTTAACCACTCGGCCACGGGGCCAGCCCCTGGCCACCCCTCTATCTTGATAAATTCTTCATCTCTAAGTCTGATGTCATTTGCCTTTAATAACTGAGTTTGGGTGGAAAGGAGGTGGAGAAGATACTCAGGAAATTTCTGCATGCTGTAGGAGATAAACGCTCAACTTGCTTCTGTTTCTGTCCAATAGTTAGAGAGGACAGCCTGGACTGAGCTTACAGGAGAGCAAAATCCCCTTCCTGCATGTTAGGATGTGGCTCCTACAGAGGTGACTAGCAACCTATTTCCTAGATGAAGGAGCCTCAGGAGGTGGTTCCATAAGACTAAATAACCCCCTGAAGGGATTCAGCAGGGAGCGACAGCTATGTGTACAGAGGAGACAGGGTAGAGGGGGCAATATGGAAGATATTCTAAGAAGTTATCACATATTACCTTACTCAGATGAAATACTCAGGAAACTTAGGTGATGTTATAATATTTGACTAAGTGCCAGAGTGTAAACAAGCACTCTTCAGTTTCAGCAAGGGCTATAACTAAGTTTTGGGATAGGGCACAATGAACTTAGCTAACAGGAAATGGATGGACAGGGGAGGAAGTAAGGATGGATCAGGTGGGGTCAGTTGCTTCCTATCCAGTGAAGAGAATGACTGTGTGATTTCAGAAGCAGAAAGAAAATCCTACTGTCTTCTGCTGAGCAGCTTTTGAATGATTTGAATAGGGAAAGTAAACTAATCTGTAGGTTTCATGCAAAGAAAAAATTAAAGAGAAGTTACACCAAGGCAGCTTGTGGAGGAAGGGAAGAGAAAAGTTGTTCTGGAGACACTACATAGAGAAATAATAAAGGCAAAAAACACTGGAAAGCAAATAAAGTCTTTAGGACGTGTGAGGTGGCCCATGTGACTAAGTACATGGTGATGAGATAAGACAAGAGTAAGCAGATGTGACCGACCTTTCTTTGAAATGTTTGGTAAAGGACAAGGTAATTAATTTCTAAAATATTGAATGTTAGTGATTCTCTGACTCAGATTTGTATTGATGCCATGCTTTTTGGGTCTTCGTTTTTATCATTGTTTTATCATTCTGGAAAAGTCGTCAGATTCAAAACATGGCACGGAAGACTGCCATTCTCATTGTTTTGAGAAAGTGGCTTAGATATACATGAGCCAAGGATGGCCTCTGTGTATTGGCTTCTAGGGTTTCTTTTGTGACTTCATAGCAGGCTGAGCCCCACTAGCTCGAAAACCCGCAGGCTGCAAACCCGAATTTTTCCAAATTAATCTGTAGAAAACCTCTGGCTGGCATGACAGATATACAGTGCAACACCCAGGTCTGTGAAGGTTCTTACCCTATCACATCACCCTCCATCAGAACATCTCATAATTTTTCCACAAGCATTTAAGCCATCCATCTAATAGTCACTTCTGTGGATAAAAGGGGAGTGTACCAAGCATTTCAATGAGCTCCAAAGACGTTTACTAATATTCTCATATCTAATTCCGTATTTGAACGTTCCAGTCTGACTTTAGATTGATGGCTGGCCGTTTTGTTAAAAAGCAAACTCCTTGCAAATACTTACCTTGTTGATAATGTCAATTAACAGGGAACACAAAGAACATTTGGATTTTTAAACATCCATTTACAGGTTAGTTAAATGAGGTGAAGAGTCAGGAGTACAGTCTATGGTATAATAAAGAGAAAGATGTATGTTAAATGGCAAACATGCAGGCTTGTAGGCAATTATGAAGTTAGAAGAACGAATATCCAACATCCGTATTCATTAGACGACTTTTCATTCAGCTTGTTTTCAGACATACAGCACCTGAATGCCAGGGTATTTTCTACATCCTACTCAGCAACTGAGGTTAATTTTAGCATGTGATAATTGTAAAATACTTTCTTCCTTGGCTTCCTTATCTTGCTCTATAAGAAAGCTGTCCTGATTTTCTTAAATGCATTTAACACTTAGGTAGGCAAGCCTTAGTATCAGGAGGTGTTATTGACTCACCTAATTAGAGGACATATCATCAGGGCCCTGGACTATGATTTCCCATAAAGAAACCCTTTGAAAGCAGGGGAAATAATTTTCCCTTTGTCCCTCAGCTACCAAGTGCCTGACTACTCATGTAGGATAGCTGACCTGCCTCTCACGGCGTGGCCTCAGGAGCAAGGGAGAGAAGGGCAATGTACTTGTTATTAATAAAACAGTTTCTGACTGGGCACCTCATGTATGAATTCAGGATAAAATTAATAAAGATGAATATTAAAAAGCCAACACATGTTCATTTCATACATGAGTTTATTGGACCATATTGAATAAAGTCAGAATTTCAAAACTTCTATCTGTAAGATAGTATTTTATCGTCTCTTCCCAGGTGTTGAATATTTCCCAATATTGTAGGGTTTTAACATTAGCTTCTCTTGAAAATGATATGATTCATGTCTGTAAATAGTGTATTCTGATAAAAAATCAAATTTAATAATGGCATTTCTTTAATTCTTTTCCTTCGTATCTGAGTAGGCACATCATCAATTTTAGTGAGACATTTGACTGAATTATAAATCGTCATCAATTTTTTACTTGAAGCAATAATTATAAATTGAGTCAAGATGTTTATCCTGAGGCACTACAAAAAATAGGAAGAGCTTTCACTAAAAATATTATTTAACTTGGTGTTAGTCTTATAATATGTGTGTTTTAATGGGTCGTCATTTAAAATTTTCTACCACATATTTTATAAATGTAGAGTTTTTTGATCAGAATAATATATTAACCCAAAGACTGTGACCATGCTGTTTGATTGTATTTATTTATTCATTGTATTTAAATATTAATGAGTAAAGTGCTAATTTACTGTGCTTTTCACTTTAAACCAGTACAGTTGTCCCTTTGTATCAGTGGGGATTGGTTCCAATACCCCATGCAGATACCAAAATCCACGGATGCTTAAGTCCTTCAGTCGGCCCTCTGAATCCACGGATTCTGCATCAGTGGATTCAGCCAACGTATTTTGGTTATTTGTTTAACAAACTCATTTTGCCACGAGAGGCAAAATTAAACTGTATTCAGCTTTAATTTCCTTTTTTATGTATAAAGATTCATTAAAACAGCATTTGAGAAAACAATGTTATACTTAGTATAATGTAGATGACACTGAAATGTATTTAATTTTAGCCACCAATTAGCCAATTGTTACACATAATATTTTACACATCATATGTCATAGAAAGTTTAAAAATAATATGAGGAAAGTGAGAAAAGAGGAAATAACTGATTTCTAATCTCTTAGAATATATTATAAAAAATGTGGGCATCCTTTTTTTTAGTGGATCTAAGAAAGGAGTGGGAAGTAATAGGGAAGAAATGGATAATAAAATTATCTCGAAAGGCAGGATCCTGGAAGAAGATTATACGCTATGAGGCTAAAATTTCCTCCATTTATCTCAGCATTTTTTCTAATGCATTGTTAGGATTTTGATGGGTAGAGAGTGCATGGGAACTCTTTTGGCCTTGGTTCTGCCTGTCACTGTGTGATTTTTGCAGCCTAAGGGCGAGAGAAAGATCAGCGAGAATCACATGGAAAATGTTTCTCATTCTAAAGACCTATAAAAAGTAAGTATATGATGTAATGGAATGCATTTAATCAAAATGTATCCAGCTCCGCTAGTTGCTGAAGAGGCTAGAACAGATCATGAAGGCATAGTCTCTACCCTTTGAAAATGAAACAAACGCCCAGGTGAGAGTGAAGTAAAGATTCAAGCCAGTGTGTGATTAAACTGAGGAGAGTCAGTAAGTGCAAGTGGGTCTCAGAGAGAGAGGTCAGTTTGATACTTTGATACGGAGAAGTTTATCAAAACTTTAGAAAGCAGGGTTCTCCAGTCCTTTTCTTCCAAGTAAAAACATCACTATTTTAGGGGAGAAAAAAGAAAAGCAATGCTAAGCCTGGAAACAGTAGCAGTGGAATGTTATAATGTCTTGGACTTACAATGTTATTTGGTTTCCTTCCCCTTAGGAAAGGGCAGTGAGCTTTTCCAGTAAAGTCAGAGCTTAATGCTGAGAAGACCTTCAAAGAAAGAAGGCATAGCAGAAAACTAATAAACAAAATACAAACCGAGCCCGTGCCAAGTAGATGAAGAATGTGCTGGAGTAAAAACACCACCTCAGTTCATTTGCTACTCATCAACCCTGCCCAACTAGACTCCTTACAACGTTTTCCCAGCTCACCGACCCAGGAAAGCTCACAGAGAGCTGCGGAGGAGGTGGCCAAGGGCGGGGAGAGTTGAGCTGGAGGAGTCCTTTCCAAAATGTTAACCTTTCATTTATCTTGATATAATCCACTAATATTTATTAGTGAGAGGTTTCTTGAAAGTAATTATGGCTCTTTCAAGAAATTTGAGGAGAAAGTAAAGGATGTATGAAACTCTACAATATAAAGAAAAAATGAACACAAGAAAAAAAACAGGCAAGGTACTCTGTTTTTTCTTTTCTTTTTTTTTTTTTTACGTTTTATTTGTATGACTTCTTTTTACTTGTATGCTAACCATGTTTTCTTTGTCGATGGTTTCTAAACACACACATCGCACAACTTAGGAAATTAGACCCTAAGTGCACTTATATGTCATTTAAATAGTACACGTGAAAAATAAAGATCTACTGCCATATCCAGCAATTACCTATGAATACTTTGAGCTGAATAGCCAAGGGCTTTATGGAAGTTTCAAACTCCATTTAGAGGCTCCTCTTAGAAGGAAGAGCAAGCAATTAGTCTTTCAGAAGTTTTAGAAAAGAATTTATATAGACCCAAAAGGCTAAGATGTGAGATAAATTGATTAATTCCAAATGAATCGGGAAAATCCTGGTTGATATCTTTATTCCAATGATATGCTACACAGGGAAATGAAAGCAGATTATGATAAGGTGGCATGATTTTGACCTTGAGAAAGATTGTAAAGTGAATTAGAAAAGAAATCAAATCTCTGCTACAAAATGTATTATGTTCAAATTTAGGGAGGTATTTTTTTCTTTTCTTTTCCCTTCAATGAGTAGCGGTTTTGTGAAATTTTGTTCAGTGGCTTTATGTTAGGTAATGGTTCACTCCTGACGGATTACCTTTGCCTTGTCTTTCTCTGTGCACTGCGATGGTTGGATCAGTGACTCCGTGTGACTTTATATAGTAGTATTTATTGCCATAGGTATGAACTAGCTTGGAATATGTTTCATTGAACATGTTTATCTTTTAATATGACAAGAGATTTGAACATTTTCATAAAACCTAATTTAGGAAGTGATATAATCGTAGATGAGAAGAAATGAACCTAACACAAGCCTTTTCAAAAAAAATTCTATCACATGTTAAAGGTGTAGTGTTCTCATTTGGAAGCTGAGAGAGAGAAGGAGAAAGAGAGAAAGGGAGAGAGAGACTTGATGAAGACAACCGAGGAATTACATGATCATGATACTTTAAACTGTATCTTTGGTGAAAATTTATAAAAATCTAATGTTTATCAGCTATTCATAAATATATATCAAGTACCACTAAAACTATAAAAATGTTCTTTGTTAAAATGTTTCTTAAAATCTTCCCACATGGAAGCTAACCATGGTGAGTACTGAAATGCTAACTTAAGGTGGAAACACAGAGCTTTTGAATTAGGTCCTGCAACTGTACCATTTCCTCAGTGGTGCAAACTGTTCCTTCATCATATTCTGGGAGAACAAAGAGCTGTAGGGCAATGAACACTGGAAATCTGGAAGAATTGTTGTGACCTGCCAATCTCTTAAGGAAGGTTGTGGGTAGTAAACTCTGATTTTAACTCTATCTTTAGTTTCAGGCTACGTGAATTCATGAATTCATGGGTGATATGTGAAAGTGTTTAATCTTTTTTTCCATTATATACATTTCCTCCTGCTTTCCGTAATTTTTTTTTTCTGCTTTGGAGGAAAACAGGTTGTTGTGTAGAATTTGAAGTTATGTTAAATAAGATGTAGTGATGTGTGGGAGTAGCATAGCATTGGAAGGTCAGTTTTGTAAGTGAAACTTGCTCTATTGTGTGCTTGTATTCTGAACATGGACAATTGTTTTAACCTCTTTAAGCTTCATTTTTAAATGAAGAGCATTAAAACAATTTTCACTGGACAGTGTGTGGTGATCATACAGACATGGAGAGAATCAACGATTTACAAAAAATATGCCTTCATAAACTGAAGCAGCATACAAACACTAGTTGTTATTTTAAGAACACACTAAGGGAGAACAATAGGTTGATTGTCCGCCCAGGCTAACAGACTCCTTACTATTTCTTATTCAATGCCTCCATCTCCATACACTCCACCTCAATCACTCAATGGTCACTTAACACTGCTCTACTTGAAAGCGTTCTTGAAATCCTGAAATTCCCCATTTTAATTCCCAGTTCCAGGGCTTTTCACATCTTCCATTTCCTCTGCCTTTTGTGCTCCTCATGATGTGAAGTTCCGCAGTGAAAATTGATCTTCTGAGTTCGCTCCCATTTTCTACCTTCTTTTGGCTTCCTGTACAATCATGTCTTCATTTTCTGTGTGGACTCTGCCACGTGTCCCTTCTTCAGTTCCTGTCTTGCCAGTTATCAGCCCTGGCTAACTTGACTCTCCATTTTCTCTGTTCCCATATTATTCATTACTGAATCCAACAACGAAAACAACAAACACTTGAATGGGGTGCTATAGTTTGCTGAGTTCTTTCATGTGGATATGAAATACATATTGTTGACTTCACCTCCACCATAACTTACAGGAATCACACAGTACACTTATTTTCCTCAATTAACCCATTAATCTCTGAGAATTTTCAGTACCTTGAATAAGTTCAAATAATCAGTAAGCAATAAATCCAGAATTTAAGAGAAGTCTTCTTATTGAGTCCCGATGTTCTATGATTATATTCCTATTGTGGCGGAATCATGGCGGGCTCACATGAATTAATTTTTAACAAATCTCAGCTGGGCTGTTGCACGATAGCCACATAATTTTTTAAAAATTGCTGTTCTATACCTCAAAATCCTTCAGTACACAATCCCATTCCACTTCCACTCCATAGTTGACCTAATTTCTCTATTTTTCTTTGATCAAGCAAATCAAGAGAATCGGTTACCCATCTCTTAATGGAAAACCTCTCTGCAGATTTACTCCTTCTCAGTGTTTGCTCTCACATGGATGTCAATCTATGACTCTCCACCATTTCTAACATCAGTTTCTCTGAGCGTTTTTCTCTTACTTCTGATGGAAACTTGGTCCTCAATGCATTAGTTCATTATTCTTTTTCACAATGACATACTCATTCTTTTACAGATTCTGCCTGCCAACATGTCCCTCATCCTTCAAAGTGACCCTTTAAGCTACTATCTCCTTAGAGCCTTCTCCTTTCCTCTGACTCTAACTTCTCATAGAACGAACTCAGTATCTTCCCTGGAAAATGGACACCGTTCTATTTACCTGTCTCAGGAGGTGATGCTGCCTTCCATCTATGTATCTCTTTTATATAGAGGAGAACATTTATTCATCTTTATATTACTTAGGAGATTGAGCATCATACCAATAAAGAAAGTAAATGAATACAATTTCCTGACTTGAGCAAATTTCTAATTTCAGTTGACAATTATTTTGCCATTGTTTCAAAACATATTTTGGAATACTTGCACAAAATACTTTAAAGATGTGATAATATTAACATATTTTCTAACTGACCGTATTCAAAGTCAATAGTTAGCATTTTACACACCCTTAGTGCACACTAATGTTCCCCAATGCCCTGACACAGGTTCCAGAGTTGTCAACAATTGCTTCCTATACCTTCCCACCATTATTTTGCTTAACACACAGGCACACACACACACACACACAAACCTGAGTGAATGGCAAAGTTCTTTGGATAAATTTATCACTCATTTAAAGGGGATGTTTCTTTTAATACAAATAAGGTATGCAACATTATTCTGGGAACTGAGATAAGCTGGATTACTCATGGACATATCCTGCAGGATATTTCACTTTCCTGGTATATAAACTCTTCTTGAGGCTGGAGGGACGAGATCAAGGACATCGACTTTGTCTTCTGGAATAGTCATTATCATCAATGATTCATGGCATCCATTACTGTACTTGGAAAACCTGTGTACCAAAGGGGTCAACAGCAGCAACTCTGGAGCTTCGTGACTTGTGTTCAATTCCCAGCTGTGCCACTGCATAGCTCTGTGACTTTAGGTAAATTTCATAATCTCTCTGTGCAGTAGATGATGATAGTACCTACCTCGTAGGGTTGTTGGGAGAACTATGGAAAGCACTTCGTGCCTGGCACATAGTAAGTACCAGGTTTGCTCTTCTTCTTTAGAAAGAGCTACGTTGAATAGTATCAAGGTCATATCCTCATTTGTTAGAACATCGCTCTAATTAGAAAAGGTATATTTTCAGAATGATAGTCCCAGATTAAAATGAAGGAACATTCTTCTTTCCTGGAAGTCATTTATGATGTAAAAATTGTGACTGTGTATTTTAAAGAGGCAAGAACATAAGCCACAAAATATGGATCCCCAACTATTTTTAAAATGTTTTATTTTCTAATTGTAAGTTGTACAGTTTTATAGAAAATTCATAAATACAGGATAAATGCTTAAAAGAAATATGTATAGCCACCTATAGTTCCTACACATTGCTTTGTTAAAATTTTATTAAAAGTCTTTTCAAGTTTTTCTATAACAATAAAAATAATCTGATTAAAATAATCAAAATGAAACACTAGTAACACAATATTACCTATTATTGGATGCTTCCAATGTTCCAGTCATGGTACTATACTTTTTATATATAATCAGCTCATGTTTTCCTTCCAGAAATCCAATTAGTTGATATGGTTATTTTTGTTTTATAAGCAGAGAAACTGAAGCCCAGGAAGCTTAGATAACTTTCCCAAGCTCCCCCATTCAATGTGTGTTGGATCTGGGATTCAATCTAAGAACTTACTGGTTCTAAACTCCCTGGATGCTAAAGGAAATATTTTACAAAGCTGAAATCATATAGATTTCCGCCAAATGTATAAAACAGGACAAATATCACTTTTACAAAGGGTTATTGGAGGCAGTCTATAACATTAAGATATGTGCCGCATTCTTTTACCTTGTTCATTTTAGTTATGCAGGGGAATACGTTTACTAAATAAACCACTCCAGAAAGTGTAGACTTTGCAATGCAGTCACCAAGAATACTGAAAAAAAAGGATACTGTTTTAACATTCATAATATATGCAATCTTTAAAATAATTTATTTTTTCTTAAGGAAGAGTAGTAATATGATTATATAAGGGCTAGCAATACATTAGGAGAAGACAAGCCTGTTTATCTCTACGTACTGACACGTATACAATTTCACGTTTCAGTGTTTTTTTTTTGGCTGTTTTGCTCTTTTGTTCTAGCTCAAAGTGGGAGAAATCACCATCCTTTAAATCTGTTATTTTACAAGGATGTTTCTAAATGCTCTGCGTGTTACAAAGTTTTATCAGAGAGATCCCTTGTAATGGTTTTAATATCTTCACAGCAACACTACGCCGTACACTGGCCACTCTAAGTGTAAAACAGAGGTTAGTAGGGTGGCTGATATGATTGTTGGAAATAAGTGCTGAACAAGGGAGATGTTGTGAAAAAGAGAATGTAGGTAGCACTGACTGACAGACCGTGTCTTAAGTTATTAGAATAGCGTTATATTTCGGGAAGAGAATTTCATAAACCCACAGCCGAGTGTTGATGTTTATAAATTATTTTCTTGATTTCTCATGAAATCTTATGAATCCAGGATACTGCTTCCATGACTACCATTTTATACATATTTGATTACTTTGTATTGTAATTTACAACTCGAATGTGCACAACTCAACGGCAGTAGCTGAGTTAGAATTTAGCAGGTTTATAGCTTTGTTTGGCCCTCGGCACAAGTAATAAAATCCCAGCTTTAAGTACCATTGGGGTTTATAGAATGAAGACATCTGCATTATTATATTAAAATGTTCCTTCGTGTAATAAATATAACTGACGGTAGTGCATGACTTTCTTTATGAAAAATATGTTGATAGCAATATAGTCTTAAATACTGAAGAAACTGCCGATTAAAATTTTATGTGCCTACTTATGATCTAAATGCTCAACAGATGTCCATATTAGGAGTATACTGCGGGGTATTTCTAATAAAAGTCTTAGTTAAAATTATTTTAAAAATACCCATGAAAACACTGTATTAACCTCCCATTTATTTTAATAGCGTTTTCTGTTTATCATTCTAATATGTTCTTTGGGGTAATGTGGGTGTTTGGATGGTTACAACTTTGAATACGTTTTCTGAAATAATGTTCCAGGGCCTCTGGATTTTAATGTCATCTAAATAGTGATGAATGCTTTTTCCTGAATCTGTGGGAGGGTTTTGAGAAGGCATGGAAACACACTGATTTTAATTCTCAGCTTCAGACCCTAGTATCAGGGTGACCAGCCATCCAGGTCTGAGGACTTTCTTGATACAGGAGACTTTCTGGGCTAAAACGGGACAAGTCCCAGCAAACCACGGTTTTTATCTCCCTGTCGGTGGAAATATTGTGGGAGTGGAAGGTACTCTTAAAGGAGAACTGTTGTCAATTAATATTCTGTTCATCTGTATCTTCCCAAATAAGTCTTACATACAATCAATCTCCCAAAACTGTTTAGGACAGCATGGAATTTCTATCCATTTACTTTTCATGTTGTGGGAATGAAAACTATGTGGTACCAGCATATCACTTTAGCTTTTGTCAGCCATGGATGCATTAAATGCCTCCTACCAAATGAAAGTTACTGTATATATTATTTGTTAATATTTTGCATTCAGATACAATTCTGCAAATAATCACAGGAACATGTAAATAATTTATGGTTAACACATTATTTTATCATGGACTGTATATCACTTTAAGCAGAAAGAAGTTATTTGCCATCTGTAAACGTTCCCTCAATTATTATTATCTAGTGCCCATTATTTAGATTTGAAGTAGATTGCGTTTTTTTTTCATCAAAATCACTGTAGACATTGTTACCACTCACCTTTTTTTTTCATGGCTGAGAATTGTAGCATCTATCTTGAGGCAATTAAAATAAATATTTATGTTTTTGATGATGGTATGATGATTAGGGCAAATGGCAATCATATCTCAAACATTACCTGGAAAAAAAGATATAAGATTTGATGTTATTAGAATTAACATGTATTTTCTAATCTTAATTTATTCTTGTTCAATGTATAGTCCATTTATTTTTTGGAAAGGAATTAATTTTCCTTTCGGTATTGCAGATAGTGACAAATCTTAGTTACTCTCCAGTACATACCACAGGGATTCCCTCTTCTTTGAGGATTTGCAAGGTAGAGTTCTCCTTTAGTTTCAATTGTGCCTTTCCCATATCTCAGAGACTATCTACACACTGAGTTACAATTATTGATTAATTACTAGCTGTTGGGTTTCTTGAGCAGATGGATTTGGCTAATTCCTTTTTCTAATGGAATAGGTACTCAGTAACAGTGTATTGGAATGAATGGCTAACAGTGTACATATAAGACTCTAGTAGAAATATGAAAAATAGAACAGATTTTCGTGACCCATTAGTGAAGTTAAGTAATTAGGTGCATAACTCCCCCATGGCTACCTCTGAGGAGAGTCTTCTTAGTGCCTAAGACATATTTGAATGAGATAGGAAGTTATGTTGGTACCTAAACAGGGAACAACTAATTTTATATTTTTCAGAATTGTCTTGATTTTGTATATTCAAGTCTACTGTTAGACTGTCAGGACATAGTTTACCTATGTGCTCCCAATTTTGATTGGGAAAATATTTTGCTATTTTAACTATGAAGAATTTTCGGGACCAATGATCATTAGCAGAAATCATTATGAATGAACTCAGTTAAAGAAATCTATTCAATTCCTGAGGCTAGGCTAAAGTTGAAGGAGGGTACCATGACGTAACCAAGGAAATCACGATTTATATCTGGAAAGTTTTCAGGTCATTTGTGTTCAAGCAGCATTCTTTATTAAACATAAAAAGTTTGAAAAAGGTAACAAAAGAGGTGAAATACTAAACAGATAAGGTTAACACATAATTAGAAGAAATACATCTTTATAAATGCTGCTTCTACATGGAAATTTCATTGAAAAAATGAAAGTATGTGCAATTGGAATCTCAGGAGTGTTTTTCTATGATTAACAAATACAAGTCAAATCCATTTGCCTCTTATCTAAGAAATAGGAGACACAGTTTATCCAAGCGTATCCATATCAATCATTTACCAGGTATTAAAAATCATTGACATATAAAACAGAACTCAAGAGTAAAGAATTTTGCTTATATTAGGTAATAAAAAGACTACAAATATGTAATTCAAGCAGACAGAAAGAAGGCTTTGATCAGTTTTTATTTAATCTTTTATAAAAGAATAAAATTAACCTTCCAAATCATCCTTTTCTCTGTTTTTAATGATGATCTTCAACAGAATGACCAAAGACAGTGGCCAGAAATCCACCAAACCATGGCCAAAAAGAATGGCTCAGAATCCATATTTCATTCCACAGCCCCCTCCATTAACTCAGGGGACCAGGCGACCTCCTCAGGCACAGAGTTCTTTCATGCGAGTTGGGCTGGTCAGTCCTCTACCAATCACTCCTCAAAGAAGTTTTGCTGGTTACTGGAACAGTGACTCTGCTCCTCATCTTATTTGCTGTCATCCAATAACATGCCGTGTTGTCTTCTTGACACTTGGAGCTGGGAAAGTAATTTTCCTGACACTGTGGGTTGTTAGAAGAGGAGTAAACAGCTGCTTGGGAGAATACCTGCGTAACACAAAGTATGTTTAAACGCACAGTGTCATTCATCGTGATAATCTCACAGTGTATACTGTACCAGGATCACAATATTTATATAAGATGAGTCCAAATGATTTGCTCAAACCTATCAACCATCAGCCTAGGAGTGGCTTCAATTTTAAAATCAAGTCAGACGTTTCTATCATAATCAAAAACCTTGGCGGCATAGAGTCAGCTGTGTTTAGAATAGGACAGTGGCATTCTATGCACTGTTCCTGTAATTAATTATTGTACAAATGAGAGCAAGGTCCATGATTGACATGTTTTTCAGTTTCCCTGTGTGATGGCTGACTTTATGTGTCTTCTTGTCTGGGCTATGGAACAGTGTTGTTTGGTAAAATACCAGCTTATGCATTGTGGTTAAGGTATTTATGGATGCAATTAACATTTCGCATCAGTTGGTTTTAAGTCAAGCAGATTACCTCCCTTGTGTGGGTGGGCCTCATTCAATCAGTTGAAGACCTTAAGAGTGAAGATTGAAGTTTCCTGAAAAAGAAGCAATTCTTCCTCCAGACTGCAACCTACAAACCCTGCTGGCCTGCCCTGCAGATTTTTGGACTCAAGACTGCAACATCAACTCTTACCTGAATTTCCAGCCTCCCAATTTGTCAGCCCCTGGAGTTGAGTGAGCCAAATTCCTTAAAATACATCTCTGTCCTAACCCATGCTCCATCCTTCCCTCTCTCTCTCTTCTCTTCTTTAAGGATGCCAGTCATGTTGGATTAAGGCTCACCTGTATTACCTCATTTCACTTTAATTACCTCTTTAAAGGCCGTTTCCCCAAGCGCAGTCACAGTGTGAGGGACTTGGGGTTAGGACATCAAAGTAGGAATTTTGAGGAAACACAATCCAGTCTGTAACACTCATTTTGCAGATAACAATACTGAGGCACAGAATTAATAACTTGTCCAAAGCCACCAAGTAATCCTTAGAAGTAGAGTAGAAATCTAGGGAAGCTGTCACCAGGACATACGTACGCTCTTAGTATCGAAGACTAAAATGACTGAAAACAATACTTTCACCAAGATAATGGAATTTTAATTGTGCTTGCTGTTTGTAAATTCATAGAAACTAATTTAAGTAAGTGTTTTTTTCAAAACCTAAAATGTGATATATCCTCAAAGTAGAATAATTCTTAAGATTTAATTTGGTGTCTTAAGATTGGACCCTTTCAGAAATCATATCACATCTTCTATATGTTGGATAAGTTGAAGACCCCATGCCTACAATATGCTATAGCTTCTAGAGATCTGCCAATAACTGGAACCACCCCTGTGTGTTATGGACCTTCTCTTCTCCGCCCGTTTAGATTCTAAGAATTTCTGGTGTCCAGTGTGTCCTGATAGGGAGCTCGTTTCAACTTAAAAATTACAGAAACAAGATCTCTAGAAGGAGTGTGTGTATGCAAGTGGATGACTCTGTGTTATGGATGAATCAACTGAACTCAGATATCCGATCTCTGATCCTCCAGTTAATTTTGCATGGTGAGGTTCAATATGTGGACATTTTTTTTACACTCTATTCATTCTAAAGAAATAAAAACAAAGATCCCTTCTCACCTCACAGCGTTGGTCTCAGGAACCATTACACTACTACTTTCTTTTCTTAGATTTGTAATGGATGGGAACAGCAAACATAGCAGGGAGCATTTTAGAACACCAGACTCAAATGCAACTCGGTGGACAGGTTAACAGAGTGTGCATCTGAAATTTGAGAACAACAAAACCTTTGTTTGGTTGTACCCACAATTCAGTCAACAGTCTGGTAAATAAAACGAGATACAGAACTAAAGTAATAAGCTAATGAAATAATGTTGCATTAGTTATATCCACTATTTGATTCCACTGATCACATAACTGCACTATGAGAAGAATGCGTAAGTACGTTATTAGGCATAATACATGTAGGCTATATACAATAAAAGGACAAAGAGTGTTTTTTGCTGTCAACAAACATAGTCATTAAGGCTCTAATATTATTTTCTGACAATACATGTTTGAATTTTCAAACCAAAATAACTGCATAAATTCTTAATAATTGCGTAGATTCTGAGTTGGTTACTAGTGATGTAGATGGAAAAAGGAGGTAATTAACAAATTTCTGATCTCAAAAATATAAATCGCTATTTTCTAATTCTAGTTATATTTCTGTCCACAGATATTTGTGTGTGTGTGTGTGTTGAATGCAGGTGTGAAGAAATGAAAGGAGTATCAGATGTTACAGTGTCTACAACCAAGAGGAAGATAAGCAATGTTACCAGAAGTTTGTTATGAGTGCCTAAGCTATTTTAATGTCACTGCTGGGGACCACTAACTACAAATTTCTCAGTTATTGCTGACATATTGGTCACTGTGTGCTCACTTTATTAAAAATTAATTAATCCTGCACCACTTATACAGGATTTTTTAATGCTTTGCTCTGAGTAAGTTATTTTGCAGGAAATATTTTCTACTGTGTGTGAGAGAATAAGCAGTGAGCTCTGTGATGTGCTCAAGGATGTCTTAAGCATCAGTTTCAGGTAGAAAAGTTAAAAAGGAACACGTAGTGTATCAACATACACAGTATACTAACTCATCAGCAAGCTGAGAACCCTGAGAGAATGTACATTAATTTGTTTATTAAGTAACTCTACCTGGAAACCATAACTCTTTTGCTTGACATTTCATGCCAGATTGTTCATGAACCTTTTACCTACGAGAGAGATTTTTTCAGTCTAGGCTTCACAAATCTTAGTTACAAGAATAAGAACTTATTCTGCACAGATGTTGGAAGGATTAAATGAGATTATGCATGAAAATTGCTAATCAGTGAGTTGTAATGTGAAAAATGTTTCAGGTATTATGCATTTACATACGGTCTCTGTGGCACAGTATTAAAAATATTGAGTTTGTTTTGTCTTTATGATTTTCTAACACATAGAGTATATATCATGTATTTATCCAACAGACATTTACTGGACACCTATTATATAGAAGGTGCTGGAATATTTACAGGGAAGAATATAAATCTTAGTAACACATAGCCTTTTGATAAGCTCCTCTAAACATATGGAGGACCTGACAATGACAATTATCACTGCTTGATAATTGTTTCAGCCTATATGGCTGACTTGATAGATGGATAATCTTGAGGTAGATAGAATGCAGTGTCATCAAACCCCACAGGTATTCCTAACCCCAAGACCGCATTTCCCACTCTCCCTCATCATTAGATGGGGCCATGAGTGGACTCTGGTCGACGAGATGTGGGTGGAAATGGTACAAGACCCCAGGCCTGGCGCTTAAATTCATGCCCCTCATGGGACCCTCTGCACTCTTGCCACGGTAATCTTAGAAACCATGTTCCTGATAGAGCAGCGTCAACATGAAGAAGGACTTCCTGACATGGGCTGAATGTAGCTGAGTGAGGAATAACCCTGTATTTTGTGAGGCCACTGAGATTTGGATGTTTATGTGTTACTACAGGCCCCCAGGTTCCCAATGTCTGATTTCGATGCCAGCAGTATCCGCATCACCTGAATTCTTGTTACCATCCCCAGGCCTCATAGATCATCTATTCGCTCCCCTTCTCTCTACCCCACGTACATGCCTCTTGAAGCATTTTTTGCTCAAAAATAAAGACTTACTTGTTCAATGTGAGGAAAATGATTTAAGAAATGACAAAACACCAGGGTATTAATTATATGTTACAAAGAAAATTGATGACATACCTGTACTAAATATATTCTAATCACCTATCAAATGGAAAAAATACTTTATGTGCATGATTAACTTCACATCCCAAAGGTTACTCTAGCAGCCTTTTTCTCTTACTAATTACAGATTTGGTACATTTTTCATCAGCTTTTAGAAATGGACTATCAACATTGTTCAAAAATAAATCAGCGCCAGGATCTTTTTCATTTGATGATGAACCCAAACAGAAAGATGTGTGTTAGTTTAGTCATTAAAAGCTACATGCTCTTTAAACAATTTTATCAGGGAAATCTAATGGATTCTGCATTGCTGAAGCGGCAGTTGGGCATAATGCAAAGCGTGCACTCTGGGCTAGGTTACCTGGGGTCAAACTCAGACTTCCCTTCTTACTTCCTACACTGGGTACCCTCTCCCTGTTTCATTCTTTTCGTTGATAAAACAAGGATGTCAATAATACTCATGTTGTAAGTTTGCTATAAGATTAAATGTTCGATCTGGAAAGTACCAAGAACAGTACTCCTGGTACTTATGTAATGCTATGTGAGTATTGAAGTCAGCAAATCTGACCATCTTTTCTGAAATAACTCCTTAGATTCCAAAGACAACATTTGAAAAATATTTCAAAAGTTTATTTCAGAAATTAAAACTCATTTGTAGACAGCTTTGCTGTCTTGCAGATATATGTGCCATGATTTTATTGAAGTATTTAAAGCATCTCAGATGCTCATTATATAAAGATTTAGGAAAAAAATGTTTCGCGTCTCAAGTTATGTTAGCAGGTGTAGAAGAAATACGTTAGCCTTTAAAATTATTAGAATTATTTTATATGAGTCAAACCTTATTTCTGGCACAGAATCAGAATGTATTTGTGCATGAAAACTATTTATGAATTACATTTAAAGAGAATTTTAGTCTTTTTGAGGTTGATTTTCATATTTTAAATTAATGTGACTTGTTTTCATAGGTTAAAATAAATTTTTTTTCATAATTTAAATGTGACCTATTTTCATAGTTTGAAATAAAATAGTGTGAATATCTTGATAAGTGCAAATTTATGCACTTTTGTTGATCCTATTGCCAGAGTTAGGGCTGAAGATGAAGCTTAACTTAGTGACCATGCTGTTTGTCTTTAGAGATTTGAATTTCATTATTTATTACTCACTGGGAAAGGCTACAGTTCTGTTAGCAGCTGGGTCTTCCTAAGGCTTTGCTGATACAACACAGTAAGGTAAATTCATTAGGAAGTTTATTTCTGTAAGGCACTTCCGTAGGATTGTTTAATGCTTGGCAGCTACCAGACCACCATGGATAAAGCTATCTCCCTAACCCTTAAGTCTTGTCTATTTTGTTCTTTGTAAAATGTGCAATTTCTTGAAATTATTATGTGTGAAAAATGTGTCTCGTGAATCCAATTTTATGCACAGTTTAACATAAGACATTTAGAAGCTAAATGTCTCATAATTAGATGCCTTAAAAAACACAAATTATAAGACATTTAGAATCAGGTTTTCAGTTAGTCTCTGGTTCTACTTCAGTCTTATATGATATGAATATGACTCTTCATTCTCTTAAGTTGTTTCACTTATCTTTTTGTCATGAACCTCTGGACAGTATTTTCTTGGTACTTACAGTAATAAAAGTTACCATTTATTAGGCACATATCTGTGTAGCCAGTACTGCGTTAGCACTTAAAAGTAGTATCTCATCTTAGGAATATAAGGAAACTCTACTTCAGAACCCAAACACATCTGCCCATCTTCCTGGGGACAGAGCCCCGGTTGTTCATGGTGGTCACTCCTCCCACACAACTCAGGGGCAGGTGGGTCTATCGCTGCCGTTAGAGTGCATTCACCATTGTTCTAACTGTTCTAAGCTATCGTGGGGCCCTTGTGTTTTCCAGTGACAGGTTTAGAAATATAGATGAGTCCCTGTTTCTCCAGTGAAGTGTGACATGAAGGCTTCTGGCAATCGCCTTTGGCTCTTGAGTAAGAGAGACAGGGAGAAGGACTATTCAGACTCTGGATGTTGATGTATCTGCAGGTAGTGCACGAAAGCACCTCCAGGAGAGCTGAGTGGAGAGGCGGGAAGAGCTTGGCTGCTTGCTGAGATCACAGAGTCCCCGGAGGTGTCCTACCCTGAAAGAGTCCCTATCTCTCATCGTCTACTTATGAGATAACACATTTCCCTCTGTGTTAGCAAGTTGATGTGGGATACTTGAGTACTTGAAACAAAGGTGTTCTAACTGATATAAGAGTGATTTCCACTGATGACGTTTGCATTTTTGAATTCTTTGATATACACAGGGTCATATTTAAGACAACAATATGCCAGCTAACATTTTGAATCCATTGCAAAACAACATAAAAGAAAGCAATAACAAAAGTCGACATGTTGATTCGTCCATTGTTCAGGATGCTAGTAATAATAAAAACACTTATTCATTTATTTATTTTTTGGTGAGAAAGATTGTCACTGAGCTAACATCTGTGCCAATCTTCCTCTATTTTTTGTTATGAGATACTGCCACAACATGGCTTGATGACCAGTGTGTATTTCCGCACCTGGGATCCGAACCCGGGAAAGCTGAGCCCCCAAAGCAGAGTGTGTGAACTTAACCACTATGCCATTGGGCCAGCCCCCAAAACAGTTATTTTTTATTGAGTGTTTAATATCTGCAGACAGTAATCTCAGTGATTTTCATGAAGTATCTCATTTAATCCTTATGATATGATGAAGTAAGAGCTCTTATTAATCTAGTCTTACAGTTCAAAAATTTGTCGTTGACAGAGTTAAGTATTATGGCGCTATCAGAATTCTATCTGAGGCTCTCTGACCAAATCATACATGCCTAGCCACTGGGATATTTTAACTTTTCTTTGGAGTAATAATCTAGTTAAGATTCATTAATTTAATTTTTTTTAATCTTAAGACAAAATTAGTCTTTTTTTAAAAAAATCAAATGTATAAGCTACATTCACAAAATTAATCGATGGCCTTTTAAAAAAAGGAAATTGATGTAATTAGATATTAACAACAGAAAGTGTTCCTCCCCAAAAGAACATCAGATTTGATGACAATAACGTTGTTTGAGTGCTGTGTAATTGTTGTGTGCCCTTCCAAGCATTTCACAGATAAAATCACATTTAATACCTGAAATACATTTATGAGGCAGATGCTATTGTTATCCCCATGTTATGAGTAAGGAGAACAAGGCTCTGAGACACTGAGGAACTTGCCCAGTTTCCCCAGCTGTTAATTAGATGAGCCTGGATTTCACTGGAGTCCTCATCCATAGGGGGTCCCCAGTGTCCAGGTTTTGCTGCCGCCCATATTTGTTTATCAGAAGAAAGATACATTTGCCTCTAGTTTGGTTTATACAATTTTATACTTATAAATTTGATTTGTTATAAACTTAAAAGTTGAATAACTGCATCACAATTTACTTTATAGCTGCAAAAATAAGTGATATGTACATCACCAGACTGAAAAGCTGAACTATATTCTTTCTACTTTTTATAGTCTCAATGTTTCCATAGCTTTATCATTTTAATGAGAAATTTGTGTTTGCTTACTCTGGTGCTTTGGAAACAGAATGTTCTTGAAAAACTCACCAACTTATTCTTCTCTCTACAGAACCACACCTCAGTTCACAGTGTGCATTTTAACATTAATGTTTAAATTTCCCACACTGTATCAGAAATCATCTCTGCTTTACAAATACAAAATAGTAACAATATCTTTTGTCAAACCAATTTTTTTAATGCCAACGCATTTTAATAGATTATGAACAGAGCAAGGGATCTGTCGGTTTCAGGTTGGGGTTATTTCTCTGCAGTCTCACAACAAACTGGTGGCATATTAGTTTGTGATTTACATAAATATCCCCTAAAGTATCAATTTTTTGTCCTTGTGCTAAGGGATAATGCAGATTTTATTTCAGGTGGGAGACGTTTAGCCAATGTAGATTTGGAACAAATGGTGTGGAGCAGTGGTTCTTGGTCTTGGATGCATACTGAATATGGAGAGCTTTAAAAAAAACACTGCCTTGATTCTTCTCGCAAAAGTTCTGATTTTGGGCCAGGCCAGGACTTTGGGACTTTTAAAAGCTTTGTGGATTTTGAGGTGAAGCCAAGGCTGAGAATCACTCTTGTAGAGTAACCAGATAGGAGCTAAATGCTTACTGTGAAGTGGAGCCACCCCAAAATGACTTGGCCGTTAACTTTCAATAATAGTCAAACTAAAGCATCTAAAGATCAATAAAAACTTGCTAATATGAAACCAAATCTTTAATTAAATAAATTACAGGGGATTTATAATGCAGAAGAACAAAGCCACAAAATTTTGCTTCCTTCTGGGTTCCTGGAACAGATATAAAAGAATAGGCCAACTTGGGTAAAAAGAGGAAAATATAAAGAGTAGGATAATTTCAGGGCCCTCTTTTATGATTGCGTGTGACTTTGGATTTCCAAGTTTAACTCTTTGGTGGGGGATTATTTTGCCTGTGATTCGGTTGCTGTTAAAGTGTGTTGTAAGGAGATCCCCCAGAATCCAAAGTCCTGCTGCAGAATAAGAGAACTCTTCCTTAGCTACTAGTCTCCCTAACTCTTTGTATTCCTGTTTCTCTGCAGAATGGTTAATCAGGAAGAAGAATGCTATAGAAATGGAAGGAATGAACATGTTAGGGTAGGCCAGTCTTCAAAGAAGGAGTCTGTGCCTTTGGCATTTGTTTCTGCACAAAGACTAAACTTACGTACCCCAGCAGATTAGGGGAGCGAATGAAGAGTTTCCTAGGAAGACGTACACTATTCCTCAGGGCCCTTCAGGTCCCTCTTCTTCTGTGTCCTTTTTGGGTTATTTCAAGACATGGGTTCTGGCAGACAAGCAAGAGGTTGGAGCAGACATTGTTTCTAGAAGTTAATGTGGGTTCACTCTCATGTTCTTAAACTGATCTCCCGCTGTTCTTCGTTATGAACCATGAACTCCAAAGAAAAATCTTTATTCATTGTATTTTGAATATATCCTTCTTCTTTCTCATCCTTTTGCCTCTTTTCACACTATTTTCTTCATCTGGAAATCCTAGCTAAGCCAAATTTCTTCTTGTTAAAGTCATTTTTCTCTCTTCCAGGCCACAGTGTTTTCCGTCATCCCTTAAGCATACATTTTTCTGTAGCTTTCAAACTGTGATCTTATTCTTCTCTCTGGCATCACTTGTGATTTGATTTGATTTTATATTTTTTTAAAGATTGGCACCCGAGCTAACAACTGTTGCCCATCTTCTTTTTTTTCCTGCCTTTTCTCCCCAAATCCCCCCCAATACATAGTTGCTTATTTTAGTTGTGGGTCCTTCTAGTTGTGGCATGTGGGATGCCACCTCAGCACGGCCTGATGAGCGGTGCCATGTCCACGCCCAGGATCTGAACCCGCAAAACCCTGGGACACCGAAGCGGAGCGCGCAGACTTCAACACTCGGCCGCGGGGCCGGCCCCTATTAATTTTAATTTCAACATTTATGGTTTTTTCTTCCAAAATAGGCTGTAAGCATCTTGGATGAAGAAAGTGCATACTATGTTTGGTATCATCACCACTTCCCAAACCCCACTGACGCTCTTGACACGATTCCTTGGACATCTTGGACGTTAAATAAAGTTAAATCAATGCAAAGCATGTGCACAAACGTACAAACAAGGACACACAGTACCCACCCACCTACTGAAGCAGCATTTCTATCGATAGATTTAAGATTTAAGATAGATTACAAGAATGTGCACTCTGACCTCATGTACCTGTTCACTCTGATACCATTCAGAAACCCAACAGGCAGGACATTAGGTTCTGGAAAAGGGACTCCAGCTCTTAGACTGTGGGGAATTTAAACATCATGAGTAGTGAATTGTGAGTCCTCTCTTAGTGTGATCCAGCACTGGAATTCATCAGCACTATAAAGTGACAGACACGTCACTCCAGGCCTAACCTGTTAGCTTAGTGTTTGAGTGCAGTGGGATGCACCAGATTCTTCCATGCTACTACCAAACCTGGGCTATAATAATCCTATTATGTTGGCTCAGCATTCCTCTATGGAGGTAAAACATAGTTGTGGGCTGGGGTCCAGGCTTGGTGGCGAGCATGACTGTTTACTAAGCACTGGGCTTTGGTCAATTTCTAGGGGTATTTGCTGGAAGGATGTTCCTTTTCTCACATGCCAGCCTACGTACAGGATACACTTCTTTCCCATTTATTACGTTAATCTTGTGAAATTTCTGATATTTCCCCATTCTTTGGACCTACAAAATCCAATATTGTAAGGTTAGATCTATTACTTATAGATAATATGCACATTTACATATGTAGTGACAAATACCAAGAAAGCTACATAATAGGAATATAACAGAAAAATAAGTTATCAATGCATATTAAATTTGGAATAATATTCTCTAATATACTTGAGACATTTCAAATATGTTTTTCAGGACATCCCTCTATGTATATCAACTTTAACTTTAACATGATCTCTTTTAAAACATTTTTTTAACATCAAAGCTCCCTGAAATGTCCTCAGTTTCATCCTCAAGGACATGGACATAATATTTTGGGAAATGTGGAGATCATATACGAACTCCTCTTTTGTTTGCATGCCTGAAAAACCCACAATAATCCTTGAATAAAATTCTGTGTTTGCTCTTTGTGCCTGATCATTTCCCAACAAAGGTACATTAAAAACCACAGCTCGTAGCTTTAAGCTAAAACACCTTTGAGAAGGCCTCTCAGAGCAGGGTCCTCACTGCAAAGCCTGCTCTTCTTCCATACACTTTTTTGTATCCTTTGAGTAAAAGGCACCTGATATTAAAATGAATCTTTAAAAATGACAAGATGGAGCGACATTTATTCTTATTCTGAGTAGCTTGTCCCTGATTAAATTTGATTTCTAGTAGTGTCGACTAAGGACTTCCTTAGTCTTTAAGATTTTGGAGTTGAATGTGACATCCAAGACCGGGGATAAGAAAACTCTACTAACAGACATTGATCGAATGAGTAAGTTTGGTGTCTCAGTTTCTGTGGTTCGGTGCATGGGTCTCACACTATATAATTTGTGAAAAATCTGTTGGCCCAAGATGTTTTCCCATAGCCAAATCAGTAAGGTAAGACATACAATGTCCAATGATTATACAAAACGATTTTAATTAGCTTTTTGATAGATCCAAATCAGCCTTTTTTGTGCATATATAAATCATTTTGTATATTTACAGAATATGTTACTTTATATATGCTTTTCCTTAGGTTTCCTTGATCCCTGGGAATTCCCAGATCTCCGGATCCCTGACTCTCAAGCAGGTTTCTTAATAGCTGCACAAACATTAACACTTTTATGGATACTATAACAATTTGATTGATTGCAATTTTTGTCTTTTATAAGTAAAGTGGTGCTAAACTTACTTTTACACAAATCTTTTAATTTCTGAGGAAAAAAATCACATTCCTGTAAGTTGAATTGTCAGGTCAAATGATATGAACATAAAATTAATTTATGTACAAAATGTACTTAGCCACAATGAAACTTCCAAAAAATTGGGATCTTTAAAGCCACATTCTATAACCACAATGGGATAAAATTAAAAATTAATAATAATAGCACAACTAAACTTTTTAACCATTTTTGAATTAAAGATAAAAAGAATCTTATATAAAGATTGGAAATTACTAAAATGAGAAGATAATATCTAATGCCTATGAAATGTTATTTCAACTACATTATTATTCAGAAAATAATTTTATTACATAAAAGTATTTTAAATAAATAATAGGTTTACTTTAAGGACTAGAAAAAATGAAATTATTGTTAACCTTAACAAAGGAGGAATTGATAACAATCATAGCTAAAATCAATAAATTGAAATGAAAGAATAGAATTGATGATTAACTAAATGCTGGCTCCTTGAAGATAAAATAGTATTGGGTCTGGTGATGACTTTTTAGATATAACACCAAATACATGATCCATGAAAGACATAGTTAATAAGTTGGATTTCATTAAAATAAAAAATTTCTTCACTGCAAGAGAAACGGTCAATATAATGAAAGATGAGCCACAGGCAGGGAGAAAATATTTGCAAAAGATACATCTGATAAAGGACTATTTTTCAAAATATACAAATAATTCTTAAAAACGTTTTTCTTAACTAAGAAAAAAAAAACTTCAATCAAAAAACGAGACTAGGACCTTAACAGACATCTAACCAAAGAAGATAAACCAATGGCAAACAAGCATATGAAACGATGCCCATATCATATGCCATCAGGGAAATGCAAATTAAAACAACAATAAGATTATCCACTATGGACCTATGAGAATGGCCAAAATCTAGAACACTGACAGCGCCAAATGCTGCCTAGGATATGGAGCAACGGGAACTCTCATTAAAGGTTGATGTGAAAGCAAAAAGGTACAGCCACTTCGTAAGAAAGTTTGACAGTTTTGTACAAAACTAAACATACTCTTAACCATATCGTCTGGTACTCGTCCTTCTTCGTATTTATCCAAAGGAGTTGATAACTTATGTTCACACAAATACTTGCACACAGGTATTTATAGCAGCTTTACTCATAATTGTCAAAACTTGGAAGCAACTAAGATGCCTTTCAGTAGGTGAATGGATAAATTGTAGGGTACATCCCTAAAATGGAATATTATTCAGCGCTACAAAGAAATTAGCTCTTAAACCATGAAAAGATATGAAGGAAACTTAAATGCATTTCACTAAGTGAAAGAAGCCAGTCTGAAAAGTCTATGTACCGTATGATTTCAACTCTATGGCATTCTGGAAAAGGCAAAACTATGGAGACAGTAAAAAGATCAGAGGTCGGCAGGGGTGTGGAGGGGGAAGTGATGAATTGGTGGAGCAGAAGGGACTTTTAGGGCAGTGAAACTAACTACTCTGTATGATACTAGAATGGTGGCTACATGTCATTATACATTTGTCCAAACCAATGGAATATACGAGAATGATGTAAAAACAATCAAAAATCTTCTCCTAAATTTTGATTAAAAATGATACAGACTGATCAGGAATTTTATTCCTCAGGATTTTGGATAAGCCAGTTTCATTCGTTATTTTTTTTTTTTTTTTTTTTTTCTGAGAAATCTCTTCTTAAATTTGCAGCAGGTGTTAGAGTCACCCACAAGGACAATTTTCAAAAATAGCACGTCGTTATATTTTCATTCTTTTGCAGGCAAATGTTAAATGCACCAAAATCCAGTAATTAAACTTTCCATTAAAGAAGATTGAAAAGGAAAACTCCACGTCCTACTAATTTCTCACTGTTTTGGAGGTGGCTCAGGCTGTGAATGGTTTCCACCGCCTTAATGTGCTCACTCTTGGTCTTGCCATTTCTGACTTAAAGTCTTTCTTGATTCTGTAAATTCGGATGTTACCTTTCTACCATTCTTGAGCCCAACGACTTTTCATTGTAAGAGCTCTGTAAATGCTGATGGTTCAGATTCGTGGGCTCAGGGTAGGAGAGGGTGTAGATTTATTTATATAAGCTGCAGACTATTTCTAGTCTCCCATTACATGGTTTCTGACTGGAACTATTGAAATCATACTGTGAACCAAAGATAATGGTTGATCTGAGAATGAAATTCAATTTTATTCTGGCTTAATCTCAAGGTCCATAATACCAATTAAGGTAGGTTCAGGCTACAACTAGTTTCCATCGCCCTGAAGTACCTAAACTTTGGTCTGGCCATGTCTAGTATAAAGCCTTTGGGACACCTCACTCAGAAGGGAGGTTGAGTTACTCCAGAATACTCAGGGCTCACATTAGTCTCTTTCTGCTATACAGACTTATCTTTATTCTCAGAGGAGTTCTGGTAGTAATTGATAATGTTGGAGATCTTTCAAAGCGAAAATTTCCTAGACTTGCTTCAGTCTCCTTCCTTGATTTGACTCAGTAAAGACTGAGAATTAGAATGTATATTACAGATGATGTCTATCATTGGCCAAGGAGCTTAGCTCATTTTTCATGGTAATTCATAATGATAGATATATACTTTATCCTAGAGTAGGTCTTAATTAACAAGTTTGGGGCTACTTAGTAATTCCTATAAATTAGTTAGAAATTTAGAAAGTTTTTCTCATGTTACAAATGTATCACAAATATCTTGTTGATCGACATTTAGCTCCCATCATAGATTATATGAGTATCGTGCCTCTGAGCATTTTTAGGAGGTCTTAGGTAATACAAGATATACTTTCTTAAAACACTAGGGTATATTTCTTTGAATATACATTGAAACCACTCCATTTAATGTCACTTTCAGCAGTTAAATTATTGAAGTAGTAACACATGAAAACAAAGTCTACACAAAGGTTTGTCCACTTTGATTTAATAGAAGGCAAAGCACAAGGAAACAAGGGACAAATTCATTCAAAGAACAATTTAATTTTGTTTCATTCTTTATTTTTCATTTAATTGACTGAACTGATTGATTTAACTCTCTGGGCTTTTCCTTTATAGCTACTGCTAAGCATCAAAACCACAAAATATATGCCACTAAATTTCCTCTTAAGTGTTTTTAGGCTGGAAAATTGTAATGCTCTTTTGTTCACACGTGTTGATGCAACAATGAAATCAGCCTTTCAGTTTCTACTTTCTTTGTGGCAATTTACACAGCATTGCCAATAAAGTTACTTTACTTGTGGAGCAATTTCTTTGGCAGTCAACCCAATGTAACTAGATTTTTCTCCAAGGAATACTGTCAATTTTTATTACTAACTAATTAGTCTATAATGTAACATGAAATATTTTCAAAGTCAGTCACATGATTTCGTGTTTAGGGTTTAAATTAAAAAGCATACTACTCACTTTGAAATATATGAAAAACACATTCACAATCCTAATTTAAATTCATTATGAAGTTTTATTTTTTAAGCCAAGAGTGAATTTTGCATTTATTACAAAAGAAAACATATATTTTTCTTTAAGAACTGTGTATAACTCCTGTGAGTCACTTGTAAAATCTAATGAACTCCTTGTTGTACTTGCAAATCAGCGTAAATTTGACATTACCCCAAAAGGTTGATATGATTTTGCATAATGTGAGGAATATTTAGATCAATCCCTGGGAATTATTTTGCCTTATAGCTTTTAAATTTTCTGTAGACATGTGATATTCAAATTACTAATTAACTTTAAAAACTGTATCTTTCCAGAGTATGAATTGTCTATTTATTTACCATTAAAGCATTTATCCAGTATACTTCTTCAAAAGGAAAATCACCTTAATTCATGTTTGTCTGTTACTTATAAATAATTGTACAAATAATATTTGTGGTTTTATCAATCATTTTGTGATATAGGGTTGATATTGACCATCTGCTCAGAAAATTTGTTTACTTAGGACTATATGATAATATTTTTAATGCCATCAGATTGTCATAAGTGAAAACTTATATGGTATTTTCATAAGATATGATTAAGTTAATCCAAATATAACAGACCTCTAGGGAATACCTCACTGTGCCAAGTGACAGGAATTCTAAGTCTAATGTTGATGTCCTTCTGTTAGTTTTAACTGGCAGTTAGGGCTTTTTGTGATGTCAAAGAAAAAAGAAGATTTCTTTAAATATGCAAACAAACAAACAGATAAGTCTTAGTCACAGTCTAAACAAAAAATAATAATTTTACCATAAGCAAGTAATTAAATTAATTTGGTCTAATTGCATCATATAAGTAACTTGTGTTACCAATACCTGCTGCACTCAGTCCTTCAAATGGCTCCATTTCCTCTCGTCTCTTTCCTCTAAATCAGAGAGGAAGTGTAAAAACTACCCAGCCCTCTAAGGACCAAGGTGGAGCAATTGACTCTATGCCCAAAGAAAGGGCACAGCTAGAACTGGGAGAGGAACACAAGTCTGGAGGCCAATTCATGCAGGCACAAGGGGAAGGTGCGGAGCAAGGCACAAATGAATGGAAAGGTCCAGCCAAGTTCTGCCCAAGACTCTCTTTGTTAACCGATGGTGTGTCAGTTGGACAGTCCTGAGATAAAGGAACTGCTCAGAACCCAACACACCAGCTGTACAGTCTTCTGACTGAAAGGGTTTAATGACTTCTGATCTCGACACTGGTGAAAGAACTCTGTTATCCATCCTTTTGGTGTATGTAATGACTGGTGTGGTAGCCAGCCCACTGCAGTATCCCTCATGAATTCTTCCACGGTTTATGTAGGGCTGATCCTTCACTCTTGGTTTATGATATTGCCAGGAGGAAGTGGACATGAGCATGACTTGGGAGACAGCAACTTATTCCAGGATGTGTTTGTCAGTGCCAGTAACATTCGATCTTCTGTTCCTAATTGAGAGGCATAAATAAGAAGTTTGCAGAAAGATAGAAGTGGGGTTTCCTATTATCCACCTACAAGACCGCTGGCAATTGGGTGTCTGCCCACTATGACCTTCTTCACCATCAATCCATAAGTAAAATAACATCACAAAACCACCAAAAGCACTTCAAAGTATCAGAATACATGCATGGCCTTGGTTTGCAACTTCTATAAATCTACACTTATGTTAGCAGGTCCCAGAAATATAAATGTAGGAATCAGAGAATTCTGGAAAACCCAACTGTAAAATACAGGAGATTTACCAGAAAATCAATCTTCCCTGAGTCTTTTTCCCAGCACCGTTTTTTATGATCTCCACAGCTTTTGGTTTACTCGGAGGAGAATTCCTTCCTTGGTAAAGCTGAGAATCTGTGGACATTCATGCTCACCGTGTTTGATAGGCAAGGCGGCACAGGATTTAAAATGGAAGTTTCTCAAACCACATTGTAGTGTTGAAGTCCAAGCTCTACTCTTCTTTGGCATTTAACTTTATTTGCTTAATTTGTGTCTCAATTAATTCACCTTTAAAGTGGATATCAGATTACTACCTGATTAGCATGTTGTGAAGATTAAATGAGATAACATTCTCAAGTTTTAGGAAAGCGCCTGATATTTGGTAAGAAGTAAAAAAAAAAAAAAAAGCAAAAAGAGATAGCTATAATTCTGTCAATATTGTATCCCTTTTCAGTTAAGAAAGTATGACAATGGCTTACATGGCTCTTGTCTGGTGGCAGGAGGTGCCTGTGGGGTGTAAGTGGGCAGCTGATATTTTTACTTTCAATCCCACCACGTTAGACAGATGTCAGCCATAGCACTAGGAAATATTTTGGAAACGTCAGTTGTGTAAAATTTCTGTCTTATCCACAATAGCCAAGTACTAAGGTGATGATAAGGTTTTTTTCTTGAACTAATTTTAGATATTTGAGGGGAAAAAGCCACCCATCTCCCACCATTCCCTCCTCCAGAAAAACCCCTTGGCATACAAATAAACTGTAATTAAACTAGAATTTTGTGTGACTATTTTTGCTCGTTAATATATTCATTAAGTAAACTAAGTTTGAGGAGGAAGAGAGGAAATTGGGGTAAGATATTTGAACCAAAGATGGATGGAAGGTGATGTAGTCTGCTGGCAGAGATTCAATCCCCGGATTATTAGGGATGATGGGGGAACAATAATCTAGAAGTGGCAATACCAAACCGCGGGACCCAGTAGCAGAAAAGCTGCTTCAGGAAAAAGATAAATGAATAAAAACCAGCTTCTACATAAGATTGTTGGTACAAAAACTGTATCCTCAAGGGAAATATAGATTTGAGTTAAAATAAGAAAGTAAAGGGAATGCTCATATAAATGGAATCACACAATGTGTGGTCTTTTGTGACTGGCTTCTTTTACTTATCACAGTGTTTTCAAAGTTCATCTATGCGGTATTTGTTAGTACTTTTGTTTACCCGTCAGTTGATGGACTTTGGGTTGTCTCTACTTTTTGGCTATTAAGAGTAATGCTCCTATGAACATTTGTGTACAAATTGTTGTGTGGCGTATATTTTTGTTTTCTCTTGGGCATACATCCAGAAGTGAAGTTATAAGTCATAATGGTAACTCTATGTTCATCATTTCAAGGGACTTCTAAACTATTTTCCAAGTCATAGTACCATTTTATATTCCCACTAGCAATGTACAGGGAATCCAGTTTCTCAAAATCTTCACCTACTCTTGTTATTGCCCATCTTTTAGGGTCTTCAAATGTGTCCTGGTCTCAGCTGCAGTTTGTTGCTACCTGATGGCATTTGTAGAGACCAGCTTAAGTATGGATAGGAAAGATCATGGGTTCTGTTGTTGTCTGGGACTTGCAGGAGAATAGTAACAGTCCCACTAATCTGCTTAAATGGCGTGATTTGAGGGATTGACCCCGAGGGCCTGATTGAGGGAGCTAGGCTGGGAAAGTAAAAGGGATGTAAGAACCCAATCTCCACCTTTTCCTTTCCTAAGAAACGATTGCTGTGATTTCCCTGGGCACACACCTCTTCCTTCTCCCCTCTCTCTTCACCCCTCCACTCAAGGTTAGAACCTTAGCCAAGTCCAGTTTGAGAATCATGACTGGCCACAGGACAGGAACCAATGGTTAATCATGGTTGATCCAAATTGACGTTATTTCTACTCATGTATTTTTTCTTTCTCCACTAGAAAGTGATCTCTATTTGGGCAAAGATTTTGTCTATTTTGTTTATTGTTGACTCCTGCTCCTAGGCTAGTGTCTAGCCCATAGCAGACATTCTAGAAAATAATCATTGAGTGAATGAATTGTTGACATTTTCTACAGTAACACACAATTCCAAAAGAAAGAAATAATTTTGTGGGAAAATTTCTGAGGAAAAGAAAGCGATATCTGAGAATTTTAATTCTAAGCCAAAAAAAAAAATCTATATTTACACATGATAACAATGAATCAAAAACTGTAAGTATGTATTAGGGGTAACAAATGAAAACTGATAAAAAATCTACTAGACAATTTAAATAGAGTCAATGATGAGATAAATAAATCATAATTCAGGAGTGCAGAAACTATGAAACAGAACTGGTAAGGATTATTGCATTTATTTATACAGACAACTAAGACTAAATGATTGTAGAAATCATTGCCACATGATACAATATAAAGCCCATAAACTTTGAAAAGTAAAACTATTACCCATAAACTCAAGAGATAGGAAAGGAAATTAGTGCACTAATTATGTTATCGTGCATAGCATTTAAATATTGCACAGAAATAAAATATAGTAAAAATTATGCATAGTTAAGAACTAACAGCATTATGATTGAATCTTCATAAAGACTGTTTTTTATTGTTTTTCTTAAATTTAGAGAAATCTTATAAGATTTAGTAACTCTTAAGATGATGAACCCTAAGGATGAAATTTAGCAAATCTTTCAATTATACCCTAATTTCTTTTCTTCCTCTTTTTGCTTGAGGAAAGTTGTTGTTGAGCTAACATCTGTTCCAGTCGTCCTCTGTTCCATGTGGGAGGCCACCACAGCATGCTTGACAAGCAGTATGTAGGTCCGCACCCAGGATCCAAACCTGTAAACTCTGGGCTGCTGAAGCGGAGCATGCAAACTTAACCACTACACCACTGGGCCAGTTCCACTAATTTATTTTTTAAATTAGCTTTATAAAATTATTTAATTTGAAGCAAAATGCGCTTAGGTAAGATAACCTTTATTACTTTTTTATGTGGTGCCATTACTGGCTGCCTGTATCAATTTAATCTATCAGTTTATCTAATGTCCATCAGTTTAGTTGGCTGTCCCTCCCTCAGTCTTCCAATGCATATCTCCATTTATCTTTATATAAGCATGAAGTCAAATCTGAGAGGATATACACTAAATGTGCTGAGCGGTGAGATTTGAGATATTATTCCTCTTTCTCTTTTTTACTTTTTTTTATATTTCTTGAAAATTTTTATAATGAACATAGATCATTTGTATAGGAAATGTTAAAGACTTTTTTTAAGTTAAAAAGAAAAGGCAGACCAATAAAGGAAGGCAATACTGGAATAGGAATATCAACCAGAAATGTAAATGCTTTTAAAACACAGGGATAGATTATTTAACACAAGTAATTTAAATTCCGGTATATTGCTGAACACTCATTTCCATAAATATCGCACTCATGATTCATCTCAGTTTATCTTGAGCATTCTGTCTATTCTACACATCCTGACTAACACGATGACATTATTATTATTTTATTATCACTCTTTCAGAATTTATCATTTTAATGTTCAGATGATCCAGCTATTAATCACTTCATTTTTTTTAGAATTTGGAATGCTCGAATAGTTTTTCTTAAGTCTTGGAATATATTTGCTTATATTTTTACTGTAAAGAAAGCATGAAAGAGAAAGTAAAAGCTGGATGTGTTGGGGTCTGAGTAGATACTGTTTTTCTGCTACAGGTCTGTCCACTGACACAGATTGGCTAGCGATCAAACAAAGCTAGTTCTAGTCAACACCTGGCTGGACCTTCCCCATGCATGCCTACATAAACTAGCCTGAGGATCTGTGCTGTGTCACTTAGTTCTAGCTGTGCCCTCTTTTTCAGCATAGATTCAGCTTCTCCTTGGCTCTCATAGGGTTGGGTAAAATTTCCACACACATAGGCTGGTTCCAAACCACCTGTTATGTGATTCTAAGCTCTGAGGGTAGAGAATTAAAAACCCTCCGAGATTCCCAGTTATGAAGATTCTCTGGGCTTCATTGTCAGACTTCTCATTCTTGGTTTCATCAGTTCTACAGATTCTGACCTTCTTTGCTTAGTATTCGTCTGTCACAGTTTTCATTTGGTAACCAAGGTAGAGTTAGTTTGCTTTGTTTGTATCCTGGTATAACTTATTGAGCAAATACACATGCACCCTTTGCAAAAGAATCTCTTAATTCCCACAGACAGCAGAATTTAATCCATGTTAATAAATAGAGATATTTTCCTAAAGACAGTTTAATCTATGAAAAAAAGAATCATAAGTTCCCGACAAGAATTATCAATAATATTGACTTTCTACTTATTAATTTTTAAAATCATTTTTACAAACAGAGCAATAATTTACAGGATTGAGATCTCATAAGATTTCTCTTGATTCAACTTTATTTCAAAAGTTCAAGATTAGCAGCTATTTTTGGTGGCTTTGCCATAAGAATTGTTAGGAATAAAGGAGACTTTTGTCCCCCACTCTCACCCCACACAAACACACACATTTGCATTACTACACATATATGCATACATGCATCATGTGTAATTCAGTCCTCTGAAAGGAAGAAGCTGTTCCAGTTAACGTAGAGCACTGCATTTCATACTTATTCATTCATTTCATACTTATTCTCCCCATTCAAATATCGAAAAAAAGATATTTTTTTCAGGTCCCTGATGACATGTTTACTAGGTGTCATAACTGAAATGAACATTTTATAATTGAATATTCTATACAGAAAAATCTGTTATCCATTCTAGTTGCAATTGGCAGATGAGTCATTTAGTGGATTCGTTAGCACTGAATGAAACTCAAGAACTTGAGACATTTACAAATATTACAATTATCAGGATTCTTTACATTAGATTAGCTGGTTATTGTAAAAATATGAAAATAAAAATCAGTCTGAAAATATTGGGAAAATAAATAATTTGAGGACAGATTAGTTTTGATATTTTCTTAAAACCATGTTGCTTCCTTTTCCATTGTAAGTAATAAGCCAAGGTGAACTTTACACCAAGGATGTAGTCCTCGGCAGAAAGGCAGTCAGGAAAGTGCTATGGTAGGTGATTGGTAGCTGGTTTTCGGTCTTCTTTTCCTGCTCCAGCAGAATCAGTTATGCAGTTGTCATTTTAGCATATAATAACTCTCCTTGAAATCAATATTGGCTGACTATATTAATGAGGTGAGCTATTGATAGATATGCCATGGACCTTCAATGGCTGTCGCTTTTCATTGCAACCTCAAATTCCAGTACATTATCAGTGCTATTATTTACCAGATATTGATTTACTCTTAGATAACTCTGCTTTTGGCAGAATCACTACGTATTATTTTGAGTTTGAGTGCTACTAGATACTCAATATTGCTGAGAACATATAACATAGAACCCATTTGTAAAAGCTACACTGGATTTGGGCAAAATTGGAAGATTCCAAAATACTTCCATTACTTAAAAGCAGATGGATAGTTGCTGATGTCTTTCATGTAATATCTACAGTTAACCATAGCGTGGAGCAATGAATGATAATCCTGAAGAGGACATTTCTTGAGTGCTTACTACATTACAGCCACTTTACCAATGTCAACTCAGCTAGACTTCCCAACAACCCTATGAGCTTGGAATTTCTAGAAGGTTTAACACTTGAAGCAACTTGCCCTAAATCATAACTAGTGGGTGGTGAAGTTGGATTTGAAGTCAAGTCTGCTTCCAAAGCACTTCAGTCTAACACAGAGACTCTCAACTGCACATCCCAAGCCTCTGTTTCCATCCTATGTACCCCGCTAACCTTCTATTGGTAACTATTGTCATCATCCTCCTCGTAATTGCTATTTGAGTATACATTATATTCCAGCATTCTGCAGGTGATGCTTCTCATATACCACAGATGTTAACAACCATACAAGGCTGTACATGTTCTTGCTATTTTAATCTTCTGCACAATTCCAGAGGGAAAATTTCACTCAAAAGATAAAGCTCTGTTTCAGGTGGTACCATTTTTTACCTTGTGGCAATCCAGCCCCAACAATTGTATATAGTAAATACATCTTTCTCCATTTTACAGAAAGGCCAACAGGGATGCAGAATGGTTAAGTAAATGCTTGAAGTTCACATATCTAGTAAACGGTGAACCTGAACTTTGAGCGCTGTGTTGTTAACTTGAACGTAATTTAAGATAATTAATTGTTTTGTATTAGTTTTCTTTTGTTGCTGTAGCAAATTACCAAATACAGTGGCTTAAAATAAGACAAATTTATTATCTTACACTGCTGGGAGTGAGGAGTCTAAAATAGGATGGCTGGGCTACATTACTTCTGGAGTCTTTAGAGGAGAATCAGCTTCCTTGCTTTCCCAGCTCCTAGAGGCTGCCAACATTCCTTGTCTCAGGGCCTCACATCATTCTGACCTCTGCTTCTGTCTTCACATCTCCCTTTCTGACTCTGATCCTCCTGCCTCCTTCTTTCACTTATAGTGATCCTTGTGATTCATAGGGCCCACCTTGACAATCCAGGTTAATCTCCCCATTTTGAAGTCAGCTGATTAGCAACTTTAATTCTGTCGGCAGCTTTAATTACTCTTGGCCATGGAACATAACATTGTCACATTCTAGGGATTAGGATATGGACATCTTTGATGAGGGCATTATTCTGCCCACCACAGTTTCCTAGTTACATTGAGATGTGGTTAACTTCATGATTAGTTCACAAATCAGTAGAGCCGGGCTGCCTGGGGTTGAATTCCAGCTCTCCTATTCACCAGCTGTGTGTCCCTGAGCATGTTAGTGAATCTTTTTGTGCTTCAGTTCCCTCGTCTATAAAATAGAGATAATACCAGCATCTTTCTCTTGGATTGACGAGGAATACAATGATTATTTGTAAAACATTTAAAACAATACCTGGTACCTAGAAGGTGCCATATAATTATTAGCTAAAATATAAGAAGAATTCCTCTATTGATGAGATATAAATGAAAGTCATTGATATTACAGAAGTCACATAAATATTTGAATGTAATGGTCTAACGTAGACACATAATTATAAAATTTAGATAATGATTACACAACACATGACTTGTTCAATTCCTGATTTAAATATGACAATAAAAAATCAACGCCTACTTGCAAGTAGGAACCACTGTTATTCAATTAGGATGACATACAAGTTGTCAGGAAGACCAGTAGGAGTGGAGAACTGACAAGAGTTTCTGCCTGAAGCAAGGCTTCTGTCCTAGAAACCAGGACCCATCCCCCTGAGAGCAGAAAGCAGCTCTAGGAGATGATTCATTTGGGTTCCTATGCCCTAATAATAAGCAAGAAAAGTTTCCATCCTCTCAGAAACCAGACACGCTTCCTCTTTCACATAGAAAGGTATGGTGTTGAAAGGGGGCAGTGCGTGTGGGAGCCCCATGTCATTTTCCTCATTGGTCCCAATCACACTCATACAGATGCACACAGACTCACCACAGGTCTTTACGGGTGATAGAAGGAAGAAGATGAGAAGCCTGGTGGGAGAATCAGAATTGCTGAGGAGACTCTATCCTTCCCTAAGATCTCAGAAATCAAATTAGGAAGACAGCCTCTCCTGTAGGAAGATGACCTATCAATGGTTCTGTTAGACACGTCGTGGAACTGGACATCCATCCTACCATCTTATTCCCTTCTTTAGACATTCCAGAGGCTCATTCTGTAATCTCTATAGGGCATCAGAATTAGTGGGTAGATTAAAGTCATACAGATGCCTGCTCCCTATCACAAACCTACTTTCTAAACATCTGCTGAGAACTGCAGCAATAGAAAGGGTCATTCGATTTGTTTTCTTTAAATATAAGTTTATACTGCGATGGAGAGGAAAAGAAACTGGAGTAGGAAGATGCCTGGGTTGTGAGCCTGACTGACCCATTCTAACAGGGTGACCTTGGACAGGACACAAGACTCAAAATCTTCGAGCCTGGGTTTCCTGTGTGTCTACAGGGGAAAACAACACCAACATGCAGACTAATTATGGGCTTAGAGTTCCTCTATGTAGAATGCCTAAAACTTGGTCAGGGGTATGAACACACAAAATATGTTATATACTATTAAAAGAGGGGAAAAGAAAGTCTTGAATTGAAGGTAGCCACTGACCAATCTTTAGCAATGATAACTGGCCCAAGAGAGTGGATGTGTACGTGTGTGTGTGTGTGTAATTCCATATCCACGTACAAAATTTTGCATGCATACACACACATTTGATGTGTGTTATCAGTATGATGAATATAATAATAGTTTTTAATAGATAGGTTCTGGAGATTCTTTCAAATAATGTACAATACACACAAGAAGACCAGAGGTACTTTATCTTGGTTTTATTATGGTTGGTTTTATTAGGGCACATCCCAGAACACTCCATATATGCAATAAACCCTTTAAGTGGTTGCAAGATTTTGTAGGTTTGTGAAATTCCTGGGAAAGTATCTTTAGCTTTTTTCAAATTCTCAATGTCGCTTTTGACGTGCTTACCAACTACTAAGAACACTGGCCTAGAGCCTTCTATATAGTAAATAGAAAGACATTTAGAAATATGTTTGGGAGAACATTCAAAGACAACTCTGGTCTTGAGTCAAAATTAGACTTAGAATAAAATTCCGGAATCACAGAATATTAGAATTGAAAGAAACCATTGAGGCAGCAGATGTCCTTAATGTACCGAGAGTGAACTGAAGTCCAGAGAAGTAAAGAGACTGATCTAAATGGACAATTGGTATTTAGCATTGCTACTGTTGGAACTCAGACTGTCAAATCTTGCCCCAAAGTTTTCCTCTGTAAGTTACTTCTTGTTTGTGTATATCTCCAAAGAGGGACCCAGATAACTGTGAAAAGTGACTGCCGTTCAGAAAAAAATGTTAATACATTCTCAAAACAGTACCTATAAAAACAGCTACTATCATGCAGCTAGCATAAGGAAGATTGTGGATGTCTAGCAAATTAACACTTGACAATTCAGAGTGCCAACCAGTGCTAATTTCATTTACTGTAATACTGTAAATGGAGTAGGTATTTGGCAGCCTACGACTTAATACCATCTGGCATGAGAAATTTATGATTCATCCACACAACTAGATTTTTAAAAAATTTATTTCGTTTTCGGTTAGAGAATGCACTTGACTACTGGCTTGAAGGACAGTAACTTGATGCTTTTCAAACTGAATCACCACGCTTTTATATACAGCAACTAGATTTTTTCTCTGGGAGTATATGTGACTATCATAATTTTTAATGAGCCTTAATATTTTCAAGAGTGATAAATTATGCAAATATTAATCTGTTGTCTTTTAGTTTTCCTTTTCCATATTGTGTTTTCATTCAGCCCTCCACCCTGGCTAAACCATGAGGCTTATTGTCACAGAGAATCAGAAAATTATCCCATTCAGACCAGAGATGCTATTTATGGATCTTGAGATTCAATATTAACTAGCCTTTTAAGTAAGAGGAGAGTTTTGAAAGCCAGAATCTTTGAACAGAAAGGAATTTCTAAACAACGATGTCTTCCCTTTAGTGCTAGATCTGGAGGTTTAGATTACAGAGTGTGAACATAGGCCCCATTAGTACTGAAAACTTAAGATGATAGATACAGGAAGAGGAAAGTCACTTATTTCAGACTGAAACTGAAATGAGTGGAGCTAAAGAACTAAAAGTGTGGAACTAAGGAACCCTTCCATGAAATCACATAAGCTCCTACCCTCCCTCCCACAGACCCAGATGCCACATTGGAAGGAAGCACAAGGTGTCAGGTGGCTGAAGGCCAGGATGTTTATGAAAAACAGATAAAATACCTAAAGATAATTATATACGCATTTAAATACTTAAAATTATTAGATAGGCAAAAGATTACTGTTAGATTAAATAGAAATAGACAAAACTAGTTATAGATAGGCAGTAGACAGATTTGCCCCTCACCCTAAGGAGATAGAAAGATAACGAGGATGATTAAATTGTAGAAAGAAAAATGAAGTGCATTGTTTTCACACATCTAGAGTAATCTAAGTAAATATTCAAAGACACAAAATAGCTGTCATTTACAGAGAAAGATGCTTTGTGCTAGATATCTTGTGTACATTATTTCATTTGATCTTTCCAACAACTCAATGAGATTAACTTATCATATAGTAAAACAAAATCGACTTCATACAATTTAAAGAAATGCCCAGAAACAATTATGTGGAATGTACACTCAGTTAAGAAGTGGCATCTGTCTTTAGTGGACTTACCCTTGTGACATTGCTAGCCATTGATTTTGATCTCATTGTGCCAGGCAAACAGAATTATCCCCAGAGTAGCCAGAAGTGCTAGATGCCATTTCTTTTATTTTTTCTCAGTGACATTGAATTGTTCTATCTTCAATCACTTTCCCTGAGAATGCTTCACTTAGCTTTAAAAGATAAATTAATAACAATACTACTTACACTAGTTAATATATTCCTTTTATCATAGTTTTTCTGAATAAACCATTCAAGAAGAATAAGATACAATGGTTGGAATTTCAGGCATTATGTCAGCATAGGAAAAAATGTTTGTACAAAGGGGATTATCTGGCACACTTCGAAACTCTCCAACTCAATCTTGTCTGCCCAACTTCTTGCATTTTAGCTCTAGAATAGTTCATATTATGTAGAAGTGGAGATGCAGTTCATGGTATCATGAATAAGAACTTTATTGCTAGGAAATTGCTTAGACCAAAGCTCTATAAAATTTTCATTGCTCATCGGTCATTATACGTATGCTCAATTACTTTTAGAACAGGACATTTCTCTTCAATCTCTTACCATTTAATCCATCATGAAACAATTCTTATGATTATCATTTGGTCCATTTGATGGGAGCACATGTGTGTGACAATGCTGGTTCCTATTAAGGGGTGATCAAGATTTTCCCAAGGAAGAAATCTTTTATGAGGTGCAACTCAAAATTAGGAACAAAGGAGAGTATCACCAATTAATAACAAGTTTTACATTTTGATCTTACTTAAAGGAGAAAAATATATATGTAAGAACAATCTGTGAAATGTAAATTAACAAGCGCATAAGGAGATGCATACGTTTTGGTGGCCTTCTCTTTACCTGTTGATTCTCCTGCCCTAGGGTTATTGGGATGGCTGAACACATCACAATGACCCTGGTCAGATGAGATTGACAACAGTGATTGTCATGTATACTCACAGCCCAAGAGAAGAGGACTCAACATGGCATGGAGGATCACACAGGGGTTGCATTCAGGAGCACAGTGAACAAGCAGGGTCCGTGGAAGTGAGGCTTTGTAGTAACAAGTGGGTGTAGTGGCTTCTGGTTCCTGGAGGATGTGATTGGCTTGTTTGGGTAATTATCTGGGCTATCAGGCAATTGAATCCACTACTTAGGGATAAGCAGGCACTGTGATTGGTTTCTATGACAAGGGTTGGGTTAGGGGACCTTCACTGTGGGTGTAGCGAGGGCAGCGGGATTTTGGTTAGGTCATTGTGGGCCTTCCCAGTTTTCCCCAGATAATATCAGCCCTTGATTTGAAGCCTTACACCACATCATAGTACAGGCATACACAGACACACACACAGGTCTGCTGCTCATCTCGAGACTTGGCTATTTGCTCCTCTTTCTACCTGTGGCTGCTAAAAATCACACCAAATTTGTTAAACTCTCTTGCAAAGTAGTTATTATAGCTATTGTTAAATCATAGAAAGCACATATTTTAATATTACTCTAATTTTTCTACATTCTGTTACATCTTAAGCTTTTAGTTAAGACTTATACAAAGATACTATGAACTTCCAGAAAAAGAAATCTTATTGTTTAATTTCATTATTTGACGTTTTTTTGCAGTAAAATTTTGATCTCAAGGAATGTCTCGAAAGGTTATTACTAGAGCACATGATTTTGTATGTAACATTCTTTTTTTCTCAAAATAATTTTTTTGGGGGATGTGTCCAAATGCTGACCACACATTTAGCCTGGTGTACAACACAGGTAACAGAATTTATTTTCCAATGGGGACAAGGGTCCACAGCCAGTGCAAATCAAGTCCAGTTCCACAAAACAAGAGATTTTCAAAGGGACATGGGAACTTGAAAAAAAAGTGAACTAGGACCAGCCCCTTGGTCACTTCTAGAAAGTATCACGTCAGAAGAGTGGTGGACATTTAGCTTAGAAAATCCAGAGCAGCACCTGCTCATCAAATTCACTGAAGCATGTACAGTGTTAAAGAACTGTTTCAGAAATAATATAAAACCATCCTGAATCTTGACACATGGGAGTGTTGAGACAGAGGAAGGAGGTTAGATAAGTACCCAGAGGGATTTTCTTAACTACAGCTGTGAGGAAGACTAAACTATTCCATTCCTCTCCAGCCCACAGAAAGCTGTAAGAGGAAGACCTCCTCGTAATTATACAGAAGATGAAGAATTTTTTTTGTTTTAAAAAAACGCAGAGTGTAGCTCTTTTCTTTAGCTGTAGCCCTGTCGTTGAGACTTAGATCCTGGCGATGACATCTAAGTGAAAGTGCATGGCTGCAATCCTAATTAGTGGCCACCCTATTTAATTTACCCTACAGCACTGAGGTAAAAACCTGATTAAAAAGAGAGCCCTGAAGGCTACCAAGTTGGTTCACTGTTTGACCACGAAAGAACATTTCAAAAGTACAACTCTACCTGGAAATTTGTGGAAACTTTTCTAGCTTCTTCTAATTGAACTATGGAAATTGATCACATAGGGGACAGAGGAGTCATATTTGACTACTGAGCACAGCAGGATTTCAATGAGGGAGCATCAGTTAAATCTTCTAGACCAGAGATGACCTTGTGCCAGCCTGACCTGCCAACCCTTGAGTACATCCGAAGGTATGTGGACCATGACCCACACATATGCCAAGTCCGCAAAAGTTTTTGCTAACACGAGCCTTTCAGAACAATCCTCTTTAGGACAAATTTTACTCGAAAAAACTCAGGCAGATGAGGAGAGTGAAGTTTTGTGAAGTTTGCTTGACGTGACTTCTTAGGGCTTCCTCAGAAACCCAGGCTAGTAAGTGGCTCTTTAGGGCATTATCTGTTCATAAGTAACGAACTATGAAAGAAGGAGCATTGAGAACCAAGTGGAATATAAACTGGGAAAAATGGATTGAAATTAAGGTGATATTTTGATAGGAGTTGGCAGTGGGACAAGACAAGGATTACTGGACAGCTCAGGGTAGAGGGTGACATTTAGTGGCTTTTCCAGGTTATCTGGATATCAGAATGTTGGAGTTTTATTTATTCATTCTTCTTTTAATAATGCCTCTTGTGATTTCAATGGACTTGTTGCTGTAGTTTAAAAATTTCTTTTCACTGAAAGTTTGATCTATACATTTATGATTGTGGTGATGGCACGGGTTAATGCTTATGTCTGAACTCATCAAATTCCATTCAGTAAATCATCCAGTTTTTTGTATATCAATTATACATTAATAAAGGTATAAAAAAAGATTCCATGAATTTTGCATTTTGAAAAAGGAATGATTTATGAATAATTAGTCTGTGTTCTTTTCTGACTCACCTAGAGGAACACTTAGATTAAGATTAACTTAAATTTCATATTTTGAAATAAAAGCTGAAATAAAAATACAAATCCGCATGTGAGCAAGTAAAGCATTGAGTTTCACACATGGTAAAAGTTTTATTTTCCAGAAACTATTTTTTTTTTTTGGCTGAGGAAGATTGGCTCTGAGTTAATATCTGTGCCCATATTCCTCTATTTTATATGTGGGACGTCTGCCACAGTATGGCTTGATAAGTGGTGCATAGGTCTGCACCTGGGATCCAAACTGGTGAACCCAGGGCCGCAGAAGCAGAGCACATGAACTTAACCACTATGCCACCGGGCCAGCCTCAACAATGATTATGCCTTTTGATGACTAAATTTTTGCTTCTATAACATACAAGTAATGATATCTGTCCTGGTCACTGTGTGAGAGGGTGGTAATGGGACTTTAAATGAGATGATATATATGTTAAATGTGTTTTAAAAATTATAAATGGTAATATACATAAAATATATTATTATTAAAATTGGAAAGTTGTTATTTTTTAATCTTACCTAAGTTTCTATTTCATTGACTGTCGTTTCCATCATTTCACAGTCTAGCCCCTGAAACCACCACAAAATTCATACAGAAAGAAAAATAAAGCAATGGTAATAGAGAAAAATGTAAAACAGACAAAAGAGAGTAGAAGAAAGAGAAGAAGATTTGGTACAACCTATTTGGCTGCATGTGGGATTATTCAAGAAACATTTCAGTTTTAAAGAAATCATTTATAAAAGTTGCTGGTGTAAATCCTCTGAAGATGATGCAGCAATATTGAGAGCAGTTAATCTGGATGCAAAGAGAAATGTCCTATTTTATTTTATGAGACTAGTGATACATACAGCATTTGCCAACTACGGTATTTCAGAAGATGTTCATGTGGCAGAAATCCATTTTTAACTCTCAGTTTTTGGAGGTCATTCTGCCCTTCATTACTTGTAACCCCAGTGCTGCGAGCACGTGAAATACATTTAATCTTGCTTCCAGAGTATGACATGAGTTCCTCCTTCTCTCCATTCCCTAGTTCCTCCTTTGTTGCAGTGAGTTTTAAAAGTCCTTTTAAGTGCCTGGTGTCTAAATGTTACATGTCTTGATTCTTATTCTTTTTCCTTTGCCTCAAAAAAAAAAAGGCATTGCTACAATTTATGAATCATCGCCAAAATAGTGTTCCTCTACATATTGTGAGAAATAGTAACTAATCCAAGTTTTCAAATTCACAATGAATTTTAGAGGTTATTTTTTAATTACGAGAAAAGCTGATGCTAGTATTTACTCCTGGAAGTAATTGTATATGTTCTCTTTAGGCCAATAAAAATCATCATTCATTCATTCACTCCTTCATTTATTCAGGGTAATCATCGAAATCTTCCTGTGAGCTGAGCGTTGTTCTATATGCTGAGGACAAGGCACGGAGCACAAGAGATGAAGTCTTTGCTATGATGATGTTGACATTCCTATTTCTAAGAGGAGGAGACAGGAAATAAGAAAGCAAATACCAAATGAAGCACTTTCCTTTAGTTACAGATGTAGAAAAATGAGGCAGAGTAAAGTAACAGATGGGGAAGGGGTAGAGACAGAAGTTGCTATTTGCATTAGCGGGTTAGGAGAGCCTTTCTTAGCAGAGACCCAAATGATTTGAAATCATCTAAAATTGATCCAGAAGGTTCAGGGAGAAGGTGCAGCAACTGAAGTTCCTGACATAAGAGCAAGCTTGGTCCTTGTGAAGGAGAGAGAATGAGGCAAAGGCGTAAAGAGTGAGGCCAGAGAAGTAGGAGGGGCCGTGTCTCTTGGAGCATCACACAGTAGGTTAAGATCGGGTTTCATCCAGTGTGATATGAATACACTGGAGCATATGAGCAGGGAAGTGGTATAATGTGACTTATGTTTTAAGAAGATCAATCTTGCTGGCCCATGCACTATGAAGTGACAGAATGTAAGCGAGCAGGAATGGAAGCAGGGAGATTGATTAGGAGGCAAGATATGAGAGTTGGGATTGGCATGGTGACAGCAAGCTTGTTTTGAAGAAGTGCTGATGGATTGGCATGGAATGTGAGAGACATATAGGTATGACACCCCGAACTATGTCCCTTGCACATGGGAGGGTGGTAATGCCAAGATAATGCCTGTTGGAGGAGTATGTTTCAAGAGTCCAGAGTTAGGATTCAGTTGCAGACAACAGAAACCATCTGGCTAGTTGTATTTCATACTTGGTATTAGGTAGCTGACAAAAGTTTTGGAAGGATTTGAAGATCAACTTTTATGCTGAGCTTCCTGGGGAAATGCCCCACCCTTAGAATCACGCTTCCTTTGCCATGACTGAGGAAGCTGCCACCTCCACTGCACAAAGTCATGTGGTCAACAAGTTCCGTCCTTTGTCATGAGCCATGCCTGTACAAGTTTCATATAACTCCATTCCTAATCTAAGCCTTGAGTATGTATATCTGTTTGGCTGACCTTAACTTATATGGGGTAGCCTGACTGTAAGAAAGTCTTGACAAGTTACTTTACAGCTTCTCAGCCTTTATAGTTCAAAAGCGTACAATAGAACAGGATTGCAATAGATACAGACTGAGCCAATCCACAAAGGGATAGGGGGACCAAACAATGTGTTTTAGACATATTAAATATAACCTGCCTGTTTGACATACTTGTGGAGATAATGAGTAGTAGATGGTGAGATATGGAAGCCTAGAACTCATGGAAGAAATTATGAACTAGGGATGAAAGTTAAGCATCATCAGCTTATGGGAGTTTGTAAAACTGGAACTTACTGAGATCATTTAGGGAATTAATATAGATAGAAAAGAGGATCAGGCAAAGGATCATTTAGAGGTCAGGAGGAGGAGCTAGCAAGGGAGACTGAGAAAGAGAGGAAGGGGGATAGGAGGAAAACAGGAGAAGATGATGTCCTGCAATGCAAACAGGGAAAGGAACCATGACCATTCATATAAAATCACTGGGAGTTAAGACTCCATCACGAAGACTTGAACATAAGATTGGGTTGAACAAGTACTATTTCAGTGGAATATCAGGGACAGAAGTCTGAGGAGGTTGATGATGTGAGGAAGTGGAGATAGGGTATGAACAGCACTTTAGGGACATCTCACTATATGCATTTGAGGTTAGAAAAACCCTCAGAAACGTTTGATAGCTGGACGGAGACTTAGGACCAAAGGGGCGTCTTTTAAATAAAAAAGAACAATATTACACAGTGTTTCACTGCTCATGGAGATAACGGATTAGATCCTTTGAGGCTTTGCTCATTTCTTTGTGGGAATGGGAAGAATGCTTCCCATTCTTGTCTGAGGACAATGTGTTAAATCTTTCTGTGCTATGTCATTTCATGACCAGAGTCAAATAGATCTGACACATGAAAATAACTCATTTTTAAATATGTGTTTCTAATATTGTGTATTTTATTGTTTATGCAATTAATATATTCTAACTACATGAAGAAAGTTGTTTTTTGTTTTTTTAAACAATTTTCCTAATTTGAGTTATTGAATTTCAACTGATGAGATAAGATCTCTCTCTGAGCAAGAGAGATTCAATCACTTTGGGAGGAAAATTAATCACTAAAAGTGGAACTAACTATAGAAATTATGCCGTTGCAATGATTTACTCTTTTTTTTTTTTTGGTATGAAAGTATTTATTATAGGTTAAAACAAGTAAATCCTATTATAGGGGAAAAACACAATTCCATTATATTTTTTTCTACGTAATTTGCTTTTTTTGAAAGAGATCACTGAGAACTGTATTTCCAGATTAGCCTGCCAATGACTCAGGCTTGTCTTGTTATCATGCCCAATCATGGGAAAGCTTTTAAGTTTTATCTCAAACCTGGATTTGGGTCTATGAATGAACTTTCAATTGTTAACATTTGTGGCTGTTGGGAAATTACCCAACTTCTCTGATCTTTAAATTATGTACAAAAATGGAGATGATAGTATCTATCTCACAGCATTGTTATTAGAACCATTTATCTAAGAAACTGAGTTGAAAACTCTTCATAGTGGTGAAAGGAGAGAATAGCAGGAAGAAGGCAGCACGATGCCAGGCACCAGTGTGCACTCTGGGCCAAAGGTACATTTGTTTGACTCCTGGTTCTGTATTATAGTTAGTGTATGAGCTGTGAGCTACAGTTCTTAATGTGAAAAATGAGGTAAAAGGCACAACTTCACAGGATTCTTGTGAGGTTAAAATAAAATGATAGATGTGAAACTCTTTGTATAAAATAGCCCAATAAATGATTTACATTTCTAATTTTCCCTGGTTTAGTTTCTAAAAATACAGGGAAGCTTGTTCCTCTGATTAATAAGGATAACAGGGGACGAGGAAATTCTTCTAAATTATCTACCAGTATTTGCCCAGACACTCCCTACTACTTCATAACATTAATTGTCCATATATTGTCTTCATTAGGAGAATAGGCTACTTTTTCCAGACTCCCACTGTCCCCCTTCACAAGGTTCCACAATTTCTTTTTTTTAAGGTGAGTTAACAAGAACCATGGATATTTACCAAAACAGTGGTTTATGAGAAAGAAATTGTGAGAGTCAATAATAATGATGAAAGCGAAATATAAGTAAGCATTTACTATGTTTTAGGCAGTGAGGAACAGTAGTAGAAATGATGGTTTTATCTCATGCTGGTGTAGAAATTCTTCTTCTGCACAAGGCTATGCACTGTAGAGCTGTCTATCTTGGTACCTAGCCTCTTTGGCTGTTGAATTGGAGGGAAAAGTCAACTATGCGTATCTCAGTCCATGATCAGCCTGCTGGTCTTGCTGAGTAGAAATTGCGCCTGATAAAGTTAAACAGGTCAAGGAGACTCACAATAGGGGAGAGAGATGAAACTCGACGTCCCTGAAACGAAAGTCTCGAGTCTTCAAGAGCTTGGGTGGAGGTCAATCATAGGCCACCTGTGTTTTCTAACTGGCTGTACCCAGAGGAAAAGTAATCTCTATGATAGGACGTGGTGTTACATCTTACATCAAGGCACCCACTGAAGTTAGGCTCCTACCTTCTATAGAGACCAGGAGATGGGGGTGCTGTATTCCTTAGGTGTTTACATAGCAAAGGCATGGTTCCTGGGTCCTTGAGAAAGACATTCCGTGGATCATAAAACTGGTAGGGGACATTTAAGGGGATATATATACATTTCATATGTGCTGTTACAGACTGAATTACATGCCCCCAAATTCATGTGTTGAAGCCCTAACCCCCAAAGTGACTATATTTGGAGACAGGGCTTATAAGAGGTAATTAAGTTTAAATGACCTCATAGGAGGGGTGCACCCATGGCAGAGTGTGTAAGTTTGCTCTCTCCGCTTCAATGGCCTAGGGTTTCACTGGTTTGGATCCTGGGTGGGGACAGGGCACCGCTTGTCAAACCATCTTGAGGTGATATCCCACAAAGCACAACCAGGAGGACCCACAACTAGAATATACAACTACGTATTGGGGGCTTTGGGGAGAAAAAGAAGAAAAAACCAAAGAAAATTGGCAGCAGATATTAGCTCAGGTGCCAATATAAAAAAAAAGAAAATACGAGGTCATAAAAGCGTAGGCATGATCCAATATAATTGATGTCTTTATAAGAAGAGGAAGAGACACTCGGGATTCGTGCATACAGAGGGAAGGCCATGTGAGGAAGCGGCAAGGAGGTGTCTGTTGCGAGCCAAGGAGAGAGGCCGCAGGAGAAATGACCCGACCCTGCTGACATCTTGATCTTGGCTTTCCAGCCTCCAGAACTGTGAGAAAATAAGTTTTAGTCATGTAAGCCGCCCAGTCTCTGACGTTTTGTTATGGCAGCCTGAGGACACTTACATAGCTACCTTTGTAATGAGACAGATTGGGATTCCAGTCCCATTTCTGCCAATGACTAGCTGTAACTGCTTTAACCTCTCTAAGCTTTGACTTGCTGTTTGTATAAGAGCAATATTTCCTTTCCTGCAAGGATGTGGCGAAGATTAAACTAAAATATTAGAGTACCAGCGCCTGGCACATAGTAAGTGGCTCATACTGGGATTATTATATTCCCCAATATTGTTTAGCCAAATGAATAAGAGCAAGAACATGATCAAAATTTTAAAAATGTGTACTTTTTTTGTCCCTAGTAAATGTACTTTTATCATGCCAAATGCAAGATTTTTTCTTGCTTGAGAATTTTTGTCTATAAGTTTGGTTTACCACATTTCAAAACTTGTAAAGTGAATTTACAAACAGGCTCCTGCTTCCACAACACACTCTTAGTGGTAATTTGGGAAGGAAAACACCTGGGCTAAAATGACAACGATCCTGATGCATTATGGCTGATCTTAAAGACCAGGACCACAAATTGATCCACGTATCACTTCCACTTTAATGGTTGTTTGTTTATTCAGATTCTAGAATGATAAATTCAATCTCGTGATGGTTGACCTCACAATAAATGGCTTGACCAGTCTGTAGTTGATTTATTATTCATGTTTAAGTCAAGTGATTTTAACAAATGAAAAGACAGTGGAAAATTTACTTGAAATCATCCATCATTTAAATCTTGGCCCTTTTAAAGTTTTCTCTTTTTGAAGTGATTTTGTTCTTCAAAAGGTAATATGGAATTATGGTCATGAAGTTTATAGGTTGTCAATTCTAAGCAGGTTATTTTTCATATTTATGGGTGAGCATGTATAACTGGGTTATAGATGCAAGCTGTTGCTTAATTTACCTGATAAAGAACTGATCAAAATTCTCCTCACTGAGGCTGTTTGAAAAATGCGATTCAAAATTAATTTAATAGTTAAATACTCCTAGTAACTTAAAATAAAATGTAATTTAGCATGATGCTATTCTACTCAGATTTAACCATGGGAGATCAGATAAAACAAAAACTGATAAGCTTGGATTTACTAGCATCATCAGCATTTAATAATTCTATCCTTCTGCAATCTATGAGTGTGTAAGACATCAGGAAGGCAGAGACAGAGAGGAATCTAATTTGAACTATTAAAAAAGTACGAAATGTGTTTGAATGCAGGAAAAAAAAATGTAAGTAAGAGGAAGTGGTGGTTTCTAGAATTTGTTTCTGCCTTTTGGATCTAACATTGTCTTAATAGTGCTTATGCACTTTGAAAAATCATTTGTTGACAGTTTACCTTTAAGTAACGAATAAGCACTAATAGCAGAGAGAATTATGGGATAATTTGCTGTAGGGTTTGCTAATAATCAAGGGTTATTCTGGGGTCTGTAGCCTTGAAGAAAGACTTGGATACTTATATTTAAGAAAATACCTTGGTTCTCTGGCAGCTGAGCAACAGGGAGTGTGATTATAGGATTCTTTGTAATTATCACAATACAGGCCCAACTGAACATGATAAAAGGGAGTGTCTTATTTATACTTTACACTTACATATTTTAAGTTTTCTTTTAACGTAAGCCAGCTCATTTGCAACTGTACGTAGATATCATAGAACTCAGAGGAAGACAACAGATTCATTATTTTTACTGAAAAGAGACATTTAAACTAAATTGAAACTGGAAGTTTTGTCTTCCTACACATTTTGCTCTATTTACATACTATGAATCCAGGATTTTTCTCATTGTGATAAAATAATACTGTGTGTATGACACATTATATGATGACATTATTAGTAGCAGTGTATTATCATTATAATTTTGTTCGGATGTCACCACTAATCGTGGCAAAGAGAAAGTAGCTCCTTGTTAGAAAACTTCGAAAAGTAAAATGTACTAGTGTCGATTAGAAGTATTCTATTTCTAGATTGAGATTATGAGGATACGGTGCCTATTGCTTTGTAGGTTTGTTTAATGTAGAGCATAAATGTGCTTTAAGAAAGGAAGTAGTTTAACATTGACATATTGTGTCCTCAAAATCAGTGTGGCATTTGATCAAGTTTTCTTGCGGAAAAAGCTGCATAAACCTTTTTTTTTTTTTTTTTGATTTTTGCAACATTGACAGATTGAAGAGCCAGGAACTATGACGTAAAGAATTACATTTTATGCTCCTACGAGAAGCGAGTAAAACCCGTTCAAATGACCCTGCCTGGTAATGGACCTTAAATGTTTGTTGTACAGCTAATTATTTCTGGTTGGTCTCTTCCAGCTTTTATGCAAAGTCCTTTAGTCTCCTAGGTTTCCCTATAATAATATTTTGAGTCAAGACTTCAATAATATCACATATATTATCCAAATAATGACTGCATTTGGTCGTGCTTGATTTCATTAGCTTGGTGCCATCTTTATTTTTTCTATTAAGGTAGTATTGACATATAACATTAAGCTTGGTGCCATCTTAAGTACTTATTTATAATGAGATTTTTTCTTCTACATATAATACTTTCCTAAGAAATGTGGATGTCATTATCTCTGTTCAGAGAGAACATTGATAAAATAAAGTTTTAGGGATAACAAATGAAAACAAAAAAAAGAGGTCCAATTTCATGAAAATAAATTTTAAAGCAAAGTTATAATGCTAATTATTTTATTGGATGAAACTTTTCTGAAGAATGCTGATAACAGGGGCCTCCCATGAACCTCTGCTATTCAGCAAATTACAGGAACAAATTATCAGAGAAGCCACCATGTTGAGGGGTATGGTAGAGATAGAAATGTAAAATACATGACTTCTGTCTTCAAGAAATGTAAAATATAATAATTAATACATAATAGTTTTAACTACATTAAAACAAAATATTTAAAATAATAATGCATACCAGTTATAGAAAGTTTCACATGACTAATGAGTATTTAGTATCATTATTTTACAGATGTCATTTCTCAGATTTAAAAATGTCATTTCAAGCTGTTTTGAGCAGAAATGACAGAGAATGTGGGATTTGATATTAGTATTCCTTCATAAGTGAGCTTGACCTCGGTGCAGAGTACAGAGTGGACAAGGCAGGTAGAATGGATCTGAGAGGGAAGTGAGCAGTGCCTATAAAGGAGAGTAGGCATCCTTTGACTTGAGTGGGGCCAAGGTCAAGGAGTCATTGTTGGGTAGGTAGGTTGGGGCCCACAATAAGGGACAACGTGCTTCAAGAAAAGGAACCTAATCTTATCTTCTAGAAAATAGGGAACTCCTGAGTGTTTTAGAGTAGTGTTTCATAAATGGTGGTCACTCAATACACGGTTGGAGAATGAAGAACATTATTTGAGTTGAGGGAGGTCAGGAGATAATTTAGAAGGCCATTACAAAATAGTAAAAGTTACAATACTCTCTTGACATTATTTTTTCTGGTTACACTTACTGTTATTCTAAAAGTGCAATAGTTTGTTTTACTTTTTTACATAGAATAAAACTTAAGCTGCTTCTTCATAAATGGTTACAAAGAAATTAATCATATGCTACTAAGTTGTTTTTCATACTTTGCTGAAAAAACTCTACATGAAATGACGAAAAAAAAAAGGTGAGGACAACATTTTAACTCGTGAACTTCATTAAACAATAAAAACTGAAATATATTATTTATGTGTGATGGGTTTGGTCATGGGCACAAAGCCCACAGTTTCAAGATCTGCTGGGAATTGTTTTAAAATATTCACCAAATACAATGAGTATGCTAAGCATGTCCTGGGAGAGCAGAAATGACTTTTACGGGTTATCCATTTCAGAGTAATTGAAGTCAAACATCTATTAAAAAGTGAGGTGTCAAATTTCTGTATGTTTGGTGCGGTAAGCAGAATAATAGCCCCTCAGAGATGTTCAGATCCTGAACCCCAGAACCTGTGAATTTGTTATGTTACAAGGCAATGGGGAATTATGGTTGCAGATGGAATCAAGGTTACTGATTAGCTGACTCTAAAATAGGGAGATTGGCCTAGATTACTCAGGGAACCCAAAGTAATCACAAAAATCTTTAAAATTGGAAGAAGGTGTCGGTAGAGTGGAGAGTCAGAGAGAAATGTGAATTAGAAAAAGGATCAGAATTGCTAGCATGAAAATGGAGAAAAGGGCCGATATGCAAGGAATGTGGTGGGTCTGTAGAAGCTGGAAAGAGGAAGGAAAGGGATTGTTCCCTCATGCTTGCATAAAGGAGGAACGTCTCTCTGAGACCTGGAATTTAGCCAAGTGAGACCCATGTATGATTTTGAACTATAGACTGTAGGATAATAAATACCTGTTGTTTAAGCCACTACATTTGTGTCATTTGTGATGGCAATGATAGAAGACTGATACAGTTGGCAAATATTTTTATTGCGACATATTTTTGAATCAAAAACACTCCCTTCTGGAACCATTGAATCTTCCAAGATTTTTCTCATGGTGATATGTGCAATTTTCCAGCATCTGGCAGCATTACTTCTTGGAAGTAAGGACAGATGCTTTGAAGAATAACTAAATAAACAATTTTTAGTTATTACATCAGATTAAAAATTCTCAAATTTTGAAAAATATTTCTTATTTCAATTTATTTTTATAGCCATAGACTTTTCTGTTTTAAAATCTATGTAAAGACATAACAATTAAAAATTTAAGTAATAAAGGGGCATTTTTGATGTTAAGATTTTAGCTGGCCTTCACAATGCCAAGAACTAAGAAATATAAACTTAATTTTGCCTTTGCTGCTTAGAAATATACCTACTTCACGCCATCGTTCACAACAGTTTTACTAGATAGAAGGTTAATATCATCCCTATTCTTTCAATTAAAATTGTTATACTGTATGAATTCCTTAAACTCTCCATTTTCCTTTGGCTTTTACATTTTTTTATTTCTAGATTGAACAATTCTGGTAACTAACTATAACATCTAGTTAGGAATAATGAAAACAGTATTTATTTATATATTTCTTTCAGTAAACACAAAAGTCTTCCTAACTGCATTCCCACTAACCATGTCCAAGGCGGCCTCATTAGGCTTGTTGACTATCTTATAGCCTCTTTTGGTTCTGAGAGATCTTTCATGTTCTTGAAAAGCACTAGCTAAAGAATTATACCTGCTAAGATATACACCAGATGCAGAAGGGCACCTTGGGATGAATGCATTATAGACGAGAATTCAGCGCAGCCTCCAGTCTTTGTTCTGCTCACCTGCTCACACGGAGTGCACTGTGGCACGCTGGCCTCCTTGTGGAAGCTGTTTGGGAGACTTCCAAGATTAAAGCTGCTGTTAGACATTTCTTCTTTCATATAAGCCTTTTGATTTTTTTCCCCTCTCACTATTACAGTCTGGATCCTAATCTCAATTCCTTTTACTGTTCTTCCATCGTTATTTTAAAAAAATCTGCTGCAGGGCTCTAAAGAGAGGGCCAACCATAGCAGTTTAAATATCCTTTTTTCTAGGAGGATCAGTGTGAAAATAACATCGCTGTGCTTTCCTCCACTCCGGGCACTTTCAGGCAAGCATCCTCAAGCACTTTGCTAAGCATTGACTGGTTTTCCCAATATCTTTTCAGAGGAAATGAGGACGTAAAAAGGAATCAATCCATGTCATGCTGAAGTGCAAGCCTTTCCGGGGAGAGTGGTCTCAGGAACACAATAGCAGTTGACAGATTTTTTTTGTACAAAGTGTTTTAGAATTGAGATTCTTTTTTTTAAAGAATCCGTTAATGCATTCATCCAAAATATTTTTTTTTCCGTACCTATTATATTCCATACACACACACGTACCTATTATATTCCCCAGAGCAATGGGTGTAATCGCTGTCCTTACAAATCGTACGGTGTAAAGCACTGGGTCTCAAGCTCGAGAGGCAGCCAGATCTCCTGGAGGACTTGCAAGGCCGACTGCTGAGTCCACCTCACAGCATTTCTGAGTCAGCAGCTCTGGATCAGCAGCTCTGGAACGGGGTCCTGAATTTGTGTTTCAGGCGATACTGATGCTCTTTGATAACCATTGTATAGACGATTGTCTATCCTAAGGTAAGTTAACATTTGAGCATATGGCCCAATAAAATGTAAGTGTTGCTGAAAGGTGGGAAGGAGGGGAAGAAAAGATGAGCGCATGAGTTCGCATTAGAGCACGTTAGCTTTCCAGAGCAGCCTGGAAAGTCAAGAGCAAGTGGGGAAACCATCAAATTCACTAAGGCAAAACACAACCCAAGAGGAAGGAAAGGCAGTGAAAACTAAAATCACATTGACGTATGACTAGCTACGGGGCTTTAGAGGAGGCAAAGAGAACATTTAGATTAAATAATCTAGGGCATTTTACAGGTATTATTGGTATTTACAATTTAATTTAAGCTCTACAAAATCTGCAAATACTTGTTTTGCCTCTGATTGGGCTGACAGGAAGGGAGGGAAGAGTTGTAGATACGGATCCATACTTCATAATTTTGCCTTGGGCTAATCTTCTGTGAAACACGTGATAGATATGGATCTTAAAAAGTTTAATTCCTTTTATAGTTGTATATTTCTTTTAAAGATTTATTGAGGGGTGTGCTGGTAAGTGTTCAACAATGGGCAAGGTTTGGGCATGAGGAGGCGGCCTTCTTTCACAGTGTTCGCCCACAGCCAATTTTAAGCTGTCAGTGTTTTAAAAACCAGCTCTCACAAAATTCTTGAAAATTTAACTATTAGCTCTTACGACAATATAAGCAAGGTCCTGATCAATTACTCTTAAGTCAGGTTATTTACACCAGCTTAGGTTTAGATATTTGAAAGCATAGATGTGTTTATTGTATTTTTGTAGTTTTAACAGAAAAAAAGGCAACTTAATATTTGAAGACTATCTCTTCAATTATTAAAAACTCGAATAATTATAATGTCACAAGCATAGGCATGCATGAACTTTGTGGAGTTTGAGAATATTTTAAAATTTTCCCCTCAAAGGCATGCAAAAACTGATTACCTTAACTGAGTCTAACAATATTCTCCTCACATACTTTTAGGGATGTATTTTCTTTAAAATGCATTCATTGAGCCCTTTTGGGTGCCTGGCAACAAACTAGGCTCTGTCGACATCTTGATGCTTGAGAAGCTCTCACAGATGTGGTGGCAAGAGGACAAATATATTCACATAGAGGTAAGATAACAGGCTATGCATCCTAGTGGGGACGCCCTGCCTCCCTGCCCCGGGAGGCAGACAGAGCCTCTCATGGCTTCCTTTATCTTCTTTCAGGCATGCTGCTGTAGGTTGAATGCTTATCTGCCCCCAGATCCACACGCTGAAATCCTAAACCCCAAAGTGATGGTAATAGGAGATGGGGCCTTTGGGAGGTGATTAGATCGTGAGGGTGGAGCCATTATGAACGATATCAGTGCCCTTATAAAGGAGACTCCACAGTGCTCTCTGGCCCTTCCACCATGTGGAGTTGAGGTGCCATGGCCATCTGTGAACCAGGAAGTGGGTCCTCACCAGATGCTGAATCTGCTGGCACCTTGATCTTGGACTTCTGGCCTCCAGAACTGTGAGAAATAAATTTCTGTTGTTTATAGGCTGCCTAGTATATGATATTTTATTATAGTAGCCCGAATGGGCTAAGATTTGTGTGTGACTCTGTCAGGGTTAGTTCAGCTAATGTGCACGCTCATAATTCTACAAGGGGTTCTTTAACTTGGGACTCTATGAAAGTAATACAATTTATATTGAGAGTGGCTGAAACTGCGTCCATGTGTTGTGATGAGACCCATATACTGTTTATCATAAGCACATGTTTAGAAAACTAAAAGATCTGCTGTGACCTGGTGTTGATTTCCAATTTTTATCACTTCAAATTAGGATAAACTTCAGGCAGGAAAGCTAGATGAGTATTTCAGGTTTACCCTTTCTCTCTTGTTGACCCCCAAACCATTCTCATCCTGCCTTGTTGACTTTGTTCTGGCACATGTGCATCTTGTTTCAGGTCTTTGGACGATGACCCAAGGTAGATATTATTAGCCCTCGCTTGATAAACCAGTAAGTTGCCAAGTGACATTCAAGCTCACTTTTTCAAAAATATCTCTGTCTTCTAAAGTGAACCCACTCTGTTGATGTCTGTATGACAGCTGGCTCCTTTGAGTGGGATTACTATTGCTGTGCCACTAGCATGTGCAAAAGGAATTTAATGTAATTTTAAACTTATTTATTGAAAAGGGGGATACACGTTGCATACACCCATGCAATTGGTGCAGGGCAACCTGTACCACATGTGACTCAATGGCCTCGCCAGTTCACGATGATTGAACTGCAATGCTTTACTACATTTATCTTACATTTTGTAGAGTCATGTTACATTTACAGTTTGTTTAAAGACATTTTGAGGATTTGAGGTAAGCCTTAGCTACCTACTCCAGGAATCAAGTTTGAACATACATGCGATACCACTGGGCTCTCACTGTTTCTACAATTTTGAGACAGGCTTCAGATCTCAAAGAATAAAGGAAACAAATTACTCCCTCAAAATAAATATTAATCCTATATATTACACAAACAATGCATACAAGGCACATAGGTTGTGTTATATAAAAATGTCAAAAAGCAGAATGTTACTATCTCTTTTATGTAACTGTGGTACAAAGAAGCTTTTAGAGATTAACTCCTAAATCTTTCCTAATATTTTGCTTTTGACACAGATTCTAAATGATTACATTATGATTCACAAATCCTTGCACGTGCTGAAATATGAGACCAAAAACATTTATCATGAAAAGGAAACGGAGATACTTCCTTTATAAGTGCCAGTCTTTCCAAAAGCAATCAGATTCTGAAATTTAGTTGTTTTTATCTTTCTATTGAGAAACAATATTTCTAAGTAATTCCCTTATGCTCGAACTACTTGGTTTCTCATATTTAGACTTCCAGCGTATGCTTCCTGGCGTGATAGACGTAGAAGACATGATAGATGAAGATTAGCCATTTAGTAGCTTATAATGTAAAACTAATGATGCGTTATATTAGCATCACTGGTTTTAGCTGCTGTATTGATTATGATTTTAAATAATACATTGTAGCTTTGTGCCTTGTTACGTAACCTGTACACATTGTGTCTCTTGATTCTTTACTCTAAAATGTTAGTGTTCTTGCTCTTCCTTCCAACTCTCCTCCCCAACTTCTATCTCTCAGCTTCTCCAATTTGCACGTTTAGTTTTATAATGCCACAGTTTACACTTTACTATGTAACCATGATTAATTTCATGCTTTATCTACAAAAGAATTCTTAGAATTGAAGTTCAAAGTAGCCAAATTTGTTTTCTTGTGAATATCATTTACTGCCGAGATAGTGTACTATCATTTTATGTTCTTTTCAATATTTTTAAACTTTTTAAATACCTTTCTTTTTTTTCTGTGACGCTTGCTGTTTTCTTCTTCATAGGGACTCTTTTTCCTTGAGGGGTCCTACTTAGCTGTCACCCTTGGTGACAGCTTCACTGCATTCATGATGCTTATTCAACTCTCTCTTGGGGCCCGATATTTTCCTCTGTTGTCGTTGATAGCTCTGTTTTTGCTTTACCATGTCCTCAAGAAACTGCCTTAGAAGCGACGCATGTAAGTATTCTCCTTATTTACACACCTGAAAACTTTTATTCTATATTGACATTACTCTGATAGTGTGGCTGAGCACACAATTATAGGTTGTTTACATTTTTTCTCATTAAATTGAAGAATTCATTCGTTGTCCTCTGACGTGTCATGTTGCTGTTGAGAAGTCTGACACCTCCCTGGCTCACGTCCTGTTCAGCCATCCATTTTATTTATTAGTGTTGTTGTTGTTATTATTTTCTTTCTGAGAGTTTCAGAATCTCCCTTTGTTCGAAGTGTTCTGGGATACAGGTTAGAGGTTTGGATTCAGACGGATCCTTTGCATCCTTTCATCTTTTGTTTTATTTCCTCCTACACATTCTAGGAGATTGGTTCTCTATGTCCCAGGGCCTTCTTTCCTCTCTCTCTCTTTCTCTTTTTCCTTTTCACCTTTCTGGGAGATTTTCTTCAATATTTTAATCCAATCTAAAATAAAAATCCAGCACATTTAATTTTAGCAATCACGTTTTTGATTTCCACCTGTTCCTGCTTGTTTTTGCTGTTTCTCTATCATGGCCTCCTGTAGTCTGTGAATACTAGATTTTTTTTCCCCTTCAATTCCTGAACTTACCTATGAATCTATTTATTTATTTACTTAGTTTGTTGATTTATCCCCTTATTTCATATTGACTGCTTGGTTCAAAGGTCTTGCACCTCAAGCTTGACTCTTCGAAATGAAGGCGGGAGCAGTAACCAGCTGTCTGGGAGCTCTGTCAACGCACGGTGATCTTGGTTGCAGAGGATTTGGGTAAGGATGAAGACATTTTGACGTGTGGTCCCTAAATTCCAGAATGCAACGGCCTTTTATCTCCTCTAGTATTTTTATCTACTTCTTAAGAAAATAATCATTGATTTGATAAACATTGATTTTCTGTGTTGAACTAGAAATTATGTAGCTGTTTAACATTTAGAATTTCAATTTAAACTTTTCAGCCTAAAGGTTTTTTTTTTTTTTTAATACAGATTTGTACCTGGGATTTCCAAGTTCCAGGTCTCTCTAAGTGTCTGCTCCCATGACTCTATCAACCTGTTACGAGTGACTCTGGGTTGCAGCTCTCTTTCTCTCTCTCTTTCTCTTAGTCTTTCTCTCTCTGGCTCTTCCTTAGCACTTCTATCCATTTTCAACTTTCCACAAATATTTTTTTAAACTTTTTTAAGGATTGGCCCTGAGCTAATATCTGTTGCCAATCTTCCTCTATTTTGTATGTGGGATGCTGTCACAGCATGGCTTGATGAAAGATGTATAGGTCTGTGCCTGAGATCCAAACCTGAGAACCCCAGGCTGCCAAAGCAGAGCATGAGAACTTAACCTCTATGCCACCAGGCCAGCCTCTACAACATCTCTTTATTTCTATTTTTACATTAGGTCTTAGAAGGGTGAGGAATGAAATGCTTGTTTTCCATATATACCATTATATACTATTAATATATACTAGTCATTCCAATAACTATTCAAATTTTTAAAATTATTTTTGAATTTTGAAAGGAAAAAAAGCACAGAAAGTAAAGGTTCACTACAAAAACAAATTTTTACCGTGAACCGTTTGAGAGTAGTTTGCCAATCTGATGCCCCATTCTCTCAACCACTTTGTTGTATATTTCCTACAAACAAGGACATTTTCTTACACAACCATCATACAAACATCAAAATTAGAAAATTCACACTGGTACCTCATAGCCTCTAATACTCATATCACATTCAAGTTTGACCAGTTGTGCCAATAATGTCCTTTATAGCAGAAGAATAAAGTCAGAATCAACTGCTGTATTTACTTGCCATTGTTTTTCACTCTCCTTCAGATTGGAAATTTCTTTGGCTGTACTTTGACCTTCGTGACCTTGACAATTCAAAGACTAGAGGTCTGCTGTTTTTCAGAATATCACTCCACTAGGATTTCTCAGATGTGTTCTCATAATTAGAGTCATCTTATGAGTCTTTGACAGGAATACCACAGGTGTGATGCCATGTTCTTTCCATGACAAGATTTCCTTTTGTCCTGTTACTTATTGATGTCACGTTGATGGTTTGATTAAGGTGATATCTGTGAGGCTGTTTCTGTGTAAATTTACTCTTTTTCCCTTTGTAACTAAATAAGAATTTTATGGGGAGGTCATTTGAAACTCTGCTAGTATTCCATTTCTTATCAAACTTCCAATATCTTTATTTATATCAATATGGACTCATAGATTCTTATTTTATTCATAGAATATAATAAATTATTATTGAATATTTGAATGCTCAAATTTTAGGATTTATGGCCAAGCTGTCTTGGGGTGTTGATTTTACACGTTGCCATCACTGAGCACTTGCTCACTTTCTAGCAGATATGAATCTCCTCTTGAACTTTCTTGGTGCCAGCTCTGGCATTGGTCATTTCTACAAAGATTCTTGGTTCCTTTTAGTGGGGATTGGTATTTAGAGGGCCAAGATCAGAATGCTGGGTGTGTGCGTTGCTGTTGGTTTGTCACAGTTCCTAAGCATCTAAGTATGTAATTGTTCACCGAGTTTCTATGGGTAAAGGAAGGAAGAAGAAGGAAGGAAGAGTAGGAAGAAGAGAAGGAGAAGGAAGAGTAGATGATAAGAAAACTTTCCCAAGAAGATCACAAGATAAGAGAATTTTTTCAGATTTGTATTTATTTACTATTGAGCGGATATCAAACTATATGTTGTAAGAAAGTCGTAATCTTTTGCTAGCGCTGATAGAATTGATGTTTACATTTATTAGATATCTCACTCTATATTCACATATTGGCCTTTATTCAAAAGTATTTTTGCTACATAGATATTCATAATTCAAAATAAATTTGTAAACTACAATCTTTGACAACAGACAAATACAGGCATCAGAATAAAATATACTGCTTTTAAATGTCTTTTACTCATTCAGGGAATGGAACTATTTATTGGCTTAATTTTATACTTAAAGGGAAAACCCACAATAGCTAGAAAAAATGTTCTAAATGAACAAAGTGTTTTTCTTTGCTACCCAACAGATGTTTGTTAATATAGACGTAAATTCTTTTTCAGCTTACTTCTCCAATCAGACAAGCAAATGAACAAAGCATTCTCTGTTTATCTTTGTGTAGTCACTATTTTCAGGATAATCACTAGTATACGTGTGAATGGTTTTTTTTGGCAGTGTAGCAAAGGAAACAGATTTTACGCAGATATTTATTTGAGCAGTCTCAGTTAATTTCTAATCAGACAGATTGCCGATTTAAGCATAATTATGGATACTAAATACATAGAAGTCTTCAGAAAATCAGAGAAAATGAAATACCTATTTAAAGTCATAAATCAAACAGAAGGAACATAAGCAAGTGTATTGGCTGTGCGGACTTGTGACTAGTGTTCCCTTTGTCACTGACGTGTCACGAAACTGTGAGATTTCCCTTCTGTCTTCTGATCTGGGGATGTTCATACTCAGGAAACTACGCCTGGACTTTCAAAGTTATTCGAAGCCAGTAGATTATGGATTGAATCTTTCTTACTTTGTTTAACCACAGAATTTAAACCATTTGCTATTCCCACAGAGAGACATAGTTTTAGATTTGCTCGCAATGTGATTTCAAATGAAAATGAACAACACAGAAATGAAGGTGGAAGCTCTTCATCCATTCTTCTCTCCAATTCCTGAAACTGTATTGCATTCCATTGGAGTCAAATGAATATATAGTGCTTTTATTAAACTCCTGAGTTCCTTTCTTGATACCTGGTCAAATCTAGGCTCAGTGAGATTTCACAAATCCACACTGATTTTACTGCAGCTGTCATTATTTTGATTATTTATTCATCTCTACCTAGCTTTTAATAGTCTCCTAATTTCAGGCACTATTTCTGGAAAATAGGAGCTTGAACAGATACAAGTTTTAATTATGGAGAAACATTATTTTTAATAGGAGGCCAATACAAATTTTTACTTTATAACATTTTAAAATATCACTTAAAAATTTTATTTCCAGGGGCAGGCCAGTGGCGCAGTGGTTACGTTCGCACATTCCGCTTCTCAACGGCCCGGGGTTTGCCGGTTCGGATCCCTGGTGCGGACATGGCACTGCTTGGCACGCCATGCTCTGGTGGGCATCCCACATATAAATTAGAGGAAGATGGGCATGGATGTTAGCTCAGGGCCAGGCTTCCTTGTCAAAAAGAGGAGGACTGGCAGTAGTTAGCTCAGGGCTAGTCTTCCTCAAAAAAAAAAAAAAAAAATTATTTCCAGAGAAGTATCTTTTCTTTTTATAGCTACAGTATTGACACAAGAATTGTAAAAATAAACAATTAATTGTTGTAATGAAAACGTTGGCCAGTAAAAGGAAGCAAGGGATAGTTCTGATCTTTTAGTCAGATTTCACCTGAGGTCACGAGATAGAGAATACAGCTTTTTTAGGTATAAAAGGAATATCCACTAAACTCAACTTGGTAGATTTATATAAATTTATTCATTTCAATTAAATTTTCTTTTCTAGCAGAGTGAATAACAGAAATAAGCACTTTATACAGAATTTCAGAGTAGCCGTTCTACCTAAGTAATTATGTTCATTAGATTTCAAAATATTTATGTATTATCTTGAAATGTGAATGAGAAACATCACATTACAACTGAAAACGTTGACCAACCAATAAACAAGCATACCTTCCCCAAAGAACTCAGTGAGAAGTAACTGCTTTTTTTTATCTTTTAAGTCTGAAGTATGCAAATGATTCTCATATCCTGAAATTTGCATTTTGAAAGAAATGCTTTTTAAATTCAGTATATTTATGTATATATCATATCATTAGTCATGTAACTAGTTTGTTTTTCAAGCAATGGGGGAGTATGGCTTATTCAAACAAAAGAAAAACGTCTGAACATTCAAGCAATAATTGTCACTATCTACCTTTATAGCCTTTTTTTTTTTTTTTACCCAGTGATTACTTATACAAAGCATTTGGCCTAGCAGAAAACATATTTTAAATTGCTGTCATTTTTCACTGTGAAAGTAATAACTTTCTAACAAACACTATAGATGCAATGCTTTAACTGTCATAGGAATATATCTATAGTGTTAAATTTAAAATATAAGCAGTAAGTAAACTATACACAGAAAAAAATGTTTCTACCCCTAGTATTGTCTTAAATACTTTTATAATCTAATCAAATAAATGTGATTTTTTTTCAGTCCTGCAAAAAAATTATAAAAAATCTTTGTACTATGGTTTCATGCTCATCTTGCATTTCCTCTTCATCATGGCCAATAGTCATTTGATTTATTTACACATAAATGGTGAAAGGTTAACATACATTTTAATAATGACTATTCACATGACATAGGTGGATGTAGCTGTAGTGCAGGAGAAGTTATTAAATACAAGGAAGTAATTTACAATAATTATAAAATCATATACTAGATTAGCAAAGAATACCAAATGGACTTTTTCCTCTCGTGATATATTGATATCGAATAGATGTCACAGTACTTGGATGGATAAACATTTGTCTTTCTCAGAGATTGACGCTCGACCAGAAAATTTCTTAAGGTCATTTTCAATACTATCAATCTATTAATACTAGCTCTAATTATTTTTCAACTCTTGAGAAAACTGCCCTTTAGCTTTTAATTAAAGCCAGTTTATTAAACTCCGCAAGTTTAAAACTTGAATGTCTGCTTGATGTTGAAATAAGCCTCCTTTCCTGTTTTTTATGAATTCCATACATTTAGTCAACAATTCCTAGAGGTGTTCTTTGAAAATACTGTCGATGCTCACCTGCACGCCTGGCTAATTCACGTCTTACCTTCTGCTTGGCTTCTGTAGTTCCTCTTATGGCCCCCTGAGGGCGCTGGAGTTAGGTCAGAGTTGCACTAAGTGCACAGGCACATTTTTACCCACTTCTTCATCACGGAACAGAGTCACTGACTCACAGGGCTTCTTGTTTTGTTTTCCCTAAGTCGATATTCATTTACATGGATATTATTTCAGTCCATCTCAAAACATATAAAATACACATCAGTGATTATGAGTGGAAGTAGATTTATGCCTACTATTTTAAACTTAAAAGGACAAGACTTTTACATTTTTTCAGATTTTTTTTCACTTTGAAATTGTTTTAAAAGTTTAAAGGGAATGACATGTGAGTTAAAGACTCCTGTAATGAACTGATAATACTGATTGCTGAGTAAGTTTAATAAAAATCTTGAGTGTCCTGTGGGCACCATTTCTTATCTCTAATCGCATTCAAAAGGTTAGTTAAATTATTAGTTTATATTTCAATAAAGTTTTATAGTTTCAGGAATAAGTGTTTCTCCTCGCAAATGTGAAACCTGGTATTGATAATATAAAACATTCTAACCCACTGATGTGCTGGTAAATATTCAACAACCAGATTTGTAGCTTTTGCTGATTCCACTGTGTAAATATTTCCACTCTGGTTTGTTTCAAGCTAATGATGTGCCAATGGCAATTCGCTAGACACAGAGTTGTGAAGAGATGCACAGTAGCACACCATTGCACAGTGTTTCTGTCTTACAGATGCAGAGACACAAATAACTGTAAGAGTATACTTAACGATAAAATGTGTTTAAAAATATTTCAAGGTGAGGACTTTTGCATATTACCTTTCTTTTAGTATAACTTAGCTGTGAGTTTTCATAATTGAATTTTTAATGATATCTATGTTTAATAACTGGCTCACAAAATTCCTGAAATTTTAACAATCAGCTCTCATGATTGGGTGGTACAAACCACCCAGCAAATAGTGTCTTCAACACCCCCTGGGGCTTCTCTAGACTGATCCTGAAAGCAATAAAGTGTAATTATGAGAGATAAATTTAGTAAATTGTGTGTTTGTAAACAATAGACCCACTGATCTGGTGGGTGGCTTGTTTGGAGAATTTTTTATCTCATCCTTAGTGATTGTGTATGTGTGTATGTGTGGGGAGAGGTGTGTAGAAATGTGTAGAGCAGTTTAGAACAAATAGCCACAGCTCCTAAAAGAACAATTTTCAAACTATCCGAAGGATGTCTTTCAAAGATGCCCATTTCTCTCTCGCCTTTAACATTTAAGGAACCCTCCTTCTGGGCTTGTTTTTCTCAGGTTTATGTCAAACTGCTTTTCCCCAAACTTTTGTGTTCACTGCTCAGTGTTATAATCCCTCCCTATCCTGACTGGCTGTGGTTATTACCTTTTATACGAAAGCTCTGTGTTGAGAGCCAGTTATGAGTTTCTGTCCCAGTGGATCATATGATGAAGTTGAAGCGGGCTGTCATCCAAAGCTGTATAATAGCCCCAGATGGGGATACAGAGTGCCGTGGATTATTGATAGAGTCATAGCTGCAGTGCTGCTGACAAATGTGATGTCTCCTTTGTTTGGTTTCCAATATTAAGAAATATTTCTGGTAGCATGTCATCCCATTGAGTCATTTGGAGTGGAGGTGATGATTCAGATTTCTAGTTGTTTATTCTGATAGTTCCGATAATATGCACAGTATCTAAATGATAGATTAAAATCAAATGATTAAATAGAAATGTAGGTCCATATTAAATCTACAGAAAATTACAGTAGCAAAAACCTAGTTGTGTCAAAATCATCATTAGTTATTTTAATAGAAATTATTTTTCTAGTTAAAATATTCATTGTCTGAATGGTACACATATCTTTGAAAGTTAGCAATTATTTCCTAAAAGTTCCTGTGGCAGAAATCAAATGACAAGGAGTTAAAAAATACATTATTTGGTTTGTTTTTGTTTTTTACTGACAGGTAGATTGATGCGTTGGCACACCTAATTGACGTAGTTACTATTCAAAAGTATTTTCTAGCTTGGCATACATTTTAATTTGTTTTTTAATGCCACTCTATGGCAAACTTAGTGTGAAAAAAACTCTTTTTGACATTATAAAATGCTATTTTAAAGTCCGAGTGCTGACATCTCCCAGGAAACTCTGAAAAATCATTCCCTTTAGAACTTCCTTATGCTATATTTTTTATTCATTCTTTAGATTGTCATCATTGTATCTTACTATAAGATTAGAAATTATTGTGATATCACTAAGAAAGAATCAAACCTCGCAAAGGAAGCAAGATAAATACAAGATTAACAATATGGCCAAGACTGACTATGGCTAATGTTTGTGCGGGAAATTGGTGGTTTTACCTTCTTTTTTCTTTTCTTCCCAGTAGAGCTAGCCAGCTACTGGAAAAAAAAAGGATTGAAGTGTGATAGAAGACATATTTTTGTTCTCAGAAAGCACAGACAGCTCTCTTGTTAATAGAAGTAGATAGTGCTCGTTCATTTTCATCCTCCCTTCTCTTCATCCTCGTTTTTAATCCAACCAAATTATAGTTTTTACAGCCAGATATGGTTAGAAACAAAACTGATAATATGAAAAAAATATTTGATTTGCTTAATTTATAAGTACTCACAAATCTTTTGGCATTCTGGGTATGTGTATGTGTGCACACAGGTAAATGTGTATGATTTTCCTTATGTTTCTAGTTCTAGAAGTGCCATAAAGTAATTTTTAAATCAGTGTAAGTTTCTTATGAATATATTTCATTTATCGTCAGAACTGAGCATGTGGCGGTGATGGAAAGTTAAATTTCTCCATTGATGTTGACTCTCCTGTTATATTCAACACAAATACAAAAGGTTGTTTTCCAGTGAAATGGAAGAAATTAAAATGGGTAAAAATAAGCCCTGCTTAAAAATTAGGGACAATGGAGCTAATAAAAATGTTATGTTTCCTATAATAGTTTAACATTGATTTTATTTTAAAAGTCAAATTCATTGGAAGATTCTAAAGCAAAGCCATACTCAGCATCATGGCATGCACGGCACTGCATGAGGTAGGCTGGATTTGGTTGAGTTGAGTTCATTTTGTGAAGTTTGTAAATTAGGTGGAGGGAAGAGAGAAGTGTTTGATAAAAGGATTATTATGTTATAACATTTTATTACTTTATTTTGTTGTTGCCATGATTTTATGTTAGGCAAGAATTTTGCATCACTCAAGTATATATAATGAGACTAAATAATACAAGTGCTTTGCTGGTAATGACCTAGTAGAAGGAGGTAATGATTCTAGAAGAGTGTCACAGTCGTATATAATTTATATTCTGTCTGCTTCCAAAATATTGACATTGCCTTAACACAGGTGAAAAAAAAAGTAAAATAAGAAATTTCAAGATAAGAACAAAATGAACAGATAGCAAGCTTATTAAATGAATAAATTTTTCCTCTATTTTTGACAGCTAAGGGAAAAATTAGTGAATTCAGTTCAGCACATTTATTGAATTGGTTATGGGTAACAGATAATGGTAGGCATTTCAGGTGATATAAAGATGAGTAAGTAGAGTTATTTTTGTCCTCTGAAACAGAAGGAAAGTTTATCTGTCATGTAAAACTTGTCTGAAACCTCAATGTTGGTGCTTTTGTATATAGGACATTGGGTATTTCACAATCAATTCTACTGTAGTTGAGTAAAAAAGGAAGAAATTGGAAATTTATTACTGGTTGCATAGTAGTTTCCTAATAACATCTGTTGAATAAATTGGTGAATAGACCCGTGTTTGGACGATTCATGTAAATGGGCGTGTGCATATATAATATGTTTATTAGTACTGATGACATAATCTTGAGTCAATGTTTTATGGAAGCTGAGATATATCCAAGTATTTTTTCTAAACTTAAAAACATAGAAATACAACTTATAGAAATGAGGCAAAATAAATATTTTATCTGTCCATTAAATTGATTCTCTGAAATGTGAAAAAGCTTAGGCAAACCTTAGTAGGTATTAATTTAAAATATATTAATGATTGAAGTATCTACCTATGTCAGTCAGCTTTGGTTAAGTTAAGCTGTAGTGATAAATTACCCTCAAATTTTAGTAGCTTACAAAACTGTAGTTGGTATAGACTTATGTTCACATGGATTCAAGGTTGGCTCTGGTTTTACCCTGGGTCCTCCTACAGCTGAAGATAAAGTGCCTATCTGGAACATGTCATGTCATGTCAGAGGAGAAGGGATCAGATGGAACCAAGGCTCTTCCTGAAAGTGCCACAAGTCATTTGACGCACACATTTCATTGCTCAAAGCAAATCTCATGACCAATCCTGATATTACTTAGGTGAGAAGTATAATTCTCCCATAAGACCAGACCCAGTGGGGGTAAGTAGCAAATATTGTGCAAATAATGTAATCTGCCATACTACAAATACTTGTTTTGCTAAATATGCATTTGTTAGATAAAAAGTGTCATAGACCTGTGGTTGTGTAGGAAGGCTCTGAGGGATACTGCAACAAACTCACAGGGCCACAGGCTATCTTAAATGTTTGAGATAAACCCAGTGTCCTCTGTGGGATACAGCATAAATTACTAGCTCAGGAAAGTTCACAGTTCCAATCTAATCAAGTGACTCTCCTTTTGATGACGTCCTATCTTTGAAAAGCAGGGTTTTTCGTGGTTGCTGTGAAAAAATGCAATTGTGTGAAACTAAATATGGAACAGGACAGGGGAGTGGCCGTGTCCAATCTGATTCCATGATTTGAGAAGGCATGCTAGACCCATGAGGCACACACATCCCATTAGTCCGTAATTGTGGTGGTTTGTTTAGGCATGAAATATAACTATTTTTTTTCTTTCCTTACTTGTATTTTATTTTTTCAAATAACTACTAAGTTGTTAGGATATAAATGATTGTTAAGTTGTTTAGACCTAACTACTTAATATGTGGAACTGTTAGGTATTTATTTTGGCTGAGGATCACTGTGAAAAAAATACTGACATTTAAGAGCACTTTGAACTGAGAAAGTACGGGAACTTCTTGATAGGCTTTAAAAGCTGGTTGAAAATTTACTTTTTTCTTGGAAATTTTGAACGAGATTTGTATTTCAACCTGAAGTGGAAATTCATCTGTTTCAATCTATTTGTAGGTAATAAGTATGCCTGCAGATAACCACATAACTGATACTCGATATTTAACATCTAGCATAAGATGGCACCTACAAATCAAAGAAGATGATAGCAATACAGAAGTAGTATCCAGCAACCCTGAGTGCTCATGCAATTTTCTTCAAGCAAAGCTCTGAATTAACTCAAGAAGTTGCAAAAGTGCCTGATTGGCATCTCAAAGGTCAATGCATTACTACTGGAGTTCTTCCTTTATAAAGGAGTCTTACTGATCAACACTATGGGGCATACAGTATGAAGGTTTTTCACAGATGCCAAAAAAATGTGTTTTTGCTATCTATTTGTATTTTGGAATGTTCATATCCATCTTGTAGGCTAATTCTAATGTTGCTTCATCTCATATATGTTGACAATTCAATAGTAATCAGGATTTGCTCATAAATTATTGTTCCATCTCTCTTTTTCCTTACTAAGCAAACATCCCACAGGACAGAGTAGATGTGGGAAATGTCCCACTTTCGATTGCGCCTCAGCCATCTGTCTTAAAGGGTAAGTGTGGAGGAGGCTTTGATCCCTTCTACGGGTATCATAGACACATTTGTTGATCCTCCCTATTATCTCTAGCTCATCTAATTTCCATTTATTTTAACTACTTTAAAGATGGAAATATACACATGTTGTTTAAAGACTTCTATGTGTAGAAGTGAATTGGACTTTAAAGTTTCTGAATCCTGGGCAATGACGGCTTATAGCTGTTGAAGATGTTTACACCACATTCACGTGAGTATGGATCACCTATTCTTCTTTTTGAGGAAGATTAGCCCTGAGCTAACATCCGCTGGCAATCCTCCTCTTTCTGCTGAGGAAAATTAGCCCTGAGCTGACATCCGTGCCCATCTTCCTCTACTTTATATGTGGGACACCTGCCACAGCATGGCTTGATAAAGGGTAGTAGGTCTGTGCCTGGGATCTGAACTGGCAAACCTCGGGCCACTGAAGCAGAGCACACGAACTCAACCATTACGCCACCCGGCCAAGCCCATGGATTGCCTATTCTCGTTCAAGGTTTCTGACTGAGAACAAACAGAAAAATGACATGCTCTATTGTTTTGGAGACAAATGTGCAATTTAATAATCACATTTACTCAGAGAAGTTGCACAAGGGAAGAAACAACTTTGCTTTGAGAATGCATCAAGAGAGAAATTACTAAGAGGTCAGCACCTTAGTTGGACTTAAAATGTATCTGAGAATCTAGGTGGATAAAGCAGTGATGACTAAGGTGAGGCAGGGAGGTTTTGAAGCAGAGAAATATTCTTTTCGTAAAGACATGGATGATTGAGGCACAAGGACGGGGAACTCTGTGACATTCAGTGTGGCCAGCCTATAGGGTTTGTGTTGGAGAGTGACAGCATATGTGTCTAGAAAGGAGGGCAGAGATCAGAACATAAATATGTGCAGGTATGCCATGAAAATACTTAGTTTTCACTTTAATGTGACGGTGGACCACTATAAAGTTTAAAGAAGGGGGTAATTAATTGTGTTTGTAATTTAGAAATAACAGTCTTTCACCATTTATAGAAACTGATTGAAGAGGAGAGGGCAATGGAGACAGACATAAATTTAAGTTCCCTGCCAAGCCAGAAGTTCTCTTACCTACACACTTTATAACTTGGCTCAGTATCTACCGGAAACCAGGAAGTGATTTGACCTCTCAAGTATATTGGGCATATCTTCGGTTCAGTGGGCATCACTATTATATATTGTGTTTTCAACTCCTGTCCTGGAGAGCTGCTCAGGTCAATAGAATTTCAAAGGTAATACATAACATGTGCTGAGGCATAAACAAAATGGGGAGGGATAGTTCTGCCTTGTTCCTGCTTAACATCGGAATTGGAAAATACCCTGAAGCTAACAGAACAGAGAAGAGTTTTTCAAATTGGGTCAGTTTAAATCAAATGAACATGAAAGGAAAGAAAAAGGAACCCATACAAGTTTTGTGGGCAGTAGAATGATTTAAATGCTGAATGGTCAGATTATTATTTCTTTAGTTCTCATTTCTGCTGTGGTAATATAAAAATTAATGCTTAAATTGTTACTTTTGACAAGCAATTTTAAGGAGTTTTAGTATCTTGGAATAATAATAGTGGAAACAATGTGGTCAAAATTTGATATATGGTCTATATTTTTAACATAAATTCTTTTGTCAACTGTCTATGATTTTATCCTTACATGTCTAAAGGTTAGTGTTAAGAATGTGTTAAGCTTTGTGAATCACATTTAATTTTTATTTCCTATCATTTTACATAATGAAAGCAGAAAAGTGACCAGAACATCCATTACTTACATTACCACGCTATCTACATTGTTTAGAAATTTGGACTATGTTATTAAGGCCACTAAACATTGAATGTCAGAAGAAAAATAGAGTAAATGTTATTCTTAAGTGGTAATTTCTGAGTAGATTTTGAAACAGTTATCTCGTAGAGCTGTAAATTCATAACTCATACAAGTGTGTGAGACAGTTTCAAATATCTTGAATCTATATTTTGTAAATTCAAATTACGTACTGCAAATCGGCCCAGCTACTTAAGTCTGTTGAGAAGAGGAGGAAAGCAGGCTTGTCTTGAGTTTATAGGTATTAATGAATTGGCCTGCATAAACTGTAGGTATCCCAAGGTCTCTTTCTTGGTAGAGACGATAAATCTTTCCTTTTTTGATTTGATTTGTAGTACAGTTCGCAAAATAAGGTATTCCTGATGATTTTGTCATGCAAACGAAACAAAGATATGTAAAGTAAAACGTGTATAGAATATGGCATACATATGTGTATTTCATGCATATATATGTATTTCAATACAGATATATACTTAATTGAGAACTTTTTAAATCACTGATTTTTAATTTGCGCTTCTTATTGTTTCTCCTTTAATCACATTTTCTCTATTTCTTTCTTCAGTACCTTTCTTCAATTTCTTTTTCTCTGCTTCCTTTTCACTTTCCCAGTCTTTCTCTACTGTAATATAGTAGACCATTAAAAAAGCAGGATAAGTACATTTACAGCTTTCTTCCTGCTGCCCTCAGGGTGCTATAAATGCGCAAACTGGATATAATTGAGGCACATATTAACTTACCTTCTGTTGTACAGGAAGAACATAAGCAGGCTGTTAATGTGCACTCTGTTGAAACTCTTAACTTGGGGGATGAGAATTAGCTTGCAGTAGTAATTTGGTAAGCACCTGGGAAAATTGCAAGCTTCATTTCTTGCAACGTGGAATATGATTAAAAAGAGAATATATTATTATCATGGGCACCATTAAAAAATGTGTAGACAGCATTCTATGATGTTAAAATGGAAATTGGAAGTTATACTCAAATGTTGAAGATGCTGCATGTTAATTACTGTCTACCACAGTGCGCTGCAAGTGCAATTCAATTATTTGCTTTGTCAAGCAATATTTTTATTAACCTGAACTTTAATTTTGTGCATCTAGTGTTTTTCATATTGTGGTAAAACAGTGGAATAATAAGTTACCCCACCCAGAGCTCTTTGAAACACCAGAAATGCATCCTCTAACATAGGAATCCACATTTAAATCTAGATACAAAACATTTCTCAAATTTCAGGAATTTCTTTTTAAATATCAGGTAGCGAGCTTTTAAAATATCTATTCAGCACTTTAGCATTTTGCTGGGTGCTTATAATAACTTTTGTTCTTCCAGCAAATTTTTGAAGTAGGCATTATTATGCCCATGTTTGATTTGAAGAAACTACGGCTGAGAGAAGAGAAGTGAGGTGCACAAGGTCACTCAGCCTGTTCTTAGTGGAGTCAAACATTAAACTGAGGCTTACCTTGGTCCAAGACTCAATTTCTAGGACACACCACGTCCCTGGGTTAAATCTTATTAGCTGACTTTGGGACTTTAGTGGAAAAATTCTAGATATCTCTTGTTTTATGTTTTACAACATTTTCCCATAACCAAGGATAACATAAATAATATATTATAAAAGCACGACTTATTTGCATTTGGAACTCACATTTGGATAATCATTTTAATTGTTAGTGAATAAATGACCTTTATTTGCTGATTACTTAATTTTATTTAAAGTCATTAGCCACATCTGACAAAACATTTGATTGCTTGGCTTCTGGGCCAAATCGGCTGCAAAGAAATCATAAGGATCTGCCCTGTGTTTAGTTTGGTCAATTAGTTCTGTAATAGAAAATGATGCAATCATATACTTTTAAACTTAGCTAGGGTAACCAAAGTGATGCATAATATAATTTATCTAGTCATTCTTTCAATATAACCTGTTCTGAGTATCTACCAATTATCTCTTAAACTGTGCTTGGTTATAAAGATGAAATGATGAACACGACATATATTTTTTAAGGAAGTCAGTAGTTTAGCTATATAAACAGACATATAAATGGTCCATCATGTAAAAATACTATTCATAATGATTCTTTAAAAATGATGCAAGATAAGACAGAACAAAACGCTAATTGACCACAGAGGAGAGACTCAGTAACTCTGCCTGAGGGAGCGCAGCAAAACTGGAAGGAAGAATTGGGTCATCCAGTAGAATAAGGAGTTTGTACAGAGAGGGTTGAGGAGTGTTAGGGAGCAGCTGCTCCATAGCAAAATGGCTTTTTTCAGGTGAGAGGGGAAAGGCTTTGAGAAATATTGTGTATATACATATATACCTATGCCAGATACTTAATACACACATACATACACGCATACAGACACGTATCGATAACATGTCTTGGTTTGCTCATTTGTCTCTCTCTAGATATGTTACTCTTTATGTGCACAGCTGAGCAAGAAAAGTGTATGCATATATATGTACAAAAATACATGCTTACTTAAAATCATGAAGGAATTGATTCTTTAAAAATTAAGCATAATAAAATTTAAAGAGATATAATATTTTAATTCTGGATTTTTTAACAGGATCCTTGGTATATGATTTATTTAAGGGAATATAAATATAGAATCTATTGTTTTTCTATTAGCAAAATTCAAATTTTCAAGGTTTTGATGCAAAAGCATCATTATTTTTTAATTAAGCAGGTATAGATTAGCTTATTTGAAAATGAACCAATAAATGAGTCAACTTTACTTAACCTGATGTTAGGGACGATATCTAGAGCAACTTTGACCCCAGTTTATTAATCTTATATAAAAGTAAGCACTTAAAAATAAATGATTTAACCAACTAATATGTCAATTATAGTGCATGGATAGCTATCTACATATCATCCACCTATTTCTGACACTTTCTGAATTTTTTCTAAAAATTGTAATTATCCAGTTATTAAAAAATATTTGTATCTATCATTTTGAATTTATCATTAAAATTTATTCATTAATTCAAGGGTAAAATTAGTATAGAATATCCATCAAACATTCTTCAGATGTCAAATTGTAAATAACAGATTTTTAAAAAATGCCAAAATGTTTGTTAATCATATAGTAATTTAGCATTAATGAGTTGTAGTATTTATCATGCTTATAATCACAAACTTACTGACATCATACTTTGTGTATTCTATGATTTAATTAATAACTATTACATGATCCATTTACTACCTTTTATTGAAAGTTCTTTTCTTTTGAAAAAGTAATCTTTTAAATGTAGGATCTGTATCCTCATACCAGCCCACTTTCTGGCATATAATATATATGCCAGATATATAATATATGTGACTATATAGTAGGCATTCAAATTGAACTAACCTAAATTTGCAAGTAATATTTTTATTTTTTACATATATTTAAATAGTGAATCAGAGACAATTATCAGAAAGTATTTTAACATGTGCATATATACATGGATGTGTCAAATATTCTGAGAATGTACCATATTCCATATATGATATTCTAAATATAATAATGAAGTCATAGTTTCATATATAACAAGAAAGTTATATTTCTAAAACTACTCAGAATAAGCTGGAGAATTGTCCATCCCATCATGCTTTCTTCTTTTTCAATTAATGCTCAGTCTTTACAGAGATGAATCACTTTACCTGGCAAACTGACCTGAATGCACGGTCTAAGCGTGTTTGCCCTCCTTCTCATTAAGTTTGCTGTCTGTCTAGCTTATAATAACCCCAGGTTGGGAGAGGTAATTAAGTGATTTGGTTTTAATAAAAGACCTTCCTTTTTAGTTCCTTCTAACTAGCTCTAGCCGAACAGTTCTCAGGGGTTTACAAAATGTAGGAAATGATCTCACATTTGCAATGGAAATAAATTAAATCCTGCCACAGAAAGTTGTTTCCATGATAGGGCCCTTTAAACTCATCAATCGTAAGTGTATAATTAACATACTTCATTTATTTATTTACTTATTTATTTATTTATGCACAAATATTGTCTCTCCTCCCCAAACATCTATATGTGATACCTGAGTACTTACTGATGATTAGTACTTACTTAATGACTATCAATCATGGGCTTTGTCATAAAATCCTATGATGCCTTAAACTGAAGCCATTTGATATCTTACACTGTAAGATAAGAGCAGAAGAGATTCATTAACCAGGAACTTCAAAATAGATGATGAATTTTCCCTCTCTTCTTATTGAAATATCCCTTAACTTCTCTTTCCATCACCTCATGGTTTGGAAAATTATCTAATTATCAGTGTAACAATATTTTTTTCCTAACCTCGGACATCTCTGGGTAAGTGTTAAAAATAATTGTCAAACTTCATTAATTTTTACACACACACATGCACACATACATACACAACATACCAAAAATGTTACATGTGAGATGATTAATAAATAGAACTTTTGGTCTCAGTTTTCTAATTTTGTTAGCCATGAAAACATTTATCTCACTATTTTTTTTAAGATTGGCCCTGAGTTAACATCTTTTGCCAATCTTCTTTTTTTTTCCTTCTTCTTCTCCTCAAAGTGCCCTCAGTACAAGGAGCATATTCTAGTTGTAGGTCCTTCTAGTTCTACTATGTGGGGCACCACCTCAGCATGGCTTGATGAGTGGTGCTAGGTCCGCGCCCAGGATCCGAATCGGTGAAACCCTGGGCTGCTGAAATGGAGCACATGAACTTAACCACTCAGCCACAGGGATGGCCCCCTTTCATTTTCTAAATTATCATGATTTAGTAATGCCATATTTCTTTCAAATTTGGGTAAGGAGTTAGTGAATATGACTTTAGAACTTGAGTTATTTTAACTATGAGAGATGACCCCTCTCCACCTGCAGGTGAAAGGTGAAAGAACTCACATGTCTACCAGTGACTCTAGCAGGTTGGATTCCCAGCATATTAGCCCCCTCAGATCAATGTTCCAACCTAGAAACTTACTATAGTCAAATACTTAAGACACTCAATCAATAGACATGCACCTTAGGCCTGAGGTTCTGCCCTACAACATAGCTCAGGTCACACAGCTTGATCCCATCTCCCCAGTAGCAACAGTGGAAAGATTGTAACCTCCCCAGTCCTATCTGAGGTGGCATATACACATTGAATGCCAAGGGTACTGAGTTGAATAGTTTCTGGCAAAAATTCATGCCCACCTGGAATCTCCAGAATGTGAACTTATGTGGAAATAGGGTCTTTGTAGATGTAATTATCTACTTAAGATGAAGTCATACTGGTAGAGTGGGCCCTAACTCTAATGACCGTCGTCCTTATAAGAAGGCCAGGTGAAGAAACACACTCATGGGAAGAAGGCCATATATGGATGGAGGTCCAAGGATTGCTGACCGTCACCAGAAGCTGGGAGAGAATCATAAAACAGGTTATTCCTCAAAGCCTGCTGAAGTAACTACCCTGTAAACATATTAATTTTTGAATTCTAGTATCCAGAACTGTGAGAGAATAAATTTCTGTTGTTTAAAACCACCAATTTGTAGCAATTTATTATGGCAGTCCGAGGAAACTAATATGGATTTTGGCACCAGGAAGTGGGATGTTGCTGTAACAAATACCTACAAATGTAGCTGTGGAATTACATGATGGATAGAAACCATAAGAATTTTGAGGTGCATGATAGCAAAAGCCTAGATTTCCATACAGAAAATATTGACAGTGATATTGAAGTTAAAAGCAATTCTGATGATAACTCAGAAGAAAGTGAAGAGGACAATAAAGAAAGCTTCTGTATTCTTAGAGAATACATGCATCATCATGAACAAATGTAATCATCAAAGCTGCTTCTCATGAAGTCTTGGAAAGAAAAGAGGAGCATGTTATTGGCCACTGGATGAAAGGTGATTCTTGTCATAAAGCAGCAAAGAACTTGGCTGAATTGTGTTCTATCGTTGGGTGAAAAGTAGAACTTCTAAATAATGAGCTTAGATACTTAGCTGAGAAGACTTCCAAGCAAAATGTGAAGGTGTGGCCTTATTTCTCCTTGGTGCTTATAGAGAAATGTAAGGGGCGAGAGATAAATTGAGGAAGGATCTGTTAAGTGAAAAGGAACCAGAACTTAATGATTTGGAAAATTTTCAGCCTATCTATATTGCAAAAGATGAGAAAGTATGCTCTGGAGAGAACATCAAGGTGTGGTTGGACACATTTTCCTATGTAGAGAAGGTGTATGACTCATGGATCCATCAGTCACCTCAGAGTAAGCCAAGAATAGAGAGGGGGTTGTCAAGAAGGGATCTAGAGAGAGCTGCCTTGTGTAATCCCCTTGACATCAGGGAACATCAACAAGATTTTTGTAAATGTTGTGTCAGCAAAACCACTGTAGCAATTTATTGGGTTGGGTTGCAGGGGAAAGTGACAGGAAGTTATGAAGGAAATAGGCTTCTCAGAGGGCTGAGAGAGTGGGACCAGTTAACCAAAGACTGCTCAGGGACTAGGGCAGCAGGATTTTCTTGAGCCCAGAGACAGAAGCTGATGGGGGTTTCATGGACCCAGCTGGTAGATCAAGCCATGGAGAATTATTATCAGGCCTTGAAACCAAATGAGAATTGTCCTGCTGAGTTTCAGACTTGCTTTGGATGAGGGATTCCTTTGCTCCTTCCATTTCCTCTCTTTTGGAATGCCTGTCCCTCTGCTGTATTTTGGAGGGAGACCACATGTTTTCCGGTTTCACAAGTGCACAAATGGAGAACAACATTTCCTTAAGGTGGGTCCTGTCCAGTCTCTTGCTTATCTGATTTAAGTGAGCTAGATAGTGAGACTTGGAACTTCTTGAGGTGATATTTAGATGCGATATTGGATTTAAAGTTAATTCTAAAATGGGTTATGAGTTTTGGGAATGTTAGGATGGATGTGAATTTTAAGGGACCAGAGGACACAATACACTGGGCTGAACAGTGTCTCCTCCAATTCATGTCCACTTGGAACCTCAGAATGTGACCTTATTTAGAAATAGAGTCTTTGCTGAGGTAGTGACTTAAGGTAAGTAATACTGGTTTGGGTGGTCAGTAAATCTAACGTCAGTTCTTATAAAAAGGCCATGTGAAGACACACAGAGAGCAGAACACCATATGATGATGGAGTGATGCATTTACAAGCCCAGGAAAGCCAAGGATTGCCAGCAAAACATCATAAACTAGTAGAGAGGCATGGAACAAATTCTCCCTCACAGCACTGAGAAGGAGCCAATCCTACTGACATCTTGATTTCAGACTTCTTGCCTCCAGACCTGTGAGAGAATAAATTCCTATTTTTTTAAGCCATCTCATTTGCGGTAGTCTGTTATGGCAGCTCCAAGAAACTAATACACCAGTTTCTGTCACATCTACAGCTGCAACTGGAAAGCTTAGGACCCAGAACTCTGATGACACCGACCAGGGAGGTTCTCCTTTGTTGAGAATTTAACTAAGTTACTCCATAGTATTGCTGCCTCGACATCCATTTTGTTTAGTCAGGTAGCCTGTGGGGACCTTAAACTGATAGTGGCCCCTCATACAAGCATATGCTCTGGATAACAGCCTTGCAGAGTCACACGCAAACATAAGCTCCTGCTATGACTTCCCCAAAGCCCTTGTGATCAACAGTATTCCCTTTGTGTGCCTCTCAGATAACACCCCTGTGGAGCTTACCAAAACCCCAATCTTTTTGGTTTGAAGTAACCAATCAAGTCTTAGCCTGGGAACCCCAAAGCACTCCACCCCTGGACCCTAGTAAAGGTGTGTGCCCCAGATTCTGCCTCTCTATCTGTCCCCTCTCTGCCTTGACTTCTCTGTGTGGCCCCTCAAGGCATACTGTGTACTTCCTCCCAGACTATGAGTAATAACCTTCTCTATTTTAATTTCTCTTGTGGTCTTTTGTAGAATGAGGCTTGTCATCTGGCACCCTGTGCTCAACTTAATCAAGTCATAACATCCCTCGACCATGATTTCTGAAGTTCTGGATTAGGATTGGACCCAAAGTGCTGCTATGTCACACCACTGTTCAGTTCCAGCCCCTGATGGGTTGCATCCCTCTCTCTGAATCTGTGATCTCACCTGGTAGATGTATGAACACTTCCCTAGAAAGTGAGAGCAGCAGGGTCCTTTTTCTGGAGATAGTGCTCCAGCAGGCTTGGCGCATAGGCCATTTTCCCTTTGCCTTTGTTTAGCTTGACAAGAGACTTTAGGAATTAGAAAAAAGATGTATTAACTTTTCAGATATTATGTCTTCCTAAAGTGCATAAGTTTTTTCTCTTAGTTTGTTCTCTTTTATTGCGGCTAAAAACCAATGTGACACAAGCTCAGTTTTAAATATAAATGAAGCTTTGGGATATGGAAATGGGATATAGGGGTCATGGTCTCCTTTTTTGTTTTCTTTTGGTGAGGAAGATTGGCCCTGAGCTAACATTCAAGCCAATCTTCCTCTATTTTGTATGTGGGACACCACCACAGCATGGCTTGATGAGTGAGCGGTGTGTAGGTCTGCACCTGAGATCCGAACCAGGGAACCCTGGGCCACTGAAGCAGTGCATGCAAATTCAACCACTATGCCAGCAGGCAGGCCTTCATGGTCTCCTTTAATAGTTAACTTTGTAACATCAAAATACAGATGTGAAAATCCATTTATTAAGACTGTTAATTTTGGTAAATTATACATCATTTGTTAGAAAAACAAAATAAATAGTAAATTATCAATTGATAACATTTACACATTCCTTAATTGTATGGAATCTCCATCTTCATTTTCTAGTACATAAATATTTTTAATAGATACTTTTCCTCTTTTAAATCCCTAATTATTTTTTATGTAACAGCTTTGCCAATGTTGTTGAGGACAAATATATGTTATTTTGAGCATGCACAGCAAAAATACTTTACGGATTCTCTCTGATTTTTGTCCTTTACATAGTTTGATCTATTTTTAGTACTTTTATTAGTTTTGTCTAAAACATTTTTTCTCCCAGGACATACAAATATTATGAGGCTGTGAGATTTTATTCAAGGGACAATTTTTATTTCTAAAAATACATCAAGACTTCAATCATTCAAATTTCCTAGTATTTGTAAGACATGCAATTGGTGCCTATGTCAGTGAGTCTGGAAAGATGCTAGTTGTGCAGGAATATTTGGGAGATTCTTTTCTTCACCACAAAAAATGAAATGACTACTTTTAATTGGATAAAATTTGATTTGATTTCCCTTTTCATGAGATCAAATTAAAAATATTCATCATGATTATATGTTCCATTATTCACAACCCTGTGCCAACATGACTTTAGATCTTATCCTTTTGATTTTAGACTCTTAATGATAATGTGCATGTCTTATTTAAAGCCACATAGAAATGATCACGGTTGGTATTTCTCTTTGAAATGAGTAGGAAATTTCCACTTAGATCTGTCCTATTGGGACTGACAGAAAAATGAGCCCTATTCCCAATAAATTTGCATTAATTTCTTCCATGATGTTTTCAAGAAGCTACTTGGAGTTTTAGCCCAATAAAGTCAAGACAATATTCTTAGATGGAATTTGCAGAGGATAAATAATGTCACTTTTATTATACTTCCAATGCATGGATCTCACATATTAGCTAATTTATATCAAAGCTATCCTTTGATATTAAGTGGCAGACTTAGTGGTGTTTATTAATGGAATTAAGATTGGTGGAAAATATGAAGACCTCTTGGTTCATAGTGTAAAACTTTTTATTTTTGTTTCTCTATTTGTTTGTTTTCAATATTCGAACTCGAAGGAAAGGGCATGAGAGTAAATAATAAAGACAGTGGGACGGTAATTCCTCTTCAGCCCTTTACAGACAGTGAAGTAGAACCAGTGCTGAGACTGGGATGACATTTGGATGTCATCTCATTGCTACAGCCAATGTATTGCCCTAGTTGGCACCACTAATGGCACAGAGTGAAACATTCCCTCTTGTGTCTGTGAAATGAGAAGACTGGCCTCAATGACTTTGAAGGACGCATTCTGCACTTACAGTCTCCACCTATGCTCCTGCTGCTTGCACCCATTTCTTCAACATTCCTTTCTTGTGTGCTCTATCCATGTGTTCCTGTGACCTCAGCCAATTCATTTTCCGGTCAATAAATTGAGTCAGATTCACTTTTCCAGGATGTTGACTATATTGTGGCAACATCAAAATAGAATTCTTTCTTCCTGTTATAAGAAAATACATAGACCCTCTATTTGTTTTCTATTGAGGGGTAACAAACTTAGTGGCTTAAAACAATACAAATTTACCATATCACAGTTTCAGTGAGTAAGAGTCTCCCAAGGCTTAAATGAAAGAGTCCACCAATGTCTATAATAGAGAAATTCAATAGATAATTTAGGTCATATTCAATGCATATTTATTGATAAATTGAAGAAATTAAGCATTGACATTTGCATTAAAATACTGTATAAATGAAATAAAATCTCCTTAATATGGTGTATAGCACTTCAGGTTCCGGAGGGAGGTCTGTTCTTGATGTTGGAAATACAAATTGCTCAAACAAAATAATTTAGCTGGTGCCCAGTTAATGCCACATTTAATTTTTGATGAGACTAAAGCATTAGATAATCAGTAAACATTAGCCTTTCTTGGCATACTTTGTTGATTTCTAATATTAATTTTAATTCATTTACAAAAAAATTTCCTCTTTACCTATTATTCTCTGGTAACTCGAAAATTAATATTTTTGGCAGTACATCTGTAATAATCAGGCTTCAAATATGCTATCTAAAGTATAATTTTTAATATTTTCTATTTTAAAAACTCTGTATTAAATACTCATATTCTATTCCCATTAGGAAATGTTTGTTGGAGTGACTAGTCCCCAGTGTAGTTATTATTACATTAAAGCAATGAAAACTAACATGAAGAATTTATTCCAAAGTGTTCTGTTTTAGGATAGATATATTTATATTTTTTTGTGGAACCTTAGTAAATTTCTGCTTATTTTTTCAAGAAGCAGACACATGGTGGGCATCTATTTCCACAGTCTTCATGTGGTGACTTATAGGAAAACGAACTTCTGTAAAATTGTAACATTCCTACACACATGTTAAATGCAGTGTTATTTTATTTTCATAGGAACTGTCTTTCAATATTGGGATAGGGAAATTTTAAAAATGAGGCTGAGGAATAGATGACCAGAAGGAAGTTGCATGAAATTTTTTTCAATAGTTGACAAAATGTATTAAAAGTGAGAACTAATCTTTGATTTTGTAGTGATCATTGATTGACAAAACTGACAAGTAGGCTAAAATACATTCTGATAAAAGTACAGGCTTCCATATTTCAGGGGGAAAGCAGAAGCCATTTTACATACTTCACACATTCCGCCTAGTAAATGTTTTGAGTCCATTTATAATCTTTCACCTGTGACCTCCAACTTGGAAACTAAAGTTAATATAGTCTAGAATGAGAGTTGTATGATGATGTCACTGGTGGATGACTCTATTTAATTTATTATTAAATAACATCCTACCATGTTGGATATGTGGGAAGCTTTGTAGTGCATTTAAAAAAAGTCCAGACTATTGCTATTTTTGCGTGAAAGGTAAATGAAATTTTGAAGCTTCTTTTTGAAGATTATGTAAAATGAAATTATATTTCAAATTCTTACTTTTAACGTATGTTAACAATCAGTGTCAGTATACAATTAGTGAGAATCAATCAAAGAGCAAATTATGCAAAAATATAAACATTGTATTATTTGTATCGCAGATAATGTATTTGTTTGCTTTGTTAGAAAATATAGATAAGAGTGACGCCATCAACATGGCAGAATGGGTATTTTCTAACCATCTTCGTCTCAAAGAACACTAATTCAGACAATCAGCCATGGATGAGAGAGCTTTGTGGAGGTGAAAGTATCCAATAGAGAAGGTCTAGCACACTGTTGGAGCAAAAAAGATCCCAGATTGGACACATTGAGGAGGATCAGTGGAACAGTTTCAGTTTACCTGCACCACTCCTCCCCCAAGGTGGCACAGCTCAGTGCCAAGAGAAATCTTCTTTGCTGGTTATTTCTCCCATGGGAGAAAGGGAGAGCATGTGTGTAAGCGCCTGGCTTCCCTGGCTGTTGACATGCTGCCAAAGAGACCCACTTCGTTCTTGCTTCATCCACAAAGCTGAGAGGTGCTGCATGACTTGGGGACAGGGTGCAGCTGGGAGAATGGTATTTTGGGCTTCAGAGGGCATCAAAGGAACACAGATCCTATAAATCACTTTGCAGACTTCGTGAGGAATTCTGAAATTGTGCCACTGGGGACATCTCTCCTGTAAATCCCCCCAACTGGTGCATGTGCACCCCCAATGCTCTGTGAATCTAACTCCCTCAAACACACCTTGTGGCCAGGTTCCTGTGCATGATACTGACAGTGGCAAGAGTGAGCCTTTGCAGATGGATAGTGAGTACATGCAGAAAGCCAGACCATTTCTGCAAGATTGGGGAAAAGTACACAATCTTGAGCATTCAGCACCACAATAAGGAGAGCAAATGGGAGGCTACTGGCACCTGGTCTGGCTTTGCAAGATCCAGAGAAGGCATACAATCTTAAGAATTCCCACCCCAGAGAGAACAAGAAGTGTGGAGCAGGTGTATCCATAGAAGGTCTGAGAAAGCCTCAGAATCCCTAACAGGGCTGATAAAAGGTATTTCTATCCCCAAATGAGTCAGTAAAGACTGGAGGAGGTACTTGCTTCTTCAAATGCAAATATAGCAATACAAGACTTCAAGGAACATGAAAAATCAAGGAAACATGATATCACCAAAGGAACATAATAATTTTCCAATAACCAACTCCCCAAAAGTGGAGATCTGAAATTTTCCTGATAAAGAATTCAAAATAGCTGTTTTAGGGAAACTCAATGAACTACAAGAAAACACAAAAAGACAATTCAATGAGATCAGGAAAAGGATACATGAATAAAACAGGAAGTTTAACAGACATAGAAAACATTTAAAAGAAAAAGAGATTCTGGAGCTGAAGAATACAATGAATGAAATGAAAAAATGCAACAGAGAGTATCAATAACAAACCAGATCATTCAGAAGAAAGAATCTATGAGGTAGAAGACAGGTCATTTGAACAACTATTTAAAAAATACTGTTTAAGTTTGAATACTAGGCATTCAAATTGGAGTCCCAGAAGGAGAAGATAGGGAGATTGTTGCAAAAAGCTGTTTAAAGATAATGGCTGAGAACTTTCCAAATTGGGGAAGAGATTTGGGCATCCAAGTTTGTGAGGCTCATAGATCTCCAAACAACTTGAACCTGAAAAGATCTTATCCAAGAAACATAACAAAACTGTCTAAAATAAAAGATATAGAGAAAATTTTAAAGCAGCAAAACAAAAAAAATATTTCTCAATGCAGTGGAACTTCTACAAGGCTATAAGTGGATTTCTTAGCAGAGATCTTGCAGGCCAGGAACGATTGGGATCAGACTTCTAATAATCTGGTGGGCAAGATCTGTTCTATGGCTGTGAGTCATCACCTTTCGGCGTAGTCAAGATTTTACAGTGGGTTTATGAACAAAGTTGTCAGGGTGCTTGAAATGAATGTTAAGCATTCACATAATCACATGGACTCCCCATCTCCAGAGTTAATCTTACTACTGCTGGTGTTGACTGCCATTCTGTTAGTGGAAGAGACAATGCCAAGAGTATGATATGCCATCACTCCCTGAAGCTGGCTTCTCACTGGCAGGTTGATTATGTCTGATAATCATCATGGGGACACTGTGGCTCTTCCTCACTGGAATGGACACATTCTAGATGTGGGTTTACCTCCACTATTCATCATGATCATTTTTTGCTAGATAATTAATTAGAACATTGCCTTTTAAAGGAAGCCTACATTGAGTATAAGTTTCCTATTGGCAAGGTCATGTACTTTGTAATACGCTCTACTCCTAGTGTCCATCTCAATTCTTGGCCCATTAGTAGAAGATCAATAAATAGTTGTTGAAACAATAGATACACAAAATGCATTAAGACGTCCTAGAATAGAAGTAGGTGGGAAAGAAAAAAGGAATACAAACTTAGGGGCTCATAAAATGGATCCCAAAGTGAGACTAATACAAAAATCAATTCTTAAAAACCTTTCACTTTTGCTATGAGTGGGCCACAAAGTTGGCTTTCAGCTCTCTAGAAGCCAATATGGAGAGGGAAGTGGTGTCCATTACACGGGTGACTGTGTCCATAACTCAGGAGTTCTGTAGTTATTCCTGATTTGGAAACATCCGATTTTACAGCATCCCTTAATATAGGCCTATTTCCATCATAAGACAAGAGAGCATTTCCTTTAAGGACCCTCATAAATTATACAATGTTTATCGAAATCAAACATCAGTTTTTAGAGCATTTCTCAATGTAGGCCTGTGGAATAAGTTCACAGGATACAAATGTTTATGTAGTCATCTTTCTGCTTCTCTGATTTAATCAAGTGAGAAATTTTAAAACCAAGTCTTTTTGAATTTTTCCAATATACTAATAGAATGCTTTTTCCTAATAACAGTTATTTCAAGATATAAAGCAAGTAAAAAAAATATACTGCATTGGTTAAAGCAGATGTAGTATGATTTCCCAGTCATTTTATTGGACTTTCTGGTGGAGATCTTTGAATTACCTCTGTGTCACATTTCGAGGAATAAATAAAATGCAATTATTCTAAGCAATTTTCCATAATTATTGCTTTTTCAGTGAGTTACTGAAAGCTAATTGGCATCAATGAGCATGAGATGTTTATTACCTTTCAGGTTCTTGGGGTTTAGCTCTCTGAGTTCAAAATTAGGTGTGAAAAATACAACGAATAATAATTCCCATTTGATGAATACTTAAAAATGATGGGCACCATGATGAGTGTCGTACTTACATTGTATCATTGATTCCTTCACAACAACTCTGTGAGGTTAAGTTCTATGTTCTGAAGTTATGGATGAAAAGACTGATTCTCATATATATTATAATGACAGAGGTTATATATCTAGAGAATGCAGAGTTAGATTGAACCCAGGTCTGTTTGACGCCTTATCTATGCTCTTAATGTGCACCCAATAAGATTTTTTTCCGACATGACAATGAAACATTACAAGATTAATAACCTCTTAGGAAAATTAGGATGTAAGAATAAATCCATAAGCCTGGCCAGAATTCTCTTCAGAAAATAATTTTGAGCACTCTAATTTATAGATAATGAACAACAATTGAAGCCCTAAAGTTTTACAATTAAATATTAATAGTGATCTTGGTATGGGATGCTTTTGGTTGAGCATTTTAAAATTAATTATTTTCAACTGATGCAAACAGTTATACAGTGACACATGCTATTCTATTCCACTGCCCCACCAATGACACAATTCTGAGGAACTCTTCAGAATTTCCTAATCAGCCTATCGAAGATACACACACACACACACAAACTACTTTGTGACCTTGTGGTTTGACTTTATCCTGAATACTATCATATTGATGTACGCAATGTATGTATTTAGTACTATGTTGAATGTTTGAATGAGGGTTTCCTGATTGTTTTTATCACAATGTGGCAAAATTTTTTTTTATACTTTTGTGCCATTGTGTGAGGATATCTTTAGAATAGCTTTCTAAAAATAGAAGAACTAGTTTATTGGGAATGTGTAATTGAAATTATGGTAGATATTATGACATTCAGAGAAGTTGCATGTATTTCAGTTTGCAATGGTGCATTGGTACATAGTTTCTTGTACTGCTGCAAGAGTTATAAAAATTTTGAGCTATAAACACTTAATCTATAAAAAATCGTATGCTATTCTTTGGATGTGCAATTGTTAGTATAACTGTGCATATTTTCACATGTGTATAATGACTTATTTATTATTTTAGTGGGATGAATGACATCTTTATAACAATAGATTGTGACTTTTCAGGCATTGATTTGTAGGAACTATATATGTTTTAAAGAAATGTATCTTTTATCATATATGTTGTGAAGATTTTTCACATTTTTTGAACTTTTTATGGTTCTTAAGAAGCATTTTACGATTTTCACTATATAGATTCATATGTTTCATTTCATTTCATCCCTAGGTATTATATCTTTTTCATTACTACTGTAAATTGAAACTTCATGCTATAATATGTTCTAACCTTCCGTTTATACTTCTTGTAGAGAAAGTTATTGATTTTATATATATTAAATTTATAACCAGACATTGTACTGAAATCTCAGTTCCGAATAATTTTTAAGCTATTTTCTCTTTTCCAGAAATATAATCACTAATCTGCAATGTACACTCTGTAATCTTAAAGAAGTATTTATTTTTATTTATTTATTTTGAGGAAAATTAGCCCTGAGCTAACTGCTAGCAATCCTCCTTTTTCACTGAGGAAGACTGGCCCTGAGCTAACATCCGTGCCCATCTTCCTCTACTTTATATGTGGGATGCCTAACACAGCATGGCATGCCAAGCAGTGCCATGTCCACACCTGGGATCCGAACTGGTGGACCCCAGGCTGATGAAGCGGAACGTGCGCACTTAACTGCTGTGCCTCCGGGCTGGCCCCAAGAAGTATTTATTTTTAATAATATAGTTTATACATGAATATATTGTTGTAGTAAAAGCTTAAACTTCAGAGAGAAGTCTAGGGCAAATGTCCCAATACAGTGCCCTAGAGAAAATCAATGTTATCTTTCTTTTAGTATCGCCTACATTTTCTTTTCTTATAAATACATATATGTAACTTAGAATTATATAATTTGTTATGCATGGGAAAAGAATAGCATCCTGTAGATATTGTACTGTAATTGCTTTCTTTGCTGTACATATATAAATGGATCTAATGCAAGGATATCCTACATTTCTTTTGAATAAATGATTGAATTAGTGAATTTGAAGATAGTTTATTTATTTATTTATTTATTTATTTTGGTGACAAAAATTGGTTCTGAGCTAACATCTGTTACCAATCTTCCTCTTTTTGCTTGAGGAAGATTGTCCCTGAGCTAACATCTGTGCCAATCTTCCTCTCATTTTTCATGTGGGATGCTGCCACAGCATGGCTTGATGAGTGGTGTGTAGGTCTGCACCCAGGATCTGAACTCACGAACCCATGGCTGCCAAAGTGGAGCCTGCAAATCCAGCCACTACACCACAGGGCTGGCCCCCTATCCTACATATTTTAAAATGCTGCTTGGTATCTATATTTTGAATGTGCTGTTTTTTATTAAATTTATTATTTTGCCAGTTTGCTCTGATAGAAATTTGCATCGTTTTAAACTTTACATTTGTAAACAATCTCAAGTGATCATCTCCTTTCAGGCCAACTTGACAAATATACGATTTTATTCTTCACTCTACCTCCCCGATTAACAGGATGTAAATATTCTTGATTTGAGTGCCCATTTTAAATTTTAAGATATATTGCCAAATTGCCTTCTAAAATATATAGTTACATATAGAAAACCAGAGAGGAATTTTGTTATTTTTTGTGAATACTTTCTTTTGGGGAAGGAGCCCATCCCCACTTGGTTTTGGGGAAAGGCATTGTTTGATGCATAGTTTATGATTCAAATGATGCAAATCAAATAGATTTCAGATATACATATATGAGCAACATCCAAGAATACAGAAATGAGAAATTAAGGGAGAAGCACAGAATTTTGATTTGAATTTTGATCGAAGCCTGCAAAGGTCAACACTAATTCTACCCTTGAACTCCGTGATTCCATGTTCCAATAAAATCATAATTTTCCTCACCTGAGTGCAGATTCCAGAATCCAAGGAATCCAGCCCAATAAAACCACTGGAACATGAAAAAAAAGAGTACAAAGAGACACTGATATGTGAAGTAGTCCACGTGAAAGCAGGTAATAGGGCATATTATTTCTCTATCCCTAACTGGGAAGTTAGCGATCTTGCTAAACAGTAGCAAAACAACTAGCCGTTTACACTGTCACCTGTGATAACTCGGGACTCATAGTTTTGCATATGAAGTTTGCCGCTTTAGGAGACAGTGAAAATAAGTCAATACTTTGAAATACGCTGACTACTTCTTGCTGTGTTCAGTAAAGTTTTACAGGAGACAAGCTAAGATCAGTGTGTGTTGTCATATCTGAAAGCACAAAGAAAATACGCTGCAGGGGGCCGGCCTGGTGGCCCACCGGTTAAGTTGGGTGCTCTGCTTCACCCCTGGTGTTGGGTTCGGATCCTGGGCGTGGACTACACACCACTCATCAAGCCATGTTTTGACGGCATCCCACGTAGAGGAACTGGAATGACTTACCACTAGGATATACAACTATGGACTGGGGATTTGCGGAGGAAACAAAAAATAATAAAGAAAAGAAGATTGACAACAGACATTAGCTCAGGGCCAATCCTCCTCACCAAAAACCAAAAAAAAAAAAAAAAAAGAAACACCTCAAAAACATAAGGGTCAGGATTTAGGGAAAAAAGTAGAAAATACAATACAGTCGTGATAAAAGAAGCCTTTCCAGCCTGGTGTGAAATCCAGGATGGCTGAGATTTACATAATGATGAGCTTTGTTTGATTAAAAGTAACAATAACATCTACCCTCTCTCCCCAGTTAATGTCTAGACTCAGGAAGGCAGATAGAGAAGGAGAAGCTGGGGACTATCTGACCCCCAGCCCATCCCTACACCCCTTCTCTGCCATTGTGTAAAGAAACCCATTGAGATGTCTTCCCGTGGTAAATGAAATGCTCCTGTTGTTGAGAAGACAGTTCCTTTTTCCAGGTGAGATGTAAAAGGCAAACCTACAGTGATAAATAGAGATCTAAAATTAACTGTCAAATGGCAAGAGGCCCCATGCTGGCATCTGGATCAGGAGTAGGGCAACTTTTTCTGGGAAGGGCCAGAGAGTGAATAGTTTAGGCTTTGTGGGTGGCAGGTGTCTGTCCCAACTAACTCAACAACTCTGCCACCCCGGGAGAGCCGCCACTGACAGTACGGAAATGAATGAACACAACTGTGTTCCAATAAAACTTTATTTATGGACACAGAAATTGGAACCTCACATCATTTTCACATGCAATAAAATATTATTCTTCTTTTGATTTTTAAAAACAATTTAAGTGTAAAAAAAAAAAAAGCTTTCTTTGACAGCAGGCTGTATAAAAGCAGGCAGCGGGATACATTGGGCCCAAAGGCTGTAATTTGCCAGCCCCTGCTCTAGACAATCGCTTTAAGGACAGACGTGATTCCAAAAACCCCAGTGACATGAAACAAACTCTGTGATTGCTCAACTTTCAAGAGAAATCCCTGAATCTTGAAAGCCGCCCTGGCAGAAGTTGAATTTCATACATTGCGTATTCCAAGAAGGAGAATAGCACCCCAATTTATCTCTCAGTTGAGGACATGGGAGATAATGGGCATAGAGATTGTCTCTCGAGTTGTGGAACCAGGGACAGGCAAACTGGAGATAAAGGAAACCACTTGATTGCATACTAGGGCATGAAATCTTTGTTATCATTTTCCAGCAAATTATACCTACCTAATACGTTATTTCTTCTGTTTGCCTTTTGTGACTGGCAGTTTTCATTGCAGTTATTTTGTTTTCATCTATTACATGATACTGGATATTTTTGAAATAGGTATTCTCATTTTTTAGCCACAGATTTTCAGATCACAAGAAGCCAGTTTTGGAACAAAGAGAAATACATATTATCTAGTAATCTGATCTCTGGAGTTGAATGAAGCAGCTATTGTGTCATATAACTACCTTATTTTTTGTGGGGACATTGTTACTGAAAGGAGGGTGTGTGTGAATGCTGAGCAACCAAGGAGCGATAGATGGCATACCTCGTCCCTCCATGTGCCCTGTTTCCCTTATTGGGATTCCTCCTTCCTGCCTGTGAGAAACAGGGGGACAGCTGGACAGAGGTCTTCATCCCTCCCAACTCAAATAATTTTCCCTCTTTCACTTGTCTAGTTGCAATCACTAATACTTGCTTCAATTTGCTTCAGACATTGTCACTTAAAAATAGCTGATTAGACAGAGAGGAAGTCATGAATGGGGGAGATTTACTGTTCTAAACTTGAGTACCGAAAAGAGGTCTGATGTTGAAATTATGAAAAGACATTGAATAAGAATCCGTCACAGGCTTGACTTCAAGAAAAATTTCCCCTTCTTCAAGATAACATGTACTCTTAATATGCATAAGGAAAAAGAATAGGTTGCCCTTTTCTTACAAATTAGGAATCTATACAGAGGTTTAAAATCAGGTGCCTTAACAATGTACAAAATAGCATTGATTTTGAAATCGATTCCCTTGTACACTTCTATGTGTAATCAGACTGCAGGGCAAACTTCCCACTTCCTTATATTTTCCTTCTTGGATATAGATCTAGATACGTTGTGTATTTGTGTGTTTATGCATCTTAAACAACTTAGATTCAAATACCATCATAACTTATTGATTCACTGATAAAATACCAGGACTTAAAGTAAGAGTTTTTTCCAGCATCATTCTATTACTAAAGTATCTGAAGGTTTTATTAGTGTAAATCCAATTTCTAAAAGTCATGTTTGACAGTATAAGGAAATAATTAAGAAGCTAAGTCTCAGGTGCCAGGGTTTGTGACCTGGCTTCTGCCTAAAACAGTATCTACAGTGCTTGCCACTGTTTGTAGTAAGATTGACGATGAGGAGATACTTTATTCATAATTTATTCATTTGTCATCTTTTCATTTATCATTCAGTGGAAAGCTGATATGTAGTACTCGAGAAAAAAAACTAGAAATAATAGATAAAATTCAAGCATCAGATGAAAGTTGTATTTAGTGAGTTGAAAGTGAAGTCAAACACTGGGATGTTATGATTCTACGCTGGAATGATAATGTTTAAGTTCCACAGACAGCTGTTAACTGAAGGAGGAACTGAAACGTATGCCACCTAAAAAGTGCTCTAAAATTTCCCAACCTTGAGAAAGAACTTGTGATGGTGTTAAGGCAATTTAAATATAAATGAAATAAATACTTGGAGAACATGAAAACCAATGCCTCTCTAAAATTTAATTTTTAGTATTCCAATTCAGGCCTACAAAAGATGGATTGTGGTCTCACCTTTCGTACTAAATTTGAAAGGAGATACACTACTTGAACCTTTATGAAGTTAGAAAGAAGTTTTCTGTCCCACAGTCCTCCAGGGCAGCGCTTAGTGGGGCTATCGTCTTACAGCAAAACACTTTCCAGTGGTTCAAGCTTATCTTGAAGAACCATCTGTAAATAAGTCTCATTTTTTCCTTTAGTCAACTATTTTTGTAGGGATCTCTCCATAAAGATGTGCATGTGGGTTGAGAGCGACCTAACCAGTGTTGTGAAAGCAGAACCTCTTGCTCATAGAACTGTTAGGCACTTTCAAAACCTGCTTGAGCCCATTCTCCTTACTTGTACTTGATGAATTGTCATGTGCACACTCAATGTCATGTCATGGTGGGTCAGATAACATCTATTTCATGCTCAGCATCCTAAGTTACATAGTTTCTTGGCGTTCCATTATCAGGCCTTTATTCTCTCCCAGAGCGCAGTAACAAGTTAGAGTATATCAGAGCTTTGCTCTGAAATTCTAAAGCTCTGCTCCGTGATTCACAGGCAGGGCTTACATCGGGCATTGGATGGCCTTCTTAGCTGCCGCTGACACTTCGGCAGCATTGTGTCTACTGAGTGCTGTGGCCACATTGCCAACAGTTGCATTGCTCTGTACCTGCTGCAGTCTCCCTTGTTCTGGGTCCCACAAAACTGGAGTTTATATGTTACTCAGTCAGTGGACTGGAGAGGCACATTAAAAAGTGATATATGTTGCTTAAAGTATCCCTCTTTGGACTAGATTTTGCTGGAAAGCTGGAGAGTTGATGCAATGCTGAGGTAAAACAGTGAAGGTATGCTGCTTTCCCCTCCTGGTGAAACCCATCTTATTACCTTTCACAGATAGAAAGTCATTGACAGATCAGTAGTTAATACCAAGTAATGGAGACTCTGTTGATTATTATTATTTTTTTTGGTAAACAGATGACATGTGGCATAAAATTTTTGGTTGAAATAGTTTAATTGCTTTTGTCATAATCTGTTGCTATTCTCCCAGATGTAACAATTTTATACACAAGTCATATAGGCGAGTTGAATAGGAATGTTCTAGAAGGTGTCAACCCTATTTCTTTCAGATCTTTGACGCTGACATAAATGTGTGTGGGTATGTTCATGTGTGTGTGATTGGCAATACGTGTTACTATTATTATTCCTGGAAAATTGATTTGAAAATATGCATTATGTCATTCCTAGACGGGTCCAGGCCTGAGGCAGTAACTTGCGGAGCACATCGATTATAGATAGATAATCTTACAGTCTTGTAAGCTCGTTAGCCTGACCTCCATAACTGAAAGAATGACATCATCTTTCCTTAAATAATCACCACACATGGGGCAGGGATATGCACTGCTTCACTGGTAAAATAACAGCAGTTTAGTCCTATTCATAACACCGCTCAGAAAATTCTCAGGGAGGGTACTTTTGGTTAAGTCTTTTAAGCTCAAATAACAGAGGTATCTTAGCTTGGGCTACTATAACGAAATATACCACAAACTGGGTGGCTTAGGAACAACAAACGTTTATTTCTCACAGTCCTGAGGGCTAGGTGTTTGAGATCAGGGTGCCAGCAGGATGGGGTCCTGACGAGAGACCTCTTCATGTTGCAGCCTGAAGACTGCTCTCTGTATTCTCACATGGGAGAAAGAGAGAGAGAGAAAGCAAGCTTTCTTATGCCTTTTATAAGGGCTTTAATCCCATTCGTGGGGGCTCCACTTTCATGATCTAATTACCTCCTAAAGGCCCCACTTACTAATTCCATCACATTGGGGGTTAGGATTTCAACATATGAATTTGGAGGGGACACAAACAGTCCGTCCATAGCAAGGGGTGAGTAAAGCATCTCTCATGACCTAAATTGTAGCACCTGAAGTTCTAGTCCCTCTGCCTGAGTGGCCAGTGTCCCATTCTGATTATCAGATATCATACCTTCAAATAGAATGCATTTGAGTTTAGTAAAATAGAAGCAAACAGGAATGCATCCTGAGACCATAGAGAGTACCCAGGGGTCTCTGGACAATAAAAAGTGGCGGTAGGGGGCCGGCCTGATGGTGCAGGGGTTAAGTTCACACGTTCCACTTTTGGGAGGCCCGGGGTTCGCCGGTTCAGATCCCGGGTGACGACATGGCACCACTTGGCAAAAGCCATGCCATGGTAGGCGTCCCACGTATAAAGTAGAGGAACATGAGTATGGATGTTAGCTCAGGGCCAGTCTTCCTCAGCAAAAAGAGGAGGATTGGCAGTAGTTAGCACAGGGCTAATCTTCTTCTCCTTCAAAAAAGAGGTGGTGCTAGAAGTTGAAACAGATAAAGACAGGGCTATGAATCAGTGAGTAGGATTAATATGGGCCAGCTAGCCACATCCCAAAATGTAAATGCAGAACATTACATTGTTTTTAAACATTTTCCTCTCAGTCCTTATACATTGAAAATGCCTATGACAGAGTATACAGAGAGTATATAATTTGAACACTGTCCTATTGAACAACAGGACAGCAAATCTCAACTTCCTCTCAAGTTTGACATTCTTTCTCTTGGCAATTAGGGAACAACATATTCTCCACTGGTCACATACTTGACAGAGTACTTACCCCACTTAGAATTCAAGATATTAGTTAGATGGAGTTTGTAGAAAAACCCTATTGATTAAAGGCGTAGGCACCTGGGGTTATAAGGTAAGGTTCTATGAACATTAGAGAGACAGATGGTGAAGGGGGGACTTGATAATGATTTTTAAATTAGTGAACAATTACTGTAGGAGATGTGGTAAGAATCAGGTTTCTATTTTCACTAAGAACTGAAAGCAAAAGAAAAAAGCTCCGATTTTAGGGATATATGTAAAAGATAAGGAAATATTTAACAAAAATGAGCACTATTACACACTGGGAAAGGTGACATAAAGAGATGATACAAGTGTCTCTTGACCTTGATGGAACAACCTCACCTGATTTTTTGTTTTCCTACAGAAGTTTAAGTATCTGTTAGGATCACAATGCCGATGGGATCACCTTGAATGAATCATTGATCGTCACTCCATGCTCTAGCGGATTCACAAGTGAAAATCTCAAGTTGGTAACCATGTCACTACATTCATCAACCAAAGAAGAAAGCTCGCCCAGCTGTTTTGCCAAGGGAGTTAAGAAAGGTTTAAAGCAAAATAAAACTACTTTGTTAGAAAACTGTGTTGCTGCTTTCCTAAAAGAAACACGACAGAAAATACAAAATTGAGTCTTGAAAACTTTACAAAATTACCAACATGAATAGATATTGGTATTTTCATTTCCTGACTTTTGAATATAAGCTAATGTATTGGGAATCAGGGCGTTTCACACATAGGGGCTGTGCAAGTTATGAAAAGTCAGTAAAATAATTTTGATTTTCATTTCACTAAAGATATCTGCAGTTCATGAAACAAATGAAAATATAAGAGCAACGGCTGCCCAACCAAAACCATCTTAATCTCATGCAAAATTGTGCTTCTGCTTGTTTAATGTCTTGATAGTAGAAATTGCTTAATACAAGTTTGTTGAATTGTACCAAATTTTATCTTACATATGTCTACAGCATTTGGGGCAGTAAAATCATTACTGTTAAGAAAAGGAAATAAATTAAGAAATTTGTGCTCCAGTAAAAGGCTCTTCTGGTAAATGGGTTATACCCTAAAAAACCCCAAGTAATTTAGAAATAACATACTGCTTTTTTAAAATATAAGCAAACAAAATTTTTTCAAAGGGGCATTTTTTTCTTTCCCTGTATCTCACGCTTTGGTCGACAAAGTTCACACATGCTTAAAAATACATAATTCGGCCTGTAGAATCTACATTGAGTCCCTTTACCCAACTAGACACACAGGTTTGCCTCATCCATCCAGATGCAGGTAAACCAGAGAGCATGGTAGACTTTGCTGAGTAGACATGGAACCCTGTTTGTAGAGCTCACCTCAAGCTGTAGAAGATAAAAGACCTCCACATCTGAATGTGAAAAATCACAGTCAGCTATGAAAGCCATGTTTGACATCCTCCATTAAGAAAGAAACCTATTGAATATCATACTCTTACCAATCATAACAGCAAGTGCACCTCCAACAAGGATGAGTGAGTAAAGAGACGGAAGGATAGATGCTCCTCGCTCACTACTTTCTACATGGTCAAAGAGTTTGGAGCCCCCCTTTTTTTCCCCAAAGTAGGCAAAATGCAGAGCACATAAGGGAAAAGTTCCAACAATCAACGTTTGGGGGAGGGGATCAGAATCTCTTTTGTCTTATATTACCTATAGTATAGAATTAATTCTAACTTCCTGTACTCTGTCTTTTGTCTGTACAAACATAGGAATGACAGAGTGACTTTTGATTTATCTTAATTTTCTCCTAAATATAGAGTGATATCAATCTGTTCAGATGAGCATTTTATAACTCCATCGAGGGTGTTTTTGGAAGTCAGATTTTAATTTATCAGAAAGATTTGCCTTCATGTTCTATCATGGAATTAAAATAACCCTAACTTCTAAACTAATACAGCTATTTTGTGGGAAAATTTGACAATAATTTTGACTCTTACTGGGCTGGCCAGGCAAGCAGGTATAAGGCTTCATAATAACGTTGGTAATGAAGATAACTGGACTATCAAGATAATGGCAACCGAAGAAAAGTAAATTCATAATCATTTTAAAACAGAGAGGAAAATCCCAGTGATTCACTTATAAAGCACTGGGACCTGTTTTCAAATGCCCTATGTCTTTCTCAGAGCATGAGCGTTCAGGACATGTGTGTGCAAGTGTAAACGTGGACATTTCAGACTTTAACCTTTCACACCGTAAGGGAGAGATGATGGCTAGGAGAATTTTATGTGTAAGTAGGCATATTTAGAAAATTATTAATATGTAAATATATGTGCATTTGTAAAATTGGATAACGTATTCCCAGATTTTAATAACTATTATCTGTGGACCAATGGATGATTATAATTTTATTCTTCATAGTGTACTATATGGTATTTATTATATTTTTACAATAAATGTGAATTACTTACATGACCAAAAAGAAAGTATTTCTAAAAAATGTTTAATATTGTGTGGGAAGCATATAACAATATTTTGGCAAAATAAATTTCAAAGAAACACAGCAATTTTTTTATACAATGTCAAACATAAATATACATATTTTATTTAACAATTCAAATTCCACATCATTAGTATTTTGTAACCCCACTCACCACAAAGTTTCATGAACATTTTCAGAATAAAAATCATTAGCAAAAAATAACAACGAAACTTGGTGCTTGATCAGATTTGGAGGAAAAGAAGCAGGCAATATCTTAGATGACTTCTTCCTTTTGTCCCTTTGAGGAAGTAAATCACTAATGTTACAGTCCCCTGGAATAGAGAAGGCTGGAAATAGAGCGGTTATGCAGAGAACAGATCATTAGTTCTAGGTGGTAAAGGTTGAATTCAAGTTGTCTTTGAGATAGCTAGTTGGAATTATCAAGAGGATAGTTAAATATAAACACTTAGGTTTTTTTTTTTCTGCTTTATCTCCGCAAATCCCCCCTGTACACAGTTGTATATCTTAGTTGCATGTCCTTCTAGTTGTGGGATGTGGGATTCCGCCTCAGCGTGGCCTGACTAGCAGTGTATGTCTACGCCCAGGATCCAAACCCGGGGCCGCTGCAGCGGAGAGCGCGAACTTAACCACTTGGCCATGGAGCCGGCCCCAACACTTCGATTTTATAGAAGAGTTCTGGACATCACATATAAACGAGAAATTGAAAGAAATAAAATTACGGAAATGACAGGTATAAACATAGTCTCACTCATTCACCATCTTTGGTGGTTTCTAAGCATAACATCGTCTTAGGTTCTGGGGAATAAAAATAAACACAAGATATTCATTCCTTAATTTCTATTGGAAAGAAAAACAAAAAACCTTTACTAGTGCATGAAAACCTGCACGACCTGGAGGGGCTAAGCATGGTGACAGCACTTAAAAGGTCATGCCATATTCAATAATTTTGTCATCACCCACCAAGTTTAATGTATCTGAAGGATGCTGGTTTACGACCCTGCCAAACTTGAGTTAGCACTTCAATGACACTTGATATGTTCCAGGTACCTCTGTAAGTGCTTTCGATGCTGTAACTAACTTAATCCTTACAGCTGCCCTATGAGATATTATTTTATTATCCACATTTTATAGAAGAAAAACCTAAGCCACAGACAGGAGCTTGCTGAAGCCCACAGAGTAAGTGCCAGAGCTGGAATGGAAAGTCAGTATGCACAGCCAGCCCTCTCTCTAAAATCTGTAGATGGATTGTACAAAAAAACAGTTTAATTTATTCTTCACAAATACCTCAATGGAAGCAAAAGCAAAAAAAAAAAAAAAAGAACTATATATTTTTTTTTTAGCCTTTTCAGTGTTCATTTTAAAGCAAATTCATTTGTGGTGATTAATTTTTCATTTTATTTTAAGGTAAGAATATGAGAAAAATGCATTACAAGAGCTCCAGTAGGGTTAAGAATGGTGAACTAGCCTGTCAGTACTGCTTCCCTTGAGCGAAGCTGTCAGAGTCTGGGGCTGGAATACATTTCTCAGGGGCTCTGAATGGCTGGAGAATCACACACCAGGAAAGCATGCACTGGAGGACACAGAGCCAATGAGATGCAGGCAGGTGGAAAGATGAGGAAAGATGTGTTCCCACTAAGTATGCCCGCACACCTTCAGAGATGTCGTTACTCTGTGAAAGGCTGAGGGTGGATTTCCTGGAAAACATAGTGAAGAGACAGCTATAAATTCAGGATTTTGTCCCGAGGAAAAAGCCCACTAGGATCTCAAAACATGGAGTCAGAGAGATACAAGAACTCCATGAAATGTGTAAGAAACCTCCTACAGCCATCCATGCCATTAGAGACTTATTTCAAGTTTACCCATCTCTGAGGGGTCAGAGATCCTTGACAAATATCTGTATCATAGATTAGGAAACAGTAACAAACTGACAAAATTTTGACCAGGTTACACAAAAGTCTAATGCCTGGGCTGGAGCCAGAATATCACGTTTTTTAAAGATAGTAAAAAATTAATTATATTACACCATATTTCTCTTCAGGCACCAAATGAACTTACTATTAAATATAATATAAAACGATTTTTTTCTATGAATTGTAATAATTAAATAGCTACCATCCTTCAAAAAAGTTCCCAAGAAATTAAATAAATATATATTCCTGTATATCTTCTTGAATTATTTGATGAATAGTTATAGAGATTATTGAATTCACTTCTGATTCATTCAAGATAGATTTTATTAATTCAAATTTCTAAGAAGACTTACATACCCAACTTGAGTAGTTTTATTGCATTAATCATCAAAATAAGATAAATATTAAGTATCCATCGAAGTTAAAGCATTTGAAAAATTTATTTTACGTGGAACCTGAAGGAGGGAGGAAGGAGCTTAGCTACATCCATGAATTTAGGAAAATGCCTAATTGCTTCTGCATCAGCATATTTTTGCGAGAGAGAGGTTTGGAATGTGTTTGGACATATATCACACACACAAAGTCAGAATAGATTTAGGCTCTGCCTAAAATAGCATTTGTGTTTGCTGTACTTACCTGCTGCATTTTGAAAACTGCTGCTGAGTCCTCAGTTCATAGTCTTCACAGACTGCAGAAATGACAGGAAATCTACGCTTCGTTCCCTCTGTTCAACATCATTTTCTTGGCATGTCCTGATCACTGAGAGCACAGGAGTCAGACCTGCCGTGATGGTGACTCCAGCATCAAAAGCTGTTGTCAGCACATTTCATTAATGTTGCCCAAGTTAGTCAGTGATTTCTACACTCCTTTGAAATTGTAAAAATAAGCTAGCTAAACTAACACACTTCTCATGGAGAAAGTATCAAGGCATTTGTTAGCTCCATGAGTCCAGAAAAAACAATTACCTGCCACTCACACCTATAAATTTTTAGGTTAGAGTTGAAATTAACGTTAATGGTTGAATCATATTCTTCATGAAATGCTTTTCTCGTGGGTTAACCTATTATGAGATATTTCAATTTCATTAAAAATGTTAAATTAATTCATGATATTTTATTAATATCCTAGTTCATAGTATAATGCTATATTGGAATGATTGTTAAAATTAAAATACTTAGTATTAGATACAATGCACCTAAATATTAGAAAAGTTCTTTCTTTAATTCTTTCATATTAAAATTATCTACTATATCTATCTATCTAATCTATTTATCTGCCTGCCTATCCATTCATCCATCCATCCATCCATCCATCCCTATCTATCTCTATGTATCTATCTATCCCTTCATCTATCTGCCTATCTATCTATCTATCTATCTATCTATCTATCTATCTATCCATCCATCCATCCATCTAATCTATCTATCCATCCATCTATCTATCCATCTATCAATCCATCTATCTATCCATCTAATCTATCTATCTATCATCTATCTATCTATCATCTATCTATCTATCTATCTATCTATCTATCTATACATCCATCTATCCATCCATCTATCCATCCATCTATCTATCCATCTAATCTATCCATCTATCTATCCATCCATCTATCCATCCATCTATCTATCCATCTAATCTATCCATCTATCTGTCTACCTACCTATCTATCTATTTATCCATCCATCTATCCATCCATCTAATCTATCCATCCATCCATCTATCTATCTATCTATCCATCTATCTATCTATCTATCTATCTATCTATCTATCTATCTATCTGTCTATCTATCTATCTATGTGTCTGTCTTTCTTTCTTTCTAATATGCCTATTTGCTTCCTGGACCAGAGATCCCCAGCTGGGATACATCACATTATCTCTAAGTTCTAATCAGCTTGGTTCTGAAGTGCCCTTTCAAGATCAGCAAAGGTTTTTTTGAATTTTGACAAATAACATACACTCCCTCAGTTTCAATTTCCCAAACTATGAAATTTTCCAAACATAAAGAAACGTCAAAAAAATGCCACCACCTAGCTAAAAGAAAATTGCCAACAATACTCGGTATTTGTCCTTTCTCTGCCTCTGTCTCTCTCTTTCACACACACACACAGAGATGTTTGTGCACACACACTTAAAGTGACGTCCATTTGAAAGTACAATGCAGAAATCATGCCGCTTCACATCTAAATACACTGCCTTCATCTCGAGAAGAATGAGGACAATCACCACCCTTTAACGACAGTTTCCTAAGGAATTATCACTCACAGAGTTACAAATTCAGTGTTCTCACCCTCACTTCTACATTAATTAGATAGCAGTTCTTTTGAAAGAAGATTTTCATTTTTTTCCCCATTTTATTGCTTATTTCGTGTCACTCTGTGGCTTCTTGGATTTTTAATTATTTTAAATAGCATCAATAGCAGTACATTCATCCAGCTTAAAAAAACAAATCTTATTTTAATGTCATCTAGTATCGAGTCTCTATTCAAATTTACCCTATTATTGCAAGAATATTTTCATGCTTTTTAAAATCCAAACCAGGATCCAATCAGGTTTCAACACTTGCAGTTATATGTCTCTTTAATCTCTTTTAGTCTATAAGAGCCCCCCGGCTGTTTATGACACTGACTTTTTCAAGACTCTTGAACACTGAATTTTCTTGTAGACTAGTTCTCATCCTCAATTTGTCTGGTTCCTTGTGATGTTTAATTTTGTTATCTATATTTGCATTTCCTACAAACTGGAAAGAAGTCTGGAAGCTTGACTACCTTTCCCTTAAAATATTGGGGATTTTATGCATGATTCTGTGTATGATCTATTGTGCCCCATCAGGGGGCTATAGTATCAGATTTCCCCTTACTAATGATGCTGTTTATGGCCAGTTGGCTAAGGTAGTAATGGACAGATATCTCCAAGGATTTTTTGGGTATCATGTATCTGCATTCTTAGTTGCTCCCGTCCTCTCTGCTTCAATGGCATTCTGATGACTTTAAACAGTTGATTTTTTTTTTTTTTTTAATTTGGGTTTCTTCTTATTCCAGTTAGGACATTTGGTTTGCTGCAAGCTACTCTTTCTCACCCAGTCAGCAGTCTTGTCTCTTTTGATATGTCCCCTTAATTTCTGAGTATTTTTCTGATTTCTGGCATAGCTGGATATCCCAGACTGATCTTTGCTCTTCCTTGCCCTGACTTTTAATCAGATGTTTCCCTGGAATTCCTGGTTCCTTTTCTTGAGGAATGGTATGCAGAACCCAAGCAGCAGTGTCCTTATTACAAGCAGGATGCTACTGCTTCTAATCTTTTTAGTGAAGGCTGTGGAGTTTTCCTTTTAAATATTTTTCAAATGTACTGCTGGTCTCCGTGTTCACTGCCTTGAACAGCTCTCCTTTGCTCTGCACAGCATTTTATTATCTATTGCCTTATTTCTTTCGGTCCTTTCTCACGCTGCCCCAGGGTTGTATCATCAAGAGGAAAACCTCATGATTTAAATTATTTATATTCATTGCAGAAGTCTATAATTATTGTTGTTTTTCTTCATTCTCAAGAATAAATGATATTGCCTGACATTAATTTTCAGAACTAGTGTTTTTAATATTGTATATTATTATGTATGTAATATAGATTTTCCTGATACTATTGAAACTAATCAACATTTTATATTTTTATTTACCATTCATGTGGCTTTTTTGTGAAATGGTTATTCATGTTTTTTCCTTTATTCAAATGGTAATTTGTCATTCTCTTACATTCTCTTAGATTTCTATCATCCATCCATCCATCTATCTATCTATCGTCTATCATTTATCTCTCTCTCTCTCTCTTTCTCTATCATCTGTCTAGTCTGGATATTGATATTTCACCAGCTATATCTTAAACATTTTCTCTCACTTTTTGTTTTTTTTTTCTCCGTTTTATCCATGGGAACTTGTGATGAAAGAAAGTTCTTAATTTCCAGTTAATATTATTTATAAATCTTTTCTTTATAGTTTATATTTTTGTGTATTATTTTTAAGAAATCTTGCATATTCTGAAGTCTTAAAGATACATTTCTAAAGTTAGCTAAAATTTTGCCTTTTACGTGTGTCTTTAATCTTTCCTGAATTGATTTTTGTGCATGGTATAATGCAGCAATCCAATTTATTTACTTATTTTTAACTTGCGGTTAAGCATTTGTGCCAGCACCATTTATTAAATTGTCTACCTTTTACCTACGGCTCTGCAATGTAGCTTACATTATATATCAAGTTTGCACATATTTCTGGGCTTTCTGGTCTGTTCCATTGATCTATTTGACTACCCTTACGCGTATATGTCCTATCTTAATTACTTCTATTAGTGTACTAAAAGTCTGGGTACTTGGTAGAGTAAGTTCACCTGATCAGTTCTCTTTCAGAATTTTCATGGCTATTCTTAGTCTTTTGTTTTTCCAAATAAATTTTAGGGTAATATGATGAAATTCTCTGGAAAAAGTAAAACCCACTAGAATATGATTGAGATTTCATTAACTTTGTAGTTCATTTGTGGTAAATTGACATCTTTACACTATTTTTTTAATCCATGATTGTAGCATTTAATTTCTTTTATTAAAGTTTTATAATGATCATCATAAAATCAAGTCTATCTTTTCTTGGATTTATTCCTTAGTATCTTATATATTTTTGTTATATCCTGAATTTAAGTAACACTTTCTACGTGTTTGATACTGTTGGATAGAAATACAATTAATTTGTAAACTTATATTACAACTCTCAAACTAATGAAATGATATTTTGTCTGAAGAGTGTTTGTGGTTTCTGTCTAGACAATCATGTCAGCTATGAACAATTTCAATATAATTTCTTTTCTGATCTTTACACTTGTGTTCTTTTATTTTATACCTTACAATTTTTAAAAAGATTTCTGCTTCAGTCTTGAAGGTAAATCATTACAACAAGCATTCCTGTTTTTTCCCCTAATTTTGAAGTGAAGTATTTTACCACTTTTCCGTTTACTAGTGAGTACCATGCTTGCATCAGACAATTTTAGATCCCCATTCAGGTTAAGGAATTTGCCTGTTGTTCCTTGCTTTCTACAAGATAAAATTACCAACACTTATTTGAATTTTGTCTAAACACTTTTTTTGCATGTCTGAAAGAATTACACGATTTTACTCTTAGTAATTTTTGATGTTATCACTGTTATGGATTGTTTGATTTGTTTTGTAAATATTTTCTTTATCATATGTATTTTGAAGTTGGACTGGGTAGTAAATGATTTTCTCATCTTGTCTAAGTCTTAGTCATAAAGAATATAGTAGGGTGACATGAAAGTATATTAAAGAATATCTCCACCATCTATTCTATGCTTTGCTTGTACTATTGGAATGCTCTTCTTTTAGATTTTGATAAAGTAGTTTATATTTCCTAGGATTTGCCCAAGCTGTCTAAGACATTTTGTAAATTTACTGGCATAATGTCATGTTTGAGTTTATTTATCATCTTGTCAATTCTTGGTACACCCTTGGTCATGTCAGATTTTTAATCCTTATTGATGTTCATTTGTGTCTTCCACTTTTTTTTTGTTAATTAGTATTGACAGAATTTTCTATATTTATTAATATTTTGCAACAATTAGCTTTGGTCTTGTTGATCTTTATATTATTTTTTTCTATTCTAATTTCTGTTCTTATCTCTATACTTTGTGTTTTAGAATTTATTCTCTTGTTCTTTAACATAGCTCTTAAATTGGATATTCTAGCTCATTAGGTTTCAGTAATTTATTTTTTACTAAGAACACTTAAGTCTAAAATTTTTCCTCTAAAATCTTAGTTATTTTAAAATTTACTTTAAAATGTTTTTTCTTTCTGAATTTTTTCAGTTATTAAACAATTATCAATTTTAACCTTATTGCATATTTTACTAAATTTCCTTATATGATTTTGATTCTTTGAAATTTGTTAAGATTTGATATATGACCTATTGTGTGGTGAAAATTTACAAATGTGCTACCTGTGATGAAATGTATTTATGTGTGCTGAAAAAATGAGTGTTCTTCAATTGTTGGTGAAATGGTTTACATATGTACATGCATGAAGCTTAGTAGTGTGCCCTACCTTCTTTATAAATTTTGATGTTTGTTCTGATTGATTTATGACCTATTGAGAGAAATACGTTAAATTATCCAACTGTCAAAATAGATTTTTTTTTTTTGGTTGTGGCTCTTTTACTTTTAGCATATATTTAGAAGCTATGTTATTAAATGTGTGGAAGCTATGTTACTAAATATTAAGAAGTATAAAATTTTTCTGATGAATTGAACCATTAATCCAGCTGCTCATTTCCAACAGTTGCTTTTTCAATTAATGACCATTTTTTCTCCACATTTGCAGCTTCATCTCTTTTTTCGGTCGGTGTTTAGTGGATATATCTTTTGCCATTTGTCTGCTTTCAATCTTTTTTGTCAATGGGTTTAGAAGTCTCTTGTAAACCGAATAAATTATTATTATGTAGTTGATACAGTTAAATTTTTAATCATTTATACTTATTGTGATCATAGATATGATCAAACTCATTTGCATTATCTTATCTTGTGCGTTCAATTTGTTCCACTTTTTCTGCATCTTTTTTATTTTTATTCCTTTTTCTCACTGTTTTGGCTTTTTAAAAATATTTTTGTTACTTTAACAAACTTAGAGAATTCACAATTGATTTATTTTTCTTTTAGTGAGTTCTTTAGGAATTTTTGCAGGCATATTTAATCTGTAAAGTATAAATAGGTCAATATGTTTACTTTCATGTAAACAATAAAAGACTTCAAAGTGCTTTAAATCTGACATATTCCTCCTGATTTTTAAATGTTGAATTTTAATATTTTAGCTCTTTGTGTTTATTTCTCCTTCAAAAATGGGTCTTGTTTTCTTTGGTCACGTCAGGAATATTTCATCTGATATCTTTTTGACTATTGATCCCCTTTTATGTTATTCTTTGGAATGTCAATTGCAGTGAATATGTAATATAACCTCTAATTCTCTCTTCTCTTTTCCTAATGTTGCTCTTATTTTTCAAATCTGTTTGTTTCTCTGCGCTGCGATTTAGATAGTTTCACTAAGCTTTCTCTTCTAGTTTACTGTTTATCTCTTTAACTGTGTCTAAGTTACTGGTAAACACTTCTAGTGAACTGCTAATTTCAATTATTGAATTTTATTTTCTAGAACTTATATTCTTTCTTGCATTTCACAATTTGAAAGTGACAAATCAAATTTGGGATTACTTAGTTATATATTCGTGTAGAATAATGTTGCGTGTTTTATTTCTGTTGTCTCAATCTCTAATGTCTGGCCTTCACGTAGATTTTATGATCTTTGGTTTTTAATTTATTTTCCTTGAATTTTATCTGTGGGAATTAGTCAAGATATCAATTAACATTGCTTTCCTCTTGGATTTCCGCATTGCAGCCACTTTAGACACTCAAAACTTTCCTTTTTTTCTTTCTTTCTTTTTGGTATTTAATTACATGTTCGTTTATAAGAGTACATGATTATTTATTGATATGCTTCCCCTTCTACGTAGTAGGATCATAACTGATATTTTTAAAAGTTTGTGTTTGCAAAGTTGCACAATACTAGACACAAAAGACGTGTTTTATAACTATGGATGGTAAAAAGTAATCGCATCCAGGTAAGAGTCTTCTGATGATATAGTCATTGCTACAAGACATGTCAATACCTCTTGATAGAAGAACATGTTGGCTTTCTAAGTGAGTTAGGTATATTTTAGATCCTGGGTTAGATATTTATTGATGAGCTGAATTGAGTTTCTGTTTTCTTATTTCTTGAAAGAGAGAGAAGTCTCCCTGAAGTCAATTAATTTATCCCAAATATACAAAATATGGATGATAGGTGCAAGAAAAAGGATATTAAGAATTTGGGGTTTTTTAGTTACTATAAAAAATAGCAATTGCTATTAATTGTAATTAAGCATATCAATAGCAGGTATAGTGAGAGCGTGATTAACTCCTGCCCTTGTTCTTTAGGCCATGTAATTTAAATTCTCTACAGAGATTTAATATAAGTAAGAAAAAAGTCACAGTTGTTAAAAGTGATTGCTAGCAAAGACTGTGTAAATTTTAAGAAATATTTCGGAGACAAATGTTAATCTCAGGTAGGTAAGCAGGTTTTAAAAGGGCAAAGCATCAGGCTATTCTCTGGACCTAAGGAATGACAATTTTCTTAGAGACCCAAAAATGAGTTATTTATTAACAAGTGCTTATCGTGGCATTCTTTTTTGCTTTTCCCACAGTCTTAAAGTTAAACAGAAGCAGCTCTTGATTTGTAAATATCCACTTCACCAATGATATATAGCTGTCCCATGTGATATATCCCTATCTCACTAGAAGCCTCTTCTGGAATAGTTTTGTGGTGAAAAAGCTAAGAAATCTTGACTCCAGTGAACTCAGAAATGAGGGAAACAGCAGCTTCTTGAGTTTCAGAAACTGAGGAAAGACATAGGTCCTACTCGGCACACGGGTGAGTCTCCACAACCCAGCATCACTTTGTCTACATCGCTGGTTCGCTTTCCCAACTTGCCTAAAACTACACTAATTATGGGGTGAGTCATCTTTAAATGATACAGAATCATCTCAGATTGTTAAGGAGTCCTTTTAATCTTAGTGTGAACAAGATCATGTACAACGAACTAACAAGGATAATAAATATTGAGTTAGAGGGAAGCCCTAAAACAGAGTTTTGGGGTTGAGTAGACATGCTCACTCTTGTATTACCCAAGTTAGCTGTGCTATTGAAGATGCTGACTCGGCAGGGAAATTTCATTGGAAGACAGAGGAGAAAGACAGTAATAGGGGCAAGACAGGCATGGGGATGGGATTTAGAGGAATGAAAAGATACACATCTGATGTAATATATGCCAAAGATGTCCTTCTGCAAATGAGTAGAAAAAACTCGTGTGTGTGTGTGTGTGTGTGTACGCCTTAGTATCACAATCGAAAGCTTGCCATTTGTTAAAGAAGGAGAACGAGTTAGTGCATGTTTAAAGGAATACTGAATTTAAAATGTTTCTCTAATATCAGAAGCAATACAAAGTAAAGGCAAATTCGACACAAACATTAGTGCTATCTAAATCAATGATAATCATCTCAATCAGTGGCTTTGTTTTTGATAAGCTGATTAATAAATAACACATTGTAGCCACCCCTGACACAGGAAGGGTTAATAATCACTGGAAAAAGCTTGCCAACAAACTGTGACCCGGAGGTGAGAAGGCCGGCTAGCCAATGACGGGTAAGACCCCCTGGGCGGCAACCTAAGCCAGGTGGCCGCCGCCCAGGGGCACAGATGGAGAAAGGATATCGCTATCTGGAGCAGGAGGGACTGTTGCCTAAGAGACCTTGCCTGCTCGGAGATAAAAATATAGGAGCACAGCAATAACATGATAATATCAAAACAGAGGCCAAGGGAGGGCTCCTTGAGAAATCACTAAGAATTCTTGGCATTCGCTAATTACTTCATCCAGAACACCTGTGTATGTTTAACAGATGTAAGCTATGTATATATTGAAACACTGGTTATTATAAACTCAGAGTGGCCATCAGCCCTCTCCGCGTCTATCCTGATGTGTACATTGGATTGCGACACCGACGCACATTTGAATTAAAAAACAGAAATGTTTGCGCTGCAAAGTCAAATATAGCAATTATATTAATATGTTAAAAACATGATTACTCTCTTGCTTTCTCAGAGACAAAGCATACTATATGACTATAATCATAAAATGATCAATTCCTAAGAAATAATATTAATTCTGTATTTTTAATTGGAAAAATAAACTACAAAGGTCCAAATATTTTTCTACTGTTCGTTTCATTCTTACTAATATAATTACTATTTAAAGTTCTAGGTTTTTTTTTTTTTTCTGGAAAGATTTCCAAACAATTTTGTGAAGGAAAACAAACCAAATAAAAAATAATCAAGAAACAAAGGAGTGGAGAAATTTTATTTCTTTACAAAATTAAGTGATGAGTTTTGACATAATCTGACTTAAAAATTAAAGTATATAAATAAATACTTAAGCAAACAAGTGGCTAATGTTTGAATCTGTCAAGGCATATGACACAAATTCTACAATCATTAGTTGCCAGAAAGGCTGAGGGCAAGGATATATTCCTAACAGGTACTTTGTTTTTCTGCCATTCATATTCGGGGAAATAAGTTGAATTCAGAAAAAAATTATATATATATATACATATTAAAGAATAACTATGTCAAGAAATAAACAACAAAACAAGAAACTTAAAACAGGCAACAAACAAGGAACATTTGTTAGAAATATACTTTAGGTCTATTTAATTAGAAATAAGACAATATTCACTCTGAGTTTAAAGCATAACAATCGTTTCTGCTTTAGCTATTAACTCTCCATTGCATAGGCTTAGATAAAACTCCATGATAACTACATTGAAAAGCTAAGTTATTCCAAGAAATAAAAAGAAATAAAAAGAAAGTTGGGTCAGGAAATTTTGTTATTTTTAAATAGTTTATTCACTAATCTATCAGTCCCTACAGGGTGACCTCTTGGGGGCCCATTAGGGGAAGCACACGCTGTGTGTGTAATGGATAGGATTAACCCACATATGTCTTAAAAGACAACCTAAGGACAAATTAACAAAGAAGTAAAAGACATGGGATAGATTTATAAATGAAATTAGAAAGATTTATGATAATTACTTTAGATAAAGAAAAGGCAGCCAGCAGTTATAATGAAACAGATATTCTTAAAGAACTATAAAGACAATTATAAAAGGCAATGCTCTTAAAAGCATCATTAACTTTTTATTATTATTATTATTATTATTATTGTCAATTGGATCCTTGATTAGTAGTTACCGCTTTTGTGGAAAAAAGTGTAAATTACTTATAGAATTCAGCAAATAAATTGAATTTATCAAATTTTAACATTTTTGTTTTTTCCTTTATAATTTCCTTAGATGTGAAAAATGGACCTAACTGACTTTTGGCACATGGAAAATATGCTTCAACATATAAAAATCAGAATGTAACAGAAGAGAATCCTCTTGCCTACTCCTACTTATCCTGTCTCATAAAGAAATTATAAAGCAATGAATTTAAAATGGGTCAGATGAAAGCCATTTAAACTGTGATATATATAATCAATTCAAGTAACTTAGTGCTACAGGCTTATTGAGACAAATCCTTTCTCAAGATATAATGCACTAATAAGAATAGAATGTGCAGTTACTGTAGATAATGCCTTGAAGACAATGTAATTTTCCTTTATGACGTTACCATCATCAACACTTTTCCCTCTGTCACTCACCGCAGTAAAGAACCCTCTGCAGGGAGAGAGGATCTATCTTAAGTGTGGACACAGCTTCTGAGGATTTATAATCTAGGGAGATGCAAATCATTTCCTTGAAATAATAAATAGTATCTCCATATGAATTAGGCTTCTAAATTTAATAAGTCTTCTGGAGATTTTTTCCTCACAATACTAGGCAATGCCTTTGGAGAGGGCTTTCTGATCTGATTACATGTCTGTTAGCTTGTTTCTTACACATAGATTTAAAAAATGCAAAGTTCTGACACATTGTCACATGCCTTAGCATGTCATGAAATGGGACTGTGTTGAAGACATAAAACAACCCACAGAGAATTATTACAAAACACTTTGCTTAGGCCAAGGAGAATTTTGGACAATTCACGACAAGGCTGAGAAATCAGATTTTAGAAAACAGTGAGCATGAAGTTATGTGACAATGCAGTGGCTTAAGATCTGAATACCTATTCTTTTTAGAAGCATAAAATAAATTCTTACTAATTTAGTTGAAAAGAGAGCGTGTTGTGGACATGTAAATTATATGACCATAATATTAGTGTGAATTATTATAATATCTTTTCTGTGATCAGAAATAGAACCCTTGTCTAGTCCTTCATGGATGCTTACAATTGCTAAAAGTGAAGCATAGTAAGAGTGGCATGTTGCTCTTCATTTCAACTCAAATGTTAAATTTTGTCTCAATCTATAATGTGTGATACATGAATTCAAAATATTTACAGAACTCTATAATGAAACAGGCACTTTTCAGATCTTGAGATACATCACTGAACAAAATGGGCAAAGATTCCTGCCTTTGAAGTCATATTCTAGTAGAGAGACAAAGACCAATTATAAACATGTCTAATAAATACATGCATTATATAGCATGGTGTTTCATGATATGTGCTATGGAATAATGATTAAGTTGTCAGGTAATGAGGATCAGAAAACCAAGGAAGAAGGAGTGAAGGCCATTGTGCCATCTAGGAAGTTTGCGGTGAGCTCAGTCAGAAAGTGGTATTTGACCAAAAATCTGAAGGTGAAGTCATCTAGGAAAGGGGTGTTCCAAGTAGAAGAACAAGCTAGTGCAAACCATTGAAAAGGGGAGAAGAGTCTGTGTTCAAGGAATGGTCAGAATGCCAGGGTGAGTGTGGCCAAAGAGAGGAAGGGGGTCGTGAGAAGGAGGTGAGATCAGAGAAGTTCTGGGTGCCAGACCGTGTAGGACTGCATAGACATTGGGAAGGATTTAGGTTCTACTCTGAATTAAAAAAGGAAGGATAGGAGATTTTGGAGCAGAGGAGTGACATGATCTGAGTTACACTTTAAAGGCTCACTAGATTCTCTGTGTGGAACAGCGTGTAGGGCAAGAGGAGCTGAAGTAAGTAGGAGATTGCAGGACTCCCACAACAGGTGATGATGCGTGTGTAGGGGGCAGCAGGCCACATGCTCGACAGTGCTCAGGGCCTCCATCTATTTTGAAGATTGCTCTGACTTCTTTTGAAAGTTCTCCTTTGACTGGTTGAGGGTTGCACAGGGGAAAAGGGGATCAAGTATGGATTCAACACTTTTGGCTGAACAAATGTAAGAATCAAGTTGTCAAAAAACTGAATTGTGGATGCCTGAGATGAAAAATTGGAGAAGATGAGAAATTTCCTTGGGTTTACACTGAGTTTGAGATATCTCTGGAGATGTTGAGCAGTGGGTTGGATATATGAGTTTGAAAAGAATGCTCCGTGTAGGCAGAGATATAATTTCGAGAGACATCAGCATGGACATGATTTGTAAAAACATGAAACTGGATGAAATATGGAATGAGAATACACAGAGAAGAAAAAACATATTAAGACTAGGCACTGGGGTACTACAATATTAAGAAGTCAAGTATAAAATAAGAAACCATTAAGTAAACTGCTGAGGAGTAATCAGTGAAGTAGGAATAAAACCATGAAAGTGTGTTCTGGAAGCTCAGTGAAAACAGTATACCATGGAGGAAGAAGTGGTCAACTGTGTCCATTTATACCTTTAGGCCAAATAAATTGGAACTGAGGACTGACCTTTTATTTTAGCTACATTAAAGTCATTGATGATCCTAATTAAGAGTAGTTTTATTGGAGTAGGGGGTTTAAGGAGACGAGGAGAGACAAAATTAGAAACAGAGAATATAGAAAAAAGTTTCAAAAATATTTTCTGCAAAGGGAGTGGAGAAAGAGTGGTAGCTGGTAAGAAATGAGATTAGGAACAGTTTTGGGGTATTTTTTGTTTATAAAGGAGAAAAGAAATTAGCATATTTTTATACTATGGGAATGATCCAATAAATAAGCAAAATTTGGTGCTGTATGAAAGAGCTGAGAATTGCTGGAGCAATGTATCTGAGAGAGGATTCAGATATAGTAAGTAGTGGAGAAGTAACCCCTAGAAAAGATTAGGAATATCTTACCTACTGTTGGAGGCACGTAGGGAATATGTGCAGCCAGATGTTGGTAGATGCTTAGATGTGGTGGTGAGAGACTATGAGAGGCTTTCTCTTTCGTTTGCTTTGATTTTCTTGGTGAAGAAAGAAGCAAGGTTTTCAGCTGAGAGTGAACATAGGTGAGAACGAGTTGAGATTCAAGATGAGACAAGATGATTTGAACAGGTATGAGTAAGAAGTAGAACAAACAAATTAAACTTGTAATGTGACTTCTAAGTGGCATTAAAAGACCACATAGGTACATGGTCATTAATTTTTAAAATGAGATCAAACTGATTTTGTTTTTCCCTACCCATCTTCAGTTTCAATGATACAGGTGGGGTCTGAAGATTTTTGTCTAGTGAGTAAGAGGAAGACGGAGGCATATGCAAGGAAAATGTGTATAAGTTGACTTGAAATTTAAGCTAGACTCCTCACCCTCATGGGGACAAAGAACAATGGAAAGATGGTAGGATTAATCAATTAGACATCTTGATGGAGTAGAAGGCTTGTTAGGAGCGAGATAAAAGTGGAAGTTAGCTGGAAAGATAGGTGGTTGGGAGGCAACTGGGGATGCTTTGTAGTTTGTAAGTAACGGCAATTTCTAGGATACAGACATGGAAGTGAGAAGGAGAGGGCAAGCTTGTTAGCAGAAAGATGTGCAAAGAAGTGAGGGGTCAGAGTGTATGAAAGATCATCTATGAGTAGACTGAAATAACCAAGAATTAAGGCAGAGGTGATTTTGAGAAAATGACAGTGAGTCTAGTGCTAGAGTTATCCAGAAATGAAGGGCAATGGTCCGAGAGTCAAGAGATGATAGAAACTATGCAAGTAGTTGGTGAAATAATAGGAATGATGATGACGATGATATGATGATGACGATGATGTTATTTTGGAGAGAGGAAGGTGAATTTTCTGAAAGCTGTTATGAGAAGCTAGGAAGCCTCTGGCTCAGGGAGGCAGGAGAGCAATGGGAAGAAAAGCAGCCACAGCTAGAAGGCCTCAGTAGAAAGAGCACCAGCAGTGCAAAGTAAGGTTACCATTAAAGCAAAAGGAGAAGGGAGCAATAAGGAAGTAGGATCAGGATGTGGGGCTTTGTTGACAATGCCCTTGAATTCTACAAGAAACATGTTTTCAGAGGGTGTAGAAAGATAGAAAAAGGTTTAGAATAGAGGTATACAGAAAACTTATGGGGATGTTTCACAAGTGATGAGTGGAGACCTGAAGTCTGTGATTCCTTGACGACTGCCCTGACCTGGCCTAAGGTCCTAATGAACTCTAGACGGACAGAGGTTCCGAGGCTGTAAGTATTAGGGGCAGGGATTGGTGAGTGCTGGGGTTTCTTGATGATGGAGGTAGGTGGTTGCCAGAAGACATGTGCTTAATCCTAGTGTTATGCTCATTCATGACCTTTTTTGGGGAAAGAAAATTCTCCTTCTGAGTAAACGTTCTCAAAATTGATGCTTGTTGATACACTTGAGAAATTTTAGGAAGTTGAGTTATACCAAGTGTTTGAGCACCTTATTCATCTTAGATGAGGGAGACAAATGTTTCAGGGGTCATAGTAATGTGAGGTGATCTCACAAGAGACTCCAAATTTCAAATATTAGGGAAGAAAAATAGTAATATAGAAATAATTTCAATTTTTGTGTAACTGAAATGTTATCCTTAAATTTTAAATTATAGCTCTGTTAGGTCAGGCCTAATGATGTTTTAATGAACATTTTATTATGTTTTAATTGCTATTTTCAAATCCTCTCATTTTAAAGCCAATTTATTTTGTAAGTGGTTAAAATAAATATTAATTAATTTCACAGATGACTTATTGAACTCTTAACATCATTCCAGGGATACTGGGAGTTTGTGAGTAGCATATATTTGAAAATCAGCAGTATTTCATTCAATATTTCTTGTTTAAAACTTCATTATGTAATAGTTAATTCAACTCATTTTGGATGAAATTTTCTACATTAATTGAGAATTAACAATCTATTATAAAAGAAGGAAATGAATAATACATGTGAAAGCTTGTATATTAATTCTTGACAAGAATTGATAGGAGTGTAATTTTTTCTATGCCCAGTCATCAAATCTCTATTTTAAGCTTGAGTGGGGCAGGAACCTTTCCCCTACTATGAATACTGAAAAAAAAAACCCAAATTATATTCCCCATTACATGTATATATAGAAAAGTGGTATTACCTAATTTTGATTAGGCCAATATTCTACTCTGGAAATGGAATGTGAAGAAAATAATAATGCAAAAAAGACAAATCGGGGAGGGAGGGAGGACGGAAGAGAGAAAAAGAGGAAGGAGAGGGGAAAGAGATAGAGGTCATTTTAAAATTATTTTTGGTGAGGAAGATTGGCCCTGAACTAACATCTGTTGCCAGTCTTCCTCTTTCTTGAGGAAGATGTCACTGAGCTCACATCTGTGCCCATCTTCCTCTATTTTTTATATAGGAGGCCACCACAGCATGGCTTGATGAGTGGTGTGCAAGTCTGCACCAGGATCCCAACCAGCGGACTCCAGGACCTCCAAAGCCGAGCACATGAACTTAACCACTATGCCACTGGGAGGCCATAGAGGTCATTTTTAAACTCCATTTGTGTAGAGGTGATAGTCGCAAGAGATTTCAATATCAGTATCAAGCAGCAGTTGTCAAAGAGGCAGAATCCAGTATCCAACCAGTGATGCCAGGAGTGACATCTTGCCATGCTTCTAGGTCACTTAACCACATTCATACTTGTCCATTTTCTGAGCCAGAGTCTCTCTCCTTGCCCTTAATTCAGAATTACTCAATATCCTAGACTGGCTCAAAATGTAAAAACAGCTAATTAAGTTATCATATGGCATAAAGTATCCATTAAAAGACAAGGGTTTGGGAGAATGCGCTGGAGTCTCCCTTTGTCCCTGCAGATACAGCTCCATCTTTCCTCACTCTGCTTTGTTCCTCGAAGGCTGAATTCCAAGGACTGCATCAACAGGCTTCTTTGCCCTCAAGCTTCTGGGGGTGTTGCATTCAAGGTAGGCACTAGCAGAAGACTGGACCACAGAAAAGTGAAGTATTTTTTCCCTGGCCCCCTACCTGCTGAGCTATTTCAGCGACCGTATTCCCTACCAAGCGCCACAGCTTCTGTAAGGGGGACTTCTCCTTTATGCATAACTGCTTCCTTCCCTGGTCCTATGTGGGGTAATCAATTTCCTGTGGCTGCTATAACAAAGTGGCACAAACAGTGGCTTAAAACAATGGAAATTTATTCTCCCACAATTCTGTGAGAAGTCTGAAATCCAGGTGACAGCAAAAGTTGTTCCTTTTAGGGGGCTCTGAGGGAGAGTCTTGTTGCATGCCTTTCTCTTAGCTTCTAGTGTTGCCAGGAATCCTTGGTGTTCTTTGGTTTATAGACTCATTATCCCAAATTTTGCCTCTATCATCACATAGTGCTCTCCCTGTGGGTCTCTGTCTCTGTGTCTCTTCTCCTCTTCTTATAAGGACGTGAGTCATATTGGACTAAGAACCCGCCTACTGGAGTGTGACGTCATCTTAATTAATTACATCTGCAATAGCCTGGTTTCCAAAGAAGGTCAAATTCTAAGATTCCAGGAAGGACACGAATTTTGGAGGGGGCCTACCTAACTTAGTCCAAATAACAGTTTTTCTGCTCTTGCTAATCTTGGGATGGGATGATTAATCCTGCTCACAACTTTTAAAATACTCCCTGAATTACACTTTCCTCATTTGCCTCCTTTGAATATTCTCTTTTCTGTTGGGACCCTGACTGATAGAGAGACCCAGTGTTAAGGGCTTGAAGAATTCAAAGACAGGGTGGAGATTTTGTACTTCAGGTTGGAGATGCTAAATTTAAGTAGAACTAGACAGCTTAGAAAAGAAAGAGAATGAAACCCTCAAAATCTTAAACCCCTAGCTTACATAACAGACCGAAACCAAGGACTTTTCTATAACCATTAGAATAATTTCTTATCCCTTCCAGCTGTGTCGCAAAGATACTTAAAAAACAAACAAATCTTGATTTTGCAGGTGGCTGAGATACAGAATCAGTACAATTCACAGTCTTGCAAGGTCTCCTATAAAATTTAGTGCATTGATGATGAACGAGTCAGAGACTGAAGATTGAAAATAGTGAAATATAAGAAGATGAGAGGACTCAGAGAAATGAGATTCAGTACCATAGTAGGCTTCCCATGCCAGCCCAAGCATGAGAGGCATTTTAAAGGACTTCTATCAATGAGAAGAGAATATAACTAGAGAAAGGGCTAAATTTACTAGTGCAAGTACATTTACTAGCGATTCCAGATTCTAGGTGCTAAATTAAGGCACTAGGAGAGTTCTAATTATTTTCCATGACACTCAAGGTTCGTGTTATATTAAAAAGAACCCAAAGACTTTGGAGCACTGGAATACTAGAATGGACTTACTATGTGCAATCAGACCTTCACCTCTTAACTAAGACCATTCCTTTTCCATATCTCTCACAAACACATTGATGTGGAATTGTAGGTTCTTAGGAAAACACTACTGTGGCTGGTCTCTATAGGCTGGTGATGCTGGTAGCACACTGCATTCACGTGGGCTGCCTGAATTCACTGGGTATGTGTGGGTCCTGGGTTCGACTGACAGAGGCAAGGCACATGCATTTTTATATTAAACAATACTGCTTGAGTGGTAATCAGAATGATTTGGCTCACAAGGGTTTTAAGTAATGGTTAATTGATGATTAGTTCCCTGGAGTAAATCATTGTTCGGCAGCCTACTAATGTTCTATTATGCTTATATAATTACCCAGAACTCTAGTTCTGGGAAATAGATTAAATCTACTAACATAGAGAATCACGTCTTTTGATGATCTCACAATTCTGAGTTGATCAAAAACTCTGAGCTCCTTGGATGAATGGTAGAGCTTAGTAACCCTGAGGCTGGATCTGGCAATAACATTGTTGGGAATATTAAAGGGGGACCTAATAAATAGCAACAAGTTTTGCCAAAATTTTGAAGCAATTAGAGGGCAGATATGGAGCAAAGGAAATGGGCAAAGAAAATACCACTTTTACTACTGAGAAGGTGTGGATTTTATCTGTGAGAAACTGGACTTTCTAATGTTGAACTTCAGAATTGGAGAGAATTCTCGCAAAAACATAGTGTTCAACCATGCCTGTATCTCAAAGCAAGTCTTTGTATGTAATTTATGACAGGGAAGAGCAGAGGGGAACCTATGCTTTATACTTCCTTCTAGCAGCTAAAACACTAAAAGAAGGGGGGTTAGCTGAAGCTCGCAGGCTCCACTTATTCCTCTCAATTTAATAATCAGATATATTCTGTATGATACTATAATGATGGCTACAAGATGTTACACATTGGTCAAATCCCATAGCATGTAAGAGTGAACTCTAACGTAAACAATGGACTTTGAGTCATAATGTTGTGCCATGTGATTCATCAAGCATATCAATGCACCACTATGGTGTGGGACGTTGATGGTGGGGGAGGCCATGGCTGCGTGGGATTTGGGGGTACATGGGAATCCATTACTTTCTGTTCAACGCTGCCATGAACCTATAATGTCTAAAAATTGAAATCTAAAAAGAAACAAATATGGGGTGTTATGGTCACTTCCTATGGTGCCATAGCTTCTCATTTGGGTACTGTTGTGGTCTTACTGGGCACCACATCCACCTTGTCAAATACTGCCTCTGACACCAGATTTATGCAGTGGGCCCCTCACAATAGTGTAGCTCTCTTGAATCCGAAGTTGCCTGAGAGTTTATGTAGAAATTTTCTCTCCTTTTCTCTTATGTTCTCTTGGGAAGCTCCAGGAGAGTAATAAGTGTGTCATTACTAATGTTTTACAGAATTTAATTAAACACTTCATTTTCAGTTATCAACCTCCTTCTCTCTACGACTCAGATGTACATCTTCAGGAAGATGGATGCTCTACTTACCTGGATGCTTAGACATGCTCATGAATGTCAGAATCTCAATGTGTCTATTGCCACTGCTTCTGAAAGCATCCGATGTTATGTGATTTGTCCTCATCTAGCAATTTCAGTGGCTGATGTCTAGATTTGGCATGTTGCTGAATCACTTCATATTTCCCCTGGTCATATTGATAAATACAAGATAATTACATAAGTCCTTCTAAGCCAATAGACTACTGCGAGACTTTTGCAGAACTTGTGATTCTTTCATACGGAGTGTGAAGCTGAAAGGTGTGAGGTCATGCTGCCACAGCTCTCTTCTTACCATATGGAATCTGAGAAACACCAATACATCCTAGGAGCTCTCAAATATATGAGCCAACAACTCAAATTTGTCCAAGTTACTAACTCATTTCTCATAGCAGGTCATCAATGATGATGTCTAGGATCATTTCTGTTTTCATTTATTTCATTAATAAAGGTGTCTATTGATCACATTTTCTTCAAATCAAGATACAATTCTAAGTTTATGCACATGGATTTATTTCTATAGGTGTAGGTATAACTTTTCTGTTTTATATTGAAATTTTTCAGAAAATCAATTTAAAAATTATAGCCTAAAAAATCATACTTATTCATCAAAGATTTTAAAGTACAGTAGATTTAAATATCAAAACTGCGAACCTCCAAAAATCAGTTTTTCTAATTTTTGATGGTTTAGAACAATTTAACATTATATCAATGTGTTCTGCATATAGAAGCTACTTCTATTATCAGTTATTATTCAAGGATTTTTGCCAAACTAACCATCTGGAAATCTATGTGGTATTTTTAGCAAAATACATCCAGGTTTTCAATTTAACCCAAGCGATTTTTTAAAAACTTTAGTATCTTAAAGTTAATGAGAAATTTCTGTGTGACCCATTCTCGATTTTATGCATCATTTACCTTAGAAATATTTTTAAAAATATAGCTATCACAGCCATAATTTATAGTCTGTAGAGTTTCACTTACAAAAACTATCTAAAAATCAAAACAATCTTGAAAATGGGGAGGCACTTTTGATTGCTTATCTTAATTTTATTCTTTATTTCTCCCCTGAGAAGCAATTTATTTTTTTACAAAGTCTTTTGAAGGAAATATCTTGATTTATTTTGGGTTTACTTGAACCTTGTGAATTTTCAGTATCAATTGTACTTTTTTCAACAAAATCATGACTTTAATATTAAAGAAGATGGTTTTACACATGGTTTTCCTTGTTTTTCCAAGGTTGTGCTTCTTCAGCGTCTTCTATTATAAAGGTCTTGAAATCTTAGCATGTCTGTCCAATTTAATGTTTATTTACACATAACTAGTAAAATATAACTTTGTAATGCCAAGGAAAGTCTAAAACTCTTATATTTAAGATTTCCAAAGAAGTTCTTCAAAATCAAACTTCCCCAAAATATTTTGCATGAGTGGAGTAGAAACTGAAAAGAATAATAGAGTTTCAATTTCTTCAAAGTTAAAGATGAATCATAACAATTAGATAAAAGTGTTTCTGCAGAATTTTGTCTTATTAAAAAATCTAAAATTATACCATCTAATATGGTAGCCACTAAATAGAAGTGGCTATATAAATTGAAAGTCTAGACTTAATAATAAATCGGTTAATAAATAAATCAGTTTTTCTCCCTCACTGGCTACATTTCATGTGCTCAATAGCTATAAGTGGCAAGTGGTTACATGACGTACATTCAGATATAGAACATTGCATCATCACCAAAAGTTCTATTGAACAACAATGATCCAAAGTATGATTTATTTGAATTTTTCCAACAATAGTTATCAGAAGGCATTTAGATCATGTTTTCTTAAATCATATAATATTGCAATAATGTCATGAACATTTTAATGACAATTTATATGAAATCACAAGAGAAGAATTCATTGGAGCCTTCTGAAATCACTCAGTAAGTGTTTCCAAAAGAAAGTTAAAGGCCATGTCTTAAAATTGAAGCCTCTGTTTATTCCAGTGAATACCAGTGCAATGCGTAGACTTATCAATCACTCTAGTTTTCTACTCTTTGTAGTGTAAATAGGAATCTTTATAACTACTTCAGCCAGAGCTTCAATAATAAGGTGTCTTCAGATGCTGTAGTACTCTTCCTAAAACCTCTATTTGCCAACAGGGCTCCTGGTGTTCTAATGAAATGCAATGATAACACAATTTTTATTCATAATTTTGATTCACTCAAACAGATTGTATATTTAAATTTAAGGTCTATAGTAAAATCCCTACATAATGACAGCTACTACATTTAAAATAATATTTAAAAATGCAGTAGAAAGCCACTTCATTGTTTGGAAATAATAGAGACTTGAAAAGGAATAAAAGGAGAGATGACCACCATCATGCTATAGTATGAAATTGGAATTGAAAATGAGTTTACTACTGGTCAAAAGAAATGAAATGCAATTCAGTGGAGGCGCTCAAAGAACACTGCAGTTTGAGATGAGGGAGAAGAATATTCCAGGCAGAGGGAAGGGCTGATGCAAAGACCTTCAGGCAGAAATGAATTTGCTCTGATGAAGAGTCAGGAGAATATCCCAACGACTGGAACACCATGAGCCAGGAAGAGAGGCGTGAGCAAGAGATCGGGATTGGGGTAGTGGAAGAGGAGGGTGATGTGGACAAAGAAATATGTATAAATAGAAACAGTTCCTGGGTGTTGGCACTTTATAAGAAGAAATTAAAGCGTTGCAATTTATGAGTCAGCCAATGAATACAGGGCCTCCTCATCTTGAAGTAGGTGCTCACTATCGTCTACCTCGCTATTCTATATCTATATCTACATCATATCTATACCCATGCTGATGTTGACTCTACATCAATGTCTATATATCTATCCATATCCTTGCACTTCCCTAAAATTCCAGATATTGACACTGTAACTGCCGATTTGACAACAGCAGATGAATCTCTGATAGATAGCTCAAATCTTTAAAGAACAGATTTTTCTTTTATTTCTCCTGCCCGATGGTCTCCTGTTCAAATTATTTCACTAAAATGCTTGTGTGTACTTTGAGGCATTATTCATGAGTTTTCTCTTTCTCTCAAACACTTGCATCTAGTCCATTAGCAAGCGGTGTCAAATCTACAACGAAAAAACATTTCAAATTTATCAACTTCTGCTATTTCTTCTAATAATGCCCTAGTCTGAGCCCTCCTGATTCTTGCTAGTAAAGCTATAATTGACCCCCTCTGCCCCCCTCCAGTCCAAGCCTCTCTGGCCTTGTGACATAGTGTGGCGGATTTTAACTGGAATCTCTGTTTACAGCATTCCCTGCCTCTCACTGTTTCTCCCTACAGCAGCCTCCACGGTTCAACCTTACTATGTCACTCTCCTGTTTATGTGGTTTTTGGACAAGGGAGTTTGGCAAATTGCTTAAACGGGGCATAGCTTTGTAACAACGTATTCAAGATGGTGGAGGAATTCCTAAATGTGGTACAAAGCTCAACCCCGCAATGCTAGAGAGGTGAGTGTCAGGAGCGAGAGAAAGAGGTCACATCTTTAACAGCAGCGAGCCTTGTGATTTTGAATGTGCGCTCTCACTAAACTAAGAGTGAGGTTGAGAGAATGCCAGACTGGGCGGGACACCTGCTGCTCTTCCCTCCATGCAAACCTCATGGAAACAGTGGAAACCACATAAGGTCATTATTTAGCTCAGGGGCTTTTCAGCAGGCGCTGCACATTTGAATCACCTGTGAAATTTATCGCTTATACAGGGGCCACCCCAGAAATTATGATTTAGTGCATCTGTGTGGGATTAAGTATTTGGGGTTTTAAAATGCTGCACTCCCAGTAATTATGATGTTCACGTCTATGTTGGGAATTACTAACTTAAATGATCTTCATTTAATTGATATCATCAGATATAATTATCTCACATTCCTCCTTTACTTGCATCATTACCTGTATATGATATTGGATGGTAGACACTCTGTTTTACATAATCTAATTATAAGTAGCTGAAAATGAGCCTTCAGATATTTTTATTAGCTGTATTTTCAGATTTTCTCCTAAAGTCAAAGTCCAACATGTGAGGTCACTTAAGCTTTCAGCATTAAGCTGAGAATCCCAAATACAGAGTGGATGAAGATGTAGTTTACCATTCTTCCTGGTCAAAACACCATTCAGTTAACTGGCAGTAATAAATTAGAATGATTTTTTTTAGCAACTATTTTTTATCTGATCAAACTCTTCATTAAATTTAGATATCGGCATTTGGGATTACCAAAGACTCCTCATCCTAGCATATAAGCAATACAAGAAATTAAAAAGCCAATAATTTGGTGTTGGGGCTCTATGTTCTTTGGGGCAGCCTCTAAGATGGGCCGCCAATGATCCCTGCCTCCTAGGCTCATAACTGTGTTGTAATCCTTTCCCGTCAAATACAGGATGGGTTTAGTTATTTGCTTCTTACTAACAGCATATGGAGGAAGTGATGGGATGTGACGTCTGAGGATAGATTATGCAAAGACTGTGGTTCCTGAGTTTAGGTTATAAGAAAACAGTGGCTTCCATATTGGGAAGTTCACTCTCTCTCTCACTCTTTCATATTGCTCACTCCCAGGGAGGCCAGTTGCGCTGGTGTGAGGCAGCCCCATGGAAAGGCCTACGAAATGAGTGACTAGGCCTGCCAACAACCAAAAGAATGAGCTTGGAAGCGGACCCTCTTCCCGTCAATTGAGATTCCACACAAAACTGCAGCCCCAGCCAATAGCTTGTCTGCAGTCTCTTGAGGGACTTTCCTCCAGAGACTCCCAACTGAGATGCACTCAGATTCCTGACAGTTGGTAGCTGTGAGATTATAAGTATTTGCTCTTTTAAACTGCTAAGTTTTGGAGTAATTTTTTATACAGCAATAGACAACTAATATCCATTCCATGAAATTAATATTGTATAAAGGTTTCCCTGCTATCCTAAAATAGAGATTTCATGTGAAACCTTTCATAAGTGGAAATGGTGTAAAGCAAAGAAGCAATTACCATTAATTCATATAGGAGAAATAATCTACAAAATCATACCAAATAACACACAAAACCTAAAATAACACTAACACATAGTAAAAGCAGGGATGATATGATAAATTCACAGCTTCAGTAAAGTAGAAATAATGTAGGTACATTGTAGTTTCACTTACCAGGATCAGGAAGATGGCGAGCCCCTTGGAAGGCTGAGAGGTGGTGGTGCTGACGGTACAGTTAGGCCGAGTTGTCGGAAGTTGGGGTGGGGGGAGGTGCAGGAGACGGGTGTGGAGGAGAAAGGGAAAGAGGGTCATCTACTAACATCCCGTCCTTGGTTGAATCCATCAGGGCAGGCAGCTCACTAACGGCCACACCTTCTTCTAAGTGTGGCTGCCTTGATGTCAAAGGTCGAGGTTCCTTGTCTGCTGTAGCTGATGTGGAAAGCTTAAAATACAACAGTATGTTGGCTTGCTTAGTCTCTATAACAGCTCACTGCAAAACAAACACTGAACGCTATTTTCCCTTTTGGTCTTTATTTGTAAAACTGAAAATCCTTTTCATGTTTCTTTCAGTTAGCAAAAACAGGAACTAATGTAGATCTTTTATAAGAGTGAAGTGGCATAATGCAAACTTTCAGATATCAGGGGAGACCTGTATTATATACTGCTTCCTGGAAATAATCTTCTGTTTTTAAAACTTTGGTAATAATATGTTTTTAAATATGTGCATTGGCAAAGAGCAAATTCTGATTCAGTGAAATAAAAGTGCTGACATTTACATAGTTCAAACGATGGTATACATATGTATTTATTTTTTTAAGCTCTTCATGGGAGAAAAATTTTGCAAAAAGGTTGTATATACTATTCAAATTAGCGGTATACAAAAACTTTCTTATTTAGATAACAATTTTTAAAAATTGCTTGCTCATTTTTCCACCTAATATCTTTCTATGCATGTGTTTATCTACTTATGTACTCATTCATTCCTTTATTTATTCATATCTGCAAGGAAAGCGTTAACAAGGTAGATCTGCTTTTGTCAATTCTTGCTTATCTCTGTAGCCACAACAAATTCAGACAAATTCTGAGAACTACAGGAATATTCACATAGTCACTAATTAGGGATATTATTCTATATACTCAAGGCAGTGGACTGAGCTGTACCAGGTTATCAGCATTGTTTAAACATAAAGACTCATGCTGGTCATGTAGCTATGTGAATAGCCCCATTTATGGGTCCCAAGACTTAAGTGACATCTCTGGGTGGAGATATCTTGCATGTGTCTTTGCTGTTTACAGCTAGTGAGAAAAGTAAGTTCAGTCACCCTTAGAGAGAGAAAGAGGCCTTAGAAATACACAAATGACATCTACCTCATCCTATGTATATATTTTTCCTACTATGCCTGCACTATATGCTTTGCTCTACTAAATCTTATCCATAAGTTTAACCTGTAGCTGAGTCATATAAATCCTTCCAGGCAACCACTAAACTATTGGGTGGCCATAGGACCTGAAATACACTAAATATCCTATTAAATAAAATTTGCTATAGCTGACAAAAATTCTCTTTTTATTAAATCTATTTCACATATAATATTATATAAATTTAAGGAGTACAATGTGTTAATTTGATATATTTGTATATTGAAATATGATAACCATTGTACCAGTATTTAGCACCTCTATCACGTTATGTAATTATTGTACAATATTATTGTCTATATGAGAACACTTAAGCTGCGAATTGGCAAACTAAGTTACGGGATATTTTCTTTATCTTTAGTAGAATACAATTTAACTTGTTTCTAGGACTGTTTAGACAAAACTTTGTTTATGAGGTATTTACACCTCCATTAGATGGTTATTATCAATAACAAAGTAAAAAGTGTTGATGAGGAGATAAAAAAAATTGGAATCCTTGTGCATTGCGTGTAGGAATATACAGCAGTGCAGCCACTATGGAAAACAGTATGACAATGCCTCAAAAAATTAAATATAGAGTTATCATGCAATCCAGTAATTCTAAGTATATACCCAAAAGAACTGAAAGTTGGGATTCAAATAGATATTTGTATTCTCATGTTTATAAATGCATTATTCAAAATAGTAAAAGTAGAAGCAACTCAATTGTGCATTTGTAGATGAATGGGTAAACAAAATGTGGTATATACATACAGTGGAATATTATTCAGCCTTAAAAAGGAAAGAAATTCTGACACATGATACAACGTGGAAGAATCTTGAGGATGTTATGCTAAGTGCAACAAGCCAGTCACAAAAAGACAAATACTGTATGATTCCACTTTTTTGAGGTTCTTGGAGCAGTCAAATTCATGGAGTCAGAAAGTGGGGTTGTGGTTACCAGGGGACAGGGAAGAAGGAAATGAGGAGCTACTGTCTAATGGGTTTAGAGCTTCAGATGGGAAAAATGAAAAAGTTCCAGAGGTGGATGGTGGTGATGGTTGCACAATATGAATGTACTTATTACCACTGAATTTGTACACTTAAAATTGGTTAAAAGAAAAAATTTTTATGTACATTTTACAACAAAACTATTTTAAAAAGGTAATTTTTATTCTATTTTTTGATATCTAAATACAATCATGATAATATCCCTATATATTCTATCAAATATGAATTGTATAAACTTAGAAGTACTGTACTAAGGGCACAAGGAATAATAAGGTTAGATGTTTAGGTTATCATGTTCAATAGCTCTTTGAGTTTTTAATTAACTGCAATGCATTCATAAGTGATATTCCAGAGACTCACATTCTTGTTGCTACAGGCACCAAATTGGAGGAGAAGGAGGAGCGGCTCCCAGCCGTCTGGATGCCTCACGTAATGAGAAGCAAACGTCAGAATACAGAGATGTATGGTTGGAAAAATGCTAAATTACTGCATTTCTGAGAGGCACAAATGTGGAAAATAGGTATTCAAGGATCTGAACTTTCTATAATACTATCAAAAAAGATAAATGCTGAGTCCTTCTCTAATTACTCATACCAGTATACAACCTCAAAACTAAACAGGAAGATCAGGGTAATAAGTTCTCAAAATTTTTTAGTCTCAAGAAGAAGATCTGAATGAATATGCAAGGATTAAATTATTGAAGATTGACAAAAAACCACCTGACCTTCACTGACCTTGAATACATGTGATCAGGCATCATAAAGAGCATAATAGCAATGACTGATTGGATTATCTTAGTTCTTTTTAATGTTTTTTTCTCATATTCAAAAGTTTTAGTTAAACAATAGAATATCTGGACATGCTTAGCCATAGGTAGCATTCATTGCTTCCTTTCATCTACAACCAGATGCTTTTAAACTTATAATAACACGTCTCCAAAATTGTTCTTTAATGAAAACTGTTCTTTCTGTTACAAATGCTTTTAGTCAAGACAATTATAATCCCTTAACTGGAATATAGAGAGGCAATTATTCTTTTAATTCCTGATCTATCTCCAACTTGCAGCCATCTTCCTTATTGTACTAAAGTTGTCATTTTAAGAAGAGAGATCTTAACCAGTCTTAGCGAAACCTTTAATAGCGCTCCATAATTACTTGGCAAAACCAAAACACTTTAACTTATTGAAAATATGTCCACTATGTGTTCTCACTTATTGACACTTCCTAATTTTAGATTCTGGCTGTATTAAGCTACTTGAGGTTTTCTGAGCTTATCATGGTTTTTATGCCATTATCATTTTGACTTGCTATTCTTCATCCTTTATTCCTTGTCTACTTAGCAACTTTCTTTTCAAGTATTTGCTCCTGTGTTACTGCTGCAAAGCATTCCCTGACTCCTCCTTTCCGTTTTAACACAAGCACAGTGTTTTACAATATATTTTTGGCTTTTTTCTTAATATTCATCACAATATAATCTAATTATGGGAATACATTTTGTCTTCATCATTAGACTATGATTCTCTATGCAGTGAGTCTGTGTGTCTTTGTATCCCATTGTCTAGCCTGATATCCAAATTATGGAAAGTAGTAAGTGCCTTTAAATGCATTACTGCATGCCTAATTTAGTTATAGAGTTGACTCATTCATCATAGAATGGAATTATTGGGATTGCTCAGTTGAACATAACCCAGTCATCGCTCACTAGACTTAACTTACAGGGATGTTTGAAGAAACCCCCAAATACCAACTTAGGAGTTAAGAAAGAGGTATGTTTGAAGAAAGTAATCATAAATACGTCTCTCAGGAGGTGATATTTGAGCAAAGACTTAAGAGAAGCAAGAGAGAAAGCTGTGACAATCTGTGGAAGGAGCATCCCTGGCATAGGAAGAGCAAGTGCAATGAGCCTGATGTGGTGACTTGATTGGGTTGCCTACAAGTAAAGCCTGAGATGAGGATTCTTGTTAAGGTGAGAGAGAAGGAACGCGAGGGAAGCAATATAAGGCTGGGGAAGGAAGCTAAGGAAAAGTGTGACGGTAGCTGGAAAGTAGCTTCAGTCTAATTTCATGAGGAAGCTCGGTGACAGAAATTGCACCACATAATTAGTCCCATCTTGAAGCAAGGAGGCGGGTCTTTGGTATTCCTGTATTAAACTGTCATTAAGGAAGAATCTGTTCCCAGATAGGAGATGATTAGCCTCTTAAAATTTGTTGTATATTTAAATCTTCTAAGAAACTTTTGTTGTTATGTTATCTTTTTCTAACTTTATCGAGGCATAATTGACAAATAAGAATAGAATATATTCAAGGTGTAAAAAGTGTTTTGATATTCATATACATTTTGAAATATTACCACAATCAAGCTTATTAACATGTCTACCACCTCACATAGTTTTTTGTGTATGGGGTGAGAACACTTAAGATCTACTCTCTTAGCGAACTTCGAGCATACGATTCAGTATTAGTAACTATAGTCACTAAGCTGTACACTAGACCTCTGGAACTCATTACTCCTGCATAACCGAAACAGTACCCTTGGGCCAACATCCCATTTTCCTCATCCCTCAGTAGTTCTAGTTTTAATTTTTTAAACTTTTTGAGGAACCTCTGTATTATTTTCCATAATGACTGTACCAACTTGCGTTCCCACCAACATTGCACTAGGCTTCCCTTTTCTCCACCACACCAACACTTGTTATCTCTTGCTTTTTTGATAATAGCCACTGTAACGGTTGTGAGGTGATATTTCATTATAATTTTGATTTGCATTTCCCCGATCATTATTGATGTTGAGCACCTTCTCACATATCTGTTGGCCATTTGTGTGTCTTTTTTTTTGAGAATTGTCTTCCAAGTCCTGTGCCCATTTTTTAAACTGGGTTTTGTGGTTCTTGCTATTGAGTTGTTTGAGTTCCTTATATATTCTGGAATTAACTCCTTATGAGATATATGGCTGGAAAATATTTTCTCTCACTCTGCAAGTTGTCTCTTCACTTTGTTGTTTGCTATGCAGATTTTTAGCTTGATGCAGTCTCATTTGTCTATTTTGCTTTTATTGCCTGTGCTTTTGGGATCATATCCAAATAATTATTGCCCAGACCAATAATACAAATATTTTTTCCTAGTAATTTTTAAGTTTCAGGTCTATGTTTAAGGCTTTAATCCATTTTGCATTGATTTTTATATTAGATCTGAGATGAGAGTTCAATTTTCTTCTAGTGGTGGACACACAGTTTTCCCAGTACTACTTATTGAAGAGAATATTCTCTCTCTGGATGTTACTGGCATTCTTGTTGATGGTCATTTTACTGTAAATGCATTTATTTATTTCTGGGCTCTTATTTGATTCCATTGGCCTGTATGTTTGTTTTTATGCCAGAACCATACTGTTTTGATTACTACAACTTTGTAATATATTTTGAAATTAGGAAATGTGATGTCTCAAGCTTTGTTCTTCTTGTTCAAGATTTCTTTGGCTATTTGGGGACTTTTGTGGTTTCATATGAATTTTAAGATTTTTTTTTCTATTTTTGTGAAAAATACCATTAGAATTTTGATAAAGATTGCATTGAATCTGTAGATTGCGTAGGGCAGTATAGACATGTTAACAATAAGTCTTCTAATCCATGAACACAGGATGTCTTTCCATTGAGTTATGTCTTCATTAGTTTAACTTCTTTCAGCACTATTTTGTAGTCTTCATTGTACCAGTCTGAGGATTGAGTGTTGATTATGAGGGAAAAAAAAGAGTTGAGAATTTAGGCTTGACCATCTAGTGGTGGCATCTATTGAGATGGGGAAAATGGGGGCTGTGGAGGCATGTTGATGACAGTGAATTAAGAGTTCAGTTTTGCATATGGTCATTTTAAGCTCTGTACTAGAATTGTAAGGTGAGAATCCTAGCAGGTGATCAGATACAGGAGTCTGAAACTCAGAGGAGAAGTGGAAGCTAGAGACAGGAATGTGGCAATCACTAGCACTTAAATGACACCTGTGGATGAGGATGATATCACCTAGGGAGTGAGAAATAACTTTTAAAAGAGAAGAAGGAACGAAGAAGTAAACTCTGGGGCACTCAAAATTTTGGAGCTTCTGGTAAAGAACGGCTAGTAAGCCAAGAAACTTAAACTGAGACGTCAGTGGTTTCCATGGAAAATTAGCAAAGTGTGGTATCCTAGAAGCCAGAATGAAGGAATAATTAATCATGACTAATGCTGCTGAGAATAAAAGATGAAGATTAAAGATAGAGAAATGGATTCGTCAAAATGGACATCATCTGTGACTTTCGTAAGAATAGATTCAGAGGAATGTGAAAATAAAAGTCTAGTTTGAACGAAATGAGAAAAAAATGAAAAATGGTAGTGAGGATTCAGTGAGTAGAGAAAATTCTTGAGGTATTTTAAGATGAAAGGTAGCAGAGAAATGTGATGCTGGCTGAGGGCCTTGGAATTTAGAAACCTTGTTTGTTTTATTTAAAATGTGAGATATTAAAATATTGTGTTTTGAATAAACTATTTTTTTAAAAAAGGAAATATTGATGATAGATGAGAAAGAAGTTATTTAGAATCAAAAACAAAGTCCAGACTTTTGGTCTAGATGAGATGATGTAGACCAAATTCTTCCTGCTCCTTCCCACTGAGTACAATTGTAAAGCCTGAAATAATTCAAGAGGTTATCAATTGTTAGAATGGATTTTATGTAAACTCAAAAAATAAGACAGTGATAAGAAAATTGGATACTCAAAATTAAAATGTTGGAGGTACATGGTTATTGGTAATAACTCAAGTTCTACCTGAATAAGGAAGTGTTGGAGAGCAGCAAAGATTGTTGATAGTAAGTAGCTAAAAGAATTAGAGAGCCAGGATGTTCATTCGAAAATCTAAATCGATGTTGGAATGATTATAATAGTAGTGCTGGAGAGGCAAACAGTAAACATAGTTAGGGACAAGATGACTTGGTGGCAAAATAGTCATTACACTCTAGCAGAGTCATCTTCGCTTCTGTTCTCTGAATAAGGAACATAATCATGAAGTCATACCTATTCTATTAATGTAACTAATACTATGTGTGAGGTTTCTAGTTTTGCTGAATGTAGATTTCATATGTAATTTTGAAATGGATCCAATTAACAATTTTATTTGAAAGAAATATTTTAGTAAGTCAATTATTCTTTAATACAGGAAAACAAATGTCTCATTCAGAAATTCAAACTTTTGATCATGCCTTTGCAATACATTGTCTGAAAAATGAGGGGGGATACCATGCTTGTTTTCACTATTTGTCTCCCGTTCCAAAATATAAATGTGAACACATTGTCGTATCAAGTGCTTAAGAAGAAATAAGATATGCACAATTGGGACACAGTTCTAAAGTGATAGCAAACTCATACTATTGTCGAATATTCATGTCTATTACTAGTGGCGACCACTGCTTGGCATTTCTCTAGACTCTGTTTTGTTTTCTACATCATCGGCTGCTGCTCTATTTCTCTGCCCTTTGTCATCTAAACATTCCAAATTACGTGCTTTGCTCTGTACTTCATCTTTTTCATGTCCTCTTGTCTTTGCACACTGTTCCCATTTTCTGGGATGGAATTATTCTCCTCGTCTGCCTGGCTAATTCGTCCTTCAAGACCCAGCAGCGTGTGAAGCTCTCTCGAAGAACTAGACCACTTCCTCCTTTCCATCTCCTTTGCCACTCCAACACACCAAAGTGTGATATTGCTTAGTACATTTTTTCCTTATTAGACTCTGACGCCTTTAAGACAAAGATCATGCCTTATCTACTTTTGACCCTAGACACTAGTACAGTACTGGTACACAGCCATAGGATCAATGAATGGATAAAGAAATGCATGAACAAGTTATACTATTCTTTATCAGAATGATTTTCTATACTAAAGCAATATCATCAAGCATTTGAATTGCAGTTAGAAAGGCATTTGGAATTTATAATGCTAAAATTAAGAACAGGAGAAAAAGAAGTGAGTAATAAAACACCAGTATGTATAAAGGTTAAAAATAAGACCACAACTGTCATGGTTGATGAATAATTCCACTTAAAAGTAGACCCTCTAAGAAGCATACTTTGAGAAATGGAAAGAGAGTCTATCACTAAATTTCACAATTTTTTTACTAGTGACTTTTTTTTATGGGGACTTGGTGAAATATGATTACAATTTCTCAAGAGAAAATTCTATAATTTATTGTAAGATATCACCTATGTACCATATCTATTTTAAATGTCTGATTTCACAAAATATTACCATAGGATGCTCTTCATATTCGCAAGGCACAGTTTATGATTTTTAATACTCCCAGCTTCACAAATAGTATTTAATCAACTCACCCCCCCCGTGCCCAAAGCCATAAGTTATTAAAAAAAAGTTAAATTCCAAATCCCTGACTTAAATTTTGTACCCGTTTTTCTGCTAGCAACCTTGGCCCCTTGTTTACTTGTTTTTTCTCCAGGTTTCCCACACCTGTAATAGGCTCAACAACACGCCTCTTCAATGACACACCTGTAATTGGCTTCCTTCTCTGTCTCCCTTACCCATTCCCTCTTCAGTGCTTCCTGAACTCACCTTCCAAGTAAATTACTTGCACTCATCCTTTTTGCAGAGTCTGCTTCTGGGGAAGCCCAACTCAAGAAAGCCAGTATGGCCCGAGGTAGTGACAACTGAACTGGTTTCATAGGCACGAGCAAGACATTCTCAGGTCATTGAAAGCATGCCTATTCAAAGAATAAGAAATAAATTGCAAAGGAGAATTAAGTGTCACATTCAGGATTTTGTAATTAATTTGTTCATGGAAAGCAAGCATGGAGTTGTATAAAATAAAGCTGTAGGTATAAGCATGCAATAGAATACAAAGAACTTTGTATATATTTATAAGCAGTGTGGGTTTTAACATATGCACCTGAAAATTAGGTAAAGAACATAACGGAGCAGCATGATTATATTTGTATTTGCATGGGCAGATGTATGGAGAGACGCTGTAAGTCTATTTAAATAATACGTCCGCAAGAGGGTGCAAGATTGGTTTCAGCAGTTCTAGTGATGGTGAAGAGGTACAGATGATTGAAGAAGGTTTTGGAATTTATAATCAATATGACTTAAGAAAATTGGATATAATTGGATGGATATTCTTAAGTTTTTCTGCTTGATTGGATGGAAGTAACACTTAGAGACATTTAATAAAATAATGTTTATAGGAAGACAAGTCATCTGGAAAGTAAAGTGGGGTTTAGCAAACAATAGTAATAAGTTTAGTGTTGGTCACATTAAATTTTGAGGTGTTGGCCTATTTTCCTGTGAATATTTAGAAGAAAATATTTCTAAAGCTCAATAAGGAAGTCATAACTGAGATATTTTAAAGTATTGATGGAAACACTTGGTAGGTTTATCTTTGTTCATAGATGTAGGAATAGGCTGAGAGGATTTAAGCCTCTCAAGGCTGGGGAACCAGTAAGCATGAGATCACTTATTCTACATCCAAAGCCCCACCAATTTTCCACTATAATAGTGGTTTTAAAAACTGTGTTCTGTAGTGCCTTAATGTTCAATAGCGGTACTTCTAGGCCAAAATCCCTGCTTAAAAAAAGGCAGATCTACTCTTATCTGACTTATATAATTGACTATGGCAAATTCTATTTAAATAAACGCAGGGAGAGGGGAGCTCTGCTGTTAATTAAATAAAAAATAATAAAATAAAATAGATTGAAAACCCACTGTACTTTAGCATGCTACAATTCAGAGTGGTATAGGTAGATAAACATGGATAGAATCTTTGAAAGTAGAATTACTTAAAGGGCAATTTTAGGAGAATTGTCTCACATAGTGATAATGAAGTCATTTGTAGGTGGTCAATTTAGGTGTCAATTTAGGTGTTAGGTGGTCAATGTAGGTGTAGTCATTTTCATGGTGAAAATATTTGACCATCCATCATTTATAAACGCATATAAAAACATTCATTTTTAAAATCTTCCCTCATTTGCTTTCTGCGTATGTAGCTGTGCGCATATCTAATTGTACTATGTGTTTATATGTATAAAAATACAAAGAGAAAGAGTACGCTAAGAACATAAAATCAAATAATAAGACATTATTAATAGACCAAATGCATTAATCAACAATACTAAATTAGTCTGTGCCTTAATAAAACATAAAATGTTCTCTTAAATGTTTAAATTACCAGTCCTGTTTAGGATGGTAGTGAAGAGTAGATATTGTTGTATTTGTTTATAATCAAGTGATCTTGTTGTGATTTTTCACAAATATTAAATGATTTTGTAATTTCAGAGAAAGATATGAGGACTTTATTTTTCACAGAAAACAATGATCATTCAAATTGGATACTACAGCACTTTATTGCAACACTTGATTATCTTTCATCTCATTAAAAAGCTGTTGAAAATAATTTATTATTTAGTTGCTAACAGATGATAAAAAATTCATTTTTGCTAAGGGCACAATAAGATTATATTTTATCGCTCAATTTTTATTGGTCTTGATAAGAGGACAGCAGATTAATTACTGATCTATCTCACCATCTCAGAAACAGAAAATTTGCTAAAGTAAGAGTAACTAAAATCAAATAGATTTTGCTATATTTTGGTTAAATGATTTCTAAGCCTGAAAAGTAGTTGTAGCAGATCTAGTGCTTTATAAGTCGCTTGAATCTTGTATTCTACAAGGCAATTCATATGGAAAATTTAATTACGTTATTCTTAATATATACAATGGAACTGAAATATTCTTACACTTATAGTAGTCAACAAACCAGATGTGACCTGTAAAACTCTGGACTGTTGATGGCTCTAATAAAAGAAAAGCAGAATCTTTGAAGGGTCAGCCCTGAAGGGAATGGCGGTCAGACACCAGAAACAGAGTCTCTGCTAATATTTTCTGAGATTTATTTTCCTGGAACCTCCCTCTTAGTACCCATACTGTTTCTACAATGCACTCAGGGAAAGCACTACTACTGAAATGTTCCAGCAAACTCTTGACACACTAAACCCCTTTAATTCTCCTTAGTATCAAAGAGACCAAGCTGGAACATATAAAGATGTATTTACTCAACATAAAGAAGTAGCTCATGTCTATATATTTTACTAGATTCTCTCTTTTTCTATATCTCAGATGTCTTGTGGATGGGGAAAATAATCATCTCCAAAGATATCTGCACGCTAATCCCTGGGCTTGCATCTGTGAATATGTGTTATGGATTGAATTGTGCTCCCTCAACAGGTGTTGAAGTTCTAACTCCCAGTACCTGTGAATGTGGCCCTATTTGGAAACAGATTCTTTGAGGATTATCAAGTTACCGTGAGGATGTTAGGTTAGGCCCTCATTGAATATAACTAGTGTCCATTTACAAAAGGCGCATAGATACATATAAGGGAACACTTCATGAAGACACTGGGAGAACGCCGTTTATAAGCCATGGAGTCCCTGTGGTTGCCAGAAGCTGGAGAGAGATATGGAACAGATTCTCCCTCACAGCCCTCAGAATGAACCCACCTGCTGATTCCTTTTTCTTGGAATTCTAGCCACCAGAACTGTGAGACAAAAAATTCTTGTTGATTAAGTTACCAAGTTTGTGATACTTTGACAGGGCAGTCCTAATAAACTAATACAATGTTTGTTTTACATGACAGAGGGAATGAATTGCAGACACTGCTACAGGTACAGAGACATTTGTTAATGAGCTGACCTTAGAATAGGGAGATTATCCTGGACTATTTGGGTGGGCCAATCTAGTCACACGAATTATAAAAAATAGAAGAAAGCAGCAGAAGAGTGGGTCAGAGAAAAGCGATGTGAGATGGACTTGACTCCATTTCTGACCGTGAAGTTGGAGCAAAGGAAGCAATGGACCAAGGAAATTGGGCACCAATTCTAAATAATAATAGTGATAAAATGATCTTTCTTGCCAGTGTGGACTTCTACCCCACCCTTTGATACAACACTGGTAATATGGCTTTAAAATATGTCTACGTTTCACTAACAATTCATGTGAAATTTGCATAAGGTTTATTCAAGATTTATGCAAAGAAGTGTTATTTTGTTCTACATTGGTTTGTAGCTCAAAGTATAATCTCCTGAAATAAATGGAACTGTTTCATTCAACACTGAATGACACAGAATAATTACTTTAAAACAAAAGAGAAATGAATCAGGAAAATAGCAATAACAAACATCTTAAAGTATACATTTTGTTTAAAAAAGTGATACAGTTTATACATATATTAATTTTTCTATGTAGAAATGTCTCTAGCAATATATTGTCTAATGTTTTAAGGATTCTTCTTTTGAATATTATAGATAAAAGAATTTATGCCTACAATTCTTATAATTTTGATAAAACTCATTATATGTTCATCTTATTATTCAGTATTGTCACTTCCTTTCATTAATTCACTCTATATTTCTTTTCATCTCTCTCAATGGTGATGACAATTTGTTCATTTTTCATAGTTTTAATCTTTCTTCTCAACCACGAATAAAGCAGCTGATGGGTGATTGTCTAAAGAACTACCCATCAATCACTGCTCTCTTACTTCCATTTTTCTGTTCAAATAGTTTGAAAATAAAACTTTTCCATAACTAAGTCCTCTAGCATTTTATTTTCCACAATTGTTTTGCTACATCTCTTGTTTCTAACATCCGTACTCATTCAGTATGGTAAGTGTTCCACATATTATTTTTCTTGTATTTTTTTTGCTAGAATATACAATATACCAAAAGCTACAATTATGTTCCCCCTTTTTCCTACTTTAGCATATTTTATTTATCAGTTTTCACCATATTTAGAAAACTTTTAAAAATTTGCATCCACTTAATGACCTGCATTTCTCAAAAGCATTTTATTAAGCAATAGGTAATATTATGTCATGGTTATGTTCTTAACCGTTAAGGAAGAGAATACTTCACCACACTGAAAATAGTCAGAAATATTTAAGCCTCTCGAAAAGTAGTTTGAAAAATGTTAGCATTAGTTTTGGACATTTTCAAGGCCAGATGATATTAGGAGAAAAATAGCTTAAAAAGTAGAACATTTTAAAAAAAGAAATTCCATCTAGCTGTTGGGACTTCCAGTTTCCGTTCCCATGTGTAAAGAGCTTGGAAGTGTTGCTCCTACCCTTAAAGTAGGAAGAACCTGCAGAAACTGAAAATCAATGACTTTTTTGGACTCATTAGAGAATTGACTTGCAGGGTCTATCACCATCCTGAAACCCGGAGAGGCGTGCATATCCAGAGAGACAAAGATGAGATGCACTCATACAGTCAGCTGACACACTGACTTCAGCCTTATGAGACAAGGAGGTGGTCCGTCTAAAATGTGCTGGATTCCTGATCCATGAACACTGCGGGATAATGAAACTGTATTATTTTAATCAACTAAATTTGTTACACAGCAATATGAAAATAATTCAGAAATATAGAGAGTATATTTCATTCCTCATACCACTTACTAAACAAACTATACAATTTATATAAAAGAAAAATGAAGTATTCTAGTGCAACAGAGGCATTTCCTATTATTGCCACATTTTACGTAATGTTGTCTAATTAAAGTGTAAAAATAAATCACTTTTCTGATCTTGTCTTCATATTTGGTGAACAAAATTGTATCTAAGAGCCTTTGAAACAGGACTAAAATATAATGCTCAATGCTACAGCTTTAAAAGAAAACATTATGAAGTATTAAAAGACATAATATGTCTTGGAAAGAAATGATTGGACTTCCATAGTAGTTGCTTATGCTCTCATTTTGGCATTAATTTGCACAACAGAGAGATCTGAAATTTTAATAATATTGTATAGAAGTAAGCACTGTAGATGTAAGTTTCCCTGAGCTTTTTCACCATTTTGTTCACTACTCCAGGAAAGTAAGAAAATAGCAGCGATTCACCCCAAGATGCAGATGTGGAAATGATGGGTTTAGCATGAGGAAGGCAAAATGATTCTTGCTGATAGTAGTCTGTTCAGCAAACGGTAGAGCCTCCGTCCCAGGAAAAATAGGTACCTGATATGAGCACCAATGGAGGACAGTCTTATTTTTAGAGAACTGCTGAGGGGGTTGCTATGAACTAGTCATCTCCACTCAAAATTGTATCATGTAATGGATTCTTCAGAGCACTCCACGAAACTTGCACCTCAGACCACTTCACAAACATTAAATACTAGACGTAATAATATGTTCTCTTCTTCTAGCTATGAAGATGCCGCTGGAACTCCAATGTTCATAAAAACCTCATCTCTCCAACAGACTCTAGTAACAACGTGGAAAACTTTGGATAAATGTGAGTTACTTTGGGTGAATTTCAGTTACTAAAGAATTACAATGGCAATAAAGAATTCTTAGAGAAACAATGGGGACTAATTGCTAATATAAATAATTCCATCATGATATAAAAGGATAAACATTTGAGGAAAGATTATTTGTGTTATGGATGCAAGAGGTAATAAGAATATCTACATGATAAAGTGGCAGGATGGGATAATTGTGTTCAAAGTAGTAACATTCACACATTGTTTATATTACATTGTGTCAAGAAAATAAATTTTGAGAAAGAGTCTGGATACATGGCCTTGAGAAAGACAGAGAAATTAGTCAAGATCTACTTCCATTACCAATCCAATGACCTAGGGCATTAATTATACAAAATCATATCATTGAAAGACATCCCAAGACCCCACAAGGTGAAGCTGTAAGGCTTTAAGGTAAAAGACACAGTAAACGGGAAAAAGAATGAGCGAGGGAGAGCAGGGGACACTGAGGCTCCCAGGTGTAGCTCCTTTCTCAGCAGCCCAGGACATGCTTTGTTTTAGACTGTGAACCATCAAGACACTTGTAAGGGATCATGGCTTCAGGGGAGCTTGGGCAAATGTTTCAGGTGGATTTTTTAAATTATTCTACTGGTTACTTAGCCAATGCAAGTGGTATAGCTGGTTAAACCCAGTATAATTTATCAGTCTCTATATGTCGGAACAGTGTGCATAGACTAGCCCTAGGGGCCCCAAAGGAGTTTTGAACTTTAAACAGCACTTTATAAATAACTAGCTAATCTTTCATGTACTCTATATGGACATCCCTATAAAGAAACACAGGTGTGAGAAAACCTACTTACGCACCTACACTCTGTTCAGGCTACAGGTTCATTTTCACTTACCCCGAGGCTTGGAACTTTTAGCTTCAGACATAGCTCTCTCTCCAGCCCCTAATTTGCTCCTAAGCTCCAGATGTATTTTTGACAAAGTGCTAGATAAATGCACTATTTTAAATTGTGTATATATTATGTTGTAAATATGTATACTCGTATCGTACATTGCATAAAAGCATTTAAAATCTGATTTTCTCAAATATGATATCTTCCACTCACAATTAGTTATCTCATCTTACATAGTTTGGATATGTGACAAAACAAGAATTGTCTTAGTCTTCTTGGGGCGCAGTAACAAAACATACAGGTATGGTGGCTTCAACAACAAAAACGTTTATTTCCTCACAGTTCTGTGGGCTGGAAATCTGAGACCAGGGTGTCAGCATGGCTGGGTTCTGGTGGGGGCCCTGTTCCTAGCTTACAGATGGCCATCTTCTCACTGTGCACTTCATGATCTTTCCTCAGTGGAAAGAGAGAGAGCAAGATAGAGAGAGAGAGAGAGAGAAAGAAAGTGAGCACCCTCTGGTGTCTCCTTATAAGGACATTAATCCTACCAGATCAGGGCCCTAAATTTATACCTTATTCAACCTGAATTACCTTTCTGAAGGCCCTGTCTCCACATACAGTCCAACCAGGTGGTAGGGTTTCAACGTATAAGTTTTGGGGGTGACATAATTGAGTTCATAGCAGGCATCATTTATTGAGAGTTAATAGTCAATAGATAAATAATTCCACATGATGTTCAAACAAAAAGGGAAAGGAGAGGAAGGAAGCAAGGAAGAAAGGGAAATCCCATGAGTTTCATGTATTGAGTAATTGTTCTATTTTTAGTTCCATTTTATTCTACATTCCTTGACATAAACTTATTTTATCCATTTCCACCACTTTGCTTTCATAACAGCTCTCTTTATTCATCAGGAGATTCTTGCTTCGGAGAACAGCCAGGCTCCGGCAGCAGTGCCCCTTGATTTTCCTGGGTAAGCGTCCTCGTCCTCTGGCTCTTCTCTGCATTTTGTGGTTGAGACATATGGCTTCTCTGTGTACACTTCCTCATCATTAACCCCTCAAGTTCTCTCTAATTAAGACTCACCATGATTCAATAACTTGACATTTTAAAAGACTCATAAGGTTTTCCAATGAAGCTAACATCATATTTATTTGAAGACAACTATTTTTTCCCAAGGTAGTGTACTGATTTTACATATTGATGAAATTGTTGCATGATATATTATTTACCAATGTCTCATATTTAAAAATTTAAGGAAATGACCTCTAAATAATTTTACAGTGATTTTCTTGGTTAGGAAACTGAGATATATTTAAGTTGTAAAATTAGGTTAAAATACATTAAGATTACATTAAAATTTTTTGTGGGCAACTCAAGGACTCAATGAATAGATTTTATAGGGAATGCTCATCTCCTCAAAGGAAAAAAAAATGCATTTGGGGTGGGGGGGTAGGCTGCCTGTCAAGATGCCTGTGCACTAAGGAAGGATGGATGTGGGAGACTGACTCAACTTCTTGGGATAACTGAGCATCTGAGTTTCATTGGATGAGTAATGATGCATGAGAAGCACAGTTTTCTTCAGACTCAGTTGAGGCTGAGTTGTTAATAGGAGATCCTTAAAAGGAAAATTGAACTACTGGCTTAGTGGGCGAGTGAATGATTCACTCTGTACAGAAAAGAACTTTAAAGTGGACCTAAAGACTTCGTGTCAGTTTGGACTTATTCTCTGGAGTTTGGGGCGATTAAACTATCTACAGCAGCAGATGTACACTGATTCTGGGAATGAGGGGCAGGACTCATTGCAAAGTAGGGGGTTAAGAAATTTCAAAGCAGGACAGAGGGAAAAGCGCAAAAGCTTAAATACAAGTTTCCTATTTAAAACTTAGTTTTAAACACGATAAAGTGTATTCATCTTGTTTTTTAATACACTATATTTTATCGTTTTGCATTTTGTAGAAACTCATGAACATGTTACATAAAATGTGGGTCTAGAACTATTAAATATTCATTTTAGAAATAAGTAACAAATAGGCATCCAATGTTTCTCCTAAGGGACCCAGAAATAATTCCTTCTTTAATATTTTAGCTCATTTTATATGATTTTATATGGTTATAATGATGTTCCCTTATTGGAGCTAGACATTACTGAAAATGTGCTTCACTGCCCGCTAAATAAATGAGGCCCAATTTCTACCAAAGACAATATTAGCAGAAATGTGATTTGTTAGCATATCACAGAAAATATACTGACATCCCCAACCACTTTCTTTGGATGTTAGATACAAGAAAGGTAGAATACACTTTTGTGGCTAACAATGAATATATTTTAAGTCGACAAGACACTTTTAACTTTTCTGTGATGCTTACTAGCCACATCTCTGCAATTCCCTTTAACAGCACTGACAGAAGTCACGTAGAAGATCGCTACAAATAAAAGCAGTGGTAACAGGATCGTCCCCTTAGAGTGATTAAATTGATACAGCAGCCACGAACACACTTAAAACAACTGTAGAAATCTGGACAACCAAAGTGTTGAACACAGTTACCTTATTCTATATTTTTCCAAAGATAAGAAAACAAGAGCAGTCTGTTTATTAAAATTTAACTATTTATTTGATACAATTATAGATTTACATGTATTATAAGAAGTATTACAGAGATTCCCATGTATTCTTTACCTAGTTTTTTTCCTATGGAAATATTTCACAAAATTATAGTACAATATTATAACTAAGGTGTTATCAATACAGTCAAAACACAAAACACTCGCGCCACCACTTTTATAAGCACCCCACCTGCTCCTTCACTCCTGTGTAATATCTTCCACAGTGCCATGCTGTCTTGGTTATGCAGCTATATAGAAGACCTTAAAATCTGGTAGAGTTACTCACTTACTTTGGTTTTGCTTTTCAGGATTGTTTTTAGCAATTCCAGGGCCCATGCCAATGCCAATCATGTCATCTGCTACTAGGGCCAGTTTGATTTCCTCCTTTTCAACATCAACGCCTTGCATTGTTTCTTTTTCTTGCCTTATTGCAGTTTTTACTACTTGTGGTCTAATCAGCTTCTCGAATCTATGAGGTTTTATCCTTTGCAAAGTTTGGGAAGTTTTCAGACATTATTTCTCAAGACCCTCTTTCATCCTCTCTCTTTCTACTTTCTCCCTGGGACTCTGATAATATGGAGTTGAATCTTTTGTTATTGTCCCACAGGTCCCTGAGGCTCTGTCCCTTTTTTTCAGTCTATTTAATTCTCGAGGGAATTATTTGGATCTGTTAGTAAGTTCACCGTGTTCTATCCTTTGGCATCTCCTCTCTACTCTTCAGCCTATCCAGCGAGCTTTAAAAAAAAAAATTACCATAGCATTTTTCAGTTCTATAATTTTCATTTCATTTATTTATCGTTTCACTTTTTTGTTTTTTGCTGAGTTATTTTTCTCTCTTCATTTGTTTCAAGATAATTTGCAATTGCTTGTTCAAACATTTCTATGATGGTTGCTTTAAAATCCTTGTCATATAATTCTGACATCTGATTCATCTCAGTGTTGGCATAAGTTAATGGATATCTTTTTTTGTCATTCTTTTTATTCAACTTGTGACATTGCTGGTTCTTGTTACAATGGGTGTTCATAAAAATTTTATTCAGGAAATTTTAGCTACTATGTTAGGAGGCTCTGGGTCCAATTTAGATTTTTATTTTAGCATAAGGTAATCCTCTTGTCGTCCTATGGCGCACAGATCCTGACCCACTGCTGTGGGCTGTGGATACTATGACAATCTAGTAATCAGGAACTTTGAGGGCAACTTTGGTCCACTTAGCTGTTATAGTGTTGTGTTGCTGGGCCTCTCACTGGACCCTGCTTGGGGGCCAGAAGGAGCTTCCTCTGGCCAGGCTGCCTGTTGTCTTTAGCTGGGGAAAGAGAATCTCTTGCCCAAGAGACTAACGGTCCTTCTCAGGAAGGTGTTTGTTGTGGTGGGAATCCCCCTTGTTGATGGATTGTCACCTCTGAGCAAGGAGGGCAGTCTCCAGCCCAGTTGTCATGGAAGGAGCTGTCCCTGGACTCATTGTTGGGGGCCTCTGATCCGTCCTCGCCAATACTACAGGCTCACCTGGTGTTGCTGGTAGGACTTGTATTTGATCTGCTGGAGGAAGAAGCCTACCTGGTTCATCTTCTGTTGCTATTTTGGGGCAGGAGGAAGTGCTGGACCTTGGTCACCTTCCTCTGTGGGAGGTGGTTGTAAGATGCCCTGTTCCTATGATGCTCCTCTAGTCCTAATGACCTTAGCCATTTTGCTTTCCTCTCTCCACGCTGGAGAGTTATAATTGGTTATCTCTTACGCTATTTTCTGGGGTTATATTTGCACTTAGCAGGGAGTAGTAGGAAGAAAGGAGTCTATGCTATCTTCTCCAGACTTGAAATCCAGTGTAATATGATGAGGCACTTTCTTTAGGTCTTGCTATACCATAATCAGACATTGTACAATTAAGTGTCAGTCTTAAATATGTTTTCAGAGGGATTTGTTTCTCTGTGAAACATCACATGCAAATCATTATGATTCTAAAACATGGTCATGTACTTGAAACTTTGTAGTAAATGCTATAGAAGGTTTCAGAGTATATGCAAATGTTCACTTTGTACTTGTGAAAATTATGTTTATTAATACAGGTTCTTATATAACTGTCCTTTAGATTTTTACCATGTCTGATGATTCATCATTGTGACATATCACAGCACAGCTGGTTGCCAGGAGTGACATTATAGCAAAGATTTATATAAAATATCTAAAAGTTATGCAGCTATAATGCTTCCACTCCGCGGGTAGCACCATCAATACCCACATTTAGGATAACAGCTCTGGGAGAAGAAAGTTCCACAAAGAAAGACTCGAGTAACGAAATTACTTGTCTCCAACATTCCAGTAAATGAAACACAGCTACAAAATTTGTGTCTAAAAATATCCAGCATCCACAAGGAGCCAACATTTGAAGGTTGAAAGTCAATGACTAGTTTAAAGTAGGTCTTGTTTGGAAGGGCAGAAAATGCATAATTTTTTAAATAACTTAGTAATTAAACTTTTTATTTTGGAATAGTTTTAGACTTATAGAAAAAATTTCAAAGATAGTGTTTGTTAGTAATTTTAACTATCTAAACCATTAGGTTGTTGCAGTTTATTATGAAAAAATTATCACTTGGTTTGAGTTGTATTTACAATTTGGTTGATGACTAGAAATTATTAAATTCATGCTGCAAATAGGCATAATCCTGCATTTACGATTACTGTAGAAATGAGTTAACATGGATTTTGCTTTCCATTACCTCCAAGTCAAATTTTGATTAGAAGATTTTTTTTAACAGTGTGGTTGTATACACGCCTATTGTTACTCACTTGTGTGTTCAAAGCCTACATAACAAACAAGAAAGACTCCATCCATAGTATACTTCTAACTTCTAAGATTTTTCTTTAATGCCTCAATAATGAATACTATATAAGATCTTATCAGAGAGAAATTCCACAAGAGGTCTAAAGAAAAACAAGCTGCTTTTATTTCATAGATTAACATAGTGAGGATTAAAGAATCAAATGAAATGGTCAGAATAAGGCACACATTATTTAGACCAAAAAGGAGAACAAAATTTCATTTCTGACTTATTTGTGTCATTTATTACTCTGATACCTTATGGTTTCTAACCTTTACACTATGGTGTCTTCACATGAAATTATTCATCATTATATTGCCTTGATTTAGCAGAATTCTTTTGCTTGGAAGTACCGATATTTATGCTCAGTTTTCATTAATAATCAAAATCTTAATTTTCCTGATAATTTATTTGTCTGTGTTTGTATGTGTCTATTTATACAGGAATAGAGAAAAATGCAATAGCAGCCCTCTATGAGAGTCATTTAATTTTCCAAACAGATCCTCACTTAAAAAAAAAAAAGAATAACAGGTATTTGTTAAAGTTTACAGAGAATACAGCAATGTGTTATTTATTTTCTAAATGTCTCTCCATTTTGCTAATGAAACACCTAAAACTAAGTAGCATAAAATGTATTTTTCAAGATCACACAGATAAGTAATTAATTCAAGAACTCTACAGTGCATAGCTCCAAATTCTAGCAAAATTAATAATAATTCTATTAAGGGGGCAATATTTATTGGTGTCGTAGCAGTCTAGGAGCTTCTTATATTAAAGCTATAATGTGCAGAACTAGCCCAGCAGATATCATTTGAGGCAATGGTGATAGAGAGGAAGAAGTAAAACTGTGTGGTGAAAAGAACCTGAGATTTCAGTTCCAACTGCCAGCTCTGGGACCCTGGTCAAAACAGTGAAAATATTTTATCTTCAGCTTTCATTGCAGTAAACATAACATAATTCTAAATATACCTAACTCCATAGTGTTTTTGGGAAAATCATTGAGAAAAGTATGCATAAGTAAAATTATAGTTTATAATAATAAACATAATCTTCAATGTGAGATCTGAAAATTATTTGTGTCATGATTAGTTCCAACTTAACCAAATTTTATACAACCAAATCACCCTAGTTTTACATTTAAGAGCATGAGTTTGGGTCAAGATAGGATTAATGAACCTAATTGTTAAAATTACAATTCAACCTTACATCAAGCACAGCAGTTTCAAAGTATCTTTAGATGAATTAGTCATTTTTGTTTTATTTTAATACATGTGATTATGTGTATTATGAAACTGGAAACAGTACAAAATATTTCGATAAAAACTGGGAAACAAATTTTCAATGTGTGTGATGAAGGTAGTTATTACAAGCACGGCATATATTAATTAATTTATTTTTTAAGTAAATATTCAGGTTTTTGTCAAGGATACTTCACAGGCAGTGGAATGTCCTAATTATCTCCTACTATGTAACATTATGTCGGGTTCCTTCCCTTTCTGTGATATAAATATGGATCAGTGGGTTCCTTTGTTATTAACATCTCCCCACTATCAATTTGCCACCACTTTACATATGTTGGTTTAGCTGTCATTGTTTTCTTTTTTAATTGAGATATAATTGACATATAACACTGTGTAAGTTTAAGGTGTACAATGTGTTGATTTGATACATTTATATATCACAATATGATTACCACTGTAGTGTTATCTAAAACCTCTATCATATTACATAATTAATATTTCTTTTCTGTGGTGAGAACAATTAAAATCTAATCCCTTAGCAACTTTGAAGTTTATAATACGGTATTGTTGACTGTAGTCTCTGTGCTGTGCATTATATCTCCAGGACTTATTTATCTACTAGTTGCAGGTTTGTACCCTTAAACAACATTTCCCCAATTCCCCTACCACCCAGACCCTGGGAAGCACCATTCTACTCTGTTTTTACAAGTTTGTCTTTTTTTAGATTCCACATATAAGTGATATCAAACAGTATTTGTCTTTCTCTGTCTTACTTATTTCACCAAGCATAATGCCCTCAAGGTTCATCCATGTTGTCACAAATGGCAGGATTTCCTTCTTTCTCATATCAGAATAGTATTCCACTGTATTTGTACATGGATATTTATATATACACAACACATCTTTATCCATTCATTCATTGACAAACATTTAGATTGTTTCCATATGTTGGCTATTGTGAATGATGCTGCAATAAACATGGGAGTGTAGATATCTTTTTGATATCCTGTCTTCATTTCCTTTGAATATGCACCCACAAGTGGGATTGCTGGATTATACAGTAGTTCTATTTTTGATGTTTTGAAGAAACTAGATCCTGTTTTCTATAGTAGCTGAACCAATTAACATTCCTACCAACAGTGCATAAGCATTCCCTTTTCTCCACATCCTCACCAACATTTGTTATCTCTTGTCTTTTTGATAACAGCCGTTCTAACAAGTGGAAAGTGATATCGCATTGTGGTTTTGATCTGCATTTCCCTGATGATTAGTGAGTAGTTTTTCATGCATCTGTTTGCCATTTGGATGTCTTCATTGGAAAAATGCCTATTTAAATCCTCTGCCTATTTTATAATGAAATTATTTTTTTAATTTAGGTGTATGAGTTCTTCATTTATTTTGGGTTTTAACTCCTTATCCAGTGTATAGTTTGCAAATATTTGCTCCCATTTCGTAGGTCGCCTTTTCATATTTTTGATTGTTTCATTTGCGGTGCAGAAGCTTTTTGTTTGATGTAATCCTACTTGTTGTTTTTTGCTTCTGTTACTCGTGTCTTTCTGCGTTTTCCTGTCATGTGTTGAGTTTCCACACTACAGCCATTTTGAATTCTTTATCAGCTAGATCACAAAGTGCCTTGCCTTTGAGCTGGGTTATTGGAGAATTATTGTTATTTTGGGTGATGGCATGTTTCTTTGATTCTTCATCTTCCTTGTAGCTTTATGCTGCTGCTTTTGAGTTTGAGGTAGCAGACAACTCCTCAGATCTTTAAAAAATAGATTGACAGCACCATTAACATAGCTAAGAATTATTACACATGGAAGACTATACATAAACAAATACAGACCCTCTCCTGTGAATATTTACAGCTATTTAAATTGGAATGTCAAACTTATTCAAAATTTTCCAATATACAGTAATATGAAAATGGACACTCCTCCCCTATTTTACCATATATTTTTAAAATTTTTTTAGGTGTGGTGGATCAGCTCTGAGTTAACATCTGTTGCCAATCTTCCTTCCTCTTTTTGCTTGAGGAAGATTGTCACTGAGCTAACATCTGCGCCAGTCTTCCTCTATTTTGTATGTGGGATGGCTCCACAGCATGGCTTGATGAAAGGTGTGTAGGTGCACGCCCAGGATCCAAACCTATGAACCCTGGGCTGCTGAAGCAGAGTGCACGAATTTAACCACTACGCCACCAGGCTGGACCCATATTTTACTATATATATTTTTTAAGATAGACGCCTGATGCAAATGCCTAAGGACATTGCAGACTAAGGTCAATCTATTTCATAAATAAAATCCAGGAATATATGAAATAATAAAAATCATAACTGTGTTATTTGTTCCAGGAATACAAGGGTGGTTGAAATTACCTAAGTCTGTTATAATTCATCAAATTAACAGAGAATGTAGGGGAAAAATACAAAACAAGTGAACAACTTGTTAGATCAGGGAAACTGCATGTGATAAAATTCAACACAAATTAATTATTTAGAAAGAAAAATGCATATAAAGAATAGAAGAGATTGTCTCCTATCTGAAAAAGTACATCTACAAAAGACTACAGGTAGCATAATAATTAATATCACTTAATGGTGATATATTGAAAACTGAGAGTGGGAATGACACAGACACTGACTTTCTTCATCTCTCTTTAACATTGCATTAGAATAATAATAATGCTGGACAAAGACACAAAAGGGGTTAAGAGTTGGAAAGAAAATATAAAATATCTTTATTTGAGGATGACAGCATAGTACGCAAAGAAAATACCAAGGAATGTATGAAGTGTTAGAAATAATAAGTGACTTTGCAATGTTAATGAAGCATAGCTAATTTGAAGTTAAACACGTATTTTATATAACTATATCAGATCTAAAGATAATGCAAATATTAAAATTATATAATTTACGAACATACCAAAAAACATTGGTGGCATTCTGCTTCTGTTTAAGATGTAGAATGCTGCAAGAGATCCTGGCTCCTACCCTAAGGATGAGAAAAAGTCTGATAATCTACAAAATAATAACCTTTGTTGAACCCATCCAGATCCTGAGGTCACAAGGCAAGCAGGTGGACTGAATTAAAAAATAGACAAGCCCCTCCAAGAGAACATTAGGAATGTTTCTGCTTTGGCACAGCACAAGAAATAGAGGTGACCGCAATAAAAGCAGTAAGAAGACCGATAAACCTTTAATCAATTGTTATTACAGTTTATGTGTGGGTTATCCTGACAGGTTAGAATCCCTGGACACACAGGAAGTTTGTAGTGAATTACAAGGTCTTTTCGAAGGGGCCCTACTGGGTCCTCATGAGAAGTATGTGGAAGTGTTGGAGACTTGAAATTATCCACATTGATGGTGCATAGGCCTGCAATTCCACCGTTTTCCAGGGACCCTTCTCTCACACCAAGCAAAGCCTTAATCCTGGGACATGGGCAAGAGACATCCTCCGCTAGATCCCAGGCAAATATCTTCAGCTTCTGAGGGTCAGGTGGAAGGAAGAGCTCCCCTGAGGGAGAGTCAGAACACCCCTCCAGCCCCACCACATGTCTTTTACCCAGAAATAGTAATAGCACCATTGCGGGCAAACACACCCTGCCACTGTGAGAAGAGTAGAAACAAAAGACTGTAGCTGAGGAAGCTGCAGAAAAGTTGCTCAGTCCCAGGATTCCATCCCGATAAAAAGCAAAGTTTTGAAATACATTTACTTGCATACATCCAATAAGAGGTTGTCATGTTCTGCTTTAGCCAAATATGACCCAAGTACTCATTTGTATCTCGTTGGCATAAAATGAGCCTGCTAATGATTAGTTTTTAGAAAATTTCTGGGGAGAAAGAATAACACTTCTTTTATAAAGGAAAATAGGATCTTTACCGAAAACATGCTGTAATTGGACTTTTCAATAATGTGTACATGTGCAATGCATCTCAATCATATAATTTTGGCAGGTTTAATTAAATAGAAATTTCTTTTATGAAAGACGAATTTTCAAAATCGTAAATGCACTTAGTGACCTGATACAAATAAGCAGGTCCTTTCCCTGATTTCAGTTTCCCTCCTGGCTTTCTGCAGGTGTAACTGTCAATTTCAAACGTGTCAAGTGGAAAGTAGCAAGGACTAATGATGGCTACTTTTTTTATGGAGCCGGACGTGTTTTACATGTCTGAAACATCAATGTAACCCTAGAATAGAGGTCGTCACAATCCACTTGTGAGGGAGTAGAGGAAGGTTTTGCTTTCTGAATACAGGTAATAAGACCAAATAGAATTTAATGGAATTCTGGGATGGAAGTCAACAATGGAATAGCTTTGACAGCCATTATTGTTACATAAATACTGTAGACAATGTTTTTTATATTTCTGTCAAGGTTATTCATTGTATTTCCTCTAAAATTTAGTGGGGCTTTTTTTAAGAAAGCATTCGTTTTCCAATTCTTTTTATTGAGATCATATACTTTATGGAAATAATTAAATGTATGTACTTCCGTTTGTATAGGGATTTATAAATTGCAGCGTTTTCACATCCCTTATCCAGTGTTACTTTTTTTCACGGTACTACTGTGAGGCCATTCTCACTAAGAGTGCAAAATGTGAGGTGTAGAGATAGTAAGTGGTTTGTGTCGGTTCACACGACTTGTAAATGATGAAGGTGGGACGAGTGCCCCGTCGTCTATCTTCTATCCAGCTTCCCAAGGAAAAGGCAGCACTCCCTGATGTGGCGTCTAATGCTTCTGGGATTCGAACAGACATGCAATCGTAGAAAATTGACCAGATGAGTTTGATCAATTATGCTATGTGAGTAAACCTCCCTGCCATTCTGTCTTCACAAAAGTTATTTACCAAAATATTTACTTTGCCTTGATGGACTTTGGCTTTAGTTACCTAGGACTAACTATTTGCATGTCTGTTCAGGAAGACATCCAAGTACAATCTTTTGCCGGGGTTCTGGCTCTCAAGACCAATCAGATTAGCATAAGCCAGAGGACTTTTCATACTCTATTCCCTACTTTTACACTGTCCCCATTCTTTACATAAACAAATATGAAATAACTGTACATCAATAAACAGGCTCTCAAGGGTCTAAAATTTTCTTATTTGTAAAAAAAGTGAAAGGACTTTAATGCTTGTAGTTTGTGACTATTTCAGCTTAAAAAAATTACTGCAATGTTTGCAACTATGCTCTAAATAGGTTAAGGATACCAAAATTTCACTTGACCTTAGGTGAAAATGAAAAAATGAAAAAAATAATATGTCATTTCTGTATTTTAGCAAAGTTTTGTATTTTTAATACTAAGTGTTGCTATGAAATACAAATTTTCCTATAAAGAAGATACGTAAATCAATGATATTTAGAAATCCTAAAAAATATCACTGATTGTCAGGAGAAATTATTTTGTAGGGCTAAGTAAATTTCAACAATGATGTCTTTATAATCAAAAGCAATCAAAATTCTACCATAGAATGTGATTACTTCCAAATTATTGAGTGCATACAAAAATTTGCATTTGTTTATTTAAAACATATATGTAAGTCCATATTTACTTAAAAATAGATGGCAAAGTCCACAATCCATTGCAACATAACGCAATGTTATAATATAATATAATATAATATAATATAATATAATATAATATAATATAATAATATTATATTAAACTATTGAGGTATTATTGATAGCTTCTTTTTCGTAGAAATAGACATATATGGAAGCAGATGGCTGTTTTAGCCACTAGCTCTGCCGGTAGCTATCGGAGCCACATCTTTCTTGATTTTTTTGTTCCCTGACTATTTTTAGGTGAGAGATTGGATCAATAGCTTAAAGTGTAACATATGGAACATGTTAACCCTTAGCTTCTGGACCTCATAATATCTCCATCTCTGTATTCAAGATTTTTTTTCCAAGGCTTTTTATCCATCTCAAAACATAACTGTGATGCCACTTGATTTGTTTTTATCCTAATGGTTTTGAAGACTAGAATTTTTGATCTCTAAATAGACATAGAAGAACCGTTCTAAAGTATGCCATTACTGCTCTGGTTGGCTCAGGCCACTTGTTCCCCTACAGATGGAGAACGGCTATTTTGTGCAGTTCCTGGATGAGAAATACTGAAGCACACAATAGGCAAGAGTCAATGTTTCTTTCCTTTTTTGGAACAAGCCTTGTTGTTCACATCAGAGGATGGAGCTTCCATAGTCTAAGAAAGCAACTGTCATGTGAGATAGAGGAAGCCGCTCTCTGACATGCACACAGAAGGATCAACAATTTCTCCCTGTACATGCTGAATTCTGATATTTACTTCAAAATGGTAGCCAATTTTGTCTCTCTCTCTCTCTGTTATTTTTTTTTTTTTTTGCTATCTCTCAGGGCTATTTTAATTGTGAATTGGAGTAAGAATTAAAATGGTGAATTGGAATATGTACATATTAAGCCCAGTTTGCCTGAACACAACTGGGAAACACATTTTTTTTCTTTTTTCTTGGCTCAGGAAGCCACCCTTTCTTCTCTTTTTCTCCTTGTACTAACTTATTTCTTCCTTATGATGCTGTTTTTATTTCAAGAGGATCAGATTCTTCTTCTAACTTGTTGAATATGCTATGCATGTCATTTCTAAACGGCTTTACGTTTTGCTCACTGAATCATTTTCAGAATATCCTTCTCCTCATTCTTCAGGGTAATATTTGATATCTCTTGTTCTACAGAATTAGTCTTGGCCACATGTTGGTTTGTTGCCATTGACTGTAGAGAAATTTATTCAGAATTAGTACTCACAGCACACAGGATTTGTGAAACGTCTCTACCCCTTCCCTTGCCCTGAATGCTGAGCGTTTCTCTCAGATCTAGAACTGGAATGTGATATGCATATGCACAGCCTTAAATGTCAAACTACTAGAATGCTGTGGACCACATGTGCTGCCCTGGACTCCACTGCTCAGTCTTCCTGAGTGGGATCCAGAACATTCAGCTTGGCTGGTTTTCTATCGTATCATTTGAGCTAAACTGGAGCTCTTTCCTCCAAATTTCCTCCCCTTTATGGTTTCAGGTTTGGAAGCAGCAGAAACTTGCATGAGACACAGCAGGCAGGAGTGAAGCAGCAGCCGCTGTGCTCGGAGGTTGGCCAAGGCACCAGGGCTTCTGCAGCAGATCAGTGATTGTTCACATTTTTAATGCTTTGAGGTCAGGTATTTCAAGGCTACTCTAGAATAATTAGGATTGAAATGGGGCTGATGGTCCTGTGACAATTTCAGGTTTTATGATTCAATACTCCATATTTTCCAGCATGGTTCCTGGTACACTTCTGAAACCTGTTAAACATTTGTTTATTTCCAGTCATTAGGCACCTCTTTTTGAATGCCTTTTGTTTTGTTTTGTGTTTAAATTGATGGTTGGTATGAATAACAAAGAAAGGAACAACTTTCCTTCTTAGATCCTTGGATCGCCTTATTAAAGATGTTGGGCAAGTTCGGAAGACAGAAATTCTCAGCCTTAATTTCACATTATAAAGCCAAATCTCTTTATTATATAATCTAATATTCTTCATAACCAGGACCAGTGCAGTGGTTACATACATATATATCCATATAAATATATTTATGCAGAAATGCATTTTATTTAATCAGGAAGTTTCTATAAACAAACATGTTGCATGTACATAGATTGTTTTTGGAAAGAAAATGTTTCAAATTATCCAAAAATAATTTACCCCCCGCATACTTCTAGTACAGAAATTAATGATAGTAGTGCCTATTACCATCTGCTCTATAGATGCCCTGGTGATCTAGTTATAAAGAAAAGTAAATACTACTTATTACTGGAAAACTATAATTTTTAAATGAACATTAAGAAATATTTTTCTTTTTATTATTTTTCCTAACCTCAAATAGTCTTGGTATTAAAACCGAAAAGAAAAACAATAAAAAGGAAAAGAAAAAACAAATACCACAGCAAATGCCTCTATGATATAAGCAGCAGATGCTGGTTGATCCTGTGACTTCTCAAATACTAAAAATAAAGCCTATTTAGATAATTTATCTTTTGTGATCATTTTCTTTGAAATTATAAATCATGCGTGTGGATTGCTTTCAAAATCATGCTAGTAAAATATACACCTGAGTGATTCTTTATTAAGCAGCAAACATTTGTTCTTAAATGCATAGCCAATACCTAAGAAAGAAAAGAAAAAATAGAAATTAGAAGCAAATCTCTTTTCCAATTTTCCCTCTCCATAAGACTTTAAAAGTTATAAGGTAAATAAAATAAGAGGCAATTTCTCTTAAATAGGTCATTAAGAAAATATGAAGAACAAAAACAAATAATGTTCCATTTTATGAATCAATCTCACTAATTTATTTTAGCGTTTCTCATATATATATACCTATTGATAACCCAGATGGTTAAAGCAATGTATTGGGTGCTTAGTTGGATCAAAGTAGACTGATTAATTTTCTTGCTTAGAGGAGTTTCAGCTATTTTACAGGTTGTTTAAATTCAAAATTTTCCAGTAAGACAATGCTATATGCACCTGACAAGTAGATTGAGCCCTACTCACTAATCTTTTGACATTGAGCTATAAATGGACGCTAGTTTATACCAACAATGATTCTATCCATTATAATCTGGTATGAGCCACGGCCAATTAAAAATTGTGACCTGTGTAGAATATAACTAAGGAGGTTGTAGAGTAAGAATCAAACCTTTATTGCTCTCGAATAACCTTAAAGTAATTAGCAACATTGTTTTAAACAGAATCTCGCCATAACTTACCCTTGAGTTCTTTCAACTTCATCGGCCACTACTGTGCTTTATGCACCAATCATGAGCCAATCCCTCTCTGCACAGTTCCACCTTTTGCATATTATGAATCCTCTTTCTGGAATGTTTTCTCTGTATCCATCTATCTTCCGTAAAACTAGCATCTTGATTAGGCCTTTTCTGGTTTTCCCAATCAGTTAGGATTTCTCTCTCCATTGAGTTCTTGTAGCACTTGATTCATTCTGATTTATGATGTTTATAGTATTATGGATCATATTTTACTTGTTTGTATGCACACAAAGGAAAAGGACTGTGCTTAACTCATCTTTAAATTTCCTGTAATGGTGCATATATCTCACCGAATTTCTAGATATGGGTCCCATCTTCTAAATATACTCCACATGTAGGTTTCAACAGTACGTGTTTAAACTATGGGCTGAAGCAGCGTATGTTCTATCAGTGGTACTGATGAGAAGTGTCTGTTAAGTGGATATAGTGAATGCCACAAAAATTGGTGACAAGCTTGCTATTGTTGTAAGGGTTAGATAAGATTACTACATTTGTAGCCAATGCTTTGATTTCACTCACTGCATTGTATTATGGGTTTTCTGGAGGAGTGTAATTCCTGAAGGAAAAAGACTAGTATGAGTTTTGACATCAGTTGAATAACTAATAAAATCAAAGCTTATCAGATGGGTCAAAATTTGGAAGAGAAATCTGACTAAATATACAAATGGCTTATTCTCTAAATTACCCTTAATGTATATATTCGGTTGATCTCAATTCCCGCCCATCTTTGCTTGATGTACAATGATGATGCTTTAGCACCTACCATAATTCATATCATTGATCTGAAATCAGACTGCTGCATTCAACTCCTGACGCTGTTAGAAGGTTTGCGACATTCAGAAATATATCCTCTTTCTCTTGAGTGTGTGTGTGTGTTTTAATCTATAAAGTGGAGATAAAACCAATAACTACATGGTTCCATTTATATGAAATGCCCAAATCTATGGAGACAGAAATCAGATTAGTAGTTGTTTAGTGCTGAGTGCAATAGCTAGTTGGGGTAGGGGTTAAAGTGCTCATAGTTTCTTTTTGAGCTGGTAAAAGTTACTCTAACGTGGACTCAGTGATAGTGCACACATATGTGAATATAATGAAAACATTGAATTGTCCACTTTACACGGGTGAACTGTGTGGTATATGCATTCTCTCTCAATAAAGCTGTTAAAAAAAAACAAACTCATTTGTGTCTGCTTCATTTGTTGTGCCTTTTTTATCACTTTCTTTACAGGAAATACCTTTGAGTGATATGATGTTAGATGGATATAATAGATAAATGAGAAAGGATGATGATAGTAGAAATAGACTATATCAGCTTCAAAGGAACATGAATATTAAAGGTGGTTGGATGAATATGACCTGCTATTGTTCCTGCTGATGTACCATCCTGGTCCTGATTCGTCTTGTGCAGAAGTAGGCTGTGGGGTCAGTGGGGCGTCTTGTCCCTCCTCCAGAGATTATGGCTGCTATGAGTCTGTGATGTATGTAGTTTTTGGATAGTCCATTCCAAATTATTCTAGGTGAATGTATGAAAACAAAGGATTTGAAATGCATGAAATGATTCCTAAACTATTTTTTTTATATTTTTAGTTGATTTTGCAAGACTTTTTTGAAAAGGAAAACTAAAAAATAAACACCTTTTGGGGCTGGCCCCGTGGCCGAGTGGTTAAGTTTGCGCACTCCGCTGCAGGTGGCCCAGTGTTTCGTCAGTTCGAATCGTGGGCGCAGACATGGCACTGCTCATTAAGCCATGCTGAGGCAGCGTCCCACATGCCACAACTAGAAGGACCCACAACGAAGAATATACAACTACGTACCTGGGGGCTTTGGGGAGAAAAATGAAAAAATAAAATCTTTAAAAAGTAAATAAATAAAAAAAAATGAACACCTTTTGACTATTAAAAAATTTGTCTAACCTACATCGTTTCCTTTTCAATTCTTTGCGTTTTGAAATCAATTGTAGAAGATGCGATTACACAGTACCTGAAACTCTACCGCGACATCTTCCATGGCACACTCAGATTTCAGTCTCCCCCTAGAGTCTTTAATAAAATGTCATCACCTTTGGCTCTCATGAAATTCTTCTTTTAATATAGTTATTTGTGTCTTCCTTTTACCTCTATGATATCCCACCCCACGCAGAGCAAACCCTAAACATCTTGACGGCAAGGACTCCATTTGACTAATCTTGAATCTGCTAACGCAATTCAAAACTTTATATTAAATTAAAAAACAGAAAGAAAAATAAAAGAAAAAGATTTGACATCATGTAGACAGTTTTTCTAATCATTCTGAAAATGAATGTGTATAATATTAAATCATTTAATTTAAATCTTGACTTAGTTGACTGGAGCAATTGCTTTATAAGATCAGACGTCAGTAGAGATTTTGGAAGATTATTTGATAGAAATATTTAAATGAATTTCTTCATAAATTGTCACCTGCTATCATTATAAACTTTTACTTGAGCCACCCTGTCATGCTTGCTAGCTCTTACAAAGTGTTGTCTGGAAATAAATTAGAATTTTATATGCAGAGATTTTAACTCTATATGTAGGTATGTGTTCATATACCCTTTTGCTTTAAGATCTAGGCCTGTCACTTGGGCAATTTTGCAGCTTTTCTTTTAATTAAGCAAAAAGGTATTTATTTTCCATGTGTAGCAGATCTGCCCATCTCATGTGAACTAAATCCATAACATAGGTATTCCAGTTTGGGAGAGGCCACCATTTCCTTTACTATTACAGTAACAGTAATGCAGCTCATGCCCTGCATAACTGAAAGGAGCTCAATTCTTGCCCGTGTTCGTTCGAACACCCCACTGACACCTCCTCCCTTTGGCTGCAGCTCTCCACTTCTCTGTCACTCTTGAGGTTCTTTTGTCTTCAGTTCTTCATGCTACTGTCACTGCGTCTTCCTTACTTGATTCTACTTCAGGAAGCTAACGTTCTCCTCTTAACCCCAAAGATACTTTAATAAAGAGTGTTTTTAATTTACAGACTTTGCTCTGCCTTGAGGACAACACGGAGAGTGACCACATCAGGTAGCTGTCACAGGAGTGACCTTCCAGGGAAGGGAACATGTGGGCTGTGCCCTTGGCAGGAGCTCCTCAGGGACTGGCCCCACTCAGCAGCTGCCCATCAGGTTGCTGAAGACGTTGCTCCCTTGCACTGAAGTTCCTGCTTATTTTTTATAACCACATAGAGCACATAGTATGTTTTGGGGGATGTGTTTCTCCAGACAAGGAGATATCTTCAGCTACAGGTAAATATTAATATCCACTTTCAGCAACACAAGGATGTTGCAGAACCTTTGAAATTATATTTATTTAAGGATGTTAAATCCAGAATTAAACTCTTAAGCAGAGGTGATGAAAGTACAGAGGTTCTGTTGCTTAGAGGTCTTTGTGAGTAGAAAGTATTTTGTAAGTTGGATCCAAGCTCCACACAGTGACAAGACAGGCCCAGGGGACATCACACCTCTCCACATCTGGGGGACAGATTTATCCTCTTCACAGGCAATTGTTGAGGTTCCTTATGTTACCTGAGTCTGAGATTATGTAACAAACTGCTACTTGAACAGCGGTCATTTAAAATAAATTAACTGATAATTTTGAAACCAATGAATTTTTAAATACCTCTAATGTTGTATTTACCTTCATGGCGATACTAGAAATTGCTCATCAGAAATAGAAAATTAAATAAGATGTGGCTTTAGAAATAAGATTTTATTTTGTTCCTTTGTCTGTCAGTCTTTCTACGTATTTACCCAGCTCCTATCACCATGGTAACTATGCATCTCTGGAATGTGTGCACTTAAAGCTTCTATTCAACTTTCTTTCTCACTGTTTTACTTCTGCAGACTTACAGAAAGTTGGATATTTTAAATATATGCTTCCCACGCCTCTACTTTGAATCTACAGGAGGAAATTTTTAAAAGTCTAAACTGTGATGAGAAAGTAATCTTAGACGTTAAAAATGCTATACAAATTTAAGTTTGTGTGAGAATAATATTCTTACTTTGTAAACGGTGTCAAGACTTGAAAATTGTATGTTCACTAACTTGTCATTTCCTAAATACACACCATTTCTTAAAATGGAGGGGCATTTGATGTTTTATCCAAAGTCTCCTCAAAGGACAGACAAAGAAACCTGTTATATTTCTCAGAAAAGAATCAGTAGTTTTCTTTTCAACATCAAGGCTCCCATTATGGACGAATTTAATATCAGCACTTACAGATCTGTAGACATATCCTCTACATCCTTAGAAAAGGGGGCTATGGGGTTGCTCTTTGAGATATCAAGTGTAAATTCAGACAAAATATACTGTAAAAGAGATATGCAACATCGCCTTAAAGGAAAAAGCAACAGCAACAACAAAAATGACAGACAAAACTGTTTTATCTCACCAGGAAGTTATGAGGGTTACCTCATAGATTATGATTAGTTTATCTAAAATATGAATGCATCAGCCACTGATGACACTTAATGATCTATGGAAACATCTAGAAGACAAGTCAAAGAGGCAAACACAACAATGTCCATGCACAAAGGTTCAGGAGAAAAGAAATAGCCACCAGCCTCTGTGGATTTCATCTTTTATGTAAGAATGAAGAAACACATAACTCTTTTAATCCTGATGACATTAAATATTTATTATTTACAGCTAATTTTCATTCGTCTTAATCTGCTCTCCCTGAGATATTGCCATATAATTTGACTTTTTCTTTTGGTAGTTTGTATATCAGGAATGAATTCAGCAATACGTCCAGTTTTATTTCCACCTGCCAATTAAGGCACTGACTCTCTGGTTTTATGAAGCACTCTCTTGACAAGTTTAACTGATATTTGTATTGTGGATAAGGATCACTTCTGGCCAGAGAATCTTTAGCTGAATATCGTTAAGCCTGGATATGGGTGAATTCAGCAAAGAAAATAAAACACCGAGAGGACCAAATACTCTTTCTTAGTTTTCTCTCCTTTTTTCATTTTTCTTAACATTCTTCATGCTCTTACAAATGTAAAGCTGAAGAAATGGACAAGAACATTTATAGCAAGTTTATTCAAAAGCTGAATGTGTGTGCTCCAAGTGTGTGAGCTCAGGTAGACAGAAGGCCCCCATGCACAGTCGCTCCTCTCCTTCCCAGCGCCAACTCTGGTGAGATCACCACACTTCTGATTTCTTATTCTGAGCAATCCAGCGACATATGTATTTGTTTATTATTAATATCGTGTTCCTTTTCCCCTGTTCCCTGACTGCTTATGTGAGAATTATTATCTAATCAGATAGGAAACAGAAATTCCCTTGGGAGATAACTTTTCTCTTCTCTGTAGTTAATAGAATTTCTACTAGGATAAGCTCCAAATGATATATAAGACACATGAGGCTGGGGTGTTCCTCTGATTTTTTCTCCACCTGGAAAATTGTTTTATTTATGTCAGGGGCCACTATTGCACTATTTCATGTGATATTAGCAAGTATACCTTCTCACAGCATCATGACAGGAGGTAGTTTTACAGCCTGGAGCAAGGTGCCCTCTCTGAAGTTACCCTCTCAAAGAGACTGGGAGATGAAGATGCTATCTTCCTTGATGACTACCTTTTAAAGTAAGGTCCTTGAGAAAGAATCCTGGGTTGTGACACTGTCAAGAAGCTTTTAAGAAGATTTACATTTCAAAGGAACAGAGAAATGATTCACAACAACAAATTTTCTAAAATAAATCCTCTAAGAAAGGGAGAGGAGGGACCTCTGTGGTTAGGACATGTGGATTCTGTAAGGACTAGCGAGAGGGAGGTAAGGAGTCTACCGGCAGGAAGAAACCAGTCTGAAGCTTAGTCAAGGGGAGGGGAATGCTAAGGCCTTATTGGTCAATAGAAAAATGTGAATTGTCTTCGTTTAAAAGTGTAAGTGTAAATCTTGTCTACTCCAACCTTCCCAGGCCCCATAAACAGACATTTGCACAGAGATTTCCTGCAGTCGCCGGCCTTCAGAAATATTAGACCAATTCGCACTACTCAAGGTGCATCTTATATAGTCAAGGTAGACATGCGTGTTTGTCCAGATGAAATGCTATCCCACCTGGGTCAGAAAGAGAATCATGGAGTTTCTCTAGTCATAGCTAAAATGCACCTCGAAAATATTTATTCAACATCAGTTTTGTACCTGCCACCTGGACTAGGGCTTCAGTATGCACTGATCAAGACCAGTCCTTAACCTCTAGGTATTTACAATATAGTGGGGAAGACAAATGAGTAAATAGGCAATTATAATACAGACTGATGAATCTATAATACAGTAAATATGAGGTGCTCTAGGAGCACAGAGGAGGGCCACATAACCCAAAATTTTAGTATCAAGAATAACTTAAAGAGTTATTAATATTGGAAACAAAGTCAATACTAATGACAGCAAGAAGAAGGGAAAATGTGCCAGGAAGAAGGAAAAGCAAATACTACCACATGAGATGATTACAATTAAATAGTCAAACTCAAATGTGAAATACAAATAGTGTGAGAAGACACTTCAAATCATGCCAAGAAATTTGCATTGAATGCAGCAGAGACCCACTGATGAGTTACTCTTCAGGTAAATATTCAAGGTTTGTTCTCGTTTCCCCTCCCTTCATTAATTTCTCTTCCTTTCTGAACAATTTAGTTCAAAGACATTTGGTGGAAGAGAGTGTGGTAGAATGTGTTCTCTGTTGTTGGATGGAGTGTTCCATAATGTCAATTATGTCCAGTTGGTTGGTGTGATGTACCAGCTTTGTATATAATTACCTGATTTTCTGTCTTCTGCTTCTATTATGCACTGAGAGAACGGTACTGAAAGCATAAATAATGGAAGATTTGTCTATTTTTTCTTGCTCTTCTATGAGTGTCTGCTTTACATATATTAAAGCTTAAAGCTCTTTTATTAGGTGTTCAGATATTTGGGATTCTCAAGTTTTCTGGATGAAATGGCAGCTTTATCTTTGGAGTATGGCTTTCTTTATCCCTGTTAATGCTCTTTGCTCTGAAATACCTTTTGTCTAGTATTACTACAGCCACTCTAGTCTTCCTTAAATTAAGGATAGCTTGGTATATCTTTTCCTGTCCTTTATTTTTGTCATTTATGTAGCTCTACATTTAAAGTGAATTTCTTCTAAGCAGTATGCAGTAGAGCCTTGCTTTTTAATTCAATCTGAAATCTTTGCCTTCTCAATTGAGGTAATTGAGGTAATTTGTCTACTCCAAACTTCCCATTAATTTATTCACATTTAATGTGATATTTTATATTGGTGCACTGAAATCTACCATTTTGATATTTGTTTTCTGTATGTCCCAACTGTGCTTTATTCCTTTCACCCACTTTGTTTTAACAATCCACTAATTTTCAATGATTCTATATTATCTTCATTGCTGACTTATTTTATCTACTTTCTGTTCACCTATCTATCTATCTATGTCTCTCTCTCTATATCTATCTATCTAATCTATCCATTTGACTGGATATGTATATTAGCAGTGTTCTCTTATGTAGTTTTCTTTTTGAGTCTTGTCCTTTCTGAGTCCTTGTCCTTTTCTTAAGCCACTGGAAAATGTATGTTTTTGTTTTCAATAGACTTTGAAACATCTCAAGCAACATATCATCAAATATTTTCTTTCTGTCCATGCCCCTCCCATATCCCTTCTCTTTCAAGGATTCCAATTACATGCATATTGCATGTTAGGCTACTTAAGCTGGATGCTCTATTTTCTTGTTGGTTTGCTCCTTTTCAGGATTTTATTCTGTCTCTTTTTTGTACTGGATCTTTCTCTCTCTCGCTAGCTCTTTTTTTTTTTTTTTTTTTGAGTTCACAAATCTTCCCTTTTATCACATCTAATCATGCATTTTTCATCTAAGGCATTGTGTGTTTCATCTCTAGTATTTTGACTTGGGTGTTTTTATATCTTCCTTGTTTCTACAAGCTCAGTATTCCCTCTAACTTTCTAAACATCAGGAATATGTTATGATAACTATTATAATACCCTCGTTTACTAATTCTATCATTTATACCACCTTTTGGTGATTGACATTTCTCCTGGTTATGGGTCAAGATTTCCTGCTTCTTTGCATTACTATTGATTTTTATTAGATCACAATCATTGTGAATTTTACCTTGTTTGGCTGCTGGGTATGGTTATATTCAGGTAAATACTCTTGAACTTCGTTCTTGGATTCATTAAATTACTTAGAAACAGTTTGGTCTTTTTGAGGCTTGCCTTTACACTTTTTTAGGTGGGATTATATCAACCTTTAGTCAAGGGCTAATTTTGCCCTATGACAAAGCCAATGTTCTTCTGAGGAGTCTACCCACTGACCCTTTTATTGCAAAAGTTTCTGCTCTCATTGATGAGAAACATCAGTCATGTCCAGTCCTATTAGTGCTAAGGGGATTCTTCCTTCTATTTCTTTCCTAGTCATGGGTGGTCTCCTCACTGTTGGTGACGAGATCTAATGTACACACCAGGATAGATGTGGAGAGGGCTGATGGCCACTCTGAGTTTATTGTAACCAGCGTTTCAATATATACATAGCTTACAGCTGTTAGACATACACAGGTGTTCTGGATGAAATAATTAGCGAATGCCAAGAATTCTTAGTGATTTCTCAAGGAGCCGTCCCTCGGCGTCTGTTTTGATATTATCATGTAATTGCTGTGCTCGTATATTTTTATCTCGGAGCAGGCAAGGTCTCTTAGGCAACAGTCCCTCCTGCTCCCGATATTGATATCGTTTCTCCATCTGTGCCCCCAGGTGGCTGAGGCCTGTCTTAGGTTGCCTCCCCCTGGAGGTCTTACCCGTCATTGGCTAACCGGCCTTCTCACCTCCGGGTCACAGTTTGTTGGCAAGCTTTTTCCAGTGATTATTAACCCTTCCTGTGTCAGGGGCGGCTACACTCACCATCATGTGCAAATGGTTACTCAAGTGAAGACTCTAGGGGACCCTCTGCAGGTCTCTAGATCTCTCTCTCTTTCACTGGGAAACTCTCTCCTCTCTGATACTCTAGTCTGCAATATATACTCACTTTGGCATCCCTGCACTCCCGGCTTCCTTCTTCTTCAAGAAGACAACCAGGAACCACCTGCACTGCCCTCCCGGTGGACTGGAAACAGTCTCTGCAGTCATCTGGGAAACTGCAGCACTCACCTCACTAGTTTCCCTTCTTTCAAGGATCGCTGTCCTGCATTGACTGAAGTCGGGTGACTGAAAGCATAGTTTCGTATATGTTGTGCAGTTACTCAGTTCTTTCAGATAGGAGGGTAAATCTGATCCTTATTATTCCATTTTGATCAGAAACAGAATTTTCTGCATCAACTCCTAAATTTTTTATTTTTTGTCTTTTAGTACCTAGCCATGACTTGGTTTTATTTTATTCCTGTCATGTTTTTGTTTCTCCCACGATTGACTATCATCCACTAGTAGTATATTCTAATATTTTAAATTCAATAATATGTTTTTATTCAGACCAACCTCAGTTTATTTAAGTATTAATTAAGAAATATTTTGTGTTATCATAAAGATTTCTTGTATGCAATTCATAAGAATGAAATTAACTTTTCTTATTTACATTTTGTTTAAAAGAGAATATATGAAGGTATCATGTTGACTGAAACTTGCTTTACAAATTCTAGAAAAGGGTAATTATTATTATCATATTTCCCAGTAAGAACTTTTTTCCAAACTAAATTTAAAGTGTCAATGTTCTACTAACCCAAAACTTGCAAATAATATCTAATGTTTATTGAGCTCTTACTATTTGTCAGACATCGTTTAAGAGCTTTGTATGCATTGGCTCATTTATTCCTCAAAACGTGTGAAGTAGATGACTGCATTAGTCAGGGTTCTCCAGAGAAGCAGAACCAATAGGAGGTAGGTGTGTGTGTGTGTGTGTGTGTAATACAAAGAGATTTATTATAAGGAATTGGCTCATGCAATTATGGAAATAGGCAAGACCCAAGATCTACAGGATGAAACAGTAAGCTGGACACTTGGAAGAGGCAATGGTTTAGTTCCACTTTGAGTCTGAAGCCTGAGAACCAGGGAGCTGATGGTGTACTTCCTGTCTGAAGGTTGGAAGGCTGGAGACCCGTAAAGAGCTGATGTTTCAGTTTAAGTCCAAAGTTAGAGAAAAAAATAATGTCGTAGCTCAAAGCCGGGAAGAATTCTCTCTTACTCAAGGGACAGTCAACCTTTTTCTTCTATTCAGACCTTCAACTGATTGGATGAGACCCATTCACATTAGGGAGAGCAATCTGTTTTACATAGTCTAGTGATTCAAATGTGAATCTCATCCCAAAACACCCTCTCTGACATAGAGTAGTGTTTTACCAAATATTTAGGCACCCAATGGCCCAGTCAAGTTGACACATAAATTTTATAAACCTTATAGCTGAAGCAACTGAGTCCCAGAAAGGTAAATCATTTGGCATTAACAGTTGAGTCAGGATTTGAACCCCATTGGTCTGTCCCCAGAGCATATTTAATTATTCTGCAGGGTTACTTCTCATAGAATTTCCTGGAGATTAATTTTGAAAACAAACATTTTAAGATGTCTCTTGAGAAGAAAGAAAATAGGAATTTGATTTTAGTGATAATGATGAATGGAGTCTTGCTTTTATTTTTCATGCAGATGGACATCTACAGAAATTGAGCTCTTATCTCAACCCTATCTAAAATCTTTAGGTGGTATTTCCCAGTTAGACAGGCAGTAGGGACACTGTTGCATATATATTGAAGATGAAATATCCACTATCATACTTACCCCACGTCTCTAGCAAAGGTTAGAATTGGCAGAAATGGCAGGAAGAAATGCAAAAATTTGGTCTTAATTAACAAAACAACAAAAATAGTAAGAATAATAATCCCTTATATTTTCTTCGAATGTTATGATTCTAATTTTTATGGTAAGTTTTATTTAGACAAAAGACAGGCAATTTCTGCTTTCTAAAATTTAGAATAAATTGCTCTATTATAATAATGCATTAAAATTATTATTATGGTAGACATCTTAGAAAAGACTGTATCTTCTATACAGTATCTTGCTCTTACTACAATAAACAAATAATAATTTGTTTCAATGAACATTCTCTTCTGGGTTATTTTAATATTAAGAAAAATTAAGGTCCAATTTTTATGGCTTATAAAGATGCCACTTAAAACTAGAAAAACTGTGATGCCTGGTAGAAAAGTAGTTTTTATAAATGGGAAGTAAAAGGAAGAATATTCTCCAAAATGCCACTCTTCCCAGGTGAGATACGGCTGGGAACATTATTATATATTCAAATATATCATATGGACATATGGTTTCTAATTTTTGGCTTAGGCAAGTGTTGATCTCTTGTATTTTACCTGTAGCTAAAGCCATAAAATGAGAATGATTTGCTTATGAAATTTAGCTTTTTCTCAGAATTTTCCATTTAATAAGAACTGTCCTAATTTTTCCGTTCTTATGTAAATTTAAGAAAAACTGAGCTTAAGTGAACACGGGATATTATATTTTACCACAGTTCACTTTGTCTCATTTATCCCCTACTATTTATGCATATTTTCATCTTTTTATTGAAAATATAAGTTGTTTACTTCTTAGATTGTTTTTCTTGTACTTTTGATGACTATCCACATTTGTAGGTATGCTTGCAAGTCACCAAACAAAAAATAAACTATAAAAATATGATCACCCTGTGTCTTTCAGAGGATTATGATACACAGTTCTATTGTCTGGATAGCATCTTATTTCATGATCTTTTTACATATTTAAACAAATTAATTTGATATGATCTCTAAAGTAGCAATACACGCTGATCTAAAGTAATTGTTGAAAAAATACTAATTTCGAAGTTAATGATGTTGTGTAATGTAGAGAAGTTTGATGCTGTTCAAATATGCTTAGAGATTGGAAAATTAGAACAGCAAAAGGGGACAGTCTGTGATTCCCAGGCATCCGACCTCACTTTAGCTCCCTACTTAAAGAAGGGAACTTGTTTCCAGACCTCAGTGAATCCACGTTTGTCCTGCTGCCCCTGCTGCTGAATAGAAACCAAGTTCACCTTCCGATGCCGCTGCAGGAACTGTGGCGTCAGCACCACCACCTTCATGCTGACACAGACTCTGTGTAGCTGGTGAAGATGCTAGAGCCTCCTGTGGATTCAGCGAGGCTTCTACCGTCTTCTCACCTCCAGTCTCAGGTGCAGAGCTTCAGTGCCAGAACCTGACACTCCGCTGTCAGGGAAATCTGGAAATGTAATTTAGGAGCTTCTAGACTCGGGCAGATTAAGAAGAGTAGATGTGGGGATGAATATCAATGGACAATATTGGGCAGTGTGCTCTCTGCATAGTGTACACAGAATGCCTATCATGGCAACTCATAATGCGGCTTTTGACACTTTCAGCAAATCTCAAGGTTACAAAGCAGTAATAAAATCAATCACTTTTAATAGTACTTCCAAATCTGGCGGCAAACAGGATCAGTGCATTGCAATGCATGTTTGATTTGCCTTTATTACAATATTTGGAAAGGTCACCAAAAAGAAATTTAATTCTTATATGAACACTAAGCATATGTAAAACATGTAAATAAGATTTGACTCTGATTTCCATCAGTGATCTAGTTTCTACCAATAAAAATCACATCATATCATTTCTCTCTTTTAAATGCTCCTCTGATGCTTACTACTTTATAGTAAAATCCGAAGCAGCCACATCTTGCTAGTAGCCATGATGCCTGGGTCAGAGTGTAGCTTGAATCTCATAGAACACCCTAATCACCTCACTCACCATGTCCTCTGACTTGCTCCCACATGGGAAACCACTTTTAAGGACTTTGTCACTAACTAGTCTCAATGCCTACATGCTTCTTTCCTGGTTTTTGGCATGGCTGACTCCTTCTAATTTATTAAGTATCAGCTCAAATAGCATCAGAAAGGCCTTCCAACCAAGTCCATTTCAATCAATCAATCCCACCAACAAAGGCTCTCTAGCCCATTATCCAGTTTCATTTTTTAATAGAACTCATCGTTACATATATTTACAGTAGATGCTATTTTTGGTTTATGCATTTATTGTCTCTCCCCCTCCTTACTATAACATAAGTACTACAACGGTAAAAATTTGTTTCTCTTGATCTCTGCAGTTGTAAGTGCATCCAGAACAGTTCTTGTTGTAGGCAAACCATAAATATGTTTGAGGAGTCATCTAAGGAATTAATGGATGTGTGATCCTCATCATACACATACATAGCCAAACATTAGATGTTGTGATAGATACTGCCAACTGAATACTCAAGATTCATTTTCTCCTCCTCTTCTTAAAATAATGAATTAAGATGGTAAGACTCTTAGCAAAATAATACTAATCTCCCAGACACCTTTTCAGCTAGGTTTGGTCATGCTCCTGAGTTCTGACCATTAAGATGTCAGAGATTTATATGTCTTCTCAATTTCTAATCATGTGTGTGATAAGTGGGGAAGTTTCATTTCATGACAAAGTGTTTCCCAGTCTTCACTGTTGCTTCCTTTGATATTCTCCTGTCTGACTCATAGATGGGGGGTTGAATGATATAATTTTTGTTTTTTTTTAGGAAGATTAGCCCTGAGCTAACTACTGCCAATACTCCTCTTTTTGCTGAGGAAGACTGGCCCTGAGCTAACATCCGTGCCCATCTTCCTCTACTTTATACATGGGATGCCTACCACAGCATGACTTGCCAAGCGGTGCCATGTCCACACCCAGGATCCGAACCAGCGAACCCCGGGCCGCTGAGAAGCGGAACATTCGAACTTCACCGCTGCGCCATCAGGCCGGCCCATGAATGATATGATTTGAATAACACACATCTAACGTCACCCATATCCTCAATGGTTTAGTGAGGCCTAAAATCTATGTTGCCTCCCTCCAATTTCAGAGCTTAATGCATGAGCATATGCATCAAGATTGAGCATCACTACTTGGAAGTTTCTCTGAATAACAAGAATCTACCTAAAGATTGGCATGGCATATCCTACAGACAAGATAACTGAACCTGTTCAAAACCATTTCCTCTTACTCTTCTTTGCCATGGAAGTTATAAAACTAAAATAATCACCCTTCTAGACTCCTTTTCCAAATAAATCGGCCATGTGAGATGTACCTGGCTGAGGAGATGTAAGTCAAGGTTTCTGGAGATAGGCTCCCTTCCGTTCAAAGATGCAGAGATATATACCAAAGGTGTTAAGCCCTTCCAACTAACTTTTTCTGCCAGAACTGTAGGTGCAACTCCTAGAGGTCCAGCACTCATTGCGTGACTAGGAGGATAAGTGCTGCATGCTCAGGAAGGCAGGGCTTGAAGACAGAGCCCGGGACCCTGGTTCCATTGGTGTTTTGCTGAGCCCTGAACCTCAAACCTGCACATTTTCTTGATTGTCTCATGGGAGAAAATGAATCCTCTAATTGTTTGAGCCAGTTTTTATGGAGTCTTCTATTGTTCACATCTGAACTCAACCTTGGCTGAAATAGAATTCATACTAAATATTACGTAGAACAGGAGTCAAAAAATTGTGGCCTGAAGACCAAATCCAGCTGGCCATTGTGTGGGTAAAGAAAGTTCTACTGGAACACAGAACACATTTACATGCAATCTTGGGTATTTAAAAATTTCCTGAATCTCTCACATGATTATGAAATTAAAGTGCAAAATGCTTTAAAATGGAAACACTTTGTAGCTATATGACCTTGGACTAGTCATTCATCACCAGTTAAAAGTGGTGACTCCTGATCGTCTAAGTTTCTTAGTCTCTCAATCTATGATAGCAAAAAACCCCACTAAAATCATTTATACTCGGTTTTAACTTTCAGCTCTTTGTACCAATCCTGGTGTATACGTTGGGAAGGTAAAAAGAAGAAAATATTTTTAAATGGTGTATAAATGTATTGGAAATTAGAAATAAGACTCTGAGCTTTCAGAAATACTAAAAATTTAATATCATAGATGATACGTAGTAATTTAGAAGATAGAAAACAATCACTAAAGTGTGTCTAAATGCATCGTGTGTTTACGCCTTCTAGGCGGTCTCCAAAGATGGCCGCTGTCCGTCTCCTCCCTCCTTGCATAGGACACAGCTACACATAGCAAGAGGTAGACCAGCCCTGTGACTTGCCTCAACCCGTACAGTGCATTGGAAATTATGATCTGCCAGTTCTGGGCCCATCCATAAGACACCTAGCTGCTTCCCTCTGAAGAGAAGACAGATGTAAGAAATCCAGATACCTGGAGACCACCTTGCTGTAAGGACGCCCAACTTAGCCATGTGGAGAGACCATACATGGAGAAAAACTGAGAAATTCAATTGACAGCCCGAATGAGGTCTTCAGAAATACGACTCCTATGGAAGCATCCCAGTCAGCTCCCAGCCATTTGAACCATCCAGCTGAGTCCTCTGTATGATAAAGCTGAGTGAGCCATCTCTGCTATGTCCTGTCCGGATACCCGACCGAAAGGATCATAGGAAAATAAATTAGCCGTTCTTTTAAGTCACTGAGTTTGAGGCAGCTTGTTAATGCAATGATAGATAATAGATAATGTATTTATTAGACAATAATAGATAATAATAGGAGCATCAAGTCATCAGTTATGTTTTAATATACCCTTTTGTTTCTTTGTAAAATGAAATCAAGGTGACTATCTCAGCTTTGAAATTTCACATTCTGGAGTCTAGTTTCAACTTCCCTTGTAGCCTTCTGTAGTTTGTCCAAACCTTAATGTATTATTTTTAAGACATTTTTATTCAGATACTTCAAATACAAGCAAAAGTTGCAAATCACCATGCAAGACATGTCTGGCAAGTTCTCATGATATCCCATTGGTTGACATAATCCTCAGGGGCAGCACACTGCAATCATTCTACTTCATTTAACATTTCTTGATAACTTACTTTAAGCATGCTCTGGGCAAAAAAATAATAAGCTATGATCCATACCTTTACATAGCTCACAATTTGTCAGAGGAAGATACCTTATTTAAATATAATGCATTTAGAGCTATAATAGCAATCGTTAAAAAGTGTATTGGAAATTTTCAATGCATTTTTTCCAAACATGATTTTTCAAAAGTTCAACTCAAAGGATCTAGCTAAATGTGTGCTGAGATCCAAATCAACTGGTCAAAGCTTTTTTGACCAGCATAGTACCTGACTCAGGCCAAATTGATTGGATTCTCACTCTTACAATATTTTCATAAGGACTCAGGTACTTTTGTGAGTTAATATGAGCTCCTAAACTGCAAGGTTTTCAGTGTCTGTGAAGGCTGTGTTTGGTCACGTGCTCAGAGACCTGGAGAAAACTGGTCTTCAGAAAGAAGTAAAAGATGCAGAAAGATTTATAGACAAAATGCCATATGGATCCTGACAGACAGAGAGGAAGAGAGCAGAGGAAATAAAGATATCTGCCATTCCTGGTTCTGGTCCCTCTGGAGATCTGACAAAATATGCAGCTGAGAAATATCCCATGTCCTAGCAGTTCGTTTCCCTTTTTTATTTGAACCAGCTTGAAGAAGTTCTGTTATTGTATCCCAAATTTTATGCAGAAAACAGACACACAGATATTGGAGAAAAGAAGTCTGTTTCTTTCAAATAATAAGGATTAAGATAATCTTAACAAAGCCCTTGAAGGTGAATTAGGCAGTCTAGGAAGATGGAGAAAAACTGGAGGATGAAAAAAACTACAAGCAATTGGAACCTCAAACCCATGCAAAAAGCATAGGTCTTTTGGGAAACACTGGTAGCATCTCCGGGGGCAGAGTAGCTGGAGGTGAGGCTGAAAAGGATGGTTCTGGCAAGTTTGAAATGGATTATAAATATCATGCTACTGAATTCAACCTATCCATATTAGATTTGAGGAGCCATAGAAGACATTAAAGGAAATGAAATGACAATGTGTCTTCTATTTTCTTATGAGTGTAAAGTAAAGGCAACTTTTGAGGTCTTATCTAATTGGTAGATATAATAGCACATGACTTATGATATACTTGTGGGTTTATGTGTTTCTTCTTGGCATTTGCATTCTGGGTGCAGAATGGCTGGTTAGGAAATAAATATTATGCAATTTCTCATGTAATATGTATAAACCAGTAATAGTACATTTTCTACCCAAAGTCATGGTTGATGGTCTCATTTATTTTTTAAGTGACCAAAGGGACTAAAGACCCTCCAGACGTCTCTAATGAAATAACTTACTTGTGTCAATACACTAGCCTTCTTGAGAAATGTCTATAATTCCTAACTGTGGTTATATTTTTAATATCCAGCAATATTTTTTCTTTGATTTTTGTAGAGGGAGATACAAAGTTATACAGTTTCAAGGACATACACAGCTGATAATAACTAAGGCTGTGATTTCACTGCAGCACTTGTTTCCTGATATGTTCAAAGTTATTTGTCATGTACTACAGCAATGGACTAAGCCAACGGCCTGTATTTGCATATGGTTCAATACCCATGACGGATAATCTCATTCTAAACAGCAAACGGAGCTAAAAGCACCATTTATCAAATTTATCATACTTTGCGTTATCTCCTTCCCCTCTTCCAGTTACAAGCTTTATAAAAGAAATAACAACCTTTTTTTTTGGTAAGTCTCAACATTAACCTCAATATGAATGTCTTCATTAGATATGGAAACAAAAAGCATTGCAGAGTTCTTGAATCAAATCATAATCTGGTAATGTGGGCAATATTTCTTAATTTCTTGGCCAAAGCTCTAGTCTTTTTCAACTTTGCACTACTATGAGCTTGGACATAAAATAGACAGCTTAGAAAGTCAGATTCATCTTAGGCTAATACTATGCATTTATGATTAAGATCTATTACTCACAGAAATAAATTTCTGCCCCTAATGATATAACACCAAGCTGTATTTGGTTCACATTACCCTTTAAAAGTAAATAAAGTCCAATTTCATTTTCTTTACTCTGTTCTTTTCTATGTTATTTTCTCTCTAGAATTTCCTATTGCTACTTCATCCAACCTTTAAAATTCATTGTTGTTCTTGTAGTTGACTTTTCCTGTAGTTCCATCTATTTTTCTTTTACAACATGAAAGTAAACTGGATGATGATTAACTTGTTTATCTTCATTTATAAGTGGTTAGGTCTATTTAAATAGTATGCATTTAAAAATTTATGCAAATAAAAATTAGTTTCCATTTATATGTAAGCATTCAAGTATTTTGTTTCTTCTCATTTTGCCATACTAATAGGCTCATATTTCTCACAGAGAAATTATAGTTTTTACACATTTATCTCGCACAATTTTTATGGGGGCACACTGTTGCTATTCCTTCAATAATGTTATAATATATGGTAAATGATATTTACTATAAGAGTCTGAACTATAGAAAAATAATGTTGATACTAAAATTCAAAATAACAAGCATTTATAAAGCTATATGAACATTTTTTTTATGATGTTGTCTTGCATGATGATTTCAGTCACATTTTTTTTTACCAAATAGATAATTCAAGAGGTTATCAACCTCTATCAGATTTCTGGCTGATTAGGGCATATTATAAGCTGTCTACAAAAGTGTTTGTTAGATAATATTAATATAGAAGCACTACTCATACAAACAGCATAAAGAATCAAATTCACAATATGCCTCAAACTCTGAAATACAGTAAATGAGAATCTATCCACATATTTTCTTCCCAGACTTCTCATGGGGCCCAAGAAACACCCAGCAAAAGCAAATCTAATACAATACTTAAGACTTATTAAAATACTCATTGAAATTCACTGATTATCTACAAAAGACTATGTGCTATAAGAAAAGATAGCATGTTGTAGTTAGACATTATTTATAAAATAATGGAAAAATAAAGGCGGCTCTAATTTTAGCATCGATGGCCAAGAAGCTCTGGATATTTTAATTTCAATGAAGAGGAAATGTGTTCTTATTGATGATATTTGAAACTCTAGTTATCTAAGTTTATTGCTTTACCTTATATAACAGTAATACTGTGGCTGACACTGAAAAATATTATAATAATACAAGAGGTTATTATAATATTACATTAATAAATGATAGCAATGTATTGGACATTACACAAAACAAAACTTATAGGCACACATTCTGCTGAAGGAATTTTTACTCTAGAAAAAAATAGCTAAGTTTTAGTTTGCTAAATGTTGTTTTAATGCTTTATGTGCTTTACCTCATTTGTTCATCAGAAGGACTCATTTTACATATTAAGAATCCAAAGCTCAGATAAGCGGTTTGCTTTGAATTACATACCTAATAAACGGCCAGTAGCAGCGAGTCAGTCTGGGCTCATCATAATTAGACAAAGAGGACGGCTCTGCAGACACTCAAAAGAAAAGAAAAAATGGAGTAAAATTAATAAGAATTTTATTCGATATTCAGTTTTATTATCAATCAAATTTGAAGATGCTAAGTGTCTTAATAGAAAATACTCTTTGTGAGCAAGAAAGGCAAGAGCTCACTAGATGAGAAGCTTATGCACAAATGCAGGAGAAACTTTCATGGGAACATAGGCTAAAATTTAAATCTGTAGAGATAGAGATTCTAATCAGATGGGGTATAGAGTTCTAAGAAAAAAACACCTTTAACAATATTTTTTAAAAATACTATAGATGTCTAACAGACCAAAACTTCAGCATTTTTAAAATACATGAGGAGTGAGCTGTTTCTGGAAAATGATTCTTGAACTCAAGAGAGAAGCTCCATTGTCTGAATGTGATGAGTAACTGTGGCGCCATGTTGCCACCAACCAGAGGATGAAGCCAGCACCCAGGGTGTCAGAGTAGAAGGGCAGAAAAGCCCAAATCCTTCAGTTACTGAATCAAGCACCTCTGAAGGTGTCCTCCCACTAGACCAGTACTTCCTAGGATTTTTATGATATAAATATTAAATGATGCTATTTGTAAATCACACTGATATTGACCAGTTCAGTAGAGCCAGCTGCCATGGCCTATTCAGCTGCCCTGAGGGTGGACAAGATAACTCCTTCAGAACATTCCATTCACAGACCATGGGCCATCAGATGAAATCCACCCCATTTAGGCCTCTGCTCTAGACTATGCATCATCAGGGACAATAAATTTTATTTTAACACAGTTTGAATGTTTTCTGTTGTTTTCAGCCATAAAGCTTCTACTGATACCAAAACCTCATAGGATTGGTATCAATTAAGTATACTTTTAGCTACAGGTAAATGAAAATCTGGCAAATTTTGCTTAAAAAAATGGGAGTTTGTTTTTCATATAAAAAGTTTGGAAAAAGGCGGTCTAGAACTCGTAGTCACTCAACAGTACCATCAGAATCCCAGGCTCTCCTCTCTACTTGTTTATCCACTTGGAGTTATTGCTTCACAGTACAGGAATCTCGACTGCTGCCAAGCCAGGCATTGCACCTATGTTTATGAGAGAAAGAAGAGAAATCAAAACAACTCTTTTCTTAAGGTGTTATCTTTTTGTTTGGGAAGGACAACCAGCAGAGTTCCCATTATATCTTTTTTAGCTGAAGTTGGTCACATGCTCATCCCTTAGAGCTATCAGTAAAAATAAGTTGTCGTGCTGGCTTCAGTCCAATCATGCTAGGTTAGACATCCTTCCTGGAATCAAAGGATCTCCTTTGGCTGCCTGAAGAAATTGAAGCTTGCTTACCAGGGAAGCAGGGGACTTGGAGGAACAGATTTTCACAGAAGGAACAATGTTCTGTACTTGCTATGGGGTTCTTGTAAGGCTTACTCAGATACAAAACTCTTAGTACAGTGCCTATTATGCAACAGTCATTTAATAAATGTTAGCTATTATTATTATTATCATCATTATTATCATTATGGTCAAATCAGTAGTATATTCATCTCAGTCCTATAAACATCAGAATAATATTTCCTTTCATTAAAAAATGGGGAGAGTGGGGGATGAATCCATGGCATAGTGGTTGAGATCAGTGTGCTCCACTTTGGTGGCCCAGGTTCGTGGGTTTGGATCACAGGCATGGACCTACACCGCTCGTCAGCCATGTTGTGGTGGTACCCCATGTACAAAATAGAGGAATATTTGCACAGATGTTAGCTCAGGGTGAATCTTCCTCAAGTAAAAAGAGGAGGATTGGCAACAGATGTTAGCTCAGGGCAAATATTCCTAAAAAAAAAAAAAAGAGAGAATGCTCTTTTCTCCCATTATTTCACTTCACATTTATATCTATCATCTCTTTCTCAGATGTATATGACTTTTTATTGTAGTAAAAACAGATAACATGAGATCTGTCCTCTTAAATTTTTTTGTATAGTACATTGTTAACTATAAGCAATGTTGTACAGCAGATCTCTAGAACTTATTCATCTTGCATAACTAAAACTTTATACCTTTGAACAACATCTCCCCCGTGCCCCCTCTCCCAAGGTCCTGGCAACCACCATTCTACTCTCTGCTTCTATTAGATTGACTATTTGAGATTCCTCATATAAGTGGTATCACGTAGTATTTATTTTTCTATGTCTGACTTATGTCACTTAGCATGATGTCCTCCATGTTCATCCACGTTGCCACAAATGGAAGGATTTCCTTCCTTTTTAAGGCTAAATAATATTCCATTTTGTGAGTGTGTGTGTGTATCACATTTCCATTTTTCATTCATCTACAGATGGACACTTAAATTGTTTCCAAGTCTTTGCTATTGTAAATAATGCTGCAATGAACATGAGAGTGGGTATCTATTGAAGATCTTGATTTCAATTATTTTGGGTATATACTCAGAAGTGAGACAGCTGAATCATATGATAGTGCTATTTTTAATTTTTTGAGGAACCTCCACACTGTTTTCCGTAGTGGTTGCACCAATTTACCTTCCCACCAATGGTGTACAAGGGTTCCCTTTTCTTTACATCCTTGCAAACAATTGTTATCTTTTGTCTTTTAGATAGCAGCCATTCTAGGTGTGATGTGACAGTTCATTGTAGTTTTGGTTTGTATTTCCCTGATGATTAATGATGTTGAGCACCTTTTCATACACCTGTTGGCCAGGAACTGAACAGACATTTGTCCAAAGAGGATATACAATGGCCAACAGGTATATGAAAAGATGCTCAATAGCTTGTCTTTTTGAGTTCCACAGAAAATCACATACATATAGCTTCTTCCATTTTCTCCAGCTGCTCTATATCTGGGGCTAAATCTGGTGCAAAATATCATACTTTCCATCTCGTCTCTCCAAAGTTATTCCATAAATGCCACATAAAAAACCTCCTCCAGAAAAGTCTCTCTTCCCATGCAAATTTCCTTATATCCATGTGTGTCTTCAACATGCCATCACATACTTCCAGACTGTCTGATTTTCAGTTTAGAGTCCACTAAACTGTGGCTTGCCTTTGCATATCTAAAGAGCCCTATTATCTGTTGTATTTTAGCAAGAGGACAAATTCCTCACTGATTAGCCTGGCGTATATTACACCATTACTTGAGATGTATTGTTTCATATCAAGGTGTTTTCACTGGTAAAAGTGAATATATACATATGCTACATTATTGCTAATTAATACCTTTGTATAGTTTAGTTTAATGAGTTTTTTTGGTCACCCTGTCTCTCTTAACAGATGCATTTTGATGGAAGAGAAGAGACAGGATTGACTTAAAATTTTCACTACCACTCAGGCCACTCTGCTGGAGAGCCCTGCATAGCCAAAGGCTCAGATTCACAAGACTTGGTCCTGTGCATAGGAGGGATCATGACATTTGGGTCTTTTCTGAATAAAGTTTGAAAAAAAAAGTCATCACAGGTTTTCCTCTGAAATACTTTTTTCACTTCATGTTGGTTGATAACTCTACAATTCATCCCATTTTACTTTGAATAATGGGATTCAAAGATCCTCACAATTTTAAAATGAAACACATCTGAGACTATCTAGTATGGGAATGAAACATGAAAGGCTTCTGAAACTTTTGAAATGGAAAATGGAAAAAAAAAAAACCTGTGCAGATCAAAATGCATTTCATGTTCAAAATTTTCCAAAGAAACAGACTTCCTGAAACTATTTTTCATAAGTTAGTTTTTGGTTCAATTGGTCAGTATAGGATAATAGAATCAAACATTACCGTATTTATTGCAGCTTTCAAAAAAGAAAGTATTACTCTTTTCGAAGTAGTTTTAAAGACTAAAACTGTCAGCAACATTATTGTCTTATATTTTATGTAAAAATGCATTTTATTATTTAATGATTGAAAGCTCTCATTGATTTGCTTTTCAAACACCTCTGGACACAAAAGTGACTAGTAATGCAAATAGTGAAAGAAAGTGATGCTGAAACTCTGACATTATATTATTGTGATGGTTCATTTTATATGTTAACTTGGTTGGGCCCAGACATGTAGTCAAATACTATTCTGTATGTTTCTGGGAGGATATTTTTGGATGAGATTAACATTTAAATGGGTGGACTTTAAGTAAGTCAGATGGCTTTCCCTAATACGGGTAAACCTCATCCAGTCAGTTAGTTGCAGGCCTGAAGACAGCAAAAGGCTGATCTCCCAGAGCAAGAGAGAATTCGGCCAGCAGGTGGCCTTTGGATTCAAACTTCAGATTTTGGACTTGCCGGCCTCCATAATTGCATGCGTCAATTCCTTAAAATAGATCTGTGTGTGTCTGTGTGTGTGTATGTGCATATATCCTGTTGATTCTTTTTCTCTGGAAAACCCCGACTAGTACAATTATATAGGTGGCTTTGGTCTATTAAAGTAAAAAAGGGGTAAATGTCAGTTTAGAAACTGACATTATATATATATAAAACGAGAACTTTGTTGAACTCATGAGTATTCAAAGATACTTGAAATAATATAGCACTTTATATTTTTACTTATTGAATTTCTATCTTTCATAACTATATGGACCATGCATTCTTCTGGTGGGAATGTAAGTTGATTAAACCTTTCTGGTAGGTTGCTTTGTAATATGTATCAACATACTATACTAAAAAGTATAATATTACACACCTATTAGAATGCCCAAAATCTGAAATGCTGACAATACCAATGGTAGCAAGGATGTGGAGCAACAGAAGCTCTTATTCATTGCTGGTGGGAATGAAAATGGTCAGCGACTTCGGAAGACAGTCTGGTGATTACTTACAAAACTAAACGTACTCTTACCATATGATTTACAGATCATGCTCCTTGGCATTTACCCGATGTAGCCACCCCTGATGCAGGAAGGGTTAATAATCAATGGAAAAAGCTTGCCAACAAACTGTGACCTGGAGGTGAGAAGGCCGGTTAGCCAATGACGGGTAAGACCTCCAGGGGGAGGCAACCTAAGCCAGGCACCAGCCCCCCAGGGCCACAGATGGAGACACGATATTGATATCGAGAGCAGGAGAAGCCGTTGCCTAGGAGGCCTTGCATGCTCCGAGATAAAATATACGAGCACAGCAATAACATGATAATATCAAAACAGAGGCCAAGGGAGGTCTTCTTGAGAAATCACTAAGAATTCTTGGCATTTGCTAATTACATTGTCCAGAAGGCCTGTGTATGTTTAACAGATGTAAGCTATGTATATATTGAAACACTGGTTATAATAAACTCAGAGTGGCGATCAGCCCTCTCCGCATCTATCCTGATGTGTACATTGGATTGCAACACCGACACCCAGAGGACTTGAAAGCTTGTGTCCACAAAAGAACCTGCACACGGATGTTTATAGCAGCTTTATTCATAACTGCCAAAACTTCGCAGCAACCAAGCTGTCCTTCAGTAGGTGAATGGTTAGTCCAGACAATGGAATATTATTCAGTGCTGAAAATAACTATTAAGCCATGAAAAGCCAGTGAAGAAGCTTAAATGCCTATTACTAAGTGAAAGAAGCCAATCTAACGAGGCTACTTACTGTATGATTCTAACCCCATTCTGGAAACAGGAAAACTATGAAGATCAGTGGTTGTTAGAGGGTTGGGAGGGGGAGATGACCAGGTAAAGCACAGAGGATTTTTAGGGCAGTGAAAATTGTATATTATAATGAAGGATATATGTCATCATACATTTGTCAAAATCCATAGAATATACACCGAGTGAACTATAATGTAAACTATGAAATTTAGATAATAATGATAAGTCAATGTAGGTCCATCATTTGTAACAAATGTACCACCCTGGGGGGGGATGCTGTTAATGGAGGCACTTATGCATGTATGGGGGCAGGTGGTATATGGGAAATCTCTGTACTTTACCCACAATTTTGCTGTGAACCTAAACTGCTGAAAAGTTAAACTGTTAATTTAAAAAAGCACATAATATTTTTTACTAAGAATTTATATCTGATAATTTACTTAAGCAAATATTTAAAATTAAAGCAAAAAACAATGTGTTACACATTTTTTACTATAATATTACTTATTAAGATGAGAACAAGAAGCTTAATTATTGACAGTTCTTTGTAGAGTTGAATCATCTATACAATTAATTGATAATTGTTATTCACTTTGCTAAAAAATAGCATTTATAGATATTCCTCATGATAAAGTGATAAAATATATTGTGAAACAAAATGCTGAATGTTTGTAAGGAAAAATCATGCAGACTCACACTCATAGTTGAGGTGACTTTTTAAAGTATTATTTTTCAAGCCACAGTGGTTTCTTCATTCTGGGTTATTGGTTAAAATGTCTTTAGGAGGCAAATATATTCTGGAGAATAAAGCACTTGTTCAGAATCTTTAGTCATGCAGCTATAAGTTAATTACAGGCATCTTGGGGTGACCTGAAATTAGTGGAATAATCCTAACACAGTATTCTGTTAAATAATCTAAAACACTTTGTTATTTCGGAGTGAAATTTAATTCACCTCAATTAAAAATATTTTTGTGTAGTCTATTTATAAACAAATACAAAGCTAGGTCATGGGAACAGTGGAGTGATGTCATGCTATCTTCATGCTGTTTACAGAATTACAATTCATTAATTGTTTAATACCTCATGACAAGTACTAAACAATTCTTTACCCAATAAAATATGGGATCAAAATGTGGATGAACATATGAAAGGAAAGTATAGAGAGCCGTGAGAATACATAAACTGGAGTGGAGCTGGGAGGAATTCGTGGAATTGATGATATATTGGGCATTGAAATATAACAGAGATCTAGGTAATGAGGACGTCGCACAGAGAAGGCCCTGAAAGAAGCTGAGTGGCCAAAATCCCGCGAGTGTAGGAAAGTGGAATGAGATGAAGCTCAAAGGCTCCTCACGTGTCAAATCACGTAGACTGAAACTGATTGTATTACTTGGGAAAATCATCCAAATTCTCTACACTTTAATTTTCTGATTGTTAGGTAAAGATAAATGAAAAGCACTAATAAAAGACAAATGCAGCAACAAACTTACCTTCCAGATTTTATTTTGAGATGCTAGGATGTAATGTACAGCATGCTGACCATAGTCATATCTCGATAAATTATGAAAGATAAATAAAAAAACAAAGCAGAATAAATCAGCAATAAAGTCTTTTGGAGACCACATTGCTTTCTTAATGTGGCTCTGTTTTTATGTTCACCTTCAAACAAACCTGTTAAAGTTGTTTGATACCTGCTCTTTCTAGTTTTTCTTATCACTCATTCAGTCATGTCTAGCTCTGTCCTTGTTGCCCCAAACGTCACATTCCATAGTTATTGTCAATAAACCTGCTTTTAAATGCAATGCTTACATTTTCCCTTAGGAGCGAGGCTTCAGTTTCCTCACCCCCTTAACAATAGTTCACAAGGTCCACCATTCTCTCTTTCTTGAAACCTCATTTTGTTTGGTTTCTTTGGAGGACACTGTCTCCTGGATATTGATTCTATGTTCTACCGTATTTTCTCCATATTCTATCTTCCCCCTACAGACCATAAGTACTGAAGATCCTGAGGGCTCCATTGTAGACACCTCTACTTTTTCTTTTCTTCTGACTTTATTCTATGCGATCACATCCATTCTTATATTTAAAACATGCCATTTATATTCTGGAAAGTTTTCTGAGTCTAACTTCTCTTCTGAATTTTAGACTAACATTTGCCACTGTCTTCTCCACGTTTATCTTACATGTTTGATAAGCATTGCAAATAACATGCCCAAATGTGTCTCTTTATAGTTCTCCTCTCATCTATGATGTTCCCCAAATCAATAAAAAGCACTATATTTTTTACCTCACTGTTTAAGTAAAAAACCTGGGAGTCGTTCTTGATTTCATCTCTCTAAGCACATTCAAATCCATTGCTAAACATTACCAAGTTTTCTTGATAAATATTATAAAAATTTTCCACTTTGTTTTGTCTCTATTACCACCAAGTGTCAAAATATCTGAATTTATCACAGTTTATTAAGATAAATTGTCTTTGTGTCTTGTAAGAGTACAATCATACTCTATATCGTGATCCTTTATAAATGCTTAATTAATCACATTAGTTCCCTTTCTGAAACTCTTCAAAGGATTTCCAATTCCTGTTAGATTTAATTCAGAACCTTTAGCATAGCTGAGGCCCTAGGTGATCTCATCCCTCAGATATCCAAGTTCACTTAGGCTATGCTTCTTTTATTGCTATCAGTCTTTTGCATTTTCACTTACTGTCACTCCCCCAGAGAGGACTCCTTCTATATTGTCTAAGGTACCCCATCTTTCCTTAACTTAGATTAGCATTTCTCAACCTCAACGCTGTTGTGAGCTTGGGCTAGGTAATTCCCTTTTTTGAGGGGGTTTTTCGTGTGCCTTGTTTATCAGCATCCCTGGGCTACATCCGAGAGAGGTCAACAGCACACCCACACCCCCCTCCCCAACTGTGACAACCAAATTGTCTCCAGAAATCATCAATGTCTTTGCAAGCCAAACCACCCTTGCTGTAGAACCATGGATCTAGATTTTAGCATCATGTAGATGGTCGTCTTCAATATTGCAACAGTCTTTGTTTATATTAGTATTTAGTAATTTACTAGACTCTGTGCTGCTTTGTTCCATAGAGATTTGGTCTCCGTTTTGTTCATTCTTCATGATGTACCAAGCACAATGTCTCCCGATAGAGACAGCACAGAAAATTCTTTTTAGTAAACGGATAAAGGGAAATGCCATCATTCTCTGAGAACTAAACTGAAAGATGAACTCAAAATTTTACAGAGTTACTTGAGACAAAGTCTACTCTCAGCAAGCAAAAAATGATAATAATATTCTTGATTAAATCATCATATTTAAAAGGAAAGCTGTGTGGATCATTAAGAAATGTGCAACTAAGAAAAAAGTCAAGAAATTGAAACATTTGTTCAGAACTGAAAGTGTTCTGGTCAAAAGAATTAACTTAAATTGAAAATTATAATTTTCTACATTTTCACAACAAAAGTTATTACCTCATGATGATATAGATTTATTTCTTTTATAGTTTCTAAATTTAAAATATGACTAAATGATGGAGATCCACATAACTTGACATTACTATACACTAATGTGTATTGAATATTTCTAATGTATACAAGGTAATACATGGTACATGCATGTTTGCTTTTATATGAAAAATAATTGAGAATATTAAAGAATTAGACATAGTTCTATATTATTATGATGTTTAAAAGCATATGGCATATAAAACAATATCATTTAAACATATCAACATTGAGTGGCTAACAATATATTAACATTTTATACGTATCTTTAATTGATATTTCAATTGTGCTCAATTCTGTTTCCCTTCTTCATTGCAATTAATGCACTCATCCACTTTAATTATAATTAATATAACTATATTAATGAGGTGTGTAGAAGTTTGTCAAATATCCATAGCCAAGATAAAGAGCAAAAAATATTTTCTTTGCCAAAGGTAAGGAGATTATAGTTCAATTTGTCAGTTCTAGATATGACTGCTCTTTTGCATATTTTAATGGGATTCCAGATTATTGTTTATTCTATGAAGATAGAAGACTTGTGGCTAATTTCCTATATTTTCTTCAGTTAACAGAAACCTGTTTAATATCTCAAATAGCTACATTTATCAATTAACCACGAAGTTTTCCGACTAAATGGAGAGTATTATTATTAACCAAATATTTTCCACCATTTTCTTTTTCTCAATTGTTTTTAAAAGACAGCCACTGAGTCAGAAAATCAAATATTACAGAAAAAATGTGTAAGATTCACATTTGGACTTTGATGATTGTTGTGATTATAAGGTCAAAACTTCCCTTCCCCAAATACGTAACAAACATGGTAAGTTGTAAGTTTGCCTGAGATTTAATATGAAAACTTATTGTCATAATAAGGTTGTGACATCATATTGTTTTCCAGTATATCTCTAATATATACAATTGAGAAAAAAAGGTCTACTTATTTTTTAATATGTTTTCAGATAGTAAACAGAATGTGGCGTACACAATGTAGATATAAATGTTAATGAATCACTTCCACTGACATATAGTAAGAGTTTTATCTAGGAAACACCATCATGGGTCTGGAACTGTCAATTACGTATATGATTTATGACTCCAAATGTATGCCCTACCTCTTTCTCATTCTTCTCCTTTATCATTTCACCTTATTTTTATGTTAACAATCACATAACCAATAATTTACCTTAAAATGTGGGCAGGGAAGAGTTAGCAGTGGGTCTATAAAATGCCCCCTGCCTTCTGGATTTGTTTGTGGCCTGTGGTCTTTTTACTGTGACTCAGCTGTCCTGTAGACATGCCATTGGAATTGGCCGGCGGGAATATAACTGCGCTGATTGTAGGCACTGCTCTGTACTTAATCTCAGGTATAAATGCTTTTAGGAAGATATTCCTCTCCAGTCTAGATCAGTTATTAGAAATAAATTTGAAATTTATGGATTTATGGGGTACAATTGTCAGGAGAATGGACAATAATCACGTCAACTTTGAAGCTATAAGACTACCAAGTTATGAAAACAGACATACTCCAAAATTAAGTGGCTTCCTTGTAGCAGCCTCTACTGTATGCATTTTATCTCATCACTCTGAGAAAAGGCCTGTAGAAAGTTGCAGCTGAAGGACTCACTGTGAATGCTTCACTATTCTTTACCATCCTCAGTACATTTTGTTGTTGGACAAGACCTGTGATTCCATGTGAGTCTGTCTGACAATATAGTCCTTCGGAATAGCGCAAAAAAATAATATTTTTGAATGCTAGTCTAAAAATATCACCTAAGAAAGAATATATACATATGATTTGATTTCTAGAAACATAGGGCTTTCATTTTTAATGTGTTATAATTTTTTGACATGAGTAGACAATAATATTGTCTCATTTTTCGTCAAGAATAATCTTTTTTGGCAACTGGAAAAAGAAAATTCAGCAACTTGCTCTTTTTTTTCTGTTTAGTTTATGTCCAAGTGTTCTTGATTCTCTCTAGCTTTGGGGTCTGTCATTCAGGACACTGTTTCACAGTGATGAGTGGTGGCCCCTATTTAGCTCCAGTTACTAAGTTTACATTATGCCATTATGTGTTATTAAACGGTTGGTAAGCATTTCAGATGCAACAATAATCACGTATCAGTAGGAAACATGCAAATACTGTTTTGCAAAGAAAAATAATAATGACATTTTCTGGCTGTTTTAGCACTTTCTTGTAAATTATTGTCTTATTTTACTTTTTAATATTCCTGAATTAAACATTGTCATATGAATAAATAGCACCTAATCTTTAGCAATAAAGAACACAAAGAAAGAAGAGGTTTTCAAAGTCATCTATAAAGAAAATATAAGTGGTTCCATTTAAGAAACATATTATTTCCTTATATTCAAGGATATATAATAGATTAAAAGAATATTTTCTTATCTACCAGCCCACTTTAGCTGTTCTTCCTGGTAAGTAAAGATAGTAAAGCAAGGGGGCCGGCCCGGTGGCGCAGTGGTTTTCACATTCTGCTTCGGCAGTCTGGGGTTTGCGGATTTGGATCCCAGGTGTGGATGTGACATCTCTTGGCAAGCCATGCTGTGGTAGGCGTCCCATATATAAAGTAGAGGAAGATGGGCACGGATGTTAGCTCAGGGCTAATCTTCCTCAAAACAAAAAAAAATAGTAAAGCAAGTTTCAGCCAAAGCATGTGAAATTGACTAAAAAAATTAAAATTAAATTCTGTAAGGGAAAATGGAAAAAAAATGTTTTCAATTAGATATGGAGTACAGTGATATGATATAAATTCTTTACTGATTATTAGTACGTGAACAGAGAAATGCCCTGATCCATGTTACCAAACTCTATCCCTTTTTGTATGTATATATTTAAATATATATATTTGAATCAATAAGATTTAGTTCCTAACATTCTAACTAGATCTTAGCCAGGAATAAGCCAATGACAGAAAAGATTTATTCTTGATGTAACAGCCTCAGGATCAATGCACCCATCCAGAAGGGCTTGTTTTTTTAAAGGACAGGAATGTGTGGCGGTATTTGAGTCGGGGGGATTGGTTGTATAAAAAGTGCATGTGTTACCCAAAGTTGGTCCATTATTCTTCAGATTTTATTGTTTAGATGATATTTGTTGGCATCAGCTTTATCCCATTTTTACCATAATTGAAAATATGTCCCACACAGCGAAGTAGTAGCAGAAATGGGTTATTAACACCATAATTTACCACTCTCTATATGCAGCCAGGAAGAAAACCAGAATCATGTGAGTATCCTACTTTGTGACCAAGAGTGGAGGTCTAGACAAATGAATAATATTGCCACATGCCTCTATTTTGTCCATGCTATCAATAAAAATGCACCTTTTTTGTTTTGTTTGAAATATATAAGTAAACTGGAAGTCAGGTAAATTAGTTTCAAATACATCAGGTTAATTAAGAAACTATCATACTACAATACAAATATATTTATGCATAGATTTTGATAATTAGAATGATTACAGTAGGTTTAAGATTGATTATAAGATAGCAGTAGACCAGCTGCAATCTAAACACTCTCAAGTTTTGAGTTCTTCTGTACAGGACGTGATTACTAACATCTAGTTTCACGCTCAAATTAAGTTTTTGGAATAGGCTCTTGAAAGAGTACTGTTACTGTGCGAATTTATCAAAGGATAGCTTGACAAAGGAAGCTATGTTCTAGAGACCTCAGAGACTATCACAACTTAAGAAATGCTAATTTTACAAAAATATTATTTTGAAATACAATACTATTAAATTAAAATGATCTTTTCACAACTTCTAACATTTAGCTTTTTAGGAATATTGTCATTTAAAATATTCATGTTTTATTTCTCTCTATTCATGTATTTTAATATTTTCATGTGTGTACTCGATGATAACATAGATAGTAATTTTTCTTTCCTTTTATTCCTCTTGTTTATATGTTGTTTCCATTTTTCCATTTTTAACAAAAATGCTTTCTATTTGTTATCTTTGTTAACTTAGAGAGTCAAGTCCTTCAGAATTTTTAAGACCTTTACTGCTAACATCCATTGAGAGAGAATTAAATGGGAGAAAGAACACAACATACATTTGAAAAAAAACGTTTATTTAGGGCTGAGGAAGTCATACATATGTAGTAAATTTTGATTTTAGGGATATAAATAAATGAACCAGATTCACATACACTACAAGAAAAGAAACAAAAGCAGAAAAAGACTCCTGTGCTTTCTTACCAGGGATACAGTAGAGACTAGAAATCAAGCAAAATCTCAATTAAGCAGGTTTTCTAGAAGGAAAATCAGAGAAAATTGAGGAGTAGCTCTAGCTATGAGAAGCAATCATGTATGTGAGACATACATTGCCATTTTCTTAACATCTTGTTTTCTTGTTTTGGTTTTCAATATTTCAAATATTTTAAAATGTTACGTATATAGTTATTTCACAGTTTATAGCTAGTAAATTCTATTTCTATAATCCTTGGTATGTCCTATAGTCAAAGTATATTATTTGTTCTTTCTGTTAACTGTCACACCTATTTCTTATGTGTTTCATGATGATAAACTAGAATTCATATGGATATTTTCTTAATTTGTGGAAATCTTGGAGGAATAAATGGAGGGTGCTTCCACCCAGCAAGGATTTGTGATTTCCCACAGCCCAGGGTAGAGGTTGGTACCAACATGAGTACACCCATACTTCAGGATTAGCAGTACCCCCTTATAATCCCATTAGCAAACCTACAAACCCACTTCATTATCAAACATTCCCTTTTTTCTCCTTACAACAAGCAATTCTTTTTAAGATTGTGCCCTTCCAGTCAGAACTGGTCTCATTCAGAACCCTTCATGGTTCTGATTGCTTACACATTGTTATTCTATATGTGTCCTGTACCACCAATCATTTTCTCTCTTTTGGATCACTTCTACCAGCCACAATCCATCAAACCATAATCTTTCTGTAGTCTTGGTATTTTAAAGAAAATGAAACAAAATCAATATCAACAATAAAAGCTTCTCAAGACTGTGTTACTTTCTTTCTGTCGTTCCATTTTTCTGCTTATCTTAATGCAAACTTATTACAGTTGATTGATACCCACTCTTTCTAGTTTTCTGGTTACTCATTCAGTCTTATATTTCTCAGGGTCCTTTACACCTAGGGAAGACCATGCAAATAACTGTGGACCACTGATATGCAAGTAGAAATGACGTGACATCTCCTTAAAGACCAACTACCAATCACTAACTTCCTATTTCTTTCTTCCTGAAGCTTGGGAAATGGTGAGGACTGGAGTCTCTCTGGTTGCCACTTGATGAGGTTGTCAGCATGTAAGCCCTGGCCTGTCCTGGAATGCTCATCTCTGCTATTTACAGAGTAGTTCAACCTTCTTGTTATTGATAGAGGTGTTTGTGCATGGCTTGTATAAATTCAAATTCCTCATCAAAAGCTCAAAGTATGTGTTCAGTTTTCAAACAAAGTAATAACTCCTTAATTTGGTTTTTAAATACAAATCTACCAATGTATTGATTGATTCACAATGTAAAATGTAAATGTTCAGTACAAAGAATTAAAACTTTTTTTAATTGATGGTTTTAGAAAAGAATACATTATGTGTTTTCATACTGATGCAAACATTTTTTCCAATCTTCGAGCCACTTTATAAAATATCTCTCTGACAGTTAAGATTTGTTTCTGCAACAAGTCATAAGAAAGTAACCCCCCCTCGAGAAGCTCCTTCAATGATTTAGCAAATTCAGATTCTGTTTTAGTTTCACTCTTATGTATTCCTTGAAGAAGTGAAATTTTGTCATATCCTTAAAAAAGCAGAAGTTATCTTAGCAGAAACACAAATAGAATAATAGATGTATTTTATGAACATAGGTCATATATTCATATAATATATTAAAATTATCTCATTTCTGTGTATTTTTATATCTTTAGATGTTCATAATACCCATTTATTGAATATTTTTTCCAAATTTTAGACATTATGCTACACTTAAGATTTATAATAATTAAAGAGATATCATCCCAATTTATGTGGATTTTGAAAGTCAGGGATTGCTATTTGTTGTTGTTATTTGCAGTTTTAGTTTATTTGGACCACCTAGATTAATTTCATTCACTTGCTTTTTTTTCTTTCAGGAGTGTTCCTTCAGTATGGATAAGATAAGGCTGCAGACGTAATCAGGACTGAGAAATTTAAGGGCCTTTATTTACATTAAAAATTTCAATGATTATCCTAAATTGGGAAGATACAGTGAAGTGAGAACTAATGAAAGGCATGATCAGATTTGTGCTGAAAGGGGAACCTACACTAGCTCTAACATGGAGAAAAGATTTGAAAATGACAAAAAGTGGATGCGATACGACCAAATAAACTATTATAGTAAGTTAGATAGTAGTGTTTGGGTGAGTTAAAAAATAGGGGATAACGATATAGATTGGGATACATTTAGAAATAAAATTTGCAGGACATTAGGGTAATTGCAGACGAGAGAGAGAGAGTAAGGTACCAAGTAGGACTCCATTTCTTGCTTGTGCGATTGGATGTGTGCCCCTCCCCTGCATTAAAATAAAGGGAGCCTCTCTAATGTGGGGAACAATCTTCAGTTTGGTTTTAGGCAGATTGAGTTTGAATTGTCTGTGAGATATTTAAGTAAAGATTTAAGTTAATAGCTGGAAACATGAATCTATTGTGAAGACGAAAAGTCATGATTAAAGACATGAATGTAGGCATCTTCAGTACCTATGTGGTGATCAAAAACATGCGTATGCAAAGTATTACCTAGAGACACAGTACATGGAGAGAAAAGGGTGAGTCGAAATCCACTATAAAATATAGTGGTTATGTAAGACGGAAGAACCTAAAGGGAAACTGAGAGAGGTTGACATAGTGTAATGAGCAGACTAAGAGAGCATGGTTTCAAACAAGCCAAGGAGAGAATGTCTCAAGAAGAAGTTGTGGTAAGTACACTGAAATATTGCTGAGGTAGCAAAGCTCATGGACTAGAATACATTCATTAAAATTAGGTGCAAGGAGGTTATCAATGATCTTTATGAAAAAATATTTTGTTGAAATGATGTGCTTAACATGTGGGAAGGATTGAGAAGTGAATGATGACAAATGAGGGAGTAACAACAGTGAGCTTAATGAGCCCTTAATAGAACTCTAGATAGATTGATTTGCCTATCAATAGCGTAAAGAAAGATAGGATAGAGGAATGTAAGGTATATAGTATGAAGCAAGAATTTATTTTTCTAAGAAAGTGTGGATACAAACATATTTAAATGCCAAGGGAAAGGAGTGAGTCGACAGGATGAGGATGAATCTAAATATTCAGTTATTTATTCAATAATTATTGATCACCTACTGTATTCCAAGCACTACTCTAGGAACTTGGGATTTATTGGTAAACAAAGCCACCATGAGGCTTACAATCTAGCAGGGGGAAAACAGCAAAGAAATATCCATTTCTTTGGATATTTCTTTGGCTATTGGATAGTCAGTAATGTAATCTTGTCAAAATGGTGGAAGATGGTTGTTTCTGAAACACAAGTAACAAAAAAATGTTTTAGAGAGGAAGGTCATACTTATTAGTGTTGTAATAGAAGTGAAGAAGTGAAGGGGAAAAGATAGATGTAGATACGGGTGGGCTTAAAGACTTTATAGGTTTGTGACATTGATGTCTATTTCTTTGTTAAAGAACAAGATGGAGAAAGAAAGAGAGAGAAAAACAGAGCAGAAGTGCTCTGCATAGTACAGTTAGTCTCCAGCTGCTGGACCTTTGAGATCTACGGCCATGTTTCCACCAAGGCCACGCACTCCCTGTCCTGTCCTAGCTAATGACTGATCACAAGGGGAGTGATGGACCTGGGCCGTCTCCAGCCATGAAGGATCCCTCTAATGGGCAATCTTTTCTCAGTCTCCTCATTGGCCTGGTCAGTGGAGACTTTCTCAGAGCTACACTCCAGTATGACATTCTTCCTACCTAGTTCCCTTTCCTCCTCTTCTTTCAGAAATGTCAGATCCTCATGGTCTAATGGCTTTTCCTACTCTCTCTCCTCATTGGTCTTCACAGACATCCCTCACAATAAATTTCTTGCACTTCTAACTCTTCCTTAGCATTTGCTTTCCAGAGAACCTAAACTGGAATGGTTGTAGCTAGGAACGGTCCAAGAAAGTAAAAGCCTGAGAAAAGCAGTGGCTCATATTGAGCAAGGCAGAAGATAGAAGAAGGGTAAAAAGGTTCAGCAAGGTGGAGATTTTTGGAAATGGATATACTATGTGAGACCAGAAGCTCTGCTAGAGAAATGATTTTCTACAGGAAAGCATTGGCAAGGGCCTGCAGTCTCAGTGAGAAGTTCAGTGGTGTTGGCTTTTCTCTGCCAGCAGGAGGGCTGATAAGACAGTTTGTTAATTGTAATGAGGATGTTGGAGGCTCAAAACAGTAGAGACCAGGTGGTAGGCTTTAAACTCCAGAAGCCAATGACCCACAATTACTGCAACATCTAGCAACGTCAGAAGAGCAGCCAAGGGGCATGGTCCACTAAGCATTGTGGAGATGGTTAATAGAACATAGCATCACGAGAGGCAACATAGATAGGCAGCCAACAGAAATGTTGCTTAGCATCTACTATCAAATCAAGGCAAGAATGGAGGAGACTGAGGGTGGTCAGCCATAATAACAAGGCACCATCTCTTGCTGAGTTCACGAATCTGAGCCAACTTTCAGATGCGAAACCCCATCATTGAAGATGTCACTCTGCCCTCAAAAGAAAAGATCTTGCAAAATTACAAGTATATACTATAAAGATTCCCTATCTATTAATGATAAGTAGTACACTCATTTCCAGTAAGAAAAAGGTTCTGGCTATATTTACACTTTAATCAAATTGCTTAGGGTCTAATGGTAGACACCAATGTGTAAGTGTATAATTTAAAAGTGTAACATACTAGAAACCCAAATGCACTTAGAATTAGCCAGGAACACTTCACAAAGGGTTTACCATTCAACATTGGCTTTAAAGACTAATTATGAGTTCACTAATTAAATGTGAGGTAAGATGAGATCTCTAGAGATACTGTATGGGTGACATTTTGAATCTACAAATGGCTTCTGGAGACAATCCATTTTTGGAAATAGTATTTTAGTTTTGCATTAGGGCCTCAAACATATTTTTAATGAGTAAAAAATGTAATATACTTTATGAACACAAAAACTTCACAACATCTCTGGGTCCTGTTCTCAGTTCTACTACTTTTTTATATACACGATAACTCTTCAGCACACTTCTTTTTCAAAAGTAGTTGTTTGTTCTTGCTCAAGGGTATCGATGAAAAGTGCTATTTATGTACAAAGGAAAGAGCCAGCATCATATGAAATATATTTTTCATGAACTACAAAAGGTAGACCAGGGTAAGTATTTTAACCATTTAAAAATAGAGTGTTTCTTCTTTGTGTTATTGAGTTAGAGGAGAAACTACTGTGTATATTCTGTGAGGAATGGGAGGAAATAATATTAATGTACAGTGTTGTTAATATACTTTCAGATTCTCCTTTCTGCCAATGTTCATCTACTAAGATCCTAACAATCTAAGTAAAATTAGTCCCCATTGCATTTTCCCCCTGAAAATTCCCCAATTGCATTTCCAAATTTATTTTACTAAGATTTTAAATTTGAGTTCTAGCTCTAACAAAATTTTCAACTCTCCACTAACCAAAAACACCATTACAAACTATCCTGCACATATTTTCCTCCTTGATGGGTCACTGGGACTTTGCACTTACATGTAGAATATCCTCCAACTCTATTAAAGAATCAATTGAAACAAAACTATAACAATGTATATAAAAAATAACTTATTTCTGCATAGAGAGCAAATTGATAAAAACTTTTCATTAAAATGTCACTTAAAATGTAATATTTTGTTGGTATTTTGATTTAAATTTCTACTTCATTCTATTTGTATAGTTATGTTTATTCTATTTCTAATTTTAGTTATAATTTCTATCATACCTACCACTAATAGGTCTGGAACATATATGAATATCTGAAAATATATCTGTATGCAGGTTTGGGTATTAAAATAAAAAGTTCATTGATAACAGTACAAAAAATAATCAATTAAATGACCAGAGTGATTTCTAAGCATGATTTATTTATTTATCCTTGATGCCAAAATTAAAAAAGGAATGACCCTAGCTTAGATGGGTTTCATTGAAAGACATTCTATGTCCTGAAGAGAAGCAGACTTTATTTTTGGCAATGAATTCCAGGAAGGATTTGTTACCCACATCCTTATAAAAAGGAAACTATGATGAACCCCAGTAAAATCCCAGTAAACTATTTTGTAGATATTGACAATTTGATTCTAAAATGTATATGGAAAGGCAAAAAGCTAGAACAGCCAACGTAATGCTCATGGTGAACAAAGTCAGAGGACTCACGCTACCTGATTTCAAGACTTAGTATAAAGCTGCAGCCATCACACAGCATGGCGCTGCCAAAAGAATAGCCCGTAGATCAATGAGACAGAACAGAGAGCCCAGAAATATACCCACACAAACACAGCCAACTGACTTTTGACAAAATATTCAATAGAGAGGTGATGGTCTTTTCAGCAAATGGTGCTGGAACAATTGAATGTCCATATGCAAAAGAAATAAACCTCGACACAGACCTCACACCTTCTACAAAAAATAACTCAAAATGGATCTATTTCTAAAGATCATATGTAATGGTATAAAACCTTGAGGTGAAAATGTAGGAGAAAATCTATGTGACCTTAGGATTGGTGATGAATTTTTAGATTCAACACAAAAGGCATGCTACATAAAAGAAAAAAAATGATTATTTGGAAGGTATTAAAGTTAAAAACCTCTACTCTTTGAAAGACTGTTAAGAGAATGAAGAGACAAGGCACAGAGTGCGAGACAATACCGTCAAAACACATATCTGACAAAGCACTTGTTCCAGAAATATAGAAAGACACTTAAAATTCAATGATAAAAAAACAAGCAACCCTTGGGGCTGGCCGAGTTTCATGGTGGTGATGTTCACGTGCTCTGCTTCGGCAGGCTGGGGTTCGCGGGTTTGGAATCTGGGCATTGACATAGCACCACTTGTCAGGCCACATTGTGGTGGCATCCCGCATAAAATAGAGGGAAGATTGGCAGCAGATGTCAGCTTGGGGCCAATCTTCCTCACAAAAACAAAACAAACAAACAAAAATCCAAACAAGCCAACTAAAAGATGTACCAAAGACCTAAAGAGAAATTTCACCAGAGAAGATATACGGATTACAGATAAGCATATTAAAAGGTGTTCAACACCATTTGTCACTAGAGAAAGACAAATTACTACAGTGAGATACCACTTAGACACCTAGAAGAATGGCCCAAATCAAAACACTGGCAATTCCAGTTGCTGATGCGATGCAGAGCAACAGGACTCTCACTCATTGCTGAGGGAGATGCAACAGGGTGCTGGAACATGGAAAGCAGTTTGGGTTTGGTGGTTTCATACAAAGCTAAACACAATCTTAGCTCACAAGCTAGCAATCGTGCTCCTAAATACTCACCCAGTTGATGCCAAAATATAGGTCCACACAAAAGTTGGTATGCAAATATTTATAGTAGTTTTTTCATAATTGACAAAAACTGGAAGCAACCAAGAAGTATCCTTCAGTAAGTGAATGGATAAACAAACTCTACTATATTCATAAAATGTAATACTATTCAGTTATAAAAAGGAATGAGCTATCAAGCCATGTACAGACAGGGATTAATGTTAAATACATTGTTAAATGAAAGAAGTCAAGTCTGAAAAGGCTACACAATTCCATTTATATGACATTCTGGAAAAGGCAAACTCTAGAGATGGTAAACAGATCAGTGGGTGCAAGATATTCAGGGATTGGGGAGGGTAGTACAGAGTTGATGAAACTTGGAATTTTTGTAGGGTGATAAAACTATTCTGTAGGCTACTGTGATGATGTATACATGACAGAGTACATTTGTCAAAACCATAGAATTCTGTAGAAAAAAGAATGAACCTTAATGTACACAAATTAAAAGAAAACATTTAGGAGGATAGAGAATTCCAGGATAGAATGCAGAATATGTCAAAATGATCTGAATGGATTAAAAATGTATGAAACAACCTCACTGAAGGGAGTGGGAGAAAAAGCTGCATACTTAACTAACATCGTGAGTGAGTGGAATCTGTAAGACTAAATGCGAAAGACTCTGCTCCGGTACTGTGCTACAGGTTGTAAAGTTGTTTCCCAGGGGCGGAACAGGTCAACACTCTGATACTTCTCTCCACGTGTGCTGGAACTGGACAATGAAGTAAATGGTTGGTAGATGGTGGGAGCCAGATTTCTTACTGTTGGAGTGAGAGCTAATGGGCTAGCCGGGGGAGACCTGTTTTGTGTGGTAGCTGCAAACAGTTTTCACATTTTTAAAGGGTTAAAAAAAAGAGAAGGAGAATCACCAGGCTATGTAACCCACAAAACCTAAAATATTTATTATCTGGCCTTTAACAGAGAATTATTGTGGACCTCTGACCTGAAGACTTGGTTTCATTTATCATATATTATTAAATTATGATGACCTTGTCTATGAAGACCAGCTTGTAGTTTCAGAGTTCGTAAAACCAAAAATGTATGTAACTGAAGGTGATACATTTAGGAGGAACACACATTAGAAAACCGTAACATTTAAAAAATACTAACAACAAAAATGTCTTGATTACGATGAGGACAAATTATACTTAAAGCTCAGAAATTGTAAATTTAGTAGACATCAAAATAACTATTTAAGGAAGAACTAAACATTTGGGAGTTATTTCCCGAGGTATCCTATAGATAAAAATAGATTTGAAAAAGTCTTCATTGCATTTCGATAAAAGCTCTATAATGAGTCATGAAACAATTTTCCTGGGAAACCTCCAGAGGTTAGGTTGACTCTTTCACGTGCTCTTTGTACTGAGTCCCTCACTATCATTACATTTTCTATCATGGAAAAGCTACCCATCCACAGAGGCTTCTGGGAAGAGGCAAGAGGGAGACAGTGGGATGGGGCTTCCATACCATTGCTCCAACACGAGGGCTTGACCAGAGCTGTGCTGCTCCTCCTCTGTGCCCCACGGTTTTCAACTCTGTGTTGGGTTTGGCTGTATCATTGTTTGTTGTTTTATTTCATATTCTCATTTAATTTGAATGTGTTTATTAATAAAATATTTTAGACTCTTCTAATTCATTAACATTGTATTGTGGTACAATAATCTACCATCCTCCTTTAAGTCTGTCTTGATTGCTTTATTTTTCTCTCAGATGTTTACTTTTATATGTTTTCTTTTGCCTTTTTTAAATCTGTAAACATTTAAGTATTTTTAAGAAATATCTTAATAATTCTTTTCAGAGTGTTTTCAAGGATTATTGGTGATTGTTTTAAATCCAGGAATAAAGAAATAATCCTCTAAGTTTTCAAACATAAGAAGGATGGAATAAAAAAAGGAGCTCACTGTGATTTCTCTAAGATATTAATATAGTTAAAAGATTGAAGGAAAACATTTGTAATCCAATAATTTGCTGCTCATTCAAATGATCACATGGAGAAAAGAATTTCAGGGGTATTACTGTATATGTTAAGGATGGTAAACATTTATCTGCCCAAAGTCATGAGCATATTTTCCTCTTTTCACCCAAAATGTTTTTTGTTTTCATTTTTACATTTATATTAGTGGCTTTATTGATTGTCTTACACATTTAGAATTCAAGTTTCTGTATACCTTGTGAAGAAATAAAAGTTATTTTTTTCCTGTGGATATCCAGTTAACCCATTACCACTAGGATTGTTTGTTAAAAATATCATCTTTTCCCCACTGGACTACCATGGCTCCTTAGACAAAAGTCAGAGGACTATTTCTGATCTCTCTCTTCTGTTCCTTTGCTCTTTCTGGCTATCCTTGCACTATTACCATATATTCATATATAGCTATATACATATATCGCTATATTCATAAATACCATAGCTTTATCATAAGTGTTGAAAGGTTGTAGGTTCTCCAGATTTGTTCTTCTTCCTCAATATTCTCTGGTTTTGCCTACTTTCTATTCCCTGTCAATTTTGGAATGGGGTGGTTAGTTTCCAAAAATCCTTTTGGGAATTTAATTGAAATTGCATCAAATCTACAAATCAATTTGGAAAGCATTCTATTTAAACTACATAGCAGGGAGGATGCGCAAATGATAACAAACCATAACACGTGGATGAATCTCACGAACTTAATGTTGAATGAAATCCATCAGATACAAAGGTTACTTGCTTTCCAGGTATATGAAGTTCAACAACAGGCAAAAGCTAATCTTTGGTGCAGGACGCCAGGGCAGTGGTGACTTTCAGAAGGGGTAAGGGGGCTTTTCTCTCTCTGTTGATCTAATACTTCTGTGTTTCTAACACCTGTGGCTGGTTAAAGTGGATGAGTTAATTTCGCTTAGCTGCATACTTAACTTTAGGCATTTTCTGGATGTATAGCAACTATTTGTAAACTTTACACTAAAAAAAATATTTCTAAGAATTTGAAAGTCTAACAACCACATTTTATTCTGAGTGAATTAAAAAAACAACACTTTGAGGAAGTACTCTAGGCAACCAAATTATATATGAAATTAAAGAATTCAAGAACAAAGAAACTGTGGTATAAAATAATTAGCGATAGATACGAAAATAAGTTAAAGATAATAAATTACAAAATTGTTGACAAAGGTAAAATACAGAATGCAAGTATCACCTCTCTCTTCCTGTTTGGGGTTTGTTGACATGTGATAGGTCACGAGAGCTCCCCCTACAGACCCTCCTGACTGACTTAGTTGAGGTTTCTTTTACTAATTCCACACCTGTGAGGGGATTCCCCAGGAAGCTGCCCTCAGGGATGTAAGGACAGTTAACTGGGAATGGGGTTGTGGAAGACCTCAACCCTGTTCTGGCTCTCCAGGTGGCTGCTGTGGTTGTGGGCGGATGGCTTTCAGTGCTACCCTTGAGCTGGGGAGAGGCTGACGGGAACAGGGCAAGTCAAACTGCCATGAACCTGGCTGCTCTTAGCATGACTCAGCTGCTTTTTCTGAAATAAATTATCTCCAGCATTTTGCAAGTCTTTGATTAAATTTTGGCAAGTCTTTGGTTAATTTTGAAAACATTGATTTTGACAGCATTTGCCAGTGTTTGCTGCTTTTATGGAGAATATTTTTGGAGAAATTACTTCTCTGTTCCTGCTGACGGCACTACTACTATTCATCTAAGGCCTACTTGTTTATGATTTAATGAAAGATATTTGAATATGTAAATTTTGAAAATAATAGTGATTTAAAGCATTGCCTAACAACCAAGGATGAAATAGAAATTGCTATTGTTAACACATTCTGAGGGTGCTGTGTGTAAAAATGAGATGAAAAGTCTCAAGTCTTAGTGGGGTTTGAAATGAATTTTACAAAAAAAATCGTTAAAAAACATACCATCTATTCTGAGATACTGAAAATTATCTAAGGCTGTGGAACCATATATTACTAATACAATGGAAAGAATAACAGTGATAAAATATTAAGATATTTCTCTATTCCTGACAATCACCTTGTTTTGGCTCAGGCTTGGAGCCTCTCAGACATCCCTGAACTGTGGAGGAAATGATTTTTGCACGTTTCAAACACACTTGAGTAATGTAGATTCCAAACCTAGAAATGAGTTTAAACTCCCAGGGGTTTGAGTTCCATTTACAGTTGGCAAAAATATACTTTTCAAAAAAAAGGCACTGTGAGAAAAGCAAATTCCTACTACCTGAGCTGCTGAAAAATGTGATAACTGCTCTTTTGAAAGATCTTGAGCCTACATACACCACCTGCTGTGCAGCGCAGCACCGCCAGGAGAAATCAGGATGAAAGCACAGAGGGATGGAGGAGAGCGGAGAGCTTAAAACTCTCTGCAAATTGAAATCTGGATAAGACGGTAGGGAGATGGCATCCGAGATAAAACATTTTGCTTTCATAAGGTCTAATCCCCAGTTCCAAATTACCTTATAATTTATTTAAAAGTTCAAAATCATCCTCTCTGCCTTCGGTTTGTTAGCAAATTTAGGCAAGAGACACAATATCTAAGCCAAATAATACACTCGTGAGAATAGATATTAAAAGCTTGAGAAGTAAAAAGTGAATATATTTTGCTTTCAAGAATGATCACTTGTTCTGGAACAAGTCCAGGAGATAATGCTGAAGATGCAAGGATGGACGCAGCCTCACAACTTGGGGACTCAAAAGACGAGTCTCTGATGGGATAGCATTTCTGACTGCTCACCAGGTAAGACGATGACTAAAAATACCGGCTCCGGGTATGCTAAGCTATGTCAATTAAAGCATAGAAAAAAAAAACATGCTATAAACTCCGTGTAACTACCCGTAGGCAGGGCTGATACTCAGCTGAGGTCCATTAGTATGGTCTCACCAATTGTTGATATTCACTGTCTGCTCTTAATTGTCAAGCCTAATATTGTTCCAGTTTTTAAACTTTTCAAGTACTACCTTTGCTTACCGATATGTCCATTATCATAGCTGTCTGCTCCAGATTACAAATTCCTTGACTGATAAAAGCCTTACTCAAGAATGTGAGGTTATAATCATTGAGAAATCCCTATAATACTGTGAAATGACTCAAATTTAAGTAATATATGAACAATCTCAAAAGGGGAAAAATTATTATTATTTCCCTTAAAATGCTACCTGCATATATATAAATGTAAAACTAGGTACAGACACTTGTTCTTAAAACTTCTACTCAAATATTGTTAAATAAGGGGCTGGCCCAGTTGCATAGTGTTTAAGTTCCACATGTGCTGCTTCAGCAGCTCCTGGTTCATGGGTTCAGAGCCCGGGCACGGACCTATACACCACTCATCCAGCCATGCTGTGGCAGTGTCTCACGTATAAAATAGAGGAAGACTGGCACAGATGTTAGCTCAGGGACAATCTTTCTCAAGCCAAAAGGAGGATTGGCAACAGATGTTAGCTCAGGGACAATCTTCCTCACCAAAAAATATATATATATAGTTAAATGAGATTTTGTGGTGTTTTTCTCCATATTCCTTTTTCGTCCCCATCAAATGTGTAGCCTGTTCTGTAGCCTAGCCAAAGGTGATATTGCACAGAAAAGTGTTCCTGTTGGCAAGACCTTTGGTATATTTTCCAAAGCCCAAACCCATTGAGAAAGACACATTTTGCATAGGAAGAGAATAGCTTACAGGTTGTTATTGGTGGTGTTTTTCCTTCAGGATAGAAAGTGTTCACAGTGGGGGTGCTGGAAAGAGACTGGGCGACAGGCATGTCTCTAGATCTTTGGAGACTCCTGCTCAGCACTCCAAGAAGAGAGAATGACCCTAAAATGATATGGCTTTATCTAGAAAAATGAAATCAGAGCAGAGAGAATCATATCCTTGGGGAAAAAAATGACTTTCACATAAACATACTGCAGAGACAATAAGGGCCTTCAGACCTGACCAAAACACCAGGATTTGTATATCAATCTTCATAGAAGCTTTGTTTGTAATAATCTCAAACTGGGAATAATTCAAATGTCCACCACTAGGTGAATGGATAAACAAAGTGTGATGTACTCATACAAAGAAATACTACTCAGCAATAAAAAAGGAATTAACTATCAATCAGAACAGCATGAATGAATCTCAAAACAGTAATCATTTCCTCAATCGGCTATAAAAATTTTGCTATCATTGTTGTTTTAGTAATGTGACATATGATAGGCAGTTATCTTTCTTTCATCTACTACCAAATTTATGGCATTATTCACTTGATCTTTATGCACTATGAAGTTGTCACTTGGACACTAAATGCAGTTCTCTTCTTTTTGTTTAGCTAAGATACATAATGCAGAATCGGCTGGCTCCAAAGTGATCATAAACACAGGTGCAATAGATCTGATAGATTCATGTATCAGTAATAGATATATGGTGGTCATTCCCATGGTCTAGAGTATGCCTATTAGCCAGTTTTATATTACATTTCAAAAGTGAAAGCATACAATTAAAAGAAAAAAAAACTCGGTGAGAACAATGAGCAATAATACATCCTTAGAACTCAAATTTAGAATTAGCATCAGGCGGAAAGGTATTTAGTTAGAAATACACCAGTTTAAATCTAACCTTCACCACATAGGAGCTGCATGACCTTGAGCAAAATATTGAAATTCTTTGAGAATTGTTGTCTTTGTCTGTTAATGAACATGGTATTATCTACCTCATAGGACTTTTGTGTGAATTATATCAAATAGCATAGCCATTACTTATATTAAATTGCTGACCATTTCGAGGTTCAAATATATTTACTAATATGTAAATTAAGTATAATTTTTTTTGTAAAATTATTATTCATTTCAATAAAAGATTATAGTTTGAGAAAATTTATAATGTGGCACTATGGTTCACCTTAAATCATGGCTTTTTGTGGTTCTTTTTTATTCTATGTTACATTTAAGAAATAAAGGAGAATTGATTTGTAACCTTAAAATCAGAAACTAGAATTCGTCAAATGAATTTTGGTCCTCCAATAATAAGTAGGTTTACTTCTTATTTTGGGATGTTAGTCATATTCTTAGGCATCAAATATATACTTTATATTTTTTCTAATTTAATTTTACAGAGTATATTTTTAATCTAGAATGTATGGATATTTTTATTAAATAGAAAGTTATTTGAAATTCACATGAATAAAATTAACAGAAGGGGTTTATGAAACACACAGAAAGGGTTTCCCTCTTTTCTTATATGTGAAAAACTATTGAATACAAGATAGGGTATTTTATAGAGAAAAGCAGCTGTTTTCCAGAAAAGGGACTCATTTCTCTCATTTGTTCAGTGGAGTTTTGTCTTTGAATGGAGGATCAGACTTTAAAATGGACATCGAACACCAGAGGGAAAAAGAGTTAAGGTGGAGGTAGATTCTCCTTTGTTGGTTAGGCAGAAGGAGGCGATGCCGAGTGAATTTATGTTTACAATGTCTTGTAGTTTGGTGTAATTGTCCTTGGAGGTCTAGCATTTCTTTGTCTGCGTAATAATATTGATGGATAAGAAATTATGAAAATATGCATTTGATAACTTCACCAATGAGAAAATATTACCTTTAATGATTGTGCATTGAAATAAAACAAAAAGAGTCCTTATGGTAATAAATACATTCAAAGTGTTAAAGAAAAGAAAGGTCCTATTATTTAGGATCAGTATAAGAAGGAATGGAGTCCTCAAACAGAGTCTTCACGAGTTTCAGTCTATTATAACTTTGGGGCAATATCACTTCAATGACTTGGTTACAGGGATGTTGTTACACTGCAACAGTACCAGTGGGTTTTCTTCTCAGAGGTGATATCATCCATCTTTAGGACACAGTTTACCTTGTGCCTACAACTGTATTTTGTTAGTGCTAGATTTGAAACAAAATCAAGTGTCGCTTGGTGTAGTTGGTCCTGGATTTTCTCAATAACCATGTATACTTAGCAAATCCATTCAGCCTCTCCAGGACTTTTTTTTCCTCCCTTGTGTGCAAGAAAATGATTTCTCAGATTCCTTGTACATCCAAAAATTCTAAATTATATTATACAATTTTCATGAAGTTATTCTAAATGATAAATCTACCAGTTCAAGAAGCATACACCAAGATGGAATTAAACTTACAAGATCTTTTGGGGGGTATGCACCCGTGAGATGAAAAAGAGGGAAGTGGAAGAGACTGGGAGAGCTGTCAGGCCATGATGCTGGTCTCACTCATGTGTAAGATAGAGGGGTTGCAGATTGCAGGGCAGTTCTAGCAAAGTCTTGGCAAGGCCAGTGGAGAGTCTTTGAGCCAAAGTTCCCCATCAGAGGGGTAGCCTGTCTCCCAGGAAATGTGGGCCTCAGTATCCCTAATGTGCTCAATCCTTGGCTGGAAGCCTTGACCTTAAAGCGGTGGTGGACTTCAAAACACAGTAACCAGGGCCCTTAATTGTACTCCTCATGGTAGAAAATGCTAGAGGCCCATTTTCACAGTTGCCACAATAGCTTTGAGTAGTATGTATAGCTTTTTTAAAACAAAATTACAACCTAAAGGAACTAATGAACGTATAAAGAAACTGAATGAATGCAATACAGATATTACTCTATATTCATTGTAAGATAGAGTCTTCAGTCACTTAGTGAAAGTTAACATAGATGTTGTTAGACACTATAATGCTTCTGTTTACACTGATGCTCAGTGAGGTGAAAATGGTACCTAAGCTTGTGTGTTAATTGCAAATGTATAAAATTTTAAACCGTTGTATTCATACTCAGTAAACATTGAGTGAATAAACAAGAAAATTTCTAGTTACATGTTTGCATATTTTACTTAAAATATAGTGTCCTTGGTATACAAAGTTTTCACCTCAATTATGCTATTTGATTTCATTGGCCAATTGCTGGAAAATCCTTAGATACAACTCGTTAAAATTGTTATCATGGTTTACTTTAGTAAATATGTGACATTGCACTGCTCAAAATAATTTGCACGAATAACTTTGGTAAAAATGAGTTTAATTATAAGGATAAGATGCCTTTCTTAAGCAAAGTCATGACTAGAACTTAATTCAATACCTTTTATACTAATTTTAACAGATTCTCTAAGTGCCATTTCATTGGCTTATAACTATGGCTCCAGAATCTTTTATGACATTTTGTGTTACTTTGCTCATGAAGCAGCTACCAAAAAATGTGATTTGACCTAGGTCAGACACTAATTGGAACTGGTATCTTTATTTGGATAAACCTGCCTTTGGAACAGCCACAGCTATAGTAAAATATAGGGGTTTGTCTTTTATGGTATTCTTCCAGGAAAATGGAATGATTCCTTGGAATAATCTAATAATGATGTGTGCTTATCAAATAAGTCTCATAATTTTATTTTTGATTCTAATAGGCTTGTATGTCTATGTAGATTGTAATGTTGCTGAGGGCTTTGTCTTAGACGTTGTGGCATAGCAGGCATGCATAATGTGAATGATGTAGCTTCTTCTTTTCTTCTTTTTGTATTTTTCGACAGGATTAGCCTCCATTGACTATCTACCACACAAAAGAATATTTCAGAGATTTTAAAAAATTATATATTCGACAAATTTCAAATTATTTTTTCTATGATAGATAATGATGTTTTTGCTAACTAATAATTTGGGTAACTGTTTTTTCTAGGCACTTTTATAAGCACTATAACTAAACTTTTCTGAAGAGTTTCCTATAATGAGTCTGTTTTCCCCACTTTTCACATATTCCCTACCCACTCAAATTGACCACCATCTCTCTAACAAAACTGCTTCTACTCAGCTGATAATTTACCTACATGTATATAAAGGTAATAGTCATCGTATTAGCTAGTGTTTTCCAGAGAAACAGAATATGTGTGTGTGTGTGTGTGTGTGTGTGTGTGTGTGTATATGGAGAGATTTATTATGGGGAATTAACTCACACAATTATAGAGGCTGAGAAGTCTCACAATACACTGTCGGCAAGCTGGAGACCCAGGAAAGCTGGTGGTGTAATTCCAGTCTGGTCTGAAGGCCTGAGAACCAGGGGAGCTGTTGCTGTAAATCTCAGTCAAAGGGAAGGAGCAGACCAATGTCCAGCTCAACCAGACAAGCACGAAGCGTAATAAGGCAAACTCCTTCCTCTGCCTTTTTGTTCTATTCAGGCCCTCGATGGGTTGGATGATGCCCACCCACACTAGGGAAGGCAATCTTCCTTACTAAGTCCACTTATTCAAATGCTCATCTCACCTGGAAGGACCTTCCTAGACACACCGAGAAAGAGTGCTTACCAGCCATCTGGGCACCCTTTGGCTCAGTCTAGTTGACACGTAAAATTAACCATCACAGTCATTTTTGGTCTTTTAAATTAATAGTAGAACAGTATGCTCTAATGTTAACTATACCCCTTTCTCTTTTATTTAAAGAAATGTTGAAAATGTGAAACCATAGACACCTGTATACCTTTCACATAGATTTACCAATTGTTAATTTTGACACATTTGCTTTATCTTTATTTATCTAACTTAATTTTAATTAGTTGATTGATTGATTGATCTTTTTCGTTGCCACCGAATGATGTGAAACATTACCAGGCTTTTCTTGAACTGTCCATGTTGGCTCTCATTGATGATTGCTTTGGGATATTTTCCTGTAGCTCCAAGTGGGCTCATCAGGAACACTGATGGCTGCATTCATAGCACATGTGCAGATGTGACCTCAGTGTCTCCAGCCAAGACCTTTCTGCTGGACTCCATGTGTTTATCCCACTCAAGCTCAACACATCCAAGATGGCATTCATGCTGTGCTCCACAACCTGGGCCAGCCTAGTCTTTCCCCTCTCAATGATGTCACATTTTTCCATCCTGGCACATAACCTCCCTCTCTATTTTCCCCTTATCCAATCTATTCTTGAGTGTTGTTGATTTTAGTTCATAAAACATTTATTTTGAATATCTTTCAACTTTCCAAACAAGTAGATTTGCCTCAAGAATGAAATGATGCTTCATGCCAAGGATGCAAAATCAGTCAGAGATGTGAGTTAAAAGGAAGTGTGGGAAGTCCTATGAGTTTGATATTTCCGTGCTGACCGCTGCCTCAAAGCAATTCACAGAGACACAGGTCACTTGGCAGGTATCTGTCCTCTGGTGGTTGCTGAACAGGCTGTATGGGAAGATGGTGTCTGAGGAGTTCGTGAACAAGAGGAAACAGGGAGATGAGAACTTTCACTGCCTTCTGTTCCTCACTTTTCCTTGGTCAAATTTTTGCCAGTGTGGATTTAACTCTCCTGGAATTTTAAAATATGTTATGAGTCACCTTTTGAAGGTGCCCAGGAAGTCAAATCTCATGGATGCTTTTAATCCAAGCTGGGAAGTGGCAGAGACTCAGAGCGTGTCAGTTACTGGCCTGAATGACGTTCAGTCAGGGGAGGCCCAGCACTACAGAGCAGGCGACTAACAGCTATTTTCCAAATTGCCCATGAAAGCTCTTTCACAGTGCAGGTCTGATTATGACAGGAACTCTGCTGCAATTCCCATTGCTCTTTGACTTAAGATCAAAATATCAATGTGGCCTAGACTGGGTTCCAGGTGCCACCTCCTCTTCAGTTTCTTCACACCACATCACATCTGCCCTCTGCCCCAAGGCCGTTTCCTGTCCTCATGTCCCCTACATTGCCTCTCTTTTCCTGAGACAATGCGCCTCCTATTTACCTACTTACTTCCTGCTCCTCTTTCCGCTCATCATCACTTTCTCAGAGAAATCCCTCCCACAAACTTTCTTACTTTAGTTCTAATTATCTCGTTATGTGGTCTTATGACATAGCATAACTGTCTGGGATATTATTTTCAGAGTTTATATTTTATGTTTATTTGTAACATTCTCTAACTAGTTGCTTTCTCTACTGATATATGTTTCATACTTAAAGAGGCCAAATGCATCTGTTTGACTCCTCTGTTTAATTCAACATGGTTTCATCACTACCCAGAACAGGACCAGCATTCAAGAAATGTTTTTGAATGAACAAATAACTAAAATTTTCTCTTAAATATTAAATACTGAGATAAGCTGGTGATATTTCCTGAAAAAAAAAAAAAAAGAAATCCTAAGAGCAAATATCTTCCTTATAACCATTTATTTAAACCACCAAGTTAAAAAAATATATTTTATACTATTTTGCCAAATTTTTCATATGCCATGGAAGGCAATAATATCAGGATATAAATGCACCAACAAGCCACCAAAGTAATCCTGGCTGCTGCTGAGGAGCAGGATAAGTTGTATCTTTTGATTTCCTCTCCTTCAGAGTGAATGTATCCAGCTAAGAATTTTAATTGAAGCTTGTAGTTGGTCAAACAACATAAACAAAATAAGAATGTTTTTTCCTTTGACTTCAGAAAGAAAATATCAGACCACAGAGGTGATTTTTAATGAAATATTGTAAAGAGTCGGTTGCTGCCATTGATTTTTTTCCTAGCAAAATACCAATATACGACTTGGTATAATTTGAAGCAACTGTGCTGTATTGTATTCCCCATAAGAGCCTTTTCTCTGTCTAAATAGAAATTGGGTTTCAACAAGGAAATAATCTTTGAACAAATCATATTTGGAAATATATTCAAAAGAATAAAGTTGATAATATTTTGGACTTAATCTAGTTCATCTTGCTTTTGTGCACTATTTTATATTCCTTTCCTTATTTGTAGCTATATTTTCTCCCTCCAAATTGGCATTTAACTCACTTGAAATAACAATAGCTTGAAAAATAAAGAGTATGTTTCCTTTAGACAATGCTAAACATTTGGAAAAATTCACGAATACCCTCTGAAAGAAATAAAGAATAAATGTGTAACTATATCTCATATGGTTAAAGAGTATGTGTTTAGAATTTATATTAAGCCTTAGCTAGACTCAGAATCATAAACCGACTAGTTAGGAGTGGCATTTCTTGATATCTTCCATTCATTTTCTTACTATTGAAACTTAGGCCACAGATGTCTGAACATTTAAACAATATTCTATTCTGTATACAGGAAGTATTTTGTATGATTCAATGCTTATCAAACTTCAAAAATACTTTTTGAAGTTAGTCATTTTGCAGAAATACATTTTTTGTGGAGTAAAGCATTAACACTATGAACAGTATAGGAATTGTGGAGAAATGTGATTATTTCTAATATCTTTACTAATTAAAATCAGAGTTACATGACATATCCTTTATCATTTATCTATCTTACAAGTTTCATTACAATCAGAAACAAAGAAGTGTCCTGCTTTAGTCTCATCTACCTTTTAGTAAAAATATCGTGTTTAGAAATTATAGGATATCAGAGTTACAATTTTTTACAACATGAATGTGAAAGCATACCCACACAGATATAAATGCTATAGGAAAGAAAACTTTGAGGGTTCTGCTAACATGATTTTCATACTTTTGGGATCACAGTCATCATTACTACCACTAACATGCATATGAAAGCATGATAAGACTTTTAGTACATACTAGCAAAATAGATTCTTGCATTTATCTGAAGATATTCTAAATACTGAAAACCTAAATGATGTTTATCCAGCTATGTTTTCTGTTTCTCCAAAATACATATACGTTTTTGTATTTTGAAAATCTTTTTATTAAAATTCAATTTTAGGATAATTTTACTCATTGAAATGTTTTTCAGAATACATTTTCATTACTAGTGTTTGCTTCCTGAGTTTATTTCCTCTCCCTGCATACACTATTGCATGCACCCATGCTATTTTCCTAGGTCAGTGAGTGCTCAAGTGGGCTCAGAGCAGCACGCATGCACTGCGCTCTTTATCCTGTAGGATGACGGGCTTGTGCAGTGTCGGTTGAAGGATTTGATCGAGTGGCCACTTTCAGCTGTGCCTCTGCATTTTATTACGTTGATAGAAAAGTTAAGAACATACACTTTTGTGGAGTCAGCCCCGGTGCAAGCATCTGCTTACTTACTATGTGGGAGCTGAGCAGATTGAAACATCCAAGAAAATAAGACTCTTCATCTATAAATTTAAGGTGATAATACTTTTCTCATTGGATTGTTATGATCATATGAGGATAGGAATGCACACTTAGAATTCTGTCTGCCACCAAAAAGTGACTCAATGAATAATACTGAATGGAAAAGCAACCCATCTAAGTGGAAACTAGGTTAGTTCGTGAGACATGTGCTAACTCTACTGATTGGGCCACAGAAGAGACTGATGGAAGATGTGGTTAATGGAAGAAGGGAACAGAATATTCAGATCTCCAGATGCCAATAGAAGTTGGGGGAAAAAACCACAAAGGCCCATGAAATACACCCCCCCACACACACATATGTGTACACTTATTTCCATATATAAATTCTATATATATGTACATAAATTATACATGTAATTATAAGCATATAACAATTTCATGGGCTCTTTTATACATATATACATATATAACTATCTTCTTGTTTATGTATTTAGTATATGAGTATATATTTTGCATTAAATTTATAAATAAATATAAATACATATCTGTGTGTTTACCATATATTTATTGATTTTACTGGGCAATCATGTCCATGAAATAAACAGAATGGTGGAACATTGACCACTGACCATTGTCCATCCCCTCAGACCCACATTTACACCACCTACTGGTGATTTCCAAATAGCTGTCATAATGTTACGCATAGTGACATGCATTTGGAAGTAAAACTACACTTCCAACCATGGAAATCACACTTGTCTTCTTAACTGAGCTGATAGGTTGGGCTACCTCTCGTTCATCAAGTTTTAGAATAAAGTTAATACTTCCAGGCTCTTCAGACCTCTCACCTGTTCGCATCTTTTAATTTGGCCTCTGGTATTTAGAACTGTAAGCAGAGCAGAGTGATGGGAATTTTGCCTCTGAGTTCTTCTATTGGATGAAGGGTTTTAGAGTCTTCCAGCTTGTTCAGTATGCTGGATGCACATATATGCCACATCTGTTAACCACTCTCACCTCACTTCTCTAACATCCTGCTGTCACTTTGCTCCTGCCACACTGGCCTCCACGTTTCTTGGACCCCCAGGCACACTCACATTGCAAAATCTCTTCATTTGCTTCTCTATCAGCTCAGAAACCAAACCATATCCCACCCCACATTTATACAGCTCATCTCCAGGGCCTCAAGTCTTTGCTTAAATGTTACCTTCCACCATCTTCTCATATTTACATATTTAAAATTGCAGCAGTGGTCACAAAATCTTACCCCCTTTTCCTGGCCTATTTTTCTCCATGGACATACCATTTTCACCATCTACGGTACCATATATTCCATGTATTTACTTTTTGTTATGTGTTTCCTTCCAACCATGACAATATAAAGGCAGGGATTTTTGTTGATTTTGTTAACTGCTATTCCCCCAGATCTGAAGCAGATCTGACTGATAGCTAGCAGATGATAAGTAAATACCTGCTGGATAAATACATTCTTTCAGCAGTACTAAAACAAATGATTTTGGCACCTAGTTAACAGAAAAATCTAGTTAAAATAGAAGGACAGATGGTGAGTGTCATTGATTACACTGACCTGTGAGTCACGTAATGAATTGTAAAGCTGTTGAGAGGATGTGAAAACAAGAGTGGTTTGTCCTCAACACCAAAGTTAGCGATCTGATAGTCTGAAATTGCCCTCCAAATTGTCATCAAAAGAAGTCCAGTCAACCCTCTACATTATGAGCACAAGACTTTATCCACGTTTTCTTCCTTGAGCACGAGGATTTGTCTCAAATCTTTCCCTGATTTAAGAATCATCAGAAATTTTTTAAATGTTCAAAGTGTACAACTGTTAGAGAATGTGAGCAGTGCCCGGCCTCTCATCTGTCCCCTTCCCCGGCTAGCATTCTGGCGTCTACATCTCTATTGCTAAAGCTGCCCTAATTTAGGCCTGTTTCATATTTCATCTGGAAAATTGAGATAAATGTTTAACTTATATTTTATAAGCTATCAATAAGGATACACATTTCAAAATATTCAATATGTGAATATATTTTTCAAAATAGTTAATACATATATTAGTATAGTTATATCAATATGTTTTCTAATAATTAAGGATGATTATTGCTATTTTATTATTTTAATATAGTTCTCCATGGTTTACTATATGCAAAGTGGTTAGACAATTGGCTGGTCCCTTACTAAAAATTGCGTAAGAAAATCTTATCCTTTCCAGAATATTCAACATAACAATTCCCATACAATGTTTTTAATGAAGAGAAATAAAACCAACATTTTTCAGAAATGGATACAGATGGATATGTATGATCTTTGGTTGGAGTTTTTTAATAAGCACAATGAAAAGGCAGAGTAACATAAAAGCAATAATATTAACTCCCTATAATTAAGTACTTCTATATGCCAAACGTATCATAAATTTTGAAAGAGGAGTTAAAAAAATGAGGCAAGAAGTGTTCCAATACTGTGGCAGATAAGACATTCATAGCTTTCAAAAATTAGATAGATTGGTAGACATATATTGATATAGATGTAGCTTAACAGTTACAAAAAGACAAATGTAGACTTCACTAGAAAAGATGTAAAAATGGCAAGGAAAATGAATGCAAATTCTAAGTGTATGTAAAAATTGTTCAGAATTTTTATCAGATCAATAAATGCAGCGAAAATAAAAAGATTTTATTTATGATATCAGAAAATGAATAAAATTCCAATAGAATGTTGAGAAACAGGTAATATTGTTTGTTACTGGTAAGAGTGCAAACTTGTATATACATTCTAGATTTTTTTTTTTCCCCTATGATTTACCTTGATATATGCTTTTAGTTATTTCTTTTTGGTAAATAATCTATCTCAGACTTGCCCTAAGATTTAGCTAAAAAACTCCATTACAATGTTTATAGTAAATGTTTACTACTTTTCAATCTTCATTCTAAGAAATTTACATTACTAAATTAATCCCCAACACAAATCTAAGAGCTAGATTTTATTATTATCATCCTTCTTTTTAAGGATGCTAAGACTCAGAGAAATTATTTTCCCAAGCTCTACAGCTAATAGGGGGAAGAATGGTGATTCAAATGCCGCAAGGCTGAATCAGAGCTGGTTCTCCTACGTGACAGGTGACCTTGGATCTCAAGGATTGGGAAACAGATTAAATATTGAGAATAGGATAGTATTTTAACACACATTGATTTGACCATAGGAGTTCTGTTAACAATTAAAGGTATTTTACTAGAATATGTAGTAAACTAATACTTAAATAAATATTTTTAAAACTGCATTACATTTGCTGAATTCACTTATATTTAACTGAATTTAAGTAAAAATAATATGGGTTATGAGATCAATTGTTTTTATTATATTTCTGCCATCTATTTTTGCTTTAGTCTCTAATGCACAAATGCCAAATTGGGAAAACTGTTTCTTTATAAAAGAAATAGCAAATTAATTGAAAGTTTTTCCTGGCTTATGCATTTACTTTTCCACTTTTTAAAAATGTTTCATAAGTCACAGATTTACTTTGTAATTATAACTGACAGCTCCTATAGAGACTAGTAAATGTGGTAATGATTACAAATAAAAGTTATCGAAGTCCTGGAATCTTTATTAATTGTCCCTATAATATTGATTAATTCCTTTTAAAAATCTCACATTGAACTGAAATATCTAGTAATTTCTATTTACTTTGTAAAGAATCTGGTGATAAATAAAATAATTAGGAAAAAAAGTTTCCCGTTTAACACACTGTGAAGGGAAAGAACGCATTTCAGCATAAAATTGGAAAGTTATTTGAAGTATTTACAGAGCTTTGATTTAGACTGAATAATATGATGTCTTTGATCCGGGAATGCATTATTATATGTAAGTAATTTTGTTTTAAACTATATGAAAATGCATGAAATCGTACTGAAAATATTACAAAATCATTTGTTCCGATTAGACCATGATTCTGATGAGAACAGAGAGCAAGATAGACCCACTGGTCCATTAGCAATCATGGAGCCACTACTTCCAGTTAAACATGTGCTTTTTGAAGGCAATTAATCCACAAGGGAGACCAATAAAGACAGTGCAAATCATTGTCACAACTAGCAGGATCACTTTATAGATGTTTTTAGTATTAAGAATGCAGTATTACAAATTTTGTTTATCAATTAAATTAAAACTGGAAAAATGCACATCAGTATATCGATCATTTTGCTTGACTTGGTTTTCCATATTTCCTGTTTATGGCAGGACTTGTTTAAAAGTAAATCAGCAGGATTTATGATGTAATAAATTGTTCTCTAATTACTATATGGCAAAATTTTATTTACATGTATAGTTAATCTAAATTTAAAATAAAGAGGAATATTAAAATGTAAGTTTCACTTTTAAATGTTTGTGGCTATTCTCATACCTCTCAGAAGAAAGAAGTGATTTCTACTTTTATCCTAAGTATTATTTGAATTGAGATCTACAGTAGTGCTGGGTGAGCTAACGTATTCTCTTATTATTATTTCTCCATTTTCTCTCACTTGATAGGTCTCGTGTTCTATTTGATTTCATTGTATCTTAGCATTGCTCTCTGAAGAATGATTCCCAGTTCTCTCATTCCTCAGTTTTTGCAATCTTCTCATTTTAAAATGATGCTATTCAAACGAGAAAAGTTTAACAAATTCTCCATTTCAAATATTATATACAAAACTTGGTTATTCCCTCCTCGTGCAATTGTTAGATATCACTTTTCAATATTTGAGCTAATAATAACCTAACTAAAGGACTAGACAATGATGGGACTAAGGAGGTATCCTGATGGCAGAAAAATAATTTTAGCATCACTATGATTTTCTATGATCTGAAGCATTTCTGCACTAAAATATTTTATTATAAGTAATAAAGGGAGATGATCCAAACAATATTTTAGTGTACTGATTCTGTGTCATTGTATTCACATTTCCACAGAGACATTATTTCATTACAAGAAAGCACTCAGTTTTATATTTATTGACTATAACTTCAAGTACTTTGCTACAGAATAGCTAAATCACGTTAGTATGCTAGTTTTATTGCTTAAACAATTTTAGCATTTTAAAAATTATTCCATTAAAAAAATGTAAAAGGATATTTTAAATAACTTGTCCTCTATCTAGTGTAAATTTTAGCAATGGTGTCAATAACATTAGTAGCATCTACCAGTTATTAAATATTTACTAGTTTTTAGTCTAGAGTCATTATATCCTTCACAAATGAGATTATTGTCCAGCAAAATTATTTTCCCTATTTTTAAAATTAAAAAAAATTATGCTAAGAAAAGTATCATTTAGAAACATTTAGCTAAAGTGATATACACTGTGAACCTGATAACCTGAGCTTTGAGTCTGCCTTCAAAGTCTATGCCCTAACAATCAAACCCCTCTAAAGCCTAGACTAGCTTTGAGATTCCCTCCAATTATAAGTCCAATTTGGAAGTTACAGAACAATTGATCAAAGTCAGTGAATGACATGCTCTTCCTCCATGCTTCTTTTTCCTTTGTCCCCATCTTTTCTTTAGGGCCATGTTGGATGCTTTACAGCTCTGAGTCTTTACCAGTGGGGCAGTTCACGCATTCCTGAGGACTCAGCATTTCTCTCAGAAACAATTCAGGCCACAGGAGCAAGTAATGAAATGAGAACAAAAACTATTTCCTATCATGAGCCTTTTCCTTTCCTATACTTCAATAAGTAATCCTGTCCCATAGTTATGAAAGAGGTTACTTCAACTGAGTTTCAAAATGTTTTCCTTCCTTTTGAAAGCGACTATTAACATTTTCCGGTTCTTGAGGGAATGATAGGAAATGCACACTGTAATCTTTTCTTTCTTTGAGTACAGCAGTTTTTGGGAGAAGGAGAGTATTTTTCACTGACACTTTTACAAATTATGATTGTTTCTTTTTATGTCAGTACTCAAAAGGAACCCTGGAAATGATAGCTTTACAGGTTTAGAAAATAATGAATAGATCCGCAAGAGAAGCATCCCATGGGTGATGTTAGCTCACTTTAATGATGACATTTGACAGCAGTTTTGTTTAGCATGAGGTTCCCCTGGCAACTGTTTTCTTGGAAAACTGGATATATGCACTGAAAAAAAGCTGGAAAAAGGCACCAAAATATGCATTTTTATTTTAATAGTGTTAATATTTCTTTTTCTTGCTCCTTTTTAATGTGACATAATCATTAAAGGTTATTGATCATTAATCTAAAAATAATTTGTGCAAAACAGCTATATTTTTAAGGAATGAAGAGATTCAGGAAGTGATTTGGCTTCCATAAATTTATTCTAATGTACATGATTCTTCTTTAGGATTTGAAACTTCATTATAAAAAAGGAGGAATGTCATACGGGCCTCACTTTTGATTCCAAATGTGATAGTACAGATATATTTTTCATTGAAGGGATGTGTGTTGTAAATAATAACTATGAAATGGATATGTGTTAAGGAGGACCCGATCTTTTCTTTGAACACTGGACCATTGTGATAAATTAGTTTTCATGTTAAAAAGCAAAAGGTGAAAATGATTAATGAGCAATAGAAGCAAATGTTGCACCATAAAACCAAAATCATAGTTTTAATGCTAGTGTTATGTCTATATTTAATGAGACTACAAACCATAGTATAATAGAATATTTCTTCATTGTAGTCTATTTAAATTACTTGCTGATTCAATCTGCAGTCTGTATATAAACTGTGCTTACCGATGCCCAAGGAAGACAGACTTCTTATGAAAGGAGATGACTCTTTAGCATGAGTATATATATACTCCTGAACCTATCAGTTGAGTTACACGCTTACTAAGATTTCATTGTGTTTATTCCAAACCTGATTACGTCAGCTGACTTCGCTATAATTAAATTGAGTTAAATATTTTATAAACTTATTAACTATGAATGCAAGAAAAGATCATTTCCAAGGAAATTAAATATAATATATTGGAAAAATCAGTTAATGTGAATCTCTCAAAAAGATAGTTTTCAAAATATATGCTGAAGACACAATTTTGGTAAAACTTTCTGTGAAAATATAGAATGATGTAACAACTGGAAACCATCACAAGGACCAGTGCCAGGATAGGGAAATCTGAAGTGTAATTGATGAATTGCTGCAGGTTCATTGTAGACAATTCTGAGTTAAAAGCTCCAAGGAATCAAGACATAGGGAGGCTGCCACAATATTTTGAGATTTACCTCCAGGACTTGTCTAGATTCCCAGAGTAAATATCAGAGAAAAATCCCTTTGGGCTTCCAGCAGGGGGAAGGGAAAAGGAACCATTCTGAAATACACCAGAGCAATCCTTTCTTAACAATGCCTTAACACAGAGGAGACTATGTAACCAGAGCCTAACCTGCTGAGGCATTAGGAGAGCCTAACCCACCTGGGGAAGGGAAACACCCAGCTCCAGCCCACTCTAGCCACCTGTCCCAGCTGAGGGGGGAGGAAAAACTTGAGAAACACTTGTGAGGTACACAGTCCAGAGGCACAACTTCCCTCAAGGACTGAGACCTAATCACAGGCCTGTAGAACCATTCCCTTCGCCCCACACCTCACCATCATATTACTAAATACCTATTTACAGCCATTCTTTTGTCAATACATCATGTCTAGCTATCAACAAAAATTACAAGGCATGCCAAGGGGCAAAAAACACAACTTGAAGAGACAGAGCAAGCATCAGAAACAGACCTAGCCAGGGTGTTGGATTTATCAGACTGGGAATTTAAAACAACTATGTGAATAGCCTTAACGGATAAAGTAGACAGCATGCAAAACCAGTTGGGCAATGCAAGAAGAGAAATGGATATTCTAATAAACCAAAAAGGAATGATCGTGATTAAAAACATTGCAACAGAAATGAAAAATGTCTTTGAAGGGTTTGTTAATAAACTGGGCACAGCTGAGGAAAGAATCTCTGAACCACAGGATATATCAATAGAATCCTCAAAAACTGAAAAGAAAAGAGAACAAAGAGTGAAAAAAACAAAATATCCCAGGCCTGTGGGACAGCAGTACAAGGTGTAACATACTCATGATGGGAATACCAGAAGGAGAGAACAAAGAAAAACGAACAGAAGAAATATGTGACGCAATAATGACTGAGAACTTCCCCAAATTAATGTCAGACACCAAACCACAGATCCAGAAACCTCTGAGAACACAGTGTGGAATTAATCACAAAAGAATCTACACCTAGGCATATCATTTTCAAATTATAGAAAACCAAAGATAAAGAAAAAATCTTGAAAGAAACCAGAGGGAAAAAAACATCTTACTTATAATGAAAAAAAGATAACAATTAAATCTAAGTTATCCTCAGACACCATGAAGCAAAAAGAGAGTAGAGTGAAACATTTAACATGTTGAGAGAAAAAAACAATCAGCCTAGCTTCTGTACCCTGCAAAACTATTCTTCAAAACTGTAGAAGAAAAAAAGACTATCAGACACAAAAATTGAGGTAATTTGTTGCCACTAGACCCGCCTTGTAAGAAATGTTAAAAGAAGCTATTTCAAGAGAAAGACAATAATTTAGGTCAGAAACTTGGATCTACCTAAACAAAGAGCCTCGAACAAGAAATAAATGAAGGCGAGATAGCACTGTTATTTTCCTTATTCTTTACTTAATCCAACAAGTAGCAGTTTGTTCAAAGTAATAATAGCAACAATACATTTGATTATGTCTGCTACATTATATAAATATATATGCTTATATGTGAGTGAAATGAATAACAGCAATAATATAAGGAACATGAGGAAGGAATTAGGATTATTTTGTGAATGTAAGGAACTCACACTACCTGTGAAGTGGTACATACAGACAATGGGTATCATTCAGCTCTAAAAAGAAATGAGCTATCAAGCCATGAAAAGCCATGGAGGAAGATTAAATGCATATTACTAAGTGAAAGAAGTCAATCTGAAAAGGCCTCATACTCTATGATTTCAACTATATGACATTCTGGAAAAGGCAAAACTATGAACACAGTAAAATGATCAGTGGTTGCCAAGGGTTGAGGGAAGAGAAATGAAGAGGCAGAGTACACAGGATGTTTAGGGAAGTGAAAATACTCTATATAATATTATAATGGTGAATGCATGCCATTGTAACTTTTATCCAAACCCATAAGATGTACAACAGCGAGAATGAATGGTAATGTAAACTATGGACTTTGGGTGATTATGATGTGTCAATGTAGGTTCATCTTTGGTAAAAATTGTGCTATTCTGGTGTGTGATGAAGATGCTGGGGGCTGTGTGTGTGGGGCGGGGGGCAAGAGTTATATGGGAAATGTCTGTACCTTCCTCTCAATTTTGTTGTAAACCTTAAATTGTTCTATAAAATAAAGTCTTTTAAAAATACAGGGTGATTCACATAGAGCCTGTTTCTCTCGGTTTCTGACTTATTTTAATTTTAAAACTTTATTGAGATACAATTGATATACAATAAGCTATAAGGTGTATGATTTGATAAGGTTTGACATGCACACACGAGTACATGCACCAAGGAAGACATGAGCATAATCAAGCAAATGGATACAGTCGTCATCCATAAATGTTTCCTCATGCCCCTGTGTGTAGTCCCTCCCTCTCCTCTTTCTCCACTATCCTCTCAAAAAGTAAATCTATATCAATAGATGACTATTTTCCCTCTTAAAGGTTTTATCTAAATGTGATAATAGAGCTCTCATTCTTTTTGTCTTGCTTATTTAATGGAACATACTTTTGGGAGAGATTCATTCATGTTGTGTGTGGCAATAATTCATCCATTTTCATTTCTGAGTAGTATACTATCATATACCACAATCTGATTATTCACTGACTTGATTGTGGTTATTTAGGTTGTTTCCAGGTTTGGTTATTACAATCAAACTACATTGGATGTTAGTGCACGGGTCTTGTATGGTGTGTGCTTTCACTATTCTTGAGTACATAGGATTGGAGTGGTTGAATCATGGTAGGTGTATGTTTAACTTTTCAAGAAATTGTCAAATTATTTTCCAGAGAGGTCCTCACATTTTACATTTTCACTAGCAGTGTATGAATTTCACTGTCTCCACATCCTCACCAATATTTGGTCTGTCTTTTTAATTATAGCTATTCTAATTCAGATTCATTGGTACTTCATTGTTGTTTTAATTTTCATTCCCTTAATGATAAATGATGTTGAAACATATTTTCACGTGCTTATTTGCATTGTTAGGTATTTAAATTGTTTGCTCTCTTCTTCTTGAATTTTATACATTAAGGATATCAGCCTTTTATCCTGCATATGGTTTGCCAATATTTCTCCCAGTTTCTGGCAGGTCTTTTCATTCTCTTAATAGTACCTTCTGAAGAGCACAGATCTTTAGTTTTGATAAGTGCCAATTTACTATATATTTTCTATTAAGGATCAGGCTTCTCATGTTTCACCTAAAATATATTTGCTTAATCTGAGGTCCTAGGTCTTTTTAAAAACTGTTTTAGGTTTTACATTTAGGATTATGATCCTGTTGAGTTAATTTATGCAGGTATGATATATAGGTCCACGTTCATTTTTATGCATACAAAAGTCTAGTTTTTCAGCAATGTTTGTTGCTTGAAGACAATGAAACTGCCTCTGTCTTGAAAGAGGCATATGCACAGACATATGGTAATGGGCTAAAAGTGTAAATATCTTTGTATCACCTGATGAAGCACACTAGAAAGAATCCACATAAAAGAAGTTGACAGAAATAATTGCCAACCTGATGCCAGTCAGCCTCTGTTGTCGTGCCCTCTCGCCTTTTCATAATGGCCTGATGGATACAGAAATCACGTTGGCAGCCATGGGGCTTATGTATGGGCCCAAGAACTTGCACTCTCATTTACAAAGATTCATTTAGTTGCTACTACTGGTGAATATCCATACTGACAGTAATTTAATCCAATCTGAATCCCTTATATGACACCATTCCACAGGGAAACCAAACTGCCACCTGGTGGCAAGTTGATAATATCAGGTCATTTTCACTGATCGATGAATCATTGATAATGATTGACTGTAACTTGGATTGAACACATGTTCCAGATATGATCTTGCATTTCCTGCCTTCAGGGCCTTTGCCAACTTGGCTGTCAGAGGACTTACAGCATGTTTGATCTACTGATGTGGGGATCTGCACATCAATGCCTTTTGACCCAGGGATTCCCATTAAAGCCCAGTAGGGGTGTTGATTCTCTCAGATAACACACCACCTAGTGATGGCTGCTTGTCACAGAAAACGCATAGGCTTTTAAAGCGGTAGCTGAGGCATCCGCTTGGAGAGAAATACATGCAATGAAGGATGCCACCATTAGGAGGTGGTAAATCAATGACATTTATAACGACCCTTATCAATTGCTCTATGACAGCAATTGGCAAATTCAACAAGGCAAGCTTGCTAATTGCTCGTTGAAGAGATGCTCATGTGATCTGGTACGTTAAGACTGCTCAAAGCCTTTTTCTGGTCTTTATGGAAGCGCTTACTTGAGTCTGTTTCTCAGACCCAGTCACTTGTGGATAAACTAAAAGTGTGACATTGCCCCAAATTACATAACCCTTAACTAAATGGGAAGGACTGGGGTTGGGGGGGGGGGGCGGTGAGCAGGCAGACACAAAGTCATTTGCCCCTTAACTGCAGGACTAAATGGACAGCCAGTCGTTCTACATTAGGAACAAATAGGTTTTAGTGGGTTTACTGTACTATTGATCATGATTTTATTTTCTACCACTGCTTGAAGAAATTTGATAAAAATAACCTAGTAAGAATTGTTTCTTTCATTGATTTTTAAATGCCCTTTGATTTCGGGCAGATTCTGACTATAGGCCAAGTAATGTCCATATTACTTGAATTCTCAGTTAATAATGCTTTTGGAAATTAAGGTTTTACTACCATCAAGAATCAATGAAAACAGATGTTATCTCTTGCCTACACAGATAGAGATATCAATAGATAAAGTATATTTTAAACCTTCTTACATACCGTTTCAAATTTGTATGTTAAAGACTCAAAAACACTTTAGATGAGTTGGACACATTTCCCTCAAGAAAAGATAAAAGAAAGATAAACATCTTCCTTCAAACTAATGTCATCAATTTATTAATGTAAAGCCAGGATTACAGCAAAAAATATTGCTGTCAGTATTTACAGGCATTAAAAAAACTGCCAAAGATAACAATAAAATTATTAGATGTGATATATGTAATTCAGAATTCAATTGACTGATAAGGATTAATTGTACCCAGTTAATTAGTGTCTTCACTTACATCGTGCTATCTTTCCAGCTACTTCCCTGGCCAACAAGCCAGAAGCGGCATGGGTAGGACAGTCCATAGGAACACTGGGCATGGGTAGGACAGTCCATAGGAACACTGCCGTGCTGGTCTGGACTGCGGAGCATCACTGCTGACACCTGCTTTGATGTATTTCCAGGCCTAAGTCCTCTCTTCCCTGCTGAATGTGTGGAACTCTGGGGACTCAATCAAGTGTTTGTTCAGGAGCTGATGCATCTCAGACAGCTCCTGAGCAGATCCCTCATCCTGCTGTCCCTGGAACCCTGTGGCCACCTCTGTGGAGATGGCCAGTCCTTCCATTTTGGAAAGAAAAATAATTGTGCTCCTCAAAAGATTATCTCAGTCTTACCACCTGCCTATTTGGCTTTCCAAAGGATAAAAATCTGCATTAATTAGCAACACAGAATACCAGGAGTCTATGTTCTTATCAGAAATACATTCAATCATTCACTCTAAAGACTCTATTTTATAATAAAATATTCCAACTAAATAATGATCTTATTTTTGTATTCCACAGTCCCAAAATTCCCAAGTTATAGAGGATTTAATGATAAAAAGATATTCTGCAAATAAAGTGTGTTTTCTTTCACAGTACCTACTACTCAAAATAAATGAAGATTTCATCGTAAGAAATAGTTTATCAGAAGAATACCACATATTCCCTTTCAGAGTGAAATATCTGCCCCATGCTTATTGCCCTATATTTAGTAGGCTTGGTTCTTTTGCACAATAACTAATTGAGGATTACTGCCAGTTAATTCCCACCCCCACAAATGATGAATAACACAAACTAGCTTCAACAAAACATTGATGCTTTTAACCAAAAACCTCAAATGACTTGAGTTTCACTCTTCTTATAAGTTGCAGTTATAATTTTAAATATATTTAGTATTTAGATTTAAAATAATTACTCGGAAAACGATGTATTGTTAAACAGCACAACCGAACTTCACCACACACATGAAAAAGTACAATACCCTTTGGCTCCAAACGGCGGTAACTTTACTTGCCTTCTCCTGTTGATACAGAATAAGGATGAAATAATGGTTTATATTTGCATTCCTTAGCTGCTGGCACCTCCAGCTCCAAACATGATACTAGTTAGTCACTGTTTTCAATATTTCATAATGAATTATTAGTGTATATGCACATTAGATCAAATGTTAGCATTTTTCCAGGAGAAGAATGTAAAAGTTAGGAGTATGCTTATCATCAAGAGACCTAAAGGACCGTTATGCAAATTGTGTGACCCACAGTATTAAACTGATGCACATACAATATTAGCACTTTTCCTTGTTCTTCTTATGTGATTATTAATATAAAAAGAAAGCATCACAATTAGAATTTTATTGCCAACAACATGCTAGACAAGCTTTCTCATCGATCAAATTACGCACTACCAGTCACATATTTTAATAGATTATTTTTTAAACTAATTTAAAACCAAAGACTTCTGATTATAATTAGACTTTTATATTAAAAATATATATTTGACTCCTTATCTTTTTCCCTCATTAGCTGTTTGGTTCTGGAGAATCCTTTAACCTCTTAAAATCTGTTTTTTTGCCTGTGAAAACAATAGACAACTGATTCTTTCCTTTGTTCCATGTGTGTTTAACATTTCCTGTGGTCCAGACACTTTGGTAGTCATCAAATATCATGGGACAACAGAAGACCTTTCCCCTATACCTACCTGGCTTTAAAATCCAGGAGTTTGGGTTGGTAATATATTAGACAAGTCTTGTGAACACGCACAAAATGTTAGCTAATACTACATATACCTATTTTGAGCCACTTAGAGAATAGATACGGGTAGAGTAGCTGCTACGTGTTAGTGATCCATCAATAAACAGAGACCACCCCGTGTGGCTCTTACATTCTAGCAGAGAAAGACAGACAATAATCAGTAACAATAATAAATAAATGAATTATGTATTGTGCTGGAATGTGATGAATGGTATGTGAAAGTAAAAAGTAGATAAGAGAAAAAAAGAGTCAGGACTGAAGAGATTCTGGCAGTTGACAGTATTAAACAGAGCACTCAGGGAAGTTCTCATTGAGAAGATGATATCTGAACAAAATACTGGAAGGCAGTTGAGGGAGTTACTTAAAGGATGGCGAGGAGAAGTGTGCTAGGAAGGGAAGCACCTGGAACAAAACTCAGACAAGATTCTTCCTGGTGTGTCTCGGGAACAATCTGGAGGCCAGTGTAGCTGGAGTACAGTCAGCAAATTTATGATAGAGGCTAAGATGCAGAGACATAACTTGGAACCACGTCACACAGGACCTTGTAGACCACTGCCGAGTCTCTGACCTCTCTGAATGGAAATGGTGGCCTACGGCAGGACATTGCACAGTGGAGTGAGAAGATTCGCCTTACATCTTGGACCTCCGCCTTTTGTACGGAGAATAGACTGCAGATGGGCCAGGGGAGAAGCAGAGAGACATGCTAACTATTTTTGTAATCTAATATTGTTTACTTGTGCGCCACTTACTTCCTGGATGAATTTGAAAAAGTTAAAAGATTCACTTTGCAGCTCAGTCAATGACATTATGGTCTCTGAGAAGGAAGTCAAGGTGATTTTTTTCCCTTAAATAATGATATTTTAAATATATGTTAATAAGAGAAAAAACCCTTATTAATGTGGTAAGTAATGTCAAATTACTTTGGGAAAGAGGAGAAAATCATAAAAATGGAAAGTGCTTTAGATGCATGAGAAATTATTCTAAACATATATATAATGCATAATGTCAATAAATAAAAAGTTACTAGTGTGCTTTAGACATCGACTTAGATAAAAGTTTCAAGGATACTTTTTAACAGCTTTTCTTTAAAACAAAACACGTTGAACAAACTACGGTGCATCTGTAGATTCAAACAGCACTCACCAAGTGCACAGGAACGGACCACGTGATCGACATGGCGCTTCGCCTCAAGGCCAACTCTAACGTCTGTAAGACCAGCTCTTTCCAGTCTCCTAAGTTACTCCAAAGCCTATAGTCTTTCATTTCCAATTCCTGCGCTGCCTCTCAAAGAGGACCTGTGTTCCAATCGATTTTAAGCAAAGGGAATCTAGTTTTCATTTCAAGGAGTATAAATATTTTGCGAAAAAAGGAAAGATATTAACTTCAGTTTAGGCTGTTTTTCTGAGCAAACTTGTGTTTGTTTTCAGCCTGATGCACATTTAGGTGTTGGAAAAAGTGGAATCTTGAGATAGTGACAATAAGGCACCTTTTTGTGCTCTCCCAGGTTCCTAATACCCCAGCAGTCATTCTTCATTAAGGAAGTAGATCCACACACACATTTTTGCAGTCTTAAAAGCATGAGTAGACAGGGTGAGTTCAGTGGTGGCATAGGGGTTAAGGTTTGTAGGCTCTGCTTCAGTGGTCAGGGGTTTGTGGGTTTGGATCCCAGGTGGGGATATACACACCACACATCAAGCCATGCTGTGGTATCCCTCATACAAAAGATAGAGGAAGATTGGCACAGATGCTAGTTCAGGGCCAATCTTCCTCACCAAAAAAAAACCCAAAAACTGTGAGTAAAGACAACTATAAGTTTTGATAAGGGCTGACAGCAATTTCAATAAAAGAATTAGTTGACAGTTACCTGTGGATTTGTTAGCACGCAACTGGTTAAGAAAGCACATGACAAGAAGAAAGTGAACAGCACCTGGCTTTCAAACCTGAGAGGTACTATTCTTGCAGGATGAAAATGGATTTTAGAGCTTCTAAAATAACACTTCTGAAATGGGAGAAACCTTCTGGCATTTATTAAGTTCATGGTAAATGGCTCTGCCACTTTTTTCTCTTAAGAGATAATGAAATGATGTTGCTTTCCCTTGTTTTTCATACCAATGTCTATTTTATTCTTTCTTTTGATCAACTATCATTCTTAAAAGTTTCTCCTCCCCATGACTCTTTTTTTCCCTTTAACTCAGGACACTGGGAAAAAAAGGATAGAGAATCTAAGTGACTGAGAGAGAGAAAAGAATTGATTAATACAAAAGTAAAGATTAAACGTGGTAATATTTTGTATCCCTATCATTGTCTGCACTGTTACAGTTTCAGTACCAAGACCTCTGGAACCCTTATAAGCTCATTTCAATATGCTTAGAATTATCAGGAGAAAATCACGTTTTTGTGTTTGTGGTGGGTATGTATGGAGGGGTGTGGTATTTGTGTGTTTGTGTTTTTGAGACAGGTCAGCTCTGACCTGAAGCTTTGAGGGTGTTCCAATCTGACGATTTTGTTTCCAGACTTAGCCGTAACTTCGAGCTATGTCATTAAGCTGCCTTTATCACGGGTGCAGGATTTCCACAAAATAGTCTGAAAGCAGAAGTGCCTTGATTAGGAAGTGTCAGGAGACATTTCATACTCAGGATTCTCTAGTATTTCAGCTCCTATTCAAAGTCCACTTAACTTCTGGGTGCTGCGAATTCAGTTTCAAGGAAACCCTAAGGAAAACAGAGCACAGTGACCTAAGTAGAAGAAAGTTATCCCCTTAGCAAGTTTCAAAATCGATCATAATTTAAGTTTGGAAGGAATTTTTACAAGTGACAATTTTTTGTAATAACTATATTAATAATCTCTAATAAAATCCTAGAAGCATTAATAAACATCGATTTAGAGGGAATGCTTAACATATCTAATCATTCTGAAAAATGAAATAAAATTGTTAGTGTTTAAGATCATCCGTATTGACAATGACACTTGACAAAGGAAAAATCTATTTTGAAAAATAATTTACTGTCAAAATAGATCTTGTAACTTTTCAGTCACTTTAAATTAGAATAAAAGTTTTAGAAATATTTATTATGGAATGTAATACTCTGATAGCATAGTTTCCTTATACATTGTCTGTTGCCTTTTCACTGTAAGTGAAAAAAGATACTAATAATATTCTTGATGTCTCACAAAGTATTTTTTTTCTCTATATAGTTACTGTGGGGTATTTTAAGGTTTATGGTAGCAAAAATATATGGTATGTTATTATTAAAATAAACTCATTTATTTACATCTATTTATCAAAAAAGAGAAAACAAATTCAAGTTTCAGTATTCCATTAACATTAAATTTTACTGGATATGTTAAAGAAATAGAGAAACATTAAAATTCAATCAAAATTCATGTAATATAATTTTAAAATATGGGAAAATATGTTGAATAAGTTTCCTAGATTTTTGTAGATACCTCACATTTACTTACATTTTTAGATAATAGACTGCGATATAAGGGGTACTTTCTATTTACATGAACTGTATCATCCACATTTTTAAAAATAACTTTGAGATATAATTAATATGCCATACAATTCACCATTTGTAAGTGTAAAATTCAGTGGCTTTATTACTTAACACAATTGCGCATCCATGATCACTATCTCATTTCAGAACATGTTTTTTCTCCCCCAAAAGAAACACTACACCTATTACCAGTCACTCCTCATTTCCTTGTACCCCAGAATCTAGCCAACTTAATATAACTTCTGTGTCTGGATTCACTTTCCTGAACGTTTCAATAGAGGATCATATGAACCCTCATTCTGTGGGTTGTCTTTGCACTGTGAGGTCTGAGGAAGGAAACTTTCCATCAAATATCTTGAGATTTTCCTAGTCAATTAGCATCTAGAAGGTGCTCAAGAAGCGTGATAGATAAACACAAACCATACACAGCAGCAAAGTAAAACAACAACAAAAATTTTAAAAATTACATTTGTTTTATTTAAATGTGCAAATATCTAAAATATATATTGCCATAAATATCTCTGAAATATGGCTGGATTACTGGTTTTTTTTGCAGTGATATCAATTATTTTTTAAAAGAACAGGAAATTTTAAATTTGCCATAACCAGCAAAGCCACATAATGCTTTTTCTTTTTAAAGGAAAAAAACAAACCTTTGGGATAAGTCTGCCCATCCCCTATTGTGTGAACACAAGACCCGTGTACTCTTGAAATAGGTCATTTTTTGAAATTTTGTAGAAATGTATGTGTGTACGTGTGTCTGATTTTAAGCGTTTGCATTACTGCAATTTCACAAAGGTTTCAGAGAAGCACCTGACACAGTTTAGAATATTTCTAATGATTTACTTCTCTGGGAAGGCATCATGATTTACTACCATTGTCAGCCGGAGAGAGCTTCTTGGGGCCCACCAACACAATGCAATTTGATATCATGCCCAGAAATACCATCACAGGCAAGTGTCTCTCTTCAAGCACTAGAACATTATTGTGTGAGTTCCCCACAGAGCTATTTTCTAAACTGCCTCAGAAAGAATAGTGGGAATTACTGAAAAGAAGAATAAATGTTTCTCTTACCCTTGTAGTTGGCAAGAAGAAAGAATCTGTTAGAAGATGGGTCTAGTAGAGTAAAAGGAAAATCACCTTTGTATTTAACTTGCATTTTTCTAGATGTCCTCAGCAGGATGTACTTTGCACATTTGCCTTTCCAGATTTTCAAAGTACCTCATTTCTCTGTTATCAACACACATAGAGTTCTTGTTAGAGCAGGAACTATTATTTTTTTTAAATACCAGGTGCATTTCTTACAAACTTAGTATGTGCAAAGCTTGAGATCTTATGTAAAGAGAGAGCTTGGGTGTTGTTGCTCAGTGAAGTGTCAATTAAAGCACTTCTTTAATGCTGAAGTTTCAGGGTTTGTAAAACGGGCTCAAGTGTTTATAGCTAGCTATGGATTCTGTTATATGAAGAAACACATCAGATGAGGAAGGTTTGAGTGCAGGTGTTCTGTGCCATTGCTAATGGCTCTGCTTTGCTTTGGTCAAATTATGTATCATGTATTGTAGTTTCCGTTTTGTGAAGAGCTGTGCAAATTGTTGGATGGAGGAGATAACCAAATGTGAGGAGCAAAGGTGCTCATTGAACCAAATGCCTTGCAATGTTCAGGCTGTTTCCATCCCCACTTTGTTTCTTCTTCCCATGATATCTCAGGAAAAAAAAATGTAGTTTCATGTAATAAAAATCCAGTCTAGTCTAGTTCAATTTAAAATTTAAATCTTGTCTCTAGTCAAAATGTCTCCTGTTCCCCAACTCGGGGAGAAGATTTAGTAAAAACAGAGAATAACAATGCAAAATATGAAAACATTTACATAAGTGATAGACATCATATGGAATTTTATTTCTACAAGGTGATACTGATTTGACTAAGACCAAATTATTGATTTTAGATTCTTATAGCAAAAAAAACCCTCAGTGTTTCAATATACATTCAATATACAGATGCAAAAAATAAAACCCAGAGTACTTCATTAAATTCAGGGAGGTGGAGAATGTAAATAAATACATTGAGAAAAAGGCATGCTGATTCTCTCACTGTTAGAGAAGGGAGTTACAAATATGAAAATGAAGAAGGCTAGAATAAGCCTCTAGCACTGAGTTTGAATTGGAGGTATTAGTGTAAACTCAGGCTTTTAATTTAGTTTTGGATTTATATTTAGATCTTTACATATAGAAAATTATATAGATTTATGTGTGTGTTTATATATATATATATACATTTGTGTGTCTATGTTTATATTTCTTTACAAAACCTACTGAGAGAAGCTGGTAATAATGACACCCCAGTAGCAATGAATATAATTAGCATCCAGGTAATGGTCTCTAAAGGCAATTCTCCACAAAATAAAACAAATCTGCTTGAAGAAACGGCTTATGTCTAGGTTTGGGATGGAAAAGCACAAAATGAGTCTAGAATTCCTTGTGCCTCAAAGTAAAGCAATGCACAAAGAATAATTAGAACACATCCAAAGGACGCAGGAGCTAGGTGAAAGGCATTCCATCTGGCCATGTCTGGGGCAAGTTGAGGAAACAATATATAATGATAGTAATGGATTGTAACATTTTGAGTAAAAAATGGAACCTGTAAGTCCATGTTTATATAAAGATGAAATGAGTTAATAAATAAATGGGAGACAGGGGAAAGCACTCTCGTATTAGAATACCAACCATAACCAATAAATATGGAAGAAGTAATTGAGTTAGAAAATCACCATTTGACAATTGTCATAGTAATCATGGATCAAGGCAAGAATTATCAACAATGCTATAACTCTTTAGCGAATGTTCGATTAGGATCAGAACAACGTCATAGGTTTAAAATACCTCCCCACAAAATATATATTAAATCATTATTTAGTAAGTTCTACTTTGCTATTCATATATTCTTTACAGTGGAGAAACCTACAGATACCATTGTAACCAAGTGATAAACCCTCACCTTCTCAGATAAATCGATACTGTGTGCCTCTTGGTAGGATGCACTAAGAAGAGCACATCATTACTTTCCTGGTTTTATGGCCTAAGTGCATAAATCATGAGGAATTATTATACAAACCCAAATGGAGAGACATTCTTCAAAACAACTGGCCTGTACTCTTCATAAATGTCCACTCATAAACAAAAAAGAAAGACTCAGAAATTGTTCTTGATGGCAGAGATGAAAGATATTCTATAAACAACATATGATCTTGGATTGTATCCTGGACCTAATAATGATATTTTGGGGTCAACTGGTGAAAGAAAATTGAGTTCTGTGGATTAGATGGTAATGTTGAATCAATAGTAATTTACTTGAGTTAAAACTTGAGCCCTGGTTATGTAAGAGAATGTCCTTGATTTTAGAAAATAAAAACTGAGGCGTTGAACGGTAAGAGATACGACATGTGCAAGTCATCTGCGAGTTATAAGGCGGCTCTGTGTATTATTTCCACAGCTTTTCTGAAAACAAAATCACTTTAAAATAAAAAGTTAAAAAAGAGGGAAATGATGTTTCTGATCAGGAGGTTGTTGACACAGAGAAGGAGCAACTCTGGCTGGATTTCTGTGTGTGAATTTTTGTAGCTTTTTTTCCTTTAATAATAATAATACAGAGTACTTTTCATTTAGATTGCAATATCAGATCCCTGTAGAGTTCAGTTAGCACTTGTAATTTCATAAAGTTGTTAATTAAAAATATCTATAACTAAAAGGCTAGATTTTCATGTTTATTGGCAAATACAACCTACAGGGCATCCAGAGTAAGATTTTGAATTTACTAGGAATCCTAGATCTGTGAGGTGAACGATATGGAGCATAAATAAATTTCCAAAATGTCTTATGCACATCAAACCTGTAAAGCCTTTCCTATGAATGATTTTCTACATGGAAGTATGTTTGTTGATAGAAATCTGAAGTCATGGGACTTGGAGGAGGGCCATCCAAATCATTGTATTTATAGCATCATGAGTGTGAAATTTTCCTTATCAATTTCTCATATCTGTAGTGTTCTCTAACAGGACTGTTCCTTCTTTCATTTAACACTCTCTTCTCATATTTTCTTAATTAGTCCAAATGGCTTGGCACTTTCTATGTTCTCCCCAGCCAGATCTATGAATTTATTGGGTAGACTTGCTATTTTCTGCGTTATTCAGGACACAGTTTTGCTAATTGTTTGGTGCATCATGAGTTTGCCTATATCTGCAGCCTCACAATAGTGCCTTACAAACATTCTCCTAGGAGCCCTTCAGCTTCTTCCTTTTCCCCAATCCAAAGAAGCCAGAGCCGCATGTCATGGGGCAGCACCTGAGTTCCAGATATCAAATTCAATTCCAGTTATCTATTGCTGCATTACAACTATCTCGGATCTCAGTGGCTTAAAATGAAAATATTTTATCCTATATCCTGAATATATAGGCCAGGAATTTGGCCAGGGACTGGGTGAACAATTCTTCTGTCCCATGTGTTGTCACCAAAGTGTCACTAGATGGTATGCAGCTGGTGGATGAATTGCAGACTGGAGGATAGCTTCACTCAGTAGCTTAGAGCCTGATTACAAATGGCAGGTGCCTGGGCTCAGCTGAGCCACTCTCCCTCTCCACGGCTCTGGTCATTGAAGTTGCTGAGCTTCTTCCATGGATACTCAGGGTTCTGAGAGTGAATGTTTTCAGGCAGAGGAAGAGGAAGCTGCAAGGATCTTGGCAAAGGAGCCCAAAGTGGAACAGTGGTACTTCTGCTGCACTCAATTCGTCAAACCAAGACAGTCTGCCCAGATTCAAGGAAGGGGGACATAGGATCCCTTCTCTGTTGGAGGAAGCTCAAAGAATTTTTAGCCATACTTGATCTTCCAGAAGAGATCAGAGATTTTATAGTTATGCCTCAATATAAATGTTGCTGTATTTACAGACTATTCTCACTAATGAGTAGCAAACTAGTAAGGAGTGGACAAATGTAAAATTCTTTGTTTGATCACTAACCACAACATTTGGTAACCAGTGCCATTGTAATTGCAGATCAAAGATAACTTCACAAATTTTAAAATAATAGTTCTTTCCTTAATTTAGTTATGTGGATCTTTCTTCTCTGGCCTTAACCTACTTTAAAAAAATAAGAATAGATTCACAAAGGAGTTGTAAAGATAATACAGAGCACTCCCTTCCACCCCTCACCTAGTTTCTCCTAATGTTAACAAAAGCTTCTCACAAAGAAGATTCCAGAACATTTTCTTTCACTGGTGAATTTTAACATTAAAGGATGAAACAATACCAATTTTCCACAAATTGTTGAGAAAATAGAGGAGATGGAGACACATCCAACTCATTTTACTAGGGCAAGTATCTTGACAACAAACTTGAAGAAACAGAGTGAAGTAAATTTACATGACAAACTCCTGCATGAACATAGATGAAATCATCTGAAAAAATTAGTAGCAATATATAGTACTCAAAATATATGATAATTCAACATATTATATACAAATATAAATATATATACACACACACATGTATACACAAAACTGTATATAATAACTGATAATGCATAATGGCTAAGTGGAATTTATCCCAGGAGTATAACATTACTTAAACATTAATCAGTCAATGTAAATTACCACATTAATAAAATAAAGGAGAAAAATCATATGATTTCAATTGAAGTAGCAGAAGCATTTCACAAACTCAACAGCCATTTGTGATGAAAACGCTCAGTAAACTATGACTGCAGGGACCTTCCTCAACTTGAGAAAGGGGAATCTATGAAGAACCTGCAGCTAATGTCACTCTTAATGGTTCAATACTAAATGCTTTCCCCTGAAATTTTACCAGGCAAGAATTTCTGACCTCATTATTTTTATTCAATGTTCTACTGGAGATTCTGACCACTATAATTATGCAAGAAAATAAATTAAACATATAAAGGTTGGAAAGGGAGGAATAAATTAGTTGATTGACAGACAACATGATTGGTCACAAAGAACAACTTAAGGAATTTACAAAAACAAACAGAAAACAACAATAACGAAAAACTAGAGAGACAAGTTAATTTAGCAAATTTGGAAGATATAAGGTCCATGAACAAAAATCAACTGAATGTTTACATACTATCAGCATAACCTTAAATTAAAATAGTAAAAAAATCACAATAGCATCTAAACAGGTACAACGCTTAGCAATGAATTTTTAAAAATGTGCAAGACCATCACACTGATAACTAAGATATGTGGCTAATAAAAATCAAGAAAGATCTGAATTGGTGGAGAGATAAACTAATGTTTATGATTGGCAAACTCAACATTGTTAAGATAACAATTCTCTTCATATTGATTTGGTGACTCAACACAATTCCATGTAAAATTCCAAAATACTGCTGTTTTAGAAATTCATTGGATGATTCTAAAGTGCATATATAAATTCAAGGGATCTAGAATGATCCTATTGATCCTTTATAAATATGAACCAAGTTGGTCATCTTCTGCTAATTGATTTTAAAACTTATTTTAAAGCGACTGTAATCAGGGCAGTTTAGTATTGGTATAAATTTAGACAAATAGATCAATGGAACTGAGTGGAGTCCAGAAATAGACCCACACATATGCAGTCAATTAAATTTCAAAGGCTAATGAAAGCAATGGGGAAAAATGGTGCTGTGACAACTGGATAAAAAACTAGAAAAAAATGAACCTTAACCACAACTTCATATCATATATAAAAATTAATATAGATCATAAAAGTATACCAAAGTCTCAAAGTATTAAATCTCTAGGAAATATAAAACATATATATTTTTGATCTAGGGCTAGAAAATTACTTCTTTAGGGGACACAAAAACAGTATCATACAAAAAGAAAATTATGAGTAGGAATTCATCAGAACTTAAAATCTTTATTCATCAATAGACACAAATAGGAAAAGAAATAGCCAAGCTAGAGACTCTAAAAAAGAATTCACCAGAAATATTGCATTCAGATAATAGAAATAACAGTGATGAATCATAATAACATTATCTCTCTTTTTTTTTTTGAGAAAGATTAGCCCTGAGCTATCATCCATACCCATCTTCCTCTATTTTATATGTGGGACACCTGCCACAGTATGGCTGGATAAATGGTGAGTAGGTCCACCTCCGGGATCTGAACCGGCAAATCTGGGGCTGCCAAAGCGGAACATGTGAACGTTACCAGTGCGCCACTGGGCTGGCCCCCATAATAACATTATCTTGCATAAAAATCCAGATGCAAAAGTAAACATACTGCCTTATTCAGTTTGTATGAAAGTAAATAGAACTAACCTACGGGAATAGAAATCAAAAGATTGCTCCTTCTGGGGAGGGGAAGATTGCCTGGAAGGATGCAAAAGGGAATTTGTGGTGTTCTTACTTGATGGTTTCTTCTACCTGGAATGCAGTTCTTCCAGATTTCTACATCACCGATTCCTTCAGTTCCTTCAAATGTTCACCTCAATTATGTCCTTCTCACAAAGGGAAACCCCGACCATTTACTTTAGTTTTTTTTCCCCCCTATAGCATGCATTACCTTCTATCACAAAACATAATTTGCTTACTTATAAGTTTTCCTGCTTATTGTATGTTACCCGCAGAATAATAAATGTCCCTTGAATTCACGTCTTTGCTTTTTTCAGATGTATCTTTAGAACAATGATGAAACATAAAAGACACACGAAGTCACTTCCATATTCCGATCACTTGTTCTGATTCAGAGCTACTCTTCTCTAGGAGTAAATTCTCTCCTTAACTCCTTCTTACTCTGATGTTTATTCATTTTTTAATAATGACATTTTATTTTTTTCCAGCTTTATTAAGACATGATTGAAAAATAAAAATTGAATGTATTTAGGTTGCACAAAGTGATGTTTTTGTGTTTTTAAGGTATACAATGTGATGATTTAATATATATACACATTGTGAAATATTTACACAATCAAATTAACACATCCCTCACCTCACATAGCTACCGTTTGTGTGTGTGTGTGCATGTGGGGAGAACAAGTAAGATCTACTCTTTCAGCAAATTTCAAGTATACAATACAGAGTGAATTTTGCAAACACCTTGCTGTACATTAGATCCCCAAATTATTCATCCTACAACTGAAAGTTTATATTCATTGACCAACAGCTCGCCATCTCCCCAGGCCTTGCCAACCGTCTTTCTACTCTCTGATTCTGAGTTCAACTTTTTTAGATTCCACACAAAATGGAGATTATGCTGTATTTGTCTTTCTTTGTATTGCTTGTTTCATTTATACTGTCTTCCCGTTTCATCCATGTTGTTGCAAACAGCAGGCTGTCTTTTTTTATGGCTGAATAATATTTCATTGTATAAATATGCTATAGTTTCCTTATCCATTCATCCATCAATAGACATGTGGGTTATTTCTATATCTTGGCTATTTTGAATAATGCTGCAATGAACATGGGGGTGCAGATAATCTCTCTGAGATATTGATTCCACTTCCTTTGGATATCTACCAAGAAGTGAGATTGATGGATTACCTGGTAGTCCTATTTTTAACTTTTTGAGGAACTTCCATACCGTTTTCCATAATGGCTGTGTCAATTTTCATTCCCATCAACAGTGTACAAGAGTTCTCTTTTCTCCACATCCTCGCCAACACTTGCTATCGGTTGTCTTTTTGGTAATAGCCTTTCTAACAGGTGTGATGTGACAGTTCATGTGGTTTTGATTTGCATTTCCCTGTTATTTATTCTTTACTTTATCTAGGCTCAATGGCCTCATCCCAGAAGTCCTATGCTTTCACATGTCTTCAACCTCAAAATTGTCCATATCCTCCTATCTTTGAATTCCCATAGCTTACCCTGAGCAGCCAGTGTTCCTGTGACCATCTCCAGATGTAACTGTTTTAATTGATTCTCAAATATTTTTAAACTATTTGTGAGTGATTATGTTATGTCAGTTGTGGAGAAAAGAAAGCCTCAAACACCTAAATTAATATAATCTTTAACTAGAAAGTGTTAATGTCTGAGAATGAAACCGTACTTATTCATTCATAATTCAGTGTCTTAAGCACTACCAAAAGGAGAGTTTTTCCTTTAATTGTTTCAATTAATTTACTACTAATATATTTTGAAACATACAATCTTAGTTGATTTTAAGTTAAAAAATAGGAAATTAATTTGCTACTATAAAAAAGTCAAATAGTTTATTTTGCCTAAAAGTTATTTCCTTCCCCTCTGCGTAGACACACAGAGACCTCTCATCACACACACATATTCCATTTGCTATTTGTTTCGGAAGAAGTCCTGCCAGTTTTATATGTCTTGCCAACAGACTCAAACTGATTTAGAAGAGATTTACTTTAAAGCCAATAGGCAGTATCTATATTACAATTTCTTATTTATTTATTTATTTCTCCTGCATTCCTATCCCTCTGAGTTTGTGCTCATCAATCATACTGGGAAGCTGACTTATATTCTCCACACTTCACCACTAACTGAATTACAGAGCTGAAAAACTTACTCAAAGTTTAAAATGTGATAAACGTAATCAAATTGCTCTAGTCAAATTCTAACAGTGGTGAATAGATGACACTAATTACCTTTTCTTATTATGCTACAAATGTGGTTTACTCCATCTTTATTCATGAAGAAATATCACACATCCCACTAAGGGCGCTGCAGCAGGATGTAATATTGGCTTATTCGTTTCTTCTTTCTTTTACCAGCATGCAAGAGATGTAATTTGAAACTGTAATGTATTTGTATGCAGTACTTCTTTTTTACCCACTTTGGAAGATAATTGTTACTCACTGAAAAGATTCACAATTCTACATAAGCAAGTGTTCTCAAAACTCCAGTAAAATGATATAACTTTTTTTGGTTGAAGTTTATTTTTGTTATGGAAGAAGTGATATTGTTTCAAATCATCAGTTAACACAGACAGCAAATGGAACATGTGCAAGAAAAATGCATCAAGGTGAGAAAAATTGTACCATTCTTCCCAGAAAAAAATGTAAATAAACTACTTTTCAAACATATTCTACATTTTCACATGAGGAAATTTCCCCGTAATTCATCTTGAAAACAGTTTACAGAAAATAGCTAGTCAAACTTGCTTACATGCTACTCGGCTTAAATAATTCACGTTCCTGTTTCCACTGGTCATAATAGAGGCAGTTTCACAGACTTGTCACTTAACGATCACGTGCTGCTTGTCCACAGCAAATGTGGTACAAAGGAATTTATCTTTAGATGGTTGTTTCCTTTTGTCAGACAGCCAACCTCTGCTTTGCTTTTTGCTTGCAAGGTGAAACCAACCTGAAAATTTCCACATGAGTCTCTAGAACTTACTTTAGGATATTAAAACAATAAATATAATAACTGAAATATGATAGAGCATTAATTAATTTTAGAATCTTGGAATTCTGAACATGCCAATGGGCAGTTTATCTGGAGTTCAATGAAGAAGATTTAAATTAAAACAGGTATTTGTAAGTTATTAACGTACACGTGGAAGTTAAATTGGTGAGACCGGTTTGTTATTCCGCTAGAAATAATTCACATGAGGATACCAGATAAGAACCAAAAATAAAATAAGGCTTATAAAATAGCTTGCAGGGGAGGGAAAGCATATATCCGGGAAGCTCAGGGAAATACGGACTTATGCCTGTTGTTCCAGGTTATCAATAACACTTCTTTTCCATTTTAAAAGTAACTTTGTTCAGATGCTAAGCTAGGCATGTACTCTACTCAGAGGCAATTATAATAGAATTACATTTTTTTCTCAAAGTAAATGAAGCCTTAGTAGGATTTTAAATAGGGGAGTTACCTAATATAATTCATACTGTAAAACCACTTACATTGGGTGCGTAATTGACTGGAGAGACCAAATAATAGAATGAGGACAAAAGCAACTCTAATATAGCAGACAAAGGGGGAAGGTGATGTGAGATTAAGTCAAATTCCATAAACGTCTTGTAACCCTTTATGAACCACAATAAGAAGCTTTTTTGTTCCCTTTGTGTGATAGGAAGCTTTATAAAGAATTAAGTAGCTTAATTATGATATCAAATTTATATTTCTTTAAAGAATCATTTTGGCTGTTGTATGGAGATTAATTATAGTGATACAATAGTGGAAACAGGGAAAGCAGTTGGAACTTGTTGTGATACTCCAACCAAGGAGCAAAGGGGCCCTAAGTTGAGATGGTAATAATGGAAAGACATGGATGGGTTGGCATATGTGTTGGAGACAGTAGACAGGATATACTAGTGGATTCAGTGAGAATTATGAGGAAAATGGTCCCAAGGATGACTCCTGGATTCACTGGTTAAGCAACAAAATGGGTGTTATTTAGGTGATGGCATGAGCGTGTATAGGATTTAGAGAGAAAGATGTATTCTGGTTGTAAATATTAAGTTTTGTAAGTCTTGGAATTTCCAGATCAGAACGATAAATTGTGTATGCAAGCCTGGCGATCATAGAATTCCCATGTAAAGATCTAAATTTTGGCATCATTAGAATAGAAAAGAGTTGATATTTAAAGTGAAGTGACTATTTTCCCCTAGATTATGATGTGGAGTAAATTTTGAAGAAAAAAAATGTACTCTGCGTATACTTTCTGATGGCAAACATATTTGATAACACCTATGGTTTTTTTTAATGTTAGAATTGTTGGGCTATACTCTTCTTTTCTCAAGATTTATTTAGCAGATATTGCTCTTTTGTCTCCTGGAAACTATTCTGTTGAAGAAAAACAGATCAGCCTAGATTTGGCTAAGGTGATATGATAATTCCCTCTTGCAATCGGTCTATTTACTTTTTACTGTAAAAGTTCAAAAACTTAAGATATGCTTTACAGATGGTTAAATGCACATAATTTAATTGGCATTTTGTGTACACATTCAACCTACAGATGCACGTCTTCCTGCATCAAAGAGCCCTTCCTATATTTTTAAATACATTTTCAATTAATGAATTATTCTCTCCTTTTTAGGAAAATTCATATTCCATAGTTTAGATCTCTAGCATTTATAATTGCATAACTTTACCTTAAATCTAGTTAATTTAACCTTTTGTCTTTTTCCTTTGCATTTGGGAAAGGTTTACCTCAGACCAAATCTCCATGTCAGTGACTTGGTTTTCTCCAGCTTATTTTGTATTCTTTATTGCTTTTAATCTATTCTTGGGCAAATTCATGTCACTATTTACATATTTTTATTAGTTCTGTAAAATTTTTATATGTTTCTCTTATATTTTTTAGTTCCATTGTCTTTTCCTTTCTCTTCTGTAATCATTTGTTTCTTAAAATCGCAAGAATCTTGAGTAGCAAGATGTGAAGTTTCTGTGTTACCTGAGACTATTACTTCCAAATATAACTTTCTGCTACTATTTTCCAGAACAGTCTTGCTCTTTTTCCTGAGCCCTGTGATATCATGCGTGCACTCTTTTGAGATGGAGTTACTCTGGGTAACTTCTTACAGCCCACAAACTACCTAGGATGCTCCTATAATCCCAGGTGGCTTTTGAGGTCCCGGCATCTACACAGAGTTATTCTTTAGGAAGTCTTTCTTAGCAGTGACAGCGACTGAAATATAGCAGGCTTGCATTTGTGTGTCAGGGTCCATCACACAGAGAAAAGAAATATAGACATACCCAGAGCAACCGTCCAAATGGCAGCCAATCCACACTTGGCAGGTGTCCAGCACTCTCGTGTCTGATCTCAGGGACTCCTGAAGAGTAGAGACTTTGACGCTGCGCTGCATTCTCTGCCCCTCGTGTTTGCCAGTTCACTGTGAAGAGGAGAGGAGTGTCCAGTTCTATCCTCACCGTGCCAGTCTCTTCCGGCTGAGTGAAGAAGAAGGCTGAGTTTCAGGAAACCTGGGCCTCTTAACAATTAGCATGCTTAAGTGACTCTGGAACAGCACTTAATTTTTAGAAACTTTGTCACAAAATAGTCCAATAAATCACTCATAAAAATGTGGTTCAAGACTTAATTCTAATATGTGGTAAACATTTTACAGAGATATTTTAGAATAATTTCAAAAGAATTTTTGACTGCAATTTTTCATTAACATTGGGACATCAGGAGTGTTATTGATGGAACAAAATTAAGTATTCAAAAAGTGAAGAAGTATAATGCCATCCACCAAGTTTACCCAATTATATTTAATACTGTTATGAAAAGTTATGTTTTATGTAAAAAAGTTATTTTCTATATACAGTGAGATTTTATGTACATCCTTGATTTTGTTGGGAGAACATCCTCCAACCCAGTTCTGTATGTGGAAGGAACAAGATGGTTTTAATTTACAGAGTAAAGGGACACCAGGAGGTACTGTGTATTAATTGTCCCAGTCCTGAAATAGCCCATCTGTGCTTTCTCTTTCCTTCTTTCACAATACCATTCCTTTAGCATGTAGGAAAGGACGGAAAAACAGAAAGAGTGCTATCATTGCTCATGCCTATGGCAATCAGAGGGAATTTTCTGTCTTATTTCTTATCATAAATTTCTAAGGGGAAACAGGAAATTCAGCAGGTTGGTAAGAAAAAGATACATTTCTGTTGATTCTTTCTCTTTCTTGAGAGCAACTGGTTGTCAATTTAAAAAGAAAAAGAAATTGCCAAAATGTTTCTCAGAGTTAAAAGATATTAATGGTCAGACATCTGCTTAAGGTCTTTTTTCTTTTTTACCTTTTTATTGTCTAATAAAGAATACATCTGTGAAGTCAACATGCCTCCAGAGCTTCAAGTCAGTTAAAATCTCCTTGGAAAGGAAGGATGGGATGAAACAGGGAAAATATGGTCCTTTCTTCTCCATCCAACATGTAATTTCTATATAATTTAAGATTTTAATATGGAGGATTCCAAGTTCTGCACTCTGACTCATGCCTGGAGAATCTAGGGGACTGCAGGTGCCTGCCCAGTACTTCTCTGGACAAGCCGGGAGAGAGATGTCAGGTTGGAATGGCCCTGCACTCTCACAAGTTGTTGGAGCAAAGGCCCATGTGGTTTCCATGCAAGAGGCAGGGCTACAGGAGCAGCTATAGGTTAAGTCCCTCTAAAAGGACTGTCTGGGAGGGTCAGGGCTCTACACAGGCAGAAACCTGAGAGGAAGGAGTGCCCTGGAATACACAGCATGGTGTGTACGTAAGAGTTGAAAGTGACAAGATTCCAGCAATAGGTGTCTCTAAAAAATAGACAAGTCCACTAGGAGAAAAAGAATTCACCACAACCATCTTTTAGTCCCAGAAAGTACAAAACCATGAAGCCAGATATATTTTTCTCCCTCTTACCATTCCTCTCCCCTTTCACACCTTGGACCACACCAAGATCCAGGAGGCAGCTTCCCATTGCAGACTGTAGCAGCCGAAGAGAAGGAAAAGCTCAACTTTGAAGAAAGAATGAAGGGTTTATGTCTGACTCGACTGTTCAATTTCTGAAGTGTCTCTTTTATTTTTCATTAAAATGAATATGAAGCTGTTTATTGATTTCTAATAGAAAATTCATGAAGTTTGCCCAAGTTTTATCCAGAGATGCAAGATTGCCCTAATAAATATATTTTAAAAGTCCGATGGGACTCCCAAAAGATAAATTTATGTTATGTATATTTTACCACAACAAAAATTTTTGTCTAAGGAAAAAATTTAAAAGATCAATAGGAGAAAAAATACAACTTTCTGTGTTAACTATATCCTGAATCACGCCTTTTAATGTACTGGTTTCATTTAATAGGAAGTTATCCAGTGAGCCAATAAAAAGTTTTAATTTGAGGATGATTTAAAAAGAAAGCCCTAGGTGTGGAGGATGAGTGGGTATAATGCCTATTTTTTATGTATTATTGTAGATTATATACTTATAATTTTCAAGGGGAAAATTATCTCTGAAAATCGTAATACTAGTAGCGGTAATAACAGCAACAGTAGGAACAGGGCTCACAGGGATTAAACCCTGCATGAGAATATCTCTATTTCTACAGAAAATTATTTTTCCTTTTCTGTCCTTTCCCTTTTGAGAAAAAATATTTTTCTGTGAATTCCACATTTCACTCAAATTTTAAAATAACATTTTAACCTATAGATGTTTTAGTGTAACAGAAAATAGTATACATTTGTCTTTTTCTCTTTTCTCATTGTAAATTGAATTAATTGCCAATAACTGATTTAGTTGGTATTTTGTTAAAAGAGCAAACTTCGAGAGTGATTTCTGAAAAATAAGTTGGTAGGTGAGGATTGGGGAGACTGGGGAGACAAATGTAACACTGTGCACACGTGTGTGTGTGTGTGTGTGTGTATTGTTTAC